>NC_085051.1:13512484-14262288 GCF_963662255.1 Cinclus cinclus | reverse complement strand
TCAGGGCATGCAAGAATACAGCTTTGGAAGAACTTTAATCTGAGCAGAGGATGAGACTCCCAGGGGATTTCTGCATGAGGAGTCACTGACAGCATGTGAGGGATAACTTCATGAGTGCCCATGAGTCAGGGAAGTATTTGGCCTTGATGTCATGAAAACAAGAGAGCTTGAGCCACAAATAATACAAGTGGCAGCATCTCATAAATGATGCAGTCTATATGTGTGCTGATTGTCAAGAAATTATGAATCTTTTCATATTTTTATATATGCAATCATTTGTAACTGTCTAAAAACAAAACACCCAGTTCAGCCCATTTCCTAACAGAGGGACCTTCTGTCACACCCTTCACTGCTTCTGTGACAGTGCTTGATGTCAGGACAATCTTGAGTTTAAAAAGAGCAAGAAACAATTTTTTTCTCAATTCATTGGTGTTACTGGCACTGCCTAACAGGACTCTTACTTACCTGAAAAAAGTTGCATAGTTTTTATTTATAAAGTATGCAGAGTGAATAGAAGACCAGCTCCTGTCTACCCACTCAGAATGATTCCACCAACATAAGTTTTCCAAGGTTGGTGCAATAACCTGAGTTTCCATCACCATATTATGCTTTTATAGAGTTTCACCAGCTTATGTCTCCCCATTACAGTATTATAAAAACAGTTACCAATACTGGCATTATTAAAAAAAAAAAAAAGCTCATTCTTATGCATAAATAGATGCAGCTATTAAGAAAACTCTGTAATGACAGAGTGGGTCCAGACCAGTTTTTCTTCCAGGTCTTCTCAAACCCTTCACCCAAGCACCACTCTGGGCCAAACCCTGCCCTGTACTTCCAGCCATGGGTTCAGCAGTTGGGTCCTGGAGCCGGGGGACCTCACAAGCTGCAAACCATCACGAGCTGTCAGCAATGTCCACAAATCTCACAGACATCTGTGGCTTATCAAGCCAGCAGCATTTTTCCTACATTAATCTCCACTAGGCCTACCCCAGCTTTCATTTCAAAAGACTTGGCATGGTATCTTCAAAAAAAAAAAAAAAAGAAAGAAAGAAAGAAAGAAAAAGAAAAAAAAGAAAGAACAAAAAAATTTTAAAAATTGCTCGATTTCTTGAGATGCAGCTGGTTAGGAGCACCGCCTTTGAAATGTGAGCACATTGCAGAGATGTGGACATGCTCATTGCAGGCAGCTTGCAGCACACGGGACAGCACTAATGATTGCAAAAGACTTTTAGTAGCTGCCTTTGGGTGATCCCTCCCCTTCTTTTGGGGGAGTTTGGGGAGTGCTTTAAGAAGCTGCCTTGCCGGGGGGTTCATCTGGATACAGAGCACTTGTGCTGGACACTGCACCAACCATTGGCTCTCCCAGCAGCTCCCAAAGCCCTGCTGGAAGGGCTGCAGCCCCCTCCTGCTGGCCAGGTTGGTGTTCTCCAGTGCTGGCTTTGCAGATGGTGGCCAGGTTGAGGCAACAGCCTTCACTGCTGATGGGATGGAAGCCCAGGAAACTGCTCCACCACACTGCACATGTCCACCTTGACCCCTCACCACACTGGTCATCATCCTTCCCACAACCCGAAGGATCTCTTATAACGTTTTCATAAAAATCTTAGGGCATAAGCAGTAATTAACACTCATTTTCTTTGCACAGCTGAGAAATATTATCACAACAAAAGCCTAGTGTCTCAGTTTACCTGAGCATACCTTTCAATGCTCCTACAGAGTGCAGGTGGGGCAGGTAAATTTTCATCCTTATAGGTCTAAAAGCACAAGAGTAGAGGTGGCTGGGCTCCATACAGATGAAAAAAAAAATAAAAGTACTAATGGTGTTTATAGTTACAGTCCATTTTCAGCTCCAGCTGTCTCAAAGCAGAGTGACATAAAACACATAAGTTCATTGTATTACACAAGAGGCTATCCATATCCTTTCATATCACATTAAAAATGTCAAAATATCTTTCTGTCCAGAGCAAGCATGCCAGGAAAAGGTCAGAGCAGCATTTTCAGTGTTGAGCACATGGAGCTCATCACTAGACCAACTCTTCTCTGCCATGAACATCTCAAACTGAGTTAACAACTGACATATCCTTCCCTCTACAGAAGAATGATGCATTTAAAAGCAGAAAACTTAACGCTTCTCAGGTCAAGAGAATGTTAAAAATTCAATTTCTATTTTCTCCAGAAATTCAACAAAGTGAGTTCATTGTTAATATTTTCAAGAAAAGAACTGGTAGCTCACTTACCTCTTTATAGTGGTCTATATATGTTCTAGGAAAGAGTTATTGCATTGAGAGTTTGAAATTACTCACTTGAAGCAGCTTGGGAGCAGCTTTCAGTATCGCTGAATGTTCAATGGTTCTATTAAATGAATGGGGTACCAAGAATGCTTGAGTCTTCATGTAGGCAGGAAAAATGGTGACTAAAAATGAAGTAACAAAATATTTTTTCAAGTGAAGCTTCACAGCCAATTCATCCTAGTCCTGAAGAAGCTGACAATTTATAGCACACTTACTATCTTGAGGCAAGGCTGTAGTGAGGAGATGTTGGAGTCCCATCCACTTTGACATAGGAATTTGTTACATTAAGATATTTTATTAAATAATAAAAGAAGGGTTTCATTAAGGTGACTGCCAGAAACACCCATTCAGGGAAACTCTGGTCTTGCCTTACTAATTGTTAGCAGCCACAAAATATAACCACACGAATTATATGATGAGCAATCTGAAAAAAATTCTTTCCTCCAGTCACATTTCTTTAAAAATTAAATGTGATGAAGACTCAAAAATATGTGAAATCTCATCCCTCTACCTCAACACTGAGTTTAGAATGTCCCATCACTTCTGGGTGACTTTTACAGAGCAGAAGAAAGCCTAAGGGCACTGGAATGAATGTCTCAGGGATCACAGAATCACAGAACCCTTTAGGTTGGAAAAGACTCCTGAGATCGTCAAGTCCATCCTTTGATTCACCAACACCTGGTCAACTAGACCATGACACTAAATGTCACATCCAATGGCACTGAGCACCTCCAGGGATGGTGATTCCACCTAGAGAGCCCATTCCAATGCCAGACAACCAATGAAGAAATTCCTCTTTATTGTCAGGATCTTGTATTCTTCTCCAAGTTCCATACTGAAAACCCAGGTTTTTGAATCTAATGATAACTCTTATATTTCATTTTCCATCACAAGAAAAAAAGTATATTGCTAAATTAATTTTTTCCCCTCAGCTAAGTTGGTAATTCCCCAGCAATATCTTATCCTTAAGAGAAAAATTAGAAAGAATGACACCAAAATCAGTACAGTTACATCAATACAAATGCTAACCTCAATCTTTTCACTCCACTTTTAACACTTTCCCTTCTCTGATCTACTGTAAATCTCTTTGGATCTATGGAGACCCATCTCTCCATGGCCAGATTACCAGCCTGTAATGGAAATGTAATACCAGTTTGCATCTACTGACAAAACACCACTGAGGCCACCTTTACAATCCCAGGGGCAAATCCTTGAACCATCAATCATTTCTCTGGCTTCATCTTTAAAGTAAGTTAGAAAAATCAAAGAAAATACAGTTTTCCAATTAATGGGAAGCAAAATGCAACTCCACTGACTGCTCTTATCTGAGAGGTATTTTTCTTTTCCTTTAAATGTTTCCTCCATTCTATTTCATCTTAACCTATTTCTTTATCTCAAGCACTGTTACTCCTAATGTTTTGGTCGACTAGAGATGAGACTGACACTTTTTCTGATGTCCATCCATGTCTCCAACCATAGTGGTCTATCAGCTGTTTGCCATGAACTGGAACCATTTCTGTTCCTTATTTTAAGTAGTCTTATCCATGCAAAAAGGGAACATTGCTTGTCTTGTTCTTGTTGCAATCAGATTTATAGAGACATAGAATCTTCTGAGTTGGAAGGGACTCACCAGAATCATCAAGTTCAACTCTTGGCCCTGATCAGGACACCCTGAGAATCCCATCATGTGATTCAGAACATGGTCCAAATGCTTCTTGAACTCTGTCAGGCTGGTGCTGTGACCATTACCATGGGAACCTGTCCCAGTGCCCAGCCACTCTCAGGGTGAAGAACCTTTTCCTGATATCCAACCTAAACATTCCCTGAGCACTTCATGCCATTTCCTCAAGCTCCTTTGTATAGGAATGTTGTATACATAAAATACATATTTGGATGATGCATTAGATAGATTTTATTTCATCAAGCTCTCATGAAAGTTGAGCCAACCTGGCCTTTGAGCACTTCCAGGGATGGGGCACCCACAGCTTCTCTGGGCTGCCTCTTCCAGTGTCTCACCATGCTCACAGTAAGGAATTTCTATCTAATATCTAATCCAAACCTGCTCTCCTTCAGTTGAAGTCGTTACCCCCTTGTCCTGCCACTACAGGCTGTAACTTTTCTGCTTTTATTTTTTGTGTCTCCTATGTGTTGCCTCCTTTTTTTTCACTAAAGCTTTTAATCAATTAAAACCAGTGAAGAACACTTTCACTCTTAGCTGCTTCCCACCCCAAACAGTTCTCTTTCCCCCCATCCTATTGCAGGAGACAGGGTATACCCAATACCATCTAGAACATGGGTCAACTTCAAAGCAGGCTCCTATTGACACACTAATTCCCTGTCACCTCAGAGATTTCATGTGCCAATTTCTTCAATAAGTAGGCTCTGCCAGCAAAGAGGTGAAATTATTGTTTTAATATTAGTCTTCCTTTGATCTTTGAAAAGGAGCATTTGTTTTGGCACTATCAAGACAAACCTTAATAAACTGACTGGCAAACAGTGTGTTTAACAATGAAAATGATACCCGGACAGGGATTATAATGTAAGCAATAAAAGGGAATAGAGAGATTTAGGAAAGGATGTGATTTATAATGACTTTAAGGAGGATAAGCTTCTACATCTGTGATTGCTTGATTCTATAATATTTTAATTGATTATCAGAGCTAACAGGTTTATTTTTTCATGTGAATAAAAGCTGTTTTACTTCAGCTTTCGTTTGCATTTATTTTACAGCCTATATTAACATGGATGTTTTTTCATAAATTTTGGCTCCATCAGGTTGTACTCATTCCATAGGCTTAGAAACCTAAATTAGCTTGGGCTGGGGGAGGGAGCTCGGAAAGCTTGTGGTTACACCTGTTATTCTGCACAGTAGTGGAGGGGGCTTTGGGGATTTTAGGAGAAAAACAGTATCACTGTGCACTGACTCACCACCCTTTTCTTTACTCTGTGCTGACAGGTTCCCCCAGCAATTACCACTCACCCCTTCAGGCTGGTTTTCAGCCCTGCTGACAAATTCAACATAAACCCAAACAATTCAGGGAGGCACCTGAAGCCATCCAGTGTACATTTTTTGCACCTCACTGAAGGCAACAGGTCCTAAGCTGGTGACTCCCCTTCCATGACTTTTCTGAAACAAGTTAGGGTTGCTTGTTGTTTATTTCTCTATAAACTGGTCATTCTCTCACCAACTCAAAATCCAGGGAAGCCTTTATGTGCTGGTAAATATGTAGATTTCTTTAAACAAGTACAGAAACTCACAGCGCTGCTCATATTGGGTTGCTCTCATGCTGCAGTTTTAAATCACATTTACAAAAAGGTGGGATTTGATAATATTTTAATAAAAATTCTATTATTTATAGAATCTATTATTGATAGTTATTTGCTAACATGGTGCAGGAGTGAAGAAGGAGAACACCCTGACTTGTACCGGCTTGTGAATATTAGGCATCTGTTTCTGAGGCTTTCAAGGGAATTTTTAGCTTTTATACAGTCCCCCAGGCTCATTCAGCATTTGGGGATGGAGGCAGTACGTCTGAACAGTTATGGCTGGACTCTATGATCTTTAAGGTCTTTTCCAGTCGAAATGACTCCATGACTCAAAGTTTTGGGGTTCCGGAAGGTACCAGTCAGGACAAGATAAACAAATCCTGGGACAGCCCCGGGGGAAGAGGCAGAAACAGGCGAAAGCTTAATGGCTTTAAGCAAAATTGTAGAAGAAAGAATTTTCTGTCACTCAAACAAAAAACGAAACAAAACAACAACAACAAAGAAAACTATCAGAAAGCTTTTAAATCTGAACAACAATGACATTTTGAAGAACTGACATTTGAAAGCTCTCACCTCTTTTTATAAAAAATTCAACTCTTTATTGTACTGCATTTGCTTGAAAATCAGGTTATACCACATTAATCCTGTTAATTTCCTAGTTGGATTTTCCAACTAAGATTTTAATAAATCTTTTATTCTCTTATGAAGTTTCAATAAAATTTCAATGTAGTTTCTCCACAGAAAGCCTTAGAAGCCAAAAACTTTAAGTACAATTTACCTCACTTGATTCAAGTGGCTGCGTAAGAGCAGACACATTTTGGGAAAAAAAAATAACACAAAATCAAGGTGTACTAGTAGATGGCAAACCTACCTTGTAGATGGCAAACTTTCTCTAAACAGTGAGCAGTGCAGATATCCTAAATGAATAAGTAAAATATAGGTTCAGGTCAGGAGAGTTCATATTTCCACTGTGAAAGCAAGAAAGCCTGAATATCTAAGTCTGAAAATTATTCCAGTGACATTTGTACATGTAAATCAACCTTTATATCTGCCAACATTTAACAGAATAATTAAATACACTCTTAAAATTCAAGGTAAAACAAATGTGTCATTTTCTCTCCCTACAAATCTTTCAACAATTATTGTTCCATTTCAAAGGGAAGCAAGTAAAGCTTTACTATTGAAGCATGCATTTGATATGCATGTATGCAAAACACTTGCTTTTATTAGAACTGTTGGGGAAGGAAAAAAAAGAACTCAGCCTTTACTGACCACAGCTGTGGATACTTTTAAGGAGGTAAACATAAAATTAAAATGAAGGCCATCCCATAATATGCTGTGCAGCTCAGAGTGGAATCTGTCCCTGTGAAGATCAGTAGGGATTTTGCACGTTTGCTCTGTACTGGATATGTACAGATCACCTTGCTTCTGGCCCAAGGCAGACCTGTATTTTTAGCATCCTGCAGTGCCAGTTTTACCTTTCAACACTTGATGGAGCAGTTTCCTTGGATTTCTGTTTTGCCTGAGTAGTGCTCCAACCTGCCTTCCTGCCACCTCATCCATCAGGAGCATTTCCTACCAGCTCGGTGCTGTGAAAAAAATAAACCAGCACAAACTGAGAGACTTGTAGCAAAGCATCCTACCAAGTGTAACATTATACACAAAAAGAAGAAAGTCAGCATCTTAACATTCAATTCCTTACATTAATATTGCTAATGTTTAAAAACTGCTGCACTCCTCTGTTGTTTAAGTGAAGTCATTACAGTATATTCTGACACAAGGAGAATTAAAAAGTGTTTGGACGATTCCCTCAGGCACGTGGTGCAATTCTTGAGGTGTCCTATGCAGGGCCAGGGGTTGGACTCAATTCTGATGGGTCCCTTCCAACTCAGCCTATTCTGTGATTAAGCAGGGTTTTGGAGAACAAGCCTTAGAGCTTTGTTCTGGAACATCTTCCAGAAAAGAAATTGGCTGGATGGCAGAAAGTATCAGGTATGGCCAACATCCTCCAAAGGAGACTGAAGTTTGCTCTTGTCTCAGTTTAAGACCAGACCATGGGTTACCCTGCTTGTGTCAACACTGTCAAAAATCTGCTTCTCTTTCAGAGAAAACCTCATAGGAAAAATAAAGAAGAAAAACCCCAAAAATACAGACAGCCAAAGGAATGGACCAAACTGATTTGGCAAAAAGGACACCTCACACTTACCTTATGAAATAAGCTCTCCACTTCATTAAAGATACAAGCTAACATAGAAGTAAGGATACAGGACATTATTCTGAAGGCTTTAAAAGTCCTCTCTAATCAATATATTGGCAAAACACAACTTCAGCAGCCACAGTTCAGTATCTGGCTTACTTGCTAATCCTTTAATCTTGTCTGCTACAGCCAAGCTGAGAGTGCCAACAAATGCCATGCCATAAAAGGTGGGTATTCTCACATACCTTTCTATGCTTTGCACGATTAGAGCTTAGTTCTATTAATCACAAACTTCCTGAATGAAAATGGGGTTGGGGCAAATTGTCAAGATTTCATGATAGCACTTGGGAATTGTAGTGTTTGGCTGAGAAGCATCCTTTTAAGTATTACATTAGTCAAAGTTGCTTCCTCCCTTTTCTGTTTGCAAATTTCAGCAGTTTCCCTTGCGAAAAGTGATTCTTACTCTATATATTCAATGCAATATTTTGTACAGCCTTAATGGTAAAAGGTGATAGAGCTGATGCCATGGGTGACCCCCAGCTTGCAACCAAGCAGTATAAGAACAGGGGAGGTACACATACAAGATTGCAGAGTGCTCAGTGAGATCTATTTTAAAGAAAGTTGCTGCAAGTTTCTCATAGTCTTGTGCTGCAAGGCATTGATTACTATTTTGATTAAGAGAAAGACATCCTAAGAAAAGACCACTGTCAGTTCACATCTCAGTAGTCAAGCCAAAACTTCTTATATTTCCACTGGAGTAGACATTCAAAAGGTAAGGAAAGTCATGGACAAAAAAACAAAAACAAAAACAAAACCAAAACAAAACAAAACAAAACAAAAAACCAAAAAACAAAAACAAAAAAACCAAAAACACACAACAAAAAAAACCCCACCAAAACCAAAAACAAAACCAGAACAACAAGTCCTGAACAAACAGACACCAAGAAAACCCACCAAACCAAACCCCAAAACCTCTGCTGTGATCCCATTTGATACAATTGTAAGGTCAAGAAAAAATGTACAAGACCAGCAGGAGAGGAAACTTCCTTTTATCAGCATTTTAGCCTGGCCCCTGGACCCAGTCCCCGACTGGCATAAATCACAGCAGCTTTGCTGAAGCTGCCTGTATTTATAGCAGATGGGACCTGGCTCTGCAGTCGTGCAGGATCTCAGGTCTGTACATGTGCAGTTCCTAACGAGTGCACGGAGAAGGAGGGTACAGCAGCAAGCCTCACATACCATCCAGTGGCAAAAACTGCTCCCTACTTCTTCCTAAACCTCTGTAGTAAACTGGCCTGGCTAAAACAGGAGAAAACATATCACTTCTTCCTCTGCCCATTTCTCCTACAGTTCTGGCACTGCAGGCTTGCAAGGACACCTTCTGAGCATTAGAAATAACTCTTGCTCAGGAAGATTGAAGGGTCTCCTTCATGGTGTGACTAAGACAACAGGAACACTTGATCCTGATCCCTCCAGGGCTTGACTGGACACAATGTGATCCACCCTACTCCTGTTAAGCTGGAAAACACCCTATAAACGTGCTTAGCCTATGTGCTTTGTCATTTAGCATAATAAATAAATTAAATAAACCCCAAATAAACCCCACCCTGTGGGGGAAACAGAGCATTGAAAATTAAAGCAAGCAAAAGTGAGTCTCTTCCCCCAGGGGTCTCCAAACCTCATCAGGACAACACAACGAAGACCTTTGAAACTACTTGGCTTAAAGGGCTGTAGTGAAACTAAAGCCCAAGGCCACACTCTAGGAGTACACCCTGTCCCAGCCTGCAGCAGGAGGGCACCAATGCACAGGCTCCCCTCACACTCTACATCCTAAAATTCCCGCTGTCATAACCCAAACTGAAGTGCTCCCAGCTTCGCATCCTGACTTTTTATGGCACTTTCCCTGTATTGTTAGTAGATTTCTCCTTTCCAAGCAGAAACAGCTTTCCAGCTTATTAAGCTCATTAATAAGCAGACCTTATCTGAAAGGAGCTTCTGTCCCTCAGGAACGTAGTGGAAAACATGAAACCACAATGAAAGTTATATCTGGAAACTTCCCATGTGATGAGCTTAAACTTTGTTATGGTGAATATGCTGCTTCTGTTCAGCAACAACCTTGGCAGAGTTACAGTTTTTTTCCCAGAAATCAAGTCCTGTATTGCTATGTGACAAAAGTAAATAATGACTCATTAAATGATCCTAAGAAGAAAAACTGAAGGCTTGCTATTCTCAAAGGTATTTGCACTGGGAAATTTGATAATGTCACCAACCACAGCAGCAAACATTACTTGAAGGTTTTCTTCCTTCGTTGAGCCAGCCAGGAGCATGCTGAAACCACTGCTCTCTGTAGTTGTGCAGTCACCTTCACAACAAGGCTTTGTTTTTCCATCCTCAAAGACTGATACAGAAAAAGTTATATATCAAAAGGGCAGTGTGAAGAATTAGAAGCAATGTCACAGCTAGTGTTCTCGGTGCCAGGCACACTGTGTTTCAGAGAGCAGCTCTGCCACTGGAATTCTTATTTCAATTCTACCTGAGCTTGGCTAGATACTCCAAACCCAACTCCTTTAAGACTCATTCACAGCCCTTGTGCTAAACTATAAACTCATGCAAGACTCCCAAAGGCAAGAGTCAGGCTCATTTCACACAAGCAGGAAACCACAATACAGATAGTGTGATATGGAAAGTCAATGTGAAACCCTTGATACTCCACCACGCAGCAGCGACTTGAAGCCAAGTCCAAAGGCATATTTAGATTTAAATAAGTTATTTTTCCCCTTCATTTCACAGCAGCTAAGACATCAGCATTGGCACAGGAAATTTGTTTATACCTCTTAAATTCCCTATCCACAGAGCTTTGTCTTGGCTGTGGTTTTGATGGGGGAGAGGAAAGAACGAGTTGTCTTTCATTTAGAGCCACCACCTTGGCATTGTAAGGCCTCTGCAATAATACTCTTCTTAGCAACCTCTTAAGTACCTACAGAAATGGTGCTTGATCTTTGAAAGAGACTAGAGAAGCAAAAGTCATATCTATTAGATTGAAAACTAGATAAGTTCCACTTAAGAACAAATGAAACCCTTTTATGCATTTGTACAGCAAAAAAATTGTAGCAAATTCATACCTGGAACTTCAGTTTGTTAGATGTAGCTGTCTACAGTAATGATGATATTCATTCATATTTACAGCCTGAGTCTCAACTATTGAGATTTACAATTTTTAAAAATATATTCTCATCCAAATTAATATAATTAAATTAGATACAATCTTTCTACAATAATTTCTTCACAGTGTAGGTTTATAACTACATTCCTTTTTGTTTTCATGGTCATATCTTTCCATGTGCACTCCTTTGGTACCTCTGGGATCACTAGGTGCTCCCCAGCACTGGCTGTCACTGCCAGGAGCTCCCCGCACACTCCTGGCCACACTCAGTCACAAGCCTGGGTGCTACCCCAGCTCCAGCTTGCACTCTTGAAATAAGCCTGGAATACATCAGCTTCAGGGCAGCACTCATCATCCTTTCCAGTCTTCATCTCACAATGAACTGTGGCTGGGTCTGTTTTAGAGGAAAAACAACCACTGAAGAGGAGGATGTATCTGCCCAGAGAGGGATGATGCTTCCTGTGCAACACTGGGCTAGTGTTTATCCTGAAATCAGTAGAAACCTCTTTAACTGCTTGCCACACACTGCTGTGAGCCTGGATAACTTTCACTTTCACTAACCTTTATCCAACTTCCACAGAATATACTGGAAATCCTGTGCCATTATCAGCAGGTTAAAGAGTTCATTTTGTGGCAGTTTTACAGTTTCAACAATTCTTTTTTAAAAAAATCCTCATTAAAAATACTCAGATAGTTTTGTCCCCTTTAAGGTGAATAAAACCAATACCTTTTTTTTCTCATCAGTTATTTGCTCAGGGTTTAAACACAATATTCTGGGTACTGCTCAACTCTGAAATGTCTTTAACTTCACTTCTATTTCCTCTCTTCTGCTCCACACCTTCCCCACAGACCACATCCTTCTTTCTCATATTTGTATCTGACAGTACACAGAATACTCTGGAAGGGGAAAACAAAGCAGTAAAATTTTGAGACACGCTAAAAGCCAGAGTGGCATTCTCTCGATGTCTCCAAAGCCAATACATTTTGTGAATTGCATATACATGTCAAAAATACCAGGCTGTGCCCACATCCACGTTCATGTCTCATTTCTAACTCAGTTCATCCAACCAGGTTATCAGAAGCTGGAGGATGCTGTGCTTCCATCACTGCACATGGAAAGTGATGCCACATATCTCCAGCTTGCTCTCTTCACTGTGGTCAGTTTGGACCCAGTGCTGAAAATGATTCATATTTGTTAGGTCAGCCTGTCTAGGGCAATGGAGCAGCTCTCTCCTGCAAGGACAGCAGGTACAGCCACCCCTGCTTAGCACTTACCATGTGCAGGACATCTTCCCCTAAAACAAAACAAAACAAAGCAAAGCCTCCCTCTGCAGAAATTACTGAAGCTCTGCTAAGGTTCATGAAATGGTGGCAGCCATTTCCACCTGACAGCCTGCTCTGGGGACATCCTGCTGTACCAAGTTTTGTCAGCACATGTGTTGGAACCTCTGGCAATGTGTGCTTACAGCCCAGAAAGCCAAACTTGTCCTGGGCTGCATCCAAAGCAGGGCAAGGGAGGAGATACTGCCCCTCTACTCCTTCCATCTCTCTCTTCCTGACACCCCTCCTGCAGAGCTCCATCCAGCTCTGGTGTCCCCAGCACAGGAAGGACAGGGACCTGCTGGAGTGTGTCTGGTGGAGGCCACCAAGGTGATCAGAGGGATGAAGCTCCTCTCCTGTGACAAAAGACTGGCAGTGTTCAAGGTCAAGTAGGATGGGGCACCAAGCAACCTGACCTGGCGAAATGTGTCCCTGCCTATGGCAAGGGGCTGGAAAGAGATGACCTTTAAAGTCCTTTCCAACACAAGCCATTGTATGATGACTGTGAATTGTTTAAGGAAAAACCTGAAAGAACAACTTAAAATCTTATCAGAGATTGCTTTGGCTAGAAAAACCTCATCAGGAAAAGTTAGCCAAAAGCATGGGACTTTCTCTGTCATAGATCCTACCAGAGGTGCTATTAAACGTTATAAATTGATTTTTCTGGTGAGTAATCCCTAAATTTCATCTGCAGATGGCTGTGTGAGTGGATTTTTCCTGAGCAGCTCGAGTGTGCCCCTGCACTGCCCTTGTCCTGGCAAACTTCTGTCCACTGTGGCACAAGGGAAACTGGCTCAGCCCACAGTAGCATGCAACTATTTTAGGTAGTAATGTCTGATACTAGAGGAGCATGAAATTCAGTCCTATCATAGCTGAAATGCCTACCCTCCACCCCTCCCCCGCCAAAAAAAAAAAAAACACCCCAAAAAAGCTATTGCAATACCTTCCCAGAGTCTTATAAACTAAACTCTGGAAGGGAAGTCACTTTTAAGTTGTAAGCCAGTAAAAATTGTGTACCTTAAAACATGCTACCAAGAAAATGAAACAAAATACATCCACCCACTACAACAGCCACACAGAATTTAGTCTGTTGCTCGAAGGCTGAGCTGTAGAGATGAGTTTTCAGGCCTGCATTCTCAGACCTGTTGTTGTGCACACAAAAGCAGCCCACCCAACAGCAGTGTGTAATCAGCAGTGCTGCCAGGGGGTTTATACACGGCAGAGAAGACACTGAGGAGAAAATGCAGTGTCACAAATGCCTGTAAACATACAGCCCTTCCCTTCCAACACAAAAACTAGGAGTCTCATTGATCTGGCTTCAGCCAAATGCTGAAACATATGGGATTCCATCTAGGGAAGTTAAACTCAACTAAAAATATGGAGAACGAAAGAATAAGGTCTGCAATTGCTCTTCATGTTACATTCATCACCCCACATAAGCAGTGAAAAAAACCCTCTATTGTGGAATGCTTAAAGCTTTTGTCTGCTGAATTCCCCACTAAAAATTTTCCCTTCCCCAAGACAGCCACAGACAATGCAATCAAGGGAAGCCTGGGTTAGGCACACCAGGACCAAGAAGGAAAACGTGATTTCCTCAGTGGTGACAAGCCCCCATTCAAGTGCCCCAAAACAAGACTTTGAACCCCCTCATCAACAGCATTTCCACAGTGCCTGGAGAGTGGGATATCTCCTGTCTGCCTGAAGGCAGATACAGTCAGCCAAAAAGGAGGTGACACCCCAAAGGAACCCCTTTCCTTGGTGCAAAGCCAGAGAGGCATCTCTCCCCTAAAGCTCCTCTGCACTTTGTTTATGTCATAAGCTTTAGGAAGAGACCATCTCAAGCCCAAGGCAGGCACAAAAACAGATTGGGAAAGTCTGTCGGGTTTTGATTGTTTGGGTGATTTTAGGTCTTTGTTTTTTTGGGTTTTTTTTCAGTCCTTTTCTCCAGATTCCTGGATCATTTTTCCTGATTTAATACCAGATTATAACACTCTGTGTCATAAGTTATTAGTATGCAATCAAGCCTTGCATAACGGTGTAAGCAGCTGACTGCTTTTCTCAATGGGTGTACTAAAACACCGGACTAACTCCATTTCTTTTTCACTGTAAATAAGTCATAAAAATATTACTGAGGCCTTCTTTTTTCAGAGCCGGTATTCAGCTGATGTTACTAATGATAATTTGCTGCACCTTTCTGTTGCATGCAGAATGCTTGATCAATGTAACTCGATAGCTGTGGAGGAAAGGGCAGGCCCTTCACTGGGGTAAGTTGTCAGAAATCCACTGGAAAGTGAAAACCTGCAGCAAGACACCAGCTGAGAATTTTCATTTAGATGCAGCTGCAGCCATAAGATGCAAAAGTGATTTTGTTGCATTTTATCTTTGCATGATAACATTCCGCATCTTAAAAATAATAATAATACCAAAACCAAAACAAGCTAACAAAACCAACCAACCAGCCAAAAAAAAGTGGACTAGGCAAATTTTGGTACCTTGTTGACAAACAGTGACATTACCATGGCTCAGCAGATATTTGGCAAATATGTTCAGGTACAATTCAGAATAAGAGGGAATGCTAGTCCCATCTCTCAGTACAGACTTTTAACTACCATTTAGAACCGGTCTTGTGAACTAGTGAAAAAAAGGGCCTGAAAATTATACAGCCACTTCAGAAGTGAGGAACATCACTTCCTGGGGTGCTTATTCTTCTGAAAAGCTTAAATGATGTCTTACACATCAGAAAACATCCTCACAAAGGCAGAGGATAAAAGCATTTTGTAAATCCAGGTTGCTAAAACACTGGTATACTAAAATAAAGATGTGAAAAGAGTTGTGAAAATACACATGTAACATTGCTTGTTCTGCTCAAATCCAAAATGTCTGAGTTTAAAACTTGTATTCCTCTTGGACATCATTCAGAAAAGCAAAAATACAAGCAAAAACCAGTGGGAAAGGAATTTTTTTCTAAATATTACTGACCTGAGTTCTGCTATCCCATTCATGAAAATAGCAACCATGTATCATTACTGACTACAACCGAGGTACAAATTCAAGCCAGGTTAGTGCAGTGAAATACCATGCTAGGTTTCCGAAATCTTTTTGTCTTGTTTGCCAGTTCCTCCCATTGCTCTCTTGCAAGTGCTCAAAGCCTGAACCTGAAACAACTGGCTACACATATTAGTGGCTAGAGGTTTTTTTTGGTTTTGTTTTTGTTTTTTTTTTTTTTTTTTGCTTTTACTTAGACTTAGAATTGACACTTGAGAGATGGATTTTCTCATTTGGACTTGGTTGTTTATTAAATCTTATTTATAGTACAGAGAGTTCTGCAACACTTTTAGCTAACAAGCTAAAAGTGAGAAAATGGTGGTAGATACAGCTAGCTACAAGGTCTTTTAAAGGCTAACTATTCAATTAAAAGCTAACATCTGTTATTTCTACTTTTGATCCAATAACCAAACACCCATGACTTGCACTGCAGTACTTTCTATTCAACCAAAAACTACTACCTGAAATCATGAAGAAGAAAGAACAGGAAGGAAGAAGAGACAATGCTTAAGAGCCTCCATCTTGTTCCATACTTATTACTATATTCGAAAACCCCAAATTCAAAACTCTTCACCATATGAAATTACACATGTCTATTCAAATTACACACCAGTGATTCGAACTCTGCTACTCAAATTTGGAAACCTTCTCCAAGGCCTTAAGTAAAAAGCAATGTTCTTTTGAGGGTGTCAGAAAGCACAAAAAATTCAAAACTCCCTAGATTCAGGGTTCAACAATGAACCTGCAAGCAGCTCATTCCTCTCATGCCTAGCATTTACCCTCCTAACCACATCCAGGTGTCAAAAGCAAATGCACAAATGCTGCCAGCAGAAAAGCCAAGCGCACAGCTCCAATAGCAAATGTTTTGCACAACAGGAACTGCTCATTCTGCTGTCCATGCGCTGTGTGTGCGTTATTTTTGGGACTTTCAAACACCCAGGGCTTCATGGAGGAAAAATATAAAACTGTTCTTCAAAAAGGATAAAATGAAGTATATCTAAGTGCTGGTGGCACCTACCTATCCAGTAAGAGGTCAGGGGAATACTTTGTCAGATGCTATACAGACACACTCCCCTTACATTACTTATGAATGAAGAAGCCCTGATTTAAAAAAGCAAGAGCAGCTGTTAAGCTGAACACTGGGGTCTTTGAAAGTTATGTGACATCTTTAGAAGGGAAAAAAACTATAGCTCTAATCACAAAAATGTGTTGCTTATATAAGTGATGAAATAGAGGAAAGAGTTGAAGGATCATTATTTTATTTTTTTTTAATGACCATGACTAATGCAAGTCCTCTTTGGTTACTTTGTCACTGAAACATCAGAGTGTAAAAATATTACCCACCTATTTGGTGCCTGTTGGAATAAGTCACTTTGCTTGTGCTGCACTATAAATAATGGTATTAGTAGCAGGGAGTCAAACCATCTAATACAAGCAGATCCCCAGCACTTTACTTGTCTGGGCAAGCAAATGCTTCAACTCCACATGTCTCTTTAAAGAGCAACTGTTGGCCAGTAAATCTTACAGTCATACTTTCAGATTGTGCTTTGTCTGGGGCATTCTATTTATTTATTTATTTATTTATTTATTTTATTTATTTATTTATGACAGTTTCTGCTTTTCAAGAATGTGCAGGGAAGCACAATCTCATTTTAGAGTTAGGGTTTCCTCAACCATTTTCTGCAGGCTACACCCTGGCTTTCTACTTCTACTTTCCTTCATAATGTTCTTGTACCTGGATCATTTACTATGCCAGCATAATAAGGAAGCCTCTAGGGGCTCGTCACTATAAGCACAACCAGGTCAAGATCTACAAACCCAGGAAATGTGGAAACCCCACTTTAGAAACCTTCTCTGTTGCTTCCCAGTTTCTTTGGAAGTGGGAAGAAAATGAAGGTTTTAAAGGTATCCTGCCTAGCCTATATTTAACTTGGTGGCATGTTTAACTGAGAAATTACCTAAATTAAAATTGACAATATTTTAATTCTTTGCAATGTTAACTTGACAGTGTTTTTGTTGAGAGCAACAGTGAGATCCTTCTCTCCATCTGTGAAGTCACATTCAGTGAGGGCTTTTTGGCCCCTTAGGGCACTGCTGTACTTCTCTGAAGCACAGAGCATATCCAGAAATCATGGAGCACTTGGTAGTAGTGGCAACACATGCAATTGCATAAAATTCACTTTAATGGTACATTGCATCACTCCTTGGGTGAAGCTGGATTCTCATGGGCCAGAAGAGCACTCTACACCCAGATGTGTTTTATATAGTTTCTCCTCTGGTCCTGCAAGGATTTTTTCTAACTGCACATGGAGTACAGGCCCAGTAAAATCAGGACCTTTGATGATTTTTGAGTCTGTATTTTATCTTCCCTGCCTCCATGCCAAGAAGCTGTATGACACAGGACAGCATTTCAGTTATAAACCCTAACAAAACACAAACCCAAACAAATATTTTCACCATGTTGTCTGCTAACTGCTCCTTGGATTGCTTAATCTGGTGCAATGATCTTTGTCTGAGATCTGTTCAGAAGGGCTAATGTCACAGAGGTTTACCACCTGAAGTTTTAATTAAAGAAAAAAATAGTAGCTTCTCATTCTTGCTTCACATCTTTCCTTCAGGGCTGATGGTTGCCATGGATTGTTTCCAGCCCCTTTCTTACACACCAGGGGTTACTGTGAAGCCTTGTTCCAGTGCAAAGACTTCGTCCTCTGGGTCAGCAACTCCTCATGCAGCAGCACTTCTGGGTTTCTTTTTTGCTCAGACCTTCAGAAATGCTTTGGTCCATAGCACTGCCTGAAGCAGCACTGCATGGAGCATGTAATATCCAAGTAACAAGGGGATTTTCAAGGATCTAACAAATATGGCAGCTGCAGGGCACTGTTTCTGGGTTCATACCATTGTTTGTTCTCTCATTAACACCTAGAAATAGAAGTGTTTGAAGATATGATGAAGCATGTGAAGGGAATTCTTCTCATCCATGTGCTGAACCTGCTATCTCATAGAGTCATTTTGGGTGGAAGGGACTAATTAAAGATCATCTAGCCCAATCCCACTATAAAAGCAGGGACATTTTCAACTACATCAGGTTGCTCGGAGCCCCATCCAACCTGACCTTGGATGTTTCCAGGTTTGAGGCATCTACCACCTCTCTGGGAAACCTGTTCCATTGTTTCATCATCGTAAAAAATGTCTTCCTTATATCCAGTCTGAGTCTACTCTATTTCAATTTAAAACCATTACTCCTTGCCCTTTGCCTTAACTTTATCACTTCATCCCAGCACATCAAGCCAAGAGCATGCAAAGTGTCAGTGCATGCAAAAAACACCACCATGGCAACAAATATTGTAATTTGCCATAAGCCACATAGAAATTCCAATATTATTAAAGGCAGGTAGTCTTCACAAGCAGTGTAGAACACAGTCTGCATAATCAGGATAATCACAGTCATAGAAACTCACAGGTTGCTCACGCTGCAGCCATATGGCAGAAGGCAGAATTTAAGTGTGAGAAAATGGGAGAAGTCCCCAAATGTCAGGTATTCCTACCACAAAAATAATGCAAGGTCATGCTAGTGTTAGAAGAGAAGCCATAGCCAATTTGTATTTGATTAGGAATATTTACTAGGGATATACAGGTGAAGCCTTTTGCCCTATTGTAAGGTAATGGTTCTAACAGCCTTTTTATTTTACATAAATATTTAGAGTTAAGCTTTGATTTTTACTTAAACCCTTTTGGATTAAAACCTTCAATGGCTCATTTTTCAACAGAACAAAGGGCAACATGTTTGATTTGTCTAATTTATACTATCCTCTCTGTTGTGGGTGAGGAGGAAATTGCATTTCAAAGTACTGTAGTTGTCAACACCCATTGAATAAAGGATAACAGTTTCCTTTTCAGGCTTCACTGTTAACAGGTTGGGGGGTTTTTTTGTCATCAAGGATTTACTTTTCTTTCTAATACAGCAATTTAACAATCTAAAAAGCTATAAAATTGGATGAATAACATGCTTGAATGACACATGCATCAGCTCCATCCTTACACTCACCTACCCCACCAGACTCAGGAAAATAGGGCATCCAGGGCAGACTCCACACTGCCTCCAATTACTCCCCTTCTACAGTCCCTGCATTTGACTCTTGAATTCCTTGCTGAAGTAACTGCCTTGTAATGCAATATAATTAACATTTCACATCAACCATTCCTCACTATGACAGCAAAAACCAACCCAAACCGAAACACAGCACAGAGAAACAAACTTCTAACAAAAAAAAAAAAGTGACCTAAACTTAGCAGTGATTTAATAAAAGCCTTATAATTTCCAGGTCTTGAGTTGAGATCAGTTTTATAGGTTCATTGTTTTAGTTAGTATTAGTATTTACAAAAAAACCCAAACCAAACCAAACCAAAATAAAAACAGAAAAAGAAACATTCACTTTCTTCCTCATGTGGAAAGTCAGTTATGGGAGAAGATTAAAAAGAAATCTGAGTGAGATTCAGCTTGAAACCCGGTTTCAGTTTTCATATTGAATTTAAACTGCTGTGTCTATTGTTTAAGCATAATTAATGAAAATTTGAGAAGCCTTTTAAAAGACAAAATTAAGGTGAAGTTATCCCATTACACCATATTACTACTATTAATTTTCAAAAGTGTACAATAATTTTTCCACTACTGAGATTTTAGGCCTGTTGCTCTCTGATTTCCTTAACAATGGAAAAGATTTATAAATAAATTGAAGATTATTTTTAACTCAAAGATTGCTTTAAATATCTAAAGGATCATGCAATAGTGTTTTGAAAAACAGAACGAGAAAATAAATGCGGTTTCTTTTGCCTACTACCAGAAAACACAGTCTGGAGTGCCTGTATGCCCACAGGATAAATTGAAAATAAATCCATTGGTTTCAGCCTACAGCCATACATCTTCTGCAGTTTAGAAGTGACTACCCTTAGTCAAGAGGCATTAAGCATTTGCAGGGGTGAGGGGGTGTCAGCTCAGCCCCATCCATCCAGCAAAGTGCAACATCAGTCCATGTCATCCTCTGGAAAAGTAACCAGATACCTTCACTAGGGCAAGGAGGGATTGTGTTTCATGGCCCATGGTTTGTGGAAGTGCTGGTCTTGCCTTACAGCTGAAGGAGGCTGGCCAATATTGCATGCCTTATTGAACGCAGATATCTTCTTCTCCCTGCCCCATGTGGGTGGACCTACAGCAAGAGCCCACCTCAATGTCTGCTCCAAGGCTGTAGCTCCCTCACAAGGCTGATGTCGAGGTGGGGGAAGGACCAAAGTTTTCCCTGCAACCTGTGCTGCCCTATGCACCTTCCCAGGAAAAGTAATTCAAGAACATTATTTCAGCTCCCCTTTTTCCCCCTCCAAATACACCTCCCTCACTACTTGTATGAGCTATGGCAGTACAGATTGCATTCAGAACCTCAGCACCTTCCATGGTTTGATTTCCCTGCAAGAAAACATACTCCTCTCCTGCTACAGGACCAGGGAGATTGAAGAGAACAGATAAGTAATAAAAGAATGAGTTCATGTGATGCTGCTGTTGATTTCCCCTGTATGCTGCCATCATTCTCTCTGGGCAAAGTCACTGCAGGAGCCACAGCCGCATTTACACAACCCCAAGGTACATCTCATGAAGGAGAGTGCTCAGAACCGGGAGCTCTCCAGCTTCTCACAAATCATTTCCACCCCTGAACTCTCCAGCCACTCACAAATCATTTCCACCCCTGAACTCTCCAGCCACTCACAAATCGTTCCACCCCTGAACTCTCTACTCACTCACAAATCATTTCCACTCCTCCATGCTACTGGTGAGCCCAGATGATGTGAGATGCTGCCACCCTGGAAGCAGTGTGGGTGTTAATTAGTTTTGGTGGCGCAGTCATTAATTAGTTCTCCCCATACCCAGGGAGCACCAACAGCTCAGTCTGGCCCCCCTGAACTGGGACCTCCAGCTGATTTTTATTCAATGCCCATCAGCACTGCCAACTAAGTAAAAGACTCATTCCACAGACTAGTTATTTTTTAAATTCTGTCATTTTCAAGTGAAAGTTCTTGTAAAACACTAAAGGAGTGAAACACTGAACACTTTTAATTTTATTACCGTCAAGCAGACCATGTACCATCACATAATCATGTTCTTTCTACATTCATGAGTTTGATGTTTCCACTGTACAATAAAGCTCTGGAATGCAGCTCTTGCATAGCTGAAGGAATATAAATAGGTGAACACAAAAAATTGTTTGAAGAGCTTAAATTTCAGCCCTGGGTAAAATAGGAGCCTGAGACATGCCCTTGTTAGATAGCATAAGTTTCTGTGCTTAACTTTTCACATCTTTTAATCACGCTGGAAGAAATTCTGACAGAGGCATATTCCAGGAGCTAAAGTTATACAGTGCCAATATTCCTCTGTGTGCTGTTTACTAAGTGAAGGGCACACTCATATTTCTACATAAATAGTCAAGAAAAGAAGGTACAAAGTTTTAAAATTAATAAACTGATTTGAACAGGTGGAAAATATTACCATTACATAATGACTTCTCTTGACAGGTTAACCTTGAGTCTCAAGAGACCTGAGAGTTCAACAACATCAGCTTTAATTCATGCACAAAGGTGTAAAAGGTTACTCTCAGCCTACCTGAACATTTCTATATAATTTTTGAGCTACTTTACATCCCATTTGGGTATAGGAATAACAATAATAATAATAATAATAATAATAACAACAACAATAATAATAATAACAACAACAACAACAACCTGGACTAGGATAGAAGCAAGAAAGGAAATGGATGTGCAGGCCTAGGAACCTATTACATCCTATCCTTCAGTTTAAAATATTGCAGGGGGGTAAGTCTGAATATGTGCTAATACTCAATATTGCAATATTGATCTATCATTACTTAAATACAGAACAAGAAGGTAGTTACATGTTAAATTATTACTACTGACTTGCAGCACCAACTTAAATTTACTTCTCATGTACATCTGATTCTTAATACTAAGTGAAACTGTAGGCATTTACAGAGGAAAATAAATTCCACAACCAAAACTTACTCCCTCCTAACTTCAAATCTAGAGCACAGATCACTTTAAGCGCAATAGTGCTGCAACAGTCCCTGATCCAAAAAGCATCAACTGACCTGAAATAATGAAAAAGTCAAAAGGCATAGCAACGTGATTTACCCCATCCACCATTTGTTACTCAAGCTTATCAGGAATAGAATAAGGGAAAGAGTAGCTTTCCAAATTCAGGGCACCTCCAGTTATTTCTCTAACTTGTGTGCTACAAATAATTAGATTTGCTTCTCTATTGATGTTAATCCTTATAATATTGACTACCATGTATTAATTAAAAATTAAGAAAGCATATTAAATATTAGTTAAGTATTAATTTTCCAACATTAAATTCTGTATTACCCTTAATTTAATTTACCTAAAATAATAAATACCAGAGAGCCTTATTTTGGCAGTATATTATACTTTGAAATAATTTAATTAATCTGGTCTTAGTAAAATTTGGAATCAAAGTACAGCTGTTGAGCTGTAATGATTCCTGAATCCCTGGTATCACTTTGAAAATGTTTCCTTTCTCTCATTACTGCAGGATGGTCTAACATTTGGGAAGTTTAGAAAGATAGCTTGGCAGTCAATTAATGTTGGTCAAAAGTCCTATTTCTTCTAAAATTATTGATGATCAGGACTGAAATGTGCGGCCTTCCCCGGTCACAGCAATACTCCTGATTTCAGCGTGAGCCCAGAGGGTGATTTCTGCTGCAAAAAGTAAGCATCGAAGGGGTATTTTCACCAGCAGTCTGAGGTGGATTTTCCCCTCTCCCACTGAACATGCCTGGTATCCATGGGTTTATTGCTGTTTGCTCATGGCCGGGGGACTTTGACCACACCACTATCAAGGCACAGTGGAAGCTGAAGGCCACCCAAAACACACCCCACACCACTGCCCACCTTCACCTCACGCTCCAGCTCTCTCTGCACAACCCCTGCACTACCACTGCAGGCAGCAATGCATTTCCTTCCTCTGCAGCACCTTTGAAACTCCCTTCACAGTTTATCTTTCCGCTTAATTCTGCGCAGCTGTCGGGCCCAGCCGCACGCGGAGCCCTGGGCAGCGCCTCCGAGGCCTCCTGTCATCCCGGCCTTTCTGCCCTAATCCCAGCGCTGGCCGCGCTCCCACCAACGCCTCGTGAAAAAACAGATGGCAGTAACCGATCCGGCCTGTAATTGTGGCCAGTTAATAGCAGAGGATAAGAGTGAGATAAGGACCAAGGCTCGTGGCCAGCTGCTGCCGAGTTAACCCTTCCCGGCATCGCCTTGAGCTGCCTGCATAAACTCAGGGTTAAATTATGGCTCTTTCCAGTTCCCCATCTCTGATTTTCTTGCCGTTTCATTCATTTCAGGGCTTTTGTGCCTATCAGAATAATTATTTTGAAGTCTTATTCTTCCTTTCCAACTTCTAGTCAAGTATCTCAATAGCCACTGTCGTGATGAAATTCAGTGGAGCAGGTACCCTGCTCTGTTGGAATCCTGAAGCCTGAGAGTTTTGAACTTTCTGTGCTTTCTGACACTGACCCACAAAAGAACACTGCTTTTGACTTGAGGCCTTGGAGAAGGCTTCCAAATTTGAGTGATAGAGTTAGAATCACTGGTATGTAGTTAGAATAGAAGTGTGTAATTCCATATGGTGAAGGGTTTGGAATTTGGGGTTTTAGAACACAGTAGTAGGTAATGGGATAAGATGGAGGTTGCTAGGAGTTGTCTCTTCCTTCTTGTTCCTTCTCCTTCATGATTTCAGGCAGTAATTTTTGGTTGGATAGAAAGTATTGCAGTGTGGGTCACAAGTGTTTGGTTATTGGGTCAAAAGTATAAATAATATAGATGCTAGCTTTTAATTGAATAGTTAGCCTTTAAAAGACCTTGTAAACAGCTAGACACACCTCAGTTTTATCTTGTTGGCTAGAAGTGCTGCAGAGCTCTCTGTACTATAGATAAGATTTAATAAACAACCAAGTCCGAACAAGAAAATCAGTCTCTTGCACATTCAATCCTGAATGAGTGAAAGCAGAGGAAAAAAGAAGATAGCCACTAATATGTGGTACCACTAATAAGGTGGTGCTGCTATCACTGTTCCGTTTTAATGAGAGGTCAAAGAAGAGAAGAGAACACAAGTGACTTCTTCAAAAGCTCAGGTCCAGATCTATGCTGGTATTCACCCAGCACTACCCAGTTTAAACAGAAGAGTTGCTATGTGTTTCAATGAAATTCAGCCTTCAAAGCAAATATTAAGAGAAGTTCTTTATTTCAAGCTACCAGTGCCAAATTGGAAAACAAATCCAGAAAAATAAACTTCAGAAGTAAGATACATGAAGCACAACCAATTAATGCAAAAGCAAGCTCTATCCCAAATCAAATGACTAAGATATTACAGCTTTATCTTCAGTACTTGTATTCCCACACCATAAAACCCAAAACAATACATACATCACTCCATGAAGTACTTGTCACTGCTCATGTTGTCAGCTTCTCACTTCAGGAAAAAAATCAAATGTTGATAAAATTTATTCAAAATAAGTTCACCTTGTCTATCTCCCATTTGAACTCAGGGATATTTTAAAGTCAAAGCTATTGGGAGAAAAGCTAAGTCTGACACCACAGATTTGGGTTACAATGCTGAAACTTAATTCACATCAAAATATCTTGTTTTAACTTCCTAAGAAGGAGGAATACCTAATTTTACTTTTACTTTATATTGGAACTTTCAATGTTGCTGGTCCAGACAGTATGGATAGAAAAAGGGAGACCTCAAGGACAAACATTTTGAGGGGTTTTTTTTAAGAACAAAATGGTTTAATAACTTACTCAAAGTTTTCCTCAACAGAAAGCTTAATTAATTATTTCCACTCTAAACTGAAAGAGCAATTGTCCAATTCTTAAAATCCTATGCAAAACCCCAGTATTTTCACTCCTTACAAGATCTGTCACAGCCCTAGCTTGCTTATGTGAAAAGCAAGTACTGACCACATTTAATAAAACTGCCTCCTATGTACAGCTCAGGATAGCCACAAACACACACCAGCCTTATGGATTTGGTAGTCTAGTTAAAAATAATCCTGTTTTATAAAAAAGGAAGAAGTAGGTATGAAGTGATTTCATTGTATATAAAATATGCCATTATTTTAGCCTAAAGCCTGTGGTTTATCAAACTCCTCTACCTTTTTTAGCATAAAAAAACCAAACCTGAATCACCATTGTCAGACATTCTCTGAGCAGCTGCAGGCTGCATTCCAGTAGCACATTCCCAATCCCACATCAAGTAGTGCTCCAGTGTAGGTGCAATCCTTAGATAGCAAATGCCCTTTCCACAGGTATATCAGCTCTGAGTAAGGTGTAAAACAGAAAGGAATTAGAAATTTCCTTTCCCCTCTATTATGGACACTAGTGGAAGAACCACTTCCACTTCACATCCTCTCATGCAGGATGAGAGGATGTATCTCCCTACAAGCAACACTTGATGTGCTTGAGCATCAAGAGTAAGAGAAACCCAGACATCAACCAGTTTGGTTTCCATTGCTGTTCTCTGGCAGGTATAAGGTAGAACTTCTCCCATCCCAGCAGCAGTTCTATCCTCTTAATATCACCAACATTCAGAAAGAAAACTGGCCACAGTTCAATTACAAGGGATACTGCGTTACAATAAAAAGACATAATCAAAACAACATCAGTAAATGCAGCAGCAAGAAGTCATCATCAGGTCAACCCCTGTATGACAAGACAGTGCACACTACTGTGAGAAGCATCAACTTCTGTTATAGCCATCATGTATCCACTCCAATATTTCACCAAACATTTTCATTCATCTCATAAAATAAACCTCTGAACCTATCTTAGAGATTCTGTAGGAAATTCTCTGAGGGTTTCTCTCATTGTGTCTGCTTGGGAGGAAGAAATGTGATTTGTGCTGATGCAGAGCTCTGTATCCTGTGCACATCCTGTGCAAAAAAAAAGAGAGTCAAACAAACTCGCAGCTCAACCAGCAAGGCAAGTGAAAAGGCAGCAATCGAAACCCTTATATTTAGGGCAACATATATCCGAATACAGAAGTTTTTCATCTCTTAAGAGGCGTCAGAAAAGTGCTGCAGATCTGGGTATCTGCATTGTTTTGTCTGTCAATTAGCAAGGAATTGAAGGTATGGCTGCATATACTGTTTACTCCTCAACCTTCTTCAGGCCACTCGAGCTTCTGAAAAATGCAACTTCTTCCTTCCGCTCAGTTTGATCAGGAGCAAGTTTGGCCTCTAGCGATTAATGACATTCTTATCTGTTTTTACTTTCACTTTTTGTAGATAAAAGATAAGTGTTCCAGAGAACTGGATTCTTCTTCTCTTGATTAGCTAGATTTTTGTTAACAGTTCTATTGGGAATGAGTTCCTAGATCATAATTTTTGAACTTGTCACTTGCAGTGTGGGTGCAGCAACACAACAGAGAAAGTATCTCTTTGGAAATACAGAGCTAAATTCTGCAGTGCCATAGAGGCAATTCTTGGCTAAAACCCAGGAATGGCTATGGCTTGAACCACATGGAACATAAGAAGATTTTGCCCAAGTACAGACTTCATTGGGATTAAGCCAAGTATGAGCCACACCAGCAATGGGAGAGCAACCGTCACTTGATGCTGTATAGTGCAGGGATTATAATGATTATACATTTTCTAATCCTGCTTCCTTCTGGCAAAACAATAGATTTACTATGACTTTATGGCCACTGTATGTCAATCAGTTGGGTTTCCATCACCAGCATTCCTCCCTCACCACTGACACGCTGCTCCCACTTGGCCATAAGCCGCACGCTAAACCCTTTCATGCTGTGGAGTTTGATTCCGGCAGGAGGAACAGTCCAGCTCACGTGCCCCTCTTGGAAGTGCAGAAGGCTGCGGTTGAACATCTTGTTTTTTCATTTGCTATAGACATTTGTTCTTGCAGCTGACCATGTGCAGGAGAATTAGCTCATGTTCCAGGAAAGGACAGCTGCACCACAAATTACCTTAAACCTCCTTGCTCCAGGGATTATCTGGGTACAGTGAAGTGTGTGTATCCTAGGGCAGGGGTCTTTTCTTACTATAAACAGAGTTATTAACCTCTTATTTACCAAAAGTGTTTATAATCTCAGTAATGGAGACAGTTTGGCTATCAGTAGTGACTTCCTCCTGGTAATTTCTTGGAAGGTCCATCCTTTTGCACTCACAGGCTGGTTTTCTTGACTACTTCTTTTTTACATGAATTACCTGTGCCTCTAGCTGCCTATACTTAGGATGGGGATTAATGCACACAGGACTAGTGGCTCCAGCCCCTCTTTGCCATGTTCCGTTCTTGGATCCTGCTGCAGTAAACTCCCAGAAATCTTCCAGCACCCTTACTGAGCCAACTCTACAGTAATTATGCCAAGCATGTCTTGGCTGTCAGAATACTTATCTTGGCATTTACAGGACATGAAGGAGCATCATTAAAGCCAAAGACAATCCAAAGAAACATTTCCACCTCTACATTTGTAAACATCACTCCAGCAACACTGCAGCTACAGAAATAAATCTTAAGTGCAGTCAGCTGACTGCTGACTGTTCAGCACCAGGTGAGGAACCAGCCAAGGGAAAGGCAAAGACAAAGCTGGGGATACAGGTCCAGTGAGATTACCAGCTTTTCACAGATCTAAGTTATAACGAAGACATAGGTCTGTGGACCTTCCATTCCAGCTATTTGAAATCAATTCCTGTAGCCTTCTGTCTTTCTCCTGTTTTTCTTTAATGCAGACATTTCCAATGTAAAGGGGCTTTATACATATATCTCATGTAAAAGTGTTTTGCCTGCCTCAGACTGAGATCCATGTACTACCTTTGCACTCCTGCTCTAAACCCAGTTCCTGCACTTTGATACTGCAGTAAATCCTCTGCTACTACAACCAGCCCTATCCATTTTCAAGAGCAGAAGTCCTGGCTCACTGCCCTCTAAGTTCTTCTCCTCTATTTAAAGCATCACAATAAATGAGAAGTTGACATATCTAACTCATGCACAAACATGATTATACAAAACATGAATCTACAAGTAATAAAGCTGTACATAAATTAATAGAAAGGGACCTTAATGGGACCCCTCCACAGAGAGTTCCCTGTTTTAACATCAACAGTGCATTTGTGCAACCAAAATATGTATCTTCAGTCTAACTTCAAATAGGACTTGAGGGTAAATTTCATGCATTCTCCAGCTCTTCATTTGTAACCGGATGCCAATAACAAGATCTGGAAACACATGTCAGTTGAAAACCTGAACCCAAGAGATACTGTGCAAAAAAAAAAAAAAAAAAAAAACTACATTGAATATACATTCATATATCTTCAGAGGTATTCTATTCCTCTTAGTGTGCTTATTAATCAGTATCATGATGTTTTTAAAGACAGCTAAAATCACATCTGTAAATACAAACCAACAACCAAATACAAGATGGATTTAGGAAGACTTTTTTAAATGCAGAAAGCACACTAGCAATACCCTCCTCAAAGTTAGAAATGAGATTCCAGATGTCAAGACAAAAATTAATGACAGATTCTTTTTTTTTCAAAAAAAAAGCAAGCAGACAAAGAAACAAACTATAAAACAAACCCCAAAATATTCTTACTCAGCTTCTTTCCAACAGAAAAAGCTATCTAAAGTGGTTTTCAACATTTTTAATCATAAGCTCCCTTGACAAAAGTACTTGTGACCCTCCATGCTCAGTGCCACAACATGATTTAGCAACATGCTGACTGTCCTGTGTGGAGCCAAACACTTCCTACACACAGATAATCCTGTATTTAATTTTTAGGCCACTCTTCCATTCATAATACTCATTAGCCATAACTTTGAGCTATTTGCATACATCTCATAGCATCGAGATCTTACCTAATAAGAGTAAGGTTATCACTACACAATAATTCATCAAAGCTTTTGCAAGTACAAGCTGTAGCATCTTTCTAGGAAGTGTTTCCATTTGTTCCATAACTTTCACTCTGATTCCAAGTTGCATTATCACTGTGATGTTTTTATCTAGGATGTATATTGTATTACACTCCTAGGAGTCAAGGGTCAGATATTGCTGGGAAAACTATGCAACACAAATTCCTGAAGTGTACTGGCAGCCCACAGCCACATCAAAACCAGTCTAAAAATAAGTCAATTTGCTTTGGTCTAGAAAGCAAAGTACCAACACCAGTGATGCCTTGTCAAGCATCTAAAGGGGGGAAATTATACTTAAGTTTTAGCTTTCATATTTTCCAGATTCTGTACTGCATTCGTATATAATTCTGAACTTCATATAAAGTGTTAGCAAATTCTCTTCACAGTTCAGTCAGACAAAACAATCCTTTTCCAGTCTGAGAATGAAGGACACCATTGCAGCTTCAGGCCCAAAGAATATAAACACCAGAGAACTGAGAAGAGCAATCTGGGAGGATGGGACTTCATAACCTGGAGCTGTAATTGGACAATTAACCCCAATATGTAAATGGACCAAAACTTATAAAAGTGTGAAAACTCGTGACTTGGAGTCCATCTTGGGTGGAGCCATGGCCGGGCTCTTGTACTGCCCAAGGTGTATCTTTTAAAGGCCTTTCAATAAATACCTACTTTATTCCTTTAATATCGTTTAACCTCTGTTCTAGGTAGCCTCTCAAGGCATCGCCAGGTCCTTGAAACAATCTTCCTTCCATATTATCAAACAAGCCAGAATCACAATCTGCCAAAGAAGCAAGCACAAATCCTTGCTTTCTGGTATAGTAGTCATGAACTTGAAAGCTTATTTGAAAATAAAATATCAGTTGTGCCTCTGACATTAAGAGTTTCAGTCTGTTTTTATGGCATCACAGAGTCCTGCCTTTCAGTGTCTGAGGCTGTGTGTAGTGTCTGTAGACTACATACAAATTTCTCTCTTAAGAGATCACCCAATCTGGAAACCAGTAGACCGGGCCATTTCTTGGTCTCTTTAAAAAATCCCAATCAAAAGCAAATAAAAAACAGACCTCAAAAAAAAAAAAAAAAAAAACCACCAAAACCAACCAACACCAAAACAAACCACATTTGTACTAGTATTCTTTTGTACCATATGAGCCAGAGAAAATTCTTCAATTTTTCTCATCACTGCCTTCCACTACAGCATTTAGAGAAGTCCAAGACAGTGGGAGACACCAGCCCTGTTAGCACTGCTTTGGAACAATTTCCTTTTCACTGGGAAGTATGGAACAGGGAAGGTGCATCTCACTGGACCAGATGTACTGACCACCCTTGCCAAAACTGCCAACTCCATTCTTCTACCACCAGAGCAGAACATCTGGAAGGAGTCCAAGATATATCTCTTATGCCTTTTACCTTTTAAAGCCTTTTTCTCCACAGTTAAGTTGCATTGGTCTAACAGTGATCAGTCAGTGGTTTGGTTTTTTTTGTTTATAAATTATCCTTACTGATTCAATACACACCATCATCTGGGGACAGGGAGGAACAATCTGCAATCTGGCAGTCCTTTTGTGATGGATCAGATGATTCAGAAAAGAAGTAGCACCTTATACCACAATGGATACATTTGAATTGGAATCTGTCCTTGTACAATCTTCATGTACTTTAACCATATATTCTCAGACTAAGTTTTTCTGGATACTGCACTTGTGAAAACACATATTTCCACTTATGCTGGAAATATTCATTGATCACTCCACAGTTTCTCACAAGTCTCCATGCTATAAAAAGCCTATACCTCTCGTTCTGTCAGTCTCAATTTCCCTTTCCCTCTGTACAAGAAAGGGCCCCCCAAACACCTGGCACAGACTCCCATTTCCAGATACTACATTTCCATTCAAGGTCCCAAAAGCAGGGAGAGGGACAGAATGTCCTCAAGCTCCTGCAGGAAGGGGAAAGGCTGCATTTCACCAAGGAATATATGTCCTCCACCCAAGGCAGAAACAGAGACTTCAGCAGCTGGGGGGAAATCACTGTGCCTGAATGAGACTGGAAACCTAATGGAAAGGGTTTCAGTTCCTAAGAAAGTCTTCTGGGGTGAGGAAGAGAGAAGAGATGGAGATTATTTTTTTTTCCTCTCCTAGAGACTTTGGAGTTAAGAAGAAAACATTTGTTCAAAGAGCCTGAAGTTCATGCTTTAGCTGCCTTTGTTCCATTAAGAGGCAGCTTCATATTTAAGAAGCAGAAGCTATGGAATGTATAATGACTTTTATTCCCAGGAAGGAGCATCAGGATGTTAACGACCTTCACAGACAGCTCTGGTGGAAAGCAGTGGGAGAGGCTCCTCACATGCACATCCACAGGGAGCAGGGCCCCCACGCTCCAGGACAAGAATTCACGTTTCTGATATCCCTGCAGTTTTCTCATGCACGTGATGCAGCAAAGCAGAAAAGGTGCCACTTACAACTTCCAGAAGAACCATTTGAGAGCAGCCTAAAGCACATCCCAGAGTCCATTTTGAAATATTCACTTTTGGATTCACCAGCATCTGACAGGACCCTCTTAACCAGGGGAGCTCTGTGCAGACCATACGAGATTCCAGCAGGCTGTTCAATGACAGCAGGGCAGCCAAACCTTCACAGCACATCCGGTACATTTCAGCAAGACAGATTGACTGGGGCTGCTTCTCCATGTCTCTCAAAGAGTTAAACATATCAAACCTCAACAATTCCATAGTGTTAATTATATTGTTTTCTATTAAAACAGTAAAATGTGCTCCACTTGGTTTTTATTTCCCTTTAGTCTTGCATTAGTTAAGGAAAGAAGGGACTGTCCTACTACAAAGCGTCTGAAACCACAAAAAAATTCTTATCAAAATGGATCTCTGAGCTTTTATCTCCTTTCCATCACTAGGTCTAAATCAAAGATCCATTTTCAAGTGTTTAGACTGTCTGAAAAGAAAAAAAATAGGGCTGAAAGAGTTAAAGTGTTTATTGTGCTTTTACACATTTTAAGATATCATCTTTCTACAATGGCAGTAAAATCAGCATGTAGCCTTAATTTTCTATGGTTGAACCTTGAACGTGAATCATTATATTACAATGTACTTATTGATTTCAACAGGAAGAGGATTAAGCCCAGAAAATCAGGTTAGGAACCTGAAACTGGACTGAGGAAAATGGAATTTTTCTGGTACTAAAATCTTCTTATGTTATGTAAAATACATTAGAATTTTAAACATGAGATTTGGCCATTTGGAAAATATTCTTAACATCTTGAACTCAGCAGAGATGTGACAAGGTCAGTGAACTGAAAATCCAATTAGTAACCAGTGCTTTGAATAAATAACCTATTATTACACATATTAAATGTCAATATCTGATTTTATCTACTTGCACAAACATAAAATGAATGGTGCTTAAATGGAATATTGAACAGGTATAAAGAGAAAATATTTTTGAACGCTGACTGCTGTTTATTGACCACCTCTATCACATATACCATTGGTTGCATGCATATAATACATATGTACACAGAATAAATACAGTGTAAGTACACTTCAAGTACAACCAGGACATCAAATTGGAATATATTGTTCAGTTTCCCTGTTTTCAGGAGTCTTTTCAGTTACCTGTTAATTTGAAGTACCAGGCTAACTTAGGTGCTTAATTTACAGGAGAGCAAGTAACACAAATTTGAGCTGCACATCCATTAACCTTCCATGCATTACTACTTGCTAGAGCTGGTGGCAGCAGCCCACCCCCCACATAATTCACCCAGAAGCCCTCCTTGTAAAAATCCTTAATTTGAAAGTTTAACATTTAGACAAGGAAATAATTTGGACAGAAATTTTCTGAAATGGACATTGTCCTCCCTAAGTTTGCAGTCTGTACTACCTAAGATTCCACATTCAAAAAACATTTCTCAATTGCTCTGGCTAAGGCCTTTCTTGCACAGAGACCAGCAGTATCTCAAATACTGCTGCAAACATCTTCAACTGCTTTGAACTTCAAATGACCTGGTAACAGAAACAAGCTCTGTAAGCACTGAGCAAGTCACATACTTCAGTGAGTAAGCACACAACTCACTGGAATTTCCAGCTTATTGCAAATACTTGAATCAGAAAAAGCTGTGCCAGAGAAGAGGAAAAATAATTTGTTAAACTTTGGCAAGAATACAGGGATGCTGGTGGCACATTTATACAAATCATTCCTGTGGTAATTTCTCATTCTTATTTGAAGCAGTTTTGGGGCAAATATAAAAGGCTGATAAAATATTTTGAGCTATATATACAAGGAGACTTGAAATAGAATATGAAAGTACTGGAAGTGGTAAACCTTTAATTAGGCAAGAGAAAAAAAATGCAGCAAGGATAAGAAATCAATTAATCTAAATTCACAGCCACAAGGCATCTCTCCCTATGCTCCCCTTCCCAGACAGTCCCCAGCTACCTGAACACTGGTGCAGTTTGCTACTATCAGTGAATCACAGAGTTACAGAATGGTTTGGGTTGGAAGGGATCATCTCATTCCAACCTCCCTGCCATGGGACACCTTTCACTAGCCCAGGCTGCTCAGAGGCCCATCCCACCTGGCCTTGAACACTTCCAGGGTTGGGGCATCCACCTCTCTGTGCAACCTCTGCCTACCTTAACAGTAAGGAATTTCTTTCTAATATCTGATCTAAACTTATTCTCTTTCAGTTTGAAGCCATTGCCCCTTGTTTTGTCACTACATTCTCTCGTCCCTCTCCATCAGTTTTGTTGGCTCCCTTCACATACTGAAAGATCACAATTAGGTCACTTCAGATCTGTCTCTTTTCCAGGCTGAACAAACACAGATTTCTCAGCCTTTCCCTGTAGGTGCTCCATCCCTCTGGTCATCTTGGTGGCCTCCTCAGGACTCACCCCAGCAGGTCCCTGTCCTTCCTGTGCTGGATCCCAGCTCTGGATGCAGCACTGCAGGTGGATCTCAGCAGAACAGAGGGGCAGAACCCCCTCCCTCCCCTGAGCTCCCACGGGGCTCTGGATTCAGCCCAGGACACGTTTGGTTCTCTGGGCTGTGGGTGCCATGGCTGGCTCTTGTCCAGCCTCTCCCCCACAGTACCCCCAAGTCCTTCTGGGCAGGGCTGCTCTCCATCCCTCCCTCCCCAGCCTGTGCTGATACTGGGGGCTGTCCTGACCCAGGGGCAGCCCCAGCACCTGGTCTTGTTAAACCTCATGAGGTTCCCATGGATCAACTTTTGGAGCTTGTCCAGGTCCCTCTGGATGGTTTCCTGTCCTTCACATGTGTCAACCACACCACTCAGTTTGATGTCATCTGCAAACTTGCTGAGGGTGCTTTGATCTATCTTCAGTGGGTCACAGGCTCTTTGTCACCCCCATGACTTGTGTCCAGGCAGCTGGCTCTCTACTAGCCCTCGCACAGAGGTAAAAACAATTCTCTTTATTTTCAGCCCAGCAACGCTTTGAGAGATCAAGGGACATAGAGCTATGGGATTCATACTGCTTTAAAAAATACACAATGAGAGGTGGTGCAAGCCCGGGGAAAGTGATACTACCAGAGTACTCCAAGTCACAAGACAGAAGGGAGATTTCTTGTTGAGCTGCAAAATTTGTCTTGTAAAAGAGCAGATGGCACTAAGTTGGCACAGATGGCATGAAATCGTTTAGGGTAAATTGCAGTCTAAGGTAAATCTGCACAAATACTTTAATTCTGTTTCTAGTAATTCCACTATTAATGGAGTTAATCATATGGTCACTTGGAAATAAGCCATTCACACTGTATTCAGGAGTTTAAAATTGCCATATGGAAGTAAGCAAACACTTCCACTACCCACTTTCACCAAGTAATTTTCAAGTCTTTCCAAAGTTAAATTAACAATGCAACCAACAATCCCACAATTTTCTTTAAGTTTTGGCTCTCCAAGCCTAATGTGACATTTCCAAAGCTCTAAGGCACTACATTTCACTTGGGAGCAGGCACAGCATAGTGCTGAGGGAACATCAGAGAAGGCAAGAGCCATGAGCATCCCAGCACCTCTGTGCTATCTCCAACATAGCCAGAAAAGGGCAGGGTGTGGATCAGGAGCATTGATACCAAACATGGGGCACCTATTATCAAAATGAAGCTTGATGCAGAGAGCAGAATATCCAAACTCCACAAAGGTGACACGCAGGGCATCTCATCTTTGGGCACAACCACCAAGCTCTGCCCACCAGAAGCAAGGCTTCCACTCAAGGTAAAAGGCAGCAATAACAGAGTTTGCCACCCATTACTCAGTCATGCATGAAGTGGAGCATCTGAAAAATGTTGCTGCATTCTGGAAACACACTGCTCTTATTTGATATTGCTGTATAAGCATCAAACTATTTTGTTTTAAAAGCCATGGTAAATTTATGAATGAAACTGTGCAAGAGGGATTTAATGAGAGATCCATAGCAAGTGTTCAGTGGTCTGGATGTTGCCTGCCACCATGGTAGCATGAAATCATTTGATAATTAGACCATGGCCATGCAGGATTAGCATACCTTAAAAATATAGGGCTGCATTATTTTTTATTTATATAACAGATGGATATTTTAAAAATGTCGTGCATTTTTTAATGAATGCAACATCACGCCAGTGTTGACAGAAGATTTGGAAGTGCTACAATATGGCCAAGTCTAAAGCCTAGAAATGATATCTTCCCTTCCCCCTGTGTTCCAGTCTTGGAGCCAACAAAAAAATGTGCAAATGCTGTAAATTTTCTTCCAGAGAACAGCTTAAATGCAGTCTTTATAGGGCACTAGGTTATGTTTTCTTTCATTTGATGTCAATTATAGGTCTTGCAATACAAGAGTCTCATTATTAGAGCTACCTGAAGGCCCCACACTCCCCCTTTAGCTTCATGGCACATGAAGAAGATAGGAGAGAAATTTCTGTTACCTGCAGTAATCCTACAAAAAGGCTGCACTCGAGTCCATTGTCATCAGTAAGCACAGAACATGTCAGTTTTCCTTCATTATCAAGGGAGGGACTTTTGTCCCACCTCTAATACTGAAAATCCTGAGAGGCTCCCTTAGGTACTGACTCCTACTTTCCCTAGTGTAACAACTTCATGATAATTGGGCTTGCCAGTCCAATCTGAAGAGAAAAACTTCTAAATGTTTTTGTTTAAAACATGATCCCTCATCTCCTTTCTATTCCTCTTCCAGAGCAGAAATGAAAAGGATGAGAGTCATGATCTAAGATATTGGTATTTCAACCAAATATTTGAAAATAAGGAAGTAGCAAGAAAACAATTTTTAAAATTTTAGGGATTTTAACCGAACATGAGTTTTGATTTAGTTTTTTTCTCCATTCAGTGTTGTCCCAAGTAGCTACAATAATCATTTATTTCTATTTACTAGAGGGGGGTTACTATTTTCTGAAGAATCACATTACCTTAAATAACTTGGAAGCCAAAAGCTCAGAAAGCAAGATCACAAATCACCTGTAGATCTCAAGCCAACATCTACACAATGAAAGGTCTATAAACCAGAAATATGTTAAAATTCACTCACCTTATAGATATTTTCCAGCTAATAGAAGACACTGTCATGGAAATAAACACATGACATCTTTGCAAATTCAGCTGTGCTTTTCCATCTTGAAGGTTTGGCTGATGATGGTATCTGTCTTCAGCTCTAGAAATACAGGGATAATTTTATAGCTGTTATACAAAATAAGTGTACTTGGAAATATACAGGAAACACCAAACAAGACAAATGACACTCAACTTCATATAAATCAAATATTAGCATTAATCACCTCATATGCGGTGATCAGATAAGATATGCCATAATCATTACCAGCATAGCTGATTTCTGAGCCTGCTGAGTCATCTTTAACCATTAAAAGTGAATTTAATCAGAACTAATTTCAGTAGTCCAAAAACTAATTACCTAACCATATTTTAATATCTAGGCTCTCTCCACAGTGAAAAGGAAGGATGCCACATCTGGAGGATAAATCTCCATATCAATCTTAAACACTTATTTCAGGATGGGTTGTGTCACTCTCTGGATGCAGCTCTCTTTGGTGAAGGATGAAGCCTGGACACCAGAGTTAATTCAGATATCTATCTTAGGAACAGTTGATGTGAAATGATATGATCAAAGCCTTGGTCAGAAATCCATGCAGAAAGCAGATCTGAGGGGACAGCAGTCTGTCAGGTACTATTTCTAAAGAGGTTAGATGTCTTCATCAAACTAAGAGGGGATTTTTCCAAAAAATCACCATCAGCATAGCAGCTGTTACTTCATTTTAATTATTCAGAGCCAGCCATTTGTGTGGGGGAGAGAGATGGTGGTGTGGGCAGAGATAAGAGTGAGGGCAAAATTTTTTGAATGATTTTGTTCTGACTTCATGGGCTGCATACTTGGGAGTTGTCTGAGGGGGTGTAACTTGTGACTAATAGTTCACTTAAACTGCAGCCCAGCAGATGCCAATATCTCAGATTAATTTACCAAACCACCAGGCAGCCCTATCACTAATTGGAGGAAGCATTACTCAAGAGGCCATTATCCTGAGTCCAGATCATGTACTAACAACCCCAGAGAGTGAGCATTTAGAAAACACAATTGATACCATTATATTTCTTCTTAAAGGCCTTTCTCAAGGGCCAATATCTATAATTTTCAAGACTCCAGCTGGCAAATCTCATATTTTCCTGTGACTCAAGACTGGGTAATCTTGCTCAAGGTAGTGCAAATAAAATAGTTTTTTTTTTTTAATGCGATTAAAATGGGCAATCAGCACTTTAACAACCAACCAATATTTCCATGCTCAAGTATGAAAAATTTTATTCGAAGATGGAAAACCACCTAGCATTAGAAAGATTTTGATTCCTAGATATAATGAAACAGAGTGTTTCCCTCCCAAATATGATGTTTCCCTCCCAACACTAGGAATCAGTTTTGTGAAGAAACTCCACCCATGCAAACACCTGTGAGGAGAACAACGTTATTGGGGTAGAATAAAGTTCTGAGACTTTAAAAAAAAAGTTAAGAAACCTCAGTTTCCACCAGGTCAGTTTCAAGCAAAGGACTTAAAGAAAAGAAAATAAAATTGTTTTAAAACTCTGTCTTCATTACAACCCAAGTACCTCCAGCATGGAAGGGATTGATGAAACCCACTTTGAATTCCCTTTGGTTTCCAAAGATGCGGAATTACAAGTAGGGCACATCTTTTTCCAGCTGAGCTGCTTTGTACAAATGCAGTGTAAGGCAAATACATGGTAAGGGCCTGGGTAGCTTTGAACAAGCACAGATAGACTGAGGACACGTGAAGGAATTTAACACAGAGGCAGGATTAAAGTAGCTTCCCCTGCCGCGTCAGAGGCAGTTTGAATCTTTCCTCTTGCTTCTCCCAGCATAGGCAAAACGTTTGCAAAAGCAGGAGTAGGGACTTAGCACTATGTTTATCATTTTGCTGCTGAAGTACCAGCAGCAGTGTTTGATTATGGTTACCAGACACACCACTGTCAGCTTTCTGCTCTCGCTGCCTGCACTACTTTTTCTCTTCAACCAAGAATTGAAAGTTTGGATTTCAAATACTTTTCAGAGTTACTGCCTTGAGCTGCTAGTAATGGTGAACTCTCTGCTCAAGTGGCAAGAAGAGGGACCATGCTGCAGCAGAGAGAAAAATGTTGCTTGGCCTAATTCCTGCTCTAGTTCTGTCCCTTGTGGCAGTGTTTGGCACTTCACAACAAAGATCAGCTCAGTTGAGAGCTTCTCTTATTAATTACAGCCCTCTAGGATGGCACCCGCCAGCTGGAAATTAAGGAAGGTTGAACTTCTCCTTTGAAAATGCCAAAGCAGGAATTTTAAGGTCATGGCATTAAAGATTTAACTCTGCTCAATGCCTTATAAACAGCATTTCCCCCCGCCCTAGATTTTCAAAGGATGGACTTTTCCCAAATTCTGTCCTTTCTTCCTGTTTAGAAGACATCTTTGAAAAAAGAACATGTTCTGCAAAGTGAGCAGGGATTGCACAAACAAGAGGTAGAGAATTTAAGGATGTATTTGGCCCTAGGTACTGAAGGATGGTCATCACTACACAACAATTACTCAAAGCACAGTCTACACGTTGCAGTCAAACTGAAGGTTGATTTAGAAAAAAAAAATATGGAATGGGCAGAAATTCACCTTCTTTTTCCCGTGTTTTTTCAGGACAGTCTGACGGTGTCAGAGTTGTGTTGCTACAATTTGATGACCAAGTGTTTTTGTTTTGAATAAAATCACATAGATGAATTTTGCATTTCTGAGGCTGAAAGTGAACTGTGATGAAATAAAAAATATGTAGATTTTAAAAAATCCAGAAGCAAGTCTTCTTCCTTGATGTACTACTTGTGATATCAGCAAACCCTAAAACCATGTGCAGCACTGAAGGAAAATATTAGTAAATGTAGTGTGTTTCATCACATGGCAGTAAGCTGCTCTAGCAATGACAGTGAAATTAATTGTAACAAAATAAGACTTTCTGTTGTTTATTAGCTATCATAAGAATGAAATGTACAGTATACAAAATTAATATAAAAAATGTTCATGATTGATTTCAACAACACATTTTTCTTCGGATTTACTGCAGACAAGTAGCTTCCAAAAATGGTATATTGAGATCTATTTACTCTTATAGGTCTCAAGTGTATCACTACATGTTATCTATGATTTTAATCTACAAAACAAAAGCTACCAAATTTTTTGCTTAATCTCAGTGGCATTTGTTAAAGAAGAACAGAATAGGAACATTAGCTTAGAGAAGAGAAAAATTAGTTCATTGCCAAAAAAAAAAAAAATTTCAAGTTCATAAAGAAAATTGCTTTTGAAATTTCAAACCTTACAATTGTACATTTTGAATTTCAAGCACTTACCGTAAGAAGTTGCATCTACTATACAGGTGACAAAGATTTTCAATTTTGTTTATCTTTGAGGCAGATATATAATCCTCATTTCCTTATTCCTAACAAATTTCCACATCTTTAAAATTAGTGTTAAACAGTGTTCACTCTCCTAAAGAGCCAATTTAAGTATGGTTCATTTCATAAGATGAAAGTTTTCCTTTAAGTTATGTCTATACAAAGGAATATAACAGGGTTTTCATTTTTTAAATCTGTGCATTTTCAGTTTATGTCATATTGTTTAGCAGAAAGATAAAGTGACTAATGGCTGATCTAGATAGCCTAAGGACAGCAGATCTGTTCTATCAACACATGCTTGCCATGATGCTTTTCACTACAATATAAAATACACTAGAAAAACTGAAATTATGCCCAGGGAATATTACACACAGTTATCAGTATGAATAATATTTCCCTGAATTAAAAAAAAAAAAATCCTAAATTGAATTCTTATACATGCTCTACTTAACAACGGGAATATGATTTAAACTGAAAATTCTTCTCATGTTGTCCAAATAATTTTTCTTGATAGTTACTAAACACACTTGCGCAATTACAATGCTTTCAAAACAGTGACCTGCTGCCAGGTAAGTTGGGCAATGATGTAAAGCTGCAGTGGGGGCTTGACAAAGGGTGGATCAGCCTTCCAGAACAAAACAGATGGTGCTCCTCCTTAGATGACACTAGTGTAAATCACCTTTTATGTTGGCACGTATCACAAGAACCCTTAAAACAATCCCTGTGAATGAAAATGAAGACAAATCACAACACAAATGATGCAAATCCACTTTTCAGATATTTAGGAGAGTTGAAATGTATTTGTGGTCTTTTGCAGTAAACTGGCGAAATTCAGAGGATTGGCTATTACATTTTTGACAGATAAACTATTATAAAATTATGCTGTGAACAGCTGGGCTTGCTGTTTTCTCTCTCTCTCCCTTTTTATTTAGGACCACTGGCAAGAGCAATCTGTGGGCTCTTGGATGGAGTAGCTGACCCAGGTAGAATTGCTGGTGCAGTACAGCTGCACAGTCCTTCTCTGCAGCCCCAGCTCCCTGCAGCACTTGCAGAACCTGGCATAGGTGTTGATGTTGTAGTTGTAAATGCTGGCAGAAGGGCATTTTCCATCACACGAAACGATGTTCACCTGGCAACACACACAGGCAGTAATCAACAAACAAGGGCAGGTGGGTCAGGGGTTCTCAAGGAATTCTGAAGACATTAGGCACCAAAATCCAATAGCAAAGCAGTGAAAAATGTGGATGTATTTCCTCTACACCCTTATGAAATCCCACTAAATCCAGAAATAACCTCTGAAGTGCACTGCCCAGAAAGGTCTCAATTCTCACAAGGAAGCAATTTCACTTTTAAATTTTTAAGTATTCATAATAACCTTGGCTTAAACACAACACCAAATGCTCTATCCACAACTTCCTACAATATTAATTTCAGTGATAACACTGATGCAGTGTTGCTACACTGGGTGTCAGCAAGGAGTAATAAAAGAACCAATCCTTTGGAGAGCGGAGAAGAATTATTACTAATGATACCAAAGGTATAACATAGACTGCAAGACAAATAGGCTTAAGAAACTGATAATTTTTTTCAAATTTAATATTCAGGATTTGTATCTCTGTTCAATGAAACACTGAGAATAAATTTCCTGGCTGCTCAGCAGCTCTACTTGCTCTACTAAATGTACTCTTGGAGTCATTTTAGAGGCTACAGCTGTTTCCCTACTCTCTTTTATTACAGCTTTTCCAGGCGCTCTTACACATCTCACACGAGACGTCTGTCTGCACCCTTGCTGCTGCTCTCAGCCTCACTGCTCAGCAGGACATGCTTGGTGTCCTCCAACACTAAATCCTTTGATAGACACACAGATAGTGCCTCATTCTTCCTTCACATTTTACAGTAATGTTCACGCTGCTGCCTAAAAAAAGCTTTCGGGACCATTCCTTTCTTCATGAAGTTGGAATTTAAGCACCGTCCCTGGGCAGATGAAAAATTACACACATCTGCAGCCATTTCAGCTGTAGGATCTCAGGGCAAGGTTCAGTTGTAATAGTTAATTTGCATAGAATAATTGCAGTATAGGGTGAAATGAGACTAAATCGGCATGCACCTAAATGCACAGAAAAAGAAGTAACAGCCTCCTTTTTCATTATTGAGAAGATGACTGCTGAGAATGTAGGGAAGCATTAAAAAAGCTCTGTGAAACACAGAAGTCTGTCTCAGTGACAGAGATGGAGACAGTGGCCTTGTGGAATCTGAGTTCCCTTCCTTCTTTTTCATATATCATTTTTTTCTCTTCTATTAAAAGAAATTGAACACAATTCTGTCTTACTTACAGGTGTGTTACTCCTGCAGTCATTCTTGCGGATGGTCATCCTAACAGTCACCTTCTTACAGAATTTACCATCTTCCTTACCTGCAAAATGGGCATAGATTTAAAAAATATCAGCTCAGACTTCTAACATTTTAGAGACAAAAACACTCCAGACCATTTAATGGGTTCAAGAGACACAAAGAAGAAAATACCCAGTACATCACTGCACATACAAAACTTTGGTGAAGTGACAGCAGCTGCACATTGAATCACTTTCTAAATTATTTCATTCATTCAAGTATCTGTTTCTTCTTGTCATTAATATCAGCTATAAAAGGCTTATTCTTCACTCAAAAGCCTTTCATGAGTAAATCCACTATTTTTAAAAACTTTTTTAAAATTGATCAAACTCTTCTCTGAGAAGACTTATTAAGTCGTTAATGATACCAAATGGTATATCATCAAGAGGTAAATTTGTTTAAAAAGTGCATTTTCCATGAAATAAATGCAACAAACTTCAATTGCAGCACTCACGTTCCAGTGGTATAATAAAAATTTAAAATAAATACGTAACACAATACATAACAAAACTTGATGAAGAACAGGGCTTCATGGGGCTTTACATTTCTGTATGTTTTTATTGAATCAAAGAACACCAGTGAACAAATGAAACATTTTATTTTCATTAACGTTATTTCCACAATTTTTCTCATAGAAGTATGTACAGGACACACAGATCAAATAAAAGAGATGACAGGAAATCATGAAATTAAGCGAGAAGTTAAGTTTAATTTAACAAAGGAATGCTGAACATTGGAAGAAAAACAAAGATGTTCAATGTAAAGTTCAGCTGTAAGAGAACAGGAAGAACGGTATCTTCTGAGGATCATCCTCTCTGTGCTGATAAATCACATCACGTTGCAGATCTGTAAGAGAATGAAAAGCCGTTCTGTTAGAAGAGTTTCCAGTGTTTCACACCAGATTTTACATACCATGATGCAGCCCCCACAGACTCTCTCCTTACAGAGCTGCATTTTCTTTGATCCAAGAAATCCAAAGATGTTGACAAAAGGGGAATACTGTTAGCTCCAGAAAAGCAAGGCCAGCGAAGAAGTAATTGGTTTGAAGAATACCCAATATGTAATGTGACACAATTTGATTACAGCTTGATGCCCAGTGTCCAGTTTCCTGCTCTAATCACTGTCAAACTAGTAATACTGCTTCTTAGACGAACACTTTGTAAATGTTGTTTTTTTGGGGGGGGGGTGTGGGGGGGGGGTTATTTAGGTTTTTTGTTTGGGGGGTTTCTTGCCTTTCTTTTCTTTTCAACTATATAAGCCTGGTACTCTTTCTAGACACAGCATAGTTTTCTACAACATGACAGAAAGGACAGCATAAATCTTCTTGGAAATAAAAACCTACAGACAGAAATATCTGGCTACTGCTTGACTGTCACTGAATTATGTTTGCTTAGGGAAAAATAAATTGAGAAACAAAGAAAAAAATTGTTTTTAAAAAAGCCAACTCACCATTATTTTGTGTTTTTCATGGTTCTTTTCATGGTTCTTTCTTCTTTTACATTATACATGGTGTGTAGGGTGGAGAATTCAGTGCAGCTGTGACTATGACTTCATCCAGGCTATAGTGAAAGTACATCATATCTCATACAAAATAAATGTATAATGTATGTATTTTAACATCCATGCATGTATTTTAACATCTAATGCTTTTGAAATGAACTTTACAACAAATATATATTTACATGAAGACCCTTACAAAACACGGGAGGATTTTATACCTGTCATAATATAATGAGGTTCTTTTGCACCATCTGTATTCTTGAAAATCCTTGCTTGATTTTTGGATTGACTCCTAACACTACGGTCACTTAAAGTGACAGCAATATGAAGGAGAAATACAGATTTTGATTTAGTAGTCCTGGACTTATAAGTGTAGTTCAATGTAGGATGTATCACTCAGTGTTGTACAAAATTACCGTCAACATAATTTCTCTTGCAGAAATTTGGAGAGCTGTGTTCACAAAATAAATGACAAAACAAGCATGTTACAATTCAAAGAATTAACATGCTTTATGAAAAAGAACAAAGAATCTCCAATTTTCATGGACTAAACACAGGCTTGCTGTTTTCAACATATTGTCCTAACTGTGGATGAGGAAACAATTACTTGCTTTTACTGTACATGGCACTGGAAGCGAAACTGTATGGCACATCATCTACAAAAATGTGGCTGACAAAACAAGTTTTAACAAGCAAAGCAATTAGTGTCTAGGTTCTAGTGCACTGTAAACATGACGGAATTAGTTTACCCTTTAAACACAGCAATTTTACACATGCAGCAAGCTAAAGACTATGCAAGTGCTTACTACCAACAGTACATTGTTGGCTGACAACAATGCACCGCCCACACAGTGCAAAGTGAAAACCAAACCAAAATGGGAGCCACTCTGAATAACCATGAGCAGTTGTGCCACACTGCAGCTTTGGCAATAATTGGGTAACGAGAGGTCTGGCGCTCCTATCAGGGAGTACATTGTTGGGAATCAACAATGGTGCTGTTTGGGTTGGTCCTACTTATTTCAGGAAAAGGTACCTGTGTGACAGCCAACATAGGCTGTAGGAGTGACTGGGCTAACAAGGAATGGGAGGAGCACTGACACTGGAGAACCTGGTAAGAATATTACACATTGAACAGAGCACGTGTTACAGAGGATTTCTGTTAGTATGAAAACATTTGGGAGTTACTAGATTTTGGAAAACAGAATTCAACTTTCAAATGTCTATGTATTACGGGATCACAGAACGGCTAAGTCTGGATGAGACCTCTGGAGGTCATCTGCTCCTGCTTCCCTGCTCAGGAAGGGTTCATGGTTCCAGCAGCTGAGTGCCACGTCCAGGCATGACTCACACTGCTAAACCTCATGTGCAAACCAGGAAGAATCTGGCATACATTGTACAACCAAGCCAATCTGGTATCCTGAGCTCAGTATGTCCTTTGGGGGTACAAGGGAGAAAAAGTGCAATTTCCTCTCTAGGTTTTGATGGAGCTCCCGGCTCTTAGTTTTCAAGACCAATTGAAACTGAAAATAAAAATCACAAGTGTTTCTAATGGCATAGGACTTCAGAAGAAAACAAAACACTGATAATCCTTGTCATAAAACATCTCCCACAATTACAACTGACTGACAGACCTCATGGCAGGTTTGCTTGGAGTCAGAATGAGCTACATGATTCACAGAGGCTCTGTGTTGTGCACAAACAGGTGTGAAATCGAAACTCTAGGAATGTACTTGTATATGCATCTCAGAAGTCACAGAGTTCTTCAAGGGTTTAATTTTAGTTTTTGAGGCATGCCCCAGGTTAATTTACTTTGTTTTTCAACAATTAAGGAGCGCGATTATAATCTTTCTCTAAGCATAGCAGCAAGATCATCTGCTCTCTTGAAAAGTAGCTTAATGCTACTGTCTTTAACTGTCCTATTAATTTGTTCAGAATCCGGTTTATTTGACTGCTATGGCATTGAAGGGCAATGTCTGATAATCAAATACTGATCTCAGAGTGCCTATGGAGAATTTGCAACAGAACTAGGTGGGACAAATGCTTGAAACAGAGGTCCATCAGAGGGGAAAAAACTTGGATATTATCATTCCCTCAGTGGGAGCAGAGAAAAAACAAACAAACAAACAAAACAGATAAATCTTGCATAGTTTCCATAAACTTTTTACTACAAAATGTAATACAAGTCAGTAACACCACAAGGCACCTCCCAGCTGGCAGCACATACCCACTGCAGTGAGTGTGCACCTGGTACCATGTCAGGTAGTTATGGCTGTGCAAGCGCCATCCCACCCAGCAGGAAACACCTGTGCTTTTCTCCAGCTCTCTCCCACACCTTCAGGTCATTATTTCAGTCACTTATGAAAATTAAGTCAGATTTTTGCATTTTTAAATATTATACTGCCTAATATATAAAAAAAAAAAATCTCCTTTTTGGTTGCTTCTAATAGTATCAACTTCAGCCTAAGGCCGTCATGAAGTCAGCCAAAATGTTAAAGTTATGTACTAATGAATTAAGAAAATAATTATTTGTATTTTATTGATTTCTATTAAGACATAGTATCTTTCAAACCTACTCTGTACAGAATTTTTATTCTGGTTTTTTTTTTATTCCCCAGGAGATACCTATTAACTCTCACAGATAATCAAGAAAGGTGTAATTTTTAAATTGTAGAATCTCTTAAAAAGATACTGCCTGAAGGTTTCTTAACTGACTATTAATTACTATATTCATTATTTACCGAATTAACTTATAAACCACATAGATCAATCTTCATTTTTACAAAATAGAAATATTTTAGTGTACAAGAAGCATTGTTTCAAGATGCCTTCTAAAATACAGTACTTTTTATTTTACTAAATGCAGTTCCTAAAATTTTGAGTTTTATACAAGAACTACAAAATTCTTGCAGGAGTTTCAGTGACCTGACCAGCTACATTTGCTATATGTGGAGTAAAAGTTTCCATGTTAAAGTGTTTCTTTTGATTTAACTTGACTATTTTCCGTGTTATTTACATGAGTAAACCTGGGAAAAGCACAGCTCTTGAGGCTTGAATCAACCTTTCATATGGGACATAATGCACTTTATTCATAAGGTAATAGATCAGAGAGACTTGTGAGGCAAGAATTGCCAATAATCACTTACATGTTTTGCAGCATCCCTCTAAGAATGGCACAACATAGCCTCCAACCTGACCAAGAGATAAAATAAAGAGGAAAAACGATTTTTTTCAAGCATTCATTCCCATGTATATGCACTGTTAGAAATATCTTTCAGATTCTGCATCATTGTTCAGGCAAATGCAACCCTGGTGAATGGATGAAGGATTGAAACTGAGATGGTCCTGAAGAACCAGCCCACTGCTATTTGTGAGGAAGAACTACAACCACTTAGTTCTTTCTCTGCTTGTGCAACATCATCCAGCAAGGAAAGTATCTTTCTATCCACATGTAAATGTGGAATTACAGAGAGTAGTAAGAGAATTCTCCTTGCCTCCATTTCCTGGAACTTAGTCTAATCTCATTGAGAAAATTCAAACAGAACTTTTGTTCTTGCTCCAAAACTAGTTCATAAAACTTTGCATATCACTGTAGAAAAGATTTTCAGACAATCTTGCTTTTTTTTCCAAAGTTTTGGTTCATTATGCTGAATCACATTGCTATACATGGAAAATGTTAGAAAGGGGAGGTCCAGCCAAGAGAAGCATCCAAGTTCAGACAGTTGTATGAAGACTAGTTTAATATAACAAACCCTTATTTAAAAATAATAATAATAATAAAAAATTCTAAGAATCACAAGAGGTGTGCCCAGCTGTGTAACTCAGCAGCCTGGTGGCACAGTGGTCTGATGTGTGTTTATACCTTTTACCTTTAAATATCTGAGGAAAAAATACACCACAAAAATTAAGAATTTCTCCCTTCTTGAGGTAAAAGCATCTTCTGTCAGAGTTAAATCTTTTCATGCAAACATTAATCACAGCTGGAATGCAAACAGTATCTTGTACACTGACCTTCACACATTCAGTTTCATTAAAGGGTGGGCATCCAACTGCAGAGGAAACCAGAACTGGTCCTATTGCTGTGTTGGTACATTCATATCTGATGCAGTTTGAAATCCAAACGGCACCGGGCTGTCAAAAATTTTAGAACAGAAACTTTACTCAGCAAAACCAGTATTTCAAGTCTTAATTAAACAATTTCATTGAATGAGATCTCACTTGAATCAACAGTAATACAGCAAAATATAATTCACATGTATATACAAGTTCTTTTTAAGTATTGCATTTGAAAGTCCAATAAAAAATACATTATACTAAACAGGTTCTAAAGTAGCTGAGTTGATGGTCTCTCTTGTATATCAGAATCCTTTAATTTTTGTTGACAGTTATATGGTTGACTCTCCAAGAAATTAATGTTGTGTACATGCAAAACTATTCCTAGTATTTGGCCAAATAAAGCTCTTTCCTGCAGATTTTGTACGGCAAGATATGTGCAGTATTTCGTAATTTTTGTTCACTTCTAAATATTTTGAGGGAATAACAATATGCAAACTCACCTTAAAATTGGTAATTGTGCCATTGGTGAAAGTGTGGACACAAGACAAGTTCTTGCAGCTACCACAGCAAGTTGTTAAATCTTTTGGAGGCTGATAGACTTGGTTCTGCCAAAATTAAATAGAATATTCCTTGTATGAGACCATCTTGCAGTTCAAAGTTTTACTACTGTAACAGGCAGATACCAAACAGGTATCTGATTTCAGGGATATTTCTAAAATAACTTTCAAAGCCACATAGCTTACATTTGCACACGCTGCACATTCATGTGGCTTAATAAAATACCTTTGATCTTAATTGAAGTAAAAGGGGAGGAGTTCCAAATTTGAGAGAATTAACTGGTCTTTCCAGCATTTTCAGATGTGACAGCTTGCATCAAGAACCACTGAAATCTTAACTTTTTACACATTAGACATCAAGTAATTCTAAAATTAGGGAAAAAAATCTGTAAAATATTCCCATGGTAAAGTATTTTATCTTGGAAAAAGACAGTAGAACATTTGCTTATTTTATACAGCTGTTTTCATCACATTTAGATTTCCTCTTCTATTGATAATTATTCTATTTCTGATTCTTATTCAGCTAAGGTCTGCCAGGAAGTTGTACCAGTTTGCACATAATCCATCTGAAACTCTGCAGGGATGCAAGGAGGCAGCATGCCATTAATCCAAGGAGGCATTCACTATATACTTTAGATTGTGCAAGTTTTATGCAGCAGAGAAAACAGTGGAGGGACGGAGACTTTCATAAAACTTCCATCAGAATTGTGGTAGCACATCATTAAGGGAGATCTCCTAATGACTTTTTCCAGCATGCTCTATGACTGCCATCAGCTCAACAAAACCCATCACAAAGCAACTCAGGCCACCAGACACAATATACAGGTCTAAATTTCTGAATTTCTTACAGCTTTGCACTTGACAGCGCAGTCTATCGAAGATGTGTTTATTTGGTAGTATTTAGTGGAGGGATCAATCACATTTGTACAATAGGAAATATGGCAAATGCCATCTGCACTGTGCTCCACGATTCTCTGCCCAGGAAGCAGCACGCCTCTCTCATTACTCAGGCAAACTTTGTCTCTCACTGCAAGGAAACACAAACAGCATTCTCAGGACAATCAGCTTGGCATCAAAACTCCACTAAAAACGTTTCAAACAGTGAAACAGGAATGGGAAAAGCTACTCTACCTATTTTAGAATTATGGGCCACATTTTCAAACAAATCATTAATAGTAATCTAATGTTTCACTGCAGTCACCAAACCTTTTGAAATATAGCCCATGCATGAAATCCAATTAAGTATATAATATTCTATTAGCTGCACCCAAGTGCACACTTCTTTAACTGTTTTATTTTGGAAGACTACTTCAGGATAGGAAATGTAGAAATGTCTGTTTCTCCCCACTAATTACAGAGGGTACAGATAAGAATTAGCACTATTTGTGAATTAAGTAAACTAGTCCTGTCCTCTTCAGTGCCATGTTCAAAGTGAACACCTGATTTTTAATTCCTAATTTTCCTTAACACTTGAAAGGCTATTTATTTGAATTAAATTATTTTCTGACTTACCACATTTGTACTTCACACAGTTACAGACATTTTCTGAACTGTTCTGAAACAGTTCGTCTATCTGAAGTTTCTGCCCCTATGGGTACAAAACCAGAAAAAAAAATACATGAAACAACAGTGGGTTTTCTTATGTATATGATCTTTTTCTTTTAAAAAACTTTCCTTCAGAATTTGGGTAGCAGTATCTCTTGAAGACTCTGTTTAGTCAGCAGCCTGAGTGCATGAAGTATGTTAACATATTCACCATAGGAAATAATATTAACAATGATGCTAGAAATAATTTCGATCAACACTTTAAACACAAAATTTTATCCTGACTTATCCTGTGTGCATGAAAGCAGTCCTACTCTATATACTGGGGCAGAATATGCTAAAAAAAAGTTCTGGAAATATTTGGGCTGTAGAGTCATTTTATTCTGCAAGGTATTTAGACTTGGGTGACTTCTTAAAATTGTGTATATCTTACTCTGAAGTATTTTTTTTTTAAGAGGTGACGCTATGCCATTTTACTGATAAAACTATAATTTAGATACTGATAAACAGATTGATTAAGAAATTAATAAAAGAAGACAGACAAGATAAATTTCATACCAGTTTGCACTGAGGTTTGGGGATTGTTTCGCATGCACATTCTGAAACAAAATACAACACCAGAAACAGTAGTTTAGCAATTTATATGCCATTTGCTTACAACAGAGCAACAGAGAGAATAAAAATTCCAGATAAAAGCAAACCAAATACAGTAACTCTTACAACACTTTCAAGATGGTAAATAACCCAGTTTGGACAGACAAATTCTACAGGATACAAGGAAAACAAAACAGCCAGATTAGGAAGCTCTGTAGCATTAAATGACTTTTCTGTGTTGTTTGCTTATGAGCAGGTCACAATGGTGTAAGTTGGCTGAAACCAGGTTTAAATCAAGGGGCCAAAGCTGCTGGCATCTCTCATTGCCTAAGGCTGTTGGTGTGAGAATCAGTGATTTTACCACATGTCCGGAAAGGGCAGCACTTCTCCGGGCTCCACACCTCCACCAGAGACATGCCGAGCATGCATTTGAATTCTGGACAACGATGTATTTCACAGACTAAAATTGAAGGAAAGAAAGTACAATAAACATAATGTTGGCATTTCTGGATGAGTGGAAATATTAATCAAGATACACTAAATTACTTGCAGTAAATACATTTGGATAAGACCTTAGTTTACAAGGCAAATAGTAAAAATTTGACTGTTAGCTATTGAGTAAAAATAGTATGGAGTACAAAATACTGTAGGCAAGTATTTAAATAATTTTAAATATCCAGAATTTGAGGTCTGAAACAACTCACTTGTCTCCATGATACATATATCAGAAAATACACACATTAAGTCTTAAAAGTAAAGAGTATTTGTTCAGTACTACAGGTGATAGCTTGCTTATACAGCAAGTGGAGCTGCATCTCTAATCCACCACTTTGAACAACCACACCACAAAATTTACCATGTTCTCTGTTATTTAAAATATTAAAATCAAGTCAAACTTACTGCACTGGTATGTAGGGCAACACCTGTCAGTAGTGTTACCATCCACAATGAGAACTTCTCCTTCTTGACATTTGGGAATTTGATCTGAGCAAGCCCCACATGCTGGAAAAAACAATTATTTATATCTAAAACATTGGAAGAAATTTTACTGCTGCCTAGAAAATTTGCTGTAAGTTTTTTCCAGATTCATACAAAAGAGAGCAGAGGTGCTCTGCATTCACTGCTTACAGACCCTGTACAAAAGGCTAATCTTCAGTGCAGCTTGCCCCTTTTTCCTTTGTCTCCTGCTATAAAGAATTAATACTTTTTTGTAAGCAGACATGATTTTCCCTCCTCCTGTTTTGAAAAATTTTGCTAGGTTTTCTCTCCTACTAAGCCATACTCTTGTTTTTTTTCAGGGATGTTTGATTCTTCATCAGGTGCATCCCCTGTGATCCCAGCGTTATCCTCACACTTGAACACATATGACAACCACAACAGGAACTTTTCGCTATATACAGTGCAAAGACTCATTTTATCAAAAAAGAGTCAAAAAAGAGGACTCTGCAGACAGCGAGAAGAACCAAATGCTGCCCGTTGCTAGCTCATGATCAAAACAATCTGATTACCGTAAATAATGGAATCATAATTCACATTTCCATTTAACACTCAAATTTTTCCATGTGGAAGGGCCTTTCCTTCCCAGATATCTGTTCAAAAATAAACTCTATCGCACCTTGTTATCAGATTATTACCAAACAGAAAACAATTTTCAAGATTGGAGCTCATATACTAATGGAAAAAGTGCAATTTTATCATTGAATTAGGTCATTAAAGGCTAAACTGCAAAAGAACTGAATAAATATGCGTAATACTCTAATGTGGGATATTTATCATCAGTTAATGGGCCATAGCTGAGATAGCAGGATATAGGGAATAAAAGCCTATATCACTTCAGTCTTCTTTCAGATAAAATATTTGTGGATATGGCTCACACTCTGCACATGGACAATCTCAAAAGCCCTGAGTTCCTACATCCATGGACTACACCACCACTCCTTGACTTGACCACTGCTCAGTAGCACAAAGCTGTTCTGTGACTCTTGATGGCTGTCATCACTTCTTATATTTTAGAAAATTAATGCCAATTTTTTTAAACCACTTTCAAGCCTTACTGAGTTAGGAGACCTGAAGGAAATAAAAAGAGTCTTAACTGGCAAGATAATAATGGACATAATTGCATATGCAAAACCACACTCAATCGCAACAAGTCAGGCTACTGTACCACATATATAGGAAATACAGCAGGTATTCTCCACCCGAGCAGCAATTAGTGTTTGATCATCTTGACAGCTGGGCATATGCTCCAATGGTTCACATTTTTCTGGGTCACATTCTGAAAAAAAGGCAACAGATATATTCCTTTAGATGAAGCTCAGCATTCCTCCTTTGTTATGCTATATCCCAAGGAAGGGCAGTGTGGAATAGAGAGGTACTACAAACTGCTTTACTTTTACTTTGTATCCCAAGATCCTGCCCAATCATTTAACGCAAGATTGCATCACATCTGCTCAAACTGAGTCACAGACCAACCCTGAGCTGTAGACAAAAGTGAATTTTGTAAATGGCCATACTAGCAATTGTATCTACACTACCCTTTATTGTTCTCAGTTAATCTATTGAGTTTACTGAATGTCTTCTACAGAGTGCACTATTTTACCTTTCAAAAGAAACCTACCACAAATGTAGCTGGGACAACAGGATTCTTCACTGTAGTAGGTGACCAACTTTTCCAAGCTGCTACACTTGGGGATTAGGAGTTCACAGAGACTCTGATTACAAACTGTCACATAAAGGGATGAAAAAAAAAAAAGAACAAGCACTTTCTAAATATTTATAAGTTGAGTAGAGCAGTGGCAATCAGTATTTGCAGTTAGATACCCCAAAACTCCAAATTACAGGCATATGAGAAACACAGTGGAGCAGCAAAAAACTCCCATGAGGCACGATTCAGAAATGCTCATCATTTGCAACACTCTCCATGGACACAATGTTAAACTAGAGCTGAGTCCTTGTGAGAATTAAAAAACCAAGCCTCCTCTGGAAAACTCACTGCAACACCATACCAGGTGGTCAAAACATGAAAATTGCTTGCAATTTCTTTTTGAAAATTTCTAAGCTAAGCAAGAATTAAGTGGGGGGGGAAAAAGCTTTCTATCATTTTTTAATTTTTTACTGCTCACTTTATAAATTAGATAAACAATAATTTGATTTCTTTTTCCTTAGAGTTATACAGATAATTTGTTTGTATTTGGATATTAAAAATTAAGCAACAATCTTTAAACGTAAGGGAAACACAATTCTTATGCAAATAAACATTGTGCTATTTCTGTCCTACTCCTACCCTTTACCCCAAAACCTATTGGATACTGAGCCAAACAGTTTCTACAATTTTCTACATAATCTACAAATCCAAACCAAAGTAATTTCCATTTTCATCAAAAGTAGCATGTGTAACAGGAAAGCAAACCTCAGAGAAAGGACAACTGTGTATTCCAGTGGGCAGTATTCACAACCATGAAGGAATACTTACTACAGATCTTCTGAGGACAGCATGTCTGATCATCAGGAACAAACAAGGCCACTTCTGCAAATCGCTGACATTCCAAATTGTGGATCTCTGAACAGTTGTGCTCCACTGGAATAATGGTCTCACTGTCAACACATTTTTGCATACAGCAGCCACTCACAGAAGTTCTCCAGAGCTCACCCACAGCATGAGGTGTTCCTGAGCTGTCTGTACAAGCTAGATCAGGACAACAGTAAACAGAAGTAATTACTTTTAAATTCCAATTTTGATCACCATTTTTTCCATAGTGGATGTGGATCTATGAAGCATAAAAATCCCAGAGTTTTAAAGGCTTGATTATGTCCATCACCCCACAAAAAAGTGAATGAGGAGACAGTCTATGACTGAGTTTGTATAGCACAGCAAGACACTCAACACCTTCCAGAAGACCCAGACCTCCAATTTGTTTGGTGTCTCCACTGCAAGGCCAGTCACTTAAAATCCTAACCCAATCCTTCATTTTTAAAGTAATGATCTGAAGTTACTTTTGTATTTGACAAATGTCAAAACTATTACTAATTTACAGTGCTTTAGTAGTCTGATATATCATAAACTGGATCTTTAAGGTTCATGTTGTTAGGGAGAAGAATTGGTCTATTATTTGGTGTGGTGAGGCAGAATTGCAATGAAAATAAACATGAATGCTGGCAGGACACACAAGTATTATTCAAAATGTGAAATCAACTGCTACTGCATGTCATTTGAATGCCATTGGGTATCAAAAGGTTGTACTCCTGGCAAAGGGCTTGGATGTAAAGGAGGCCAAGACTAAAACAAATTTAATACCTAATTGAATACATAAACTTAAGCAAAGGCTTTGAAGAGCATCCTCAAATGGAGAGAAAGTCAGCAAAATTGTGCGTCACAAAGACATCCCCTGCTTGCTCACCTGCATAGTTAATGCTTACTGAACATCTAGAATCCTCAAACGAATGACATATCAGACCTCACACAACACCAAACCAGAACTCAACTTATGAGTAATAAAGTATCTGACCACCAACTTGCAGATAATAAAGAAGAAAATCACATCCAAATATACCACATTTTTCTTCAGGAATACAGACAGCAGTGTGAGTCCGGTGAAGGATGGTCCCCCCAGCACAGACACAGCCTTCTGTCAGCACTGAGCAGGAGTCTGAGTCCAGAGGAGCAACCTCATTATTCTGACAGCTCTCTGGAACCTCACAGGCAGCTATGCAAGGCTGGTAGGAGAAGTTTTCAGAGCAGGGGAAGGCTAGGAAGGGAATAAATAAATAAATCAGACACTGTTCAAGTTGTAATCCCATGGGGCAACACCTAAGAGAACACAGTATTGTCTTCTTGCCAACTTCCTGTGCTCACCAATTGAGTTGGATTTACAAGCCTGAAACACCAACACAAACCAATTACCTATATAACAAATTCAAACATAAGGAACCTGCATAAGGAACTTTTCTCCTTGTAATACAATTCTCATCAAGCTTCAGTTGGCATTTCAGCAGCAGAGGTATAAAATCATGCAACAGTGTTGACACAAAATAATTCAAAGTTGAACTTTTTTCAAATACTACACAGATCAATCATAGAGTGTTCTGAATAACTTGCAGTGGCCAAAGACAGTGCATTACTGTGGAATAAAAGTAAGTGTGATATGTCCCTTCATGATGGATAGAATACATATTTACAGCTATATTTTGTAAGAGTTCACTTGCTAATAAAATCCATACAAACGGTAGAATTTTTTTTTTTTTAATTTGTCTTGAAACCACAGACCTTCTTATGTTATCACTGAAGGGGGCTTTTCCTAGATGATCATGGACAGCATAAGGAGATGCTGTGATGCAGCTACAGATCCCATTTGGCCTTACATCTTAGTGCTGCTATGGCAGAATTCTGTTGCCAGGATGCTCTAAGATCTCAGGTTTTACCCATTATACTCCATCTAATCTCAAAAGTGTTTCATTTCTCTAACCCCTTCTCCAAAGGCAAAGCTTTCTGCAGTAGCATCAAAGTACATGAAGACTAAAGAAGCACTGGTATTTTCAACTCATAATGACCCTTAAATTAGGCAAATTTTGTCTCTGTAAACACTAGAGGAGGGCATGCGTGCAGAATACTTACGGCAGTAATCAGAGCTCCTCCACTCTATGCAAATATTGAATTTGTTGCACATTGCCACATAAGCAGCTAGTGAAACGCATGGATTCCGAATGTACTCAGTGTCTCGAGCCCATATATCGCAGAATTGCTCAGGTGGAATCTAATCAAGGCAGAAAAAGAAAAAGATGGCACCTTCATAGAGGCTATGCTAGGTAGGAAAGCCTGACTTTTAAAAATATCTACTACAAAGAAACCAAGAGTTCTTAGTTCATGGTAAGCCTTCATTAGTGCAGAAAGATAATCTACTAGTATTTAAAAGTAAGACATCGTGAACATAGACATTATTATACTCGTTAGTTTCATCTCTTGTAAGTCCAAAGGTAAGAGGTAATCGTTTTTCTAGTAGAAGGCACAATTATTTTGTTCCTTCTTACCTCTATGTTTTCACCTGTTTTTGGTCTCCTCTTCCTCAAAATCAGCTATTTATAAAAGGTCAAATGGTAAATGTACTCATATGACCAATAATAATTTATTTGCACACCAGAAGTTGCTTCAGGCTTGCTTACAAGGGTCTGTCCTGCCCTCTCACATCTCCAAGCTGGAACTCTGCCTCTAGAGCCTTTGAGAATGCAGGTTCTCAGATTACCTATTGCAATTTGGGACTTGTTAAATTACAGAAGGCTTAAGGATTAATTAAATTCTAAAACTATTTTCTTTTACATTTTTCTACATCTTATTGATACAGCTGAATTATCTGTGACTGTTTTATGAATTATGTGGTATTTCAAAACTAACAGAGGTGAAATTCAAAGTTGCTTATTGCAACTCTCTTACCAAGGTGCCATACTCTTCAATAACTTTTACCTTGCAACTGTAAACACACACAAAAATATACATCTCATTCAACAGATATGGTTACACATAGCCTCATGTTAGTGAAATTACCAAGTATACAAAATTATATCTGAACTGCAGCTCTCTCAAAATGTAAGCTTCGGAATAGTTGACATACATAAGCGTGACAGCTGCTGAAGGTCTGGTTCAACACCATTCTCAAGCACTCTGAGCAGTCCATGATTGAGCAATTAGTTTCCTGATGCCTGTCTTCTCCAACATACTTTAATGTGGCTGGCACTTGCCAGCTGTCTATAAAAGTTGAGGGTGAACTGCTTGGGCTTAAAACTGTCCTGTTGGGTAGCATCAAGTCATTTTCCAAGCTTCTATCACAAAACCCTATGAATTACCAGAAGGGAGGGGGAAAAAAAAAAGGTAGGTTTAACACATGAAATGTTTGAAATGGCATATTCAATAAAGTAAACAGCTTTTCAAAATCTTACACAACATGACAGTATCACAACCTACAACAGATGTAAAAAGTCTTCGTTAAGATCAAGATAAACAAATTCAGGAAAAATGAAGGAAAGTAAAAGTAAAGATGCATCTCTGAAAGGAAATCTATTGAACATCAAAGAACCACTCAGAGAGTCCAGCTAAGAACCTGGAAGTTTGCTCCTCAGCTGCACAAACATTAAACAAAAATACATTTTAAAAAAGGTTGCAAAATACCTCTATGTGTAGTAACAAATTAAAACTGTAAATGTTATCAGAAAAGGGAACAACCATAAAATGCAAGGATGCTTATCTGATACCAGAAGGCAGCATCATATTTTTGTTTCTGTTCTAACTACAAAAGTCAGCAATTTTGAAACACTTCGGGGCAAAAAGAGTAACATAACATGGACAGTGACTGTGGTCTGCAAAGAACATTCAAGTATTGCAGTAGTCTCCCCAGAATATCCCTTAAAAACTAGCAGGTAGAAAAAAGCAGAATAATGGAGCAGACCCCCATTCTTTCTTCTAATCAATTTCTGAGACTTTATTATCAGGCTTCTAGAATGTTTTCTTCTGTAGTCTCCACAAACACAATCTTAAATCTTTATCTGTTCAAAAAAGCGTTTGTGAATTCCACCCTGTTCTAAAGAACTGGTCTGCTTTACCATTTTTAGCAATTCCTAATGAAGATCAGTGATACAGCAACAGGCATTCAGAGAGTAAAGCAGCTTTCCAAACTCTTTCTGATTGAACCCTTTGAGTCTGTATTTGCAACACAGGTAGGAAGTATGTGATGGCTCTGAAAGACTACAAAGGATTGCTGTTATGTCAGGGACATCTTTTCTCACTTCTCTTACACATTGACAAGGAGATTTAAAGCAGCAAAACTACAGCTTCACATTTTTCTTGTCAGGTTCTGGTTGCAATTAGAACTGACATGCTTTAAATCTTTTTCACCAGTTTTGCTATAGAGATGCCCATGTTCCTCTCCCACATCCCTCACCTCCCATCCCAGCTCTTCACCAGCTGCCACATTTGCCAAATCCTTGCACTGTAAAAGACAGCTATGTTTCTGAATCCTTCCAAAGGATCCTAGCGCTACAAGTCTGTAATGGTCTTTTCAGTTTTAGCATTTCCATGAAGCTGAGAAATCAAGACCTACTGATACTGCAGTTCAGCTAGAAGATGTCTCAGAAAGTATGCTGCTTGTATTTGCACTAACACAGAAAGCACAGAAATGAGTTTGTGCTGGACTAATTCACCCCGAAAAGATGCAGCACAACGAGTTCATTTGAGACAGGCTCTGTAAGTGGCAACAGGCAGCATTGTGCAGGCAAACTTATGTAGAGAACTTCCCAGTTAGAGGTGAACACCAGAAATACACAGCACATTCCCTGAAGAAGTTGTACTTGCAACACCATCCACAGAATTATGTTGCCATGTAGTCAAAATGCCTTTCAAACCAGAAATGCAATGTTTCAAAGCCTCGCTACCACAGAAATCAAACAGGTAAAGGCAAAAGCAATTCTCTGGATAACTTGAATCAGGCTTATTATAAATATCCACTGTCTTTATTGTCTTGTTTCTGTTTGATCTAATTACAAAAACAATTAGCCAAAGAGAGTGAGAACAGCACTGAAAACAGAAGTTAGGGCAAATAAGAGAACAATCAAATATCAAAAGGGTGTAAATTCAAACTCCCTGGAGGAGCACATTTCTGTCAACAGGACTGGAAACTGGACCGAGCTCTTCCTGGTATTTCATACTGAGCTACAAGCATTTGCCCTTTCTGAAACTGGAAAGATATCCAGTGTAATTATATGATCTCCTTAGTCCTGATTTCCAGCTCCAATTTACCGCATAAATTTACAGATACATTTACAGATGCAGCTATCACAGTAGGGATTTACATCAGCAAATATACTCTTGTAAAAGCTGTAACACTACCATCTTATACAAGGCTCTACTTTTTAGAAAAAAAGAAAGCAGGGGAAATGACTGAACAAACATCATACAGTGCAACATTATTAAGAAATTCCCTCTGAAGTATTTTCTTCAACAGTTAAACTAAGATTAGTCTCTAAAGTTTACATGTTCTGGTAATTCTGACTGTTAGAAACTGAAAACAGCACATACCACTTCCTATCAAACACTAAATCTGTAAATGACTGTATTTGAAATTGTGGACTTAAACCTATCTTACTTCTTTGGGTTTGGTAACTACAATCATGCCTGTGGTTCAAATATCTTACAGAAGCAACACTATGGGCAAAGAGTGATAAGAAGAATAAATACCAAATATAATTTCAACAATAAACAAAATTAGATTTATTTTAATAGCATCTTAAAACTTGCAGTGATCTGCAAGAAATTTTTGGGACAGACCATGAAATAAGTAGTTTATATAATAAGGAAAATGTGTCTCCCTAGCAAAGCATCTGAAAGCCTTTATTTCTTGCACTACTCTATACTTACCACATAGTCCCAAAGCTCCTGATTCTCTGGTACTATTCAACTCAATAATCATCACACCTGTGTTGTGAAACCATTGAATTCTGATTTTTGTTGGGGTCTCAACTGCATACTTGAAGCCTGAATCTTCAACTTTGTATCCATATTTTCTAACAGTAGGCCAAGCAGATCTTGAATTTACTGTTATCTAAAAGACACACAAAAGAGAGGTTAATTGCCAGGTAGAAGAACTAAGGCCAGATTTTTGACAGATTAGGAATCTAAATCATAAACATTTTCAGAAAAAGTCAGACTTTCCTTCATAAAGCTAACACAGGTACCAAAACTACTAAAAATTTATGTGCCTTGCTCTGAGACTTACCTGGTTAATTGTCCTTGGACCACAGTTTGGCTCTTTGAATTCACCAGGAGAAATTTACTTAATTACAAAATTAGAACAATTAATCTTATAACCTATGGTATTTTACTCTGTTCCTCAGTATCCATGTGAGAAGGCTGACTGCAGAAATAAGGTGTTACCTAAAGGAAAACGAAACCCCTCAAAATACTTACTTTTCTGCTTAAACGATTGATAATAATTTGATTTGATACATAAGTTAGGTTCAACATTGCCAGGCACAAAGAAGTTGAATTTGAATTACTCTGTGGAGAAAGCAAAAATACTTCATCCATAGCCATGATGTGCAAAATCTGAATACATTAGTTGCTTACTGGTTTTAAGTACTGGGACATTAAAAATTTTTGGGGATTATACTATGAACAGAGGAAAACCATTGCTGATTGCAGTTTCAAGTCAAGACTACAGTTTATCTGGATAAACAAACAAAATACTATGACCTCACTGTTTTCAGAAACTGTGCTATGTCATACAATCTTGGAATTAAAACAGAAGTACAGGTTTTCAGGGAAAAAACACAGTGGACTAGCTGTTTGGACACAAAAATACAAACTAGGTATCTGAAGGTCAGCAAGAATGAGACTGGAAATTATGAATCTTCATGACGTGTACAGCACAGAAGTAATGGATCAAGAATAAATGCACACTTCCTGAGCTACATAAGGGTGACTAAAACAGAAAATATTGGATACAAGAGGGAAAAAAACCCAAAAGTCACAAACACATCATCTTCATGACAGTCATACTGAGCTTCTGAAATTAATTTCCATGAGGTGAAATTTGAGGCCAAACTTTGCAATGGACATTTATATAGACATCAAATTACCTAGCTTTCACAGGAAAGACTGGAGTTAAGAGGAGTTTTGAAAAGGCTCACAAGAAATGAAATTTTCATGACAAAAATCAAGCCAAACTACCCCTTAGACAGGATCCCCATTAGGCTTTCTTTCTTACTACTGTGTCAGAAACTTGGAATGCCCAGGGAGGTCCCATTTATTCTGGCATTCCTACAGTCTTTTATGTCTCTGAAGATGGGTGTTTCCAGTCCAAGTCTGTCCATATGGACGTAGATAAAAATCCTGAATTGAAAGAGACTGGTGGTATACCGGTACAACTGTGGTGGTATTTGTAATAAGGCAGCACACACAGAAATGAGTAATGATGTAAATCCACTTAATCTCTCACCACCTTGTCCATGCTACACATACCTACCACAGGATAACATGGACCTACCTCTCACCTTCAAACTGTTTCACAAGGAACTATGCATATACAGTCAGGTGTTGTGTTATACAATTCATTAATATTGTGAAATGCAAGCACAATTCATAGATATTGTACAGAAGAGAACAATAACCACAACATATAGTATTACTATGCTTTTTCAGATACAGCTTATTAGCAGCAACAGACACCTTTTGTTAACTGATAAATATTAGTTACCATTCTACAGTCAAGGACATGGATGGTTATAGTTTCATCTGGAGTTTGACTAACAATGTAGGATGCTTCTTTGAATAAAGCCAGATGATTTCCATCATAGGTTACAATGCTTAGATCAGAGAAAATGGTGCAACGACCTAAGGGAAAAAGAAACCGGCAAATTTATTTTCTAACTAACTTTAGAATTCTGGTAAATCTTACAAAATATCAAGATAAACCAATAAATTGTATAAGACGAATTAGCTAAGAGGTTCATATATGCAGCACATATTTTCACATATTTGATACTGGTGCATCTTTGTAAATGGCCAGCAGAATCAAATCCTGCATATTTTCAGAGGGAAAACCTGCAAGCCTCTGTAATCAACTGTTTCCTTACAGTTCTTGCCAACAAAGATTTGCAGTTTTTAGAAATCCCAAACTATGAAAAATCATGAGAGACAGCAGATCATGCCACACCCAGAGTTCACCTGTAGTCTTATTCCTAAGGTGAAAAGTTCCACTTTTCCTCTGTCTCATTGCTAAAGCTTTTGTGCTTCAGCGGGCTGGGAGTTCTACTCCAAGTTATTTAAAACTAAAGCCTAAGCAGAAGTTACAATTGCTTATCTCTTCATACTTCATTTGCTATGATGAAATTGAATTTTCCTTAAAGTTTGGATTCCTTCTGCCCAATTCTAGGTAATTGATGGGAGTGACTACAGAACAGAGCCCCCAAACTGCTATCAGAAGTAGTTAACAGTCTAGGGAATCTTTTCATCCTGAAGCAATTAAAAATGAACAAAAAAAAATCCGTGTTTATTAGGTGTCCCCTGATTAGAGAGATGATAAGATGTGACTAAGTCACACCTAAACATACCCACTGCAGATACCTAACTCGGAGTACACTAAAGGAGCATTTTAATTTTATTTCTCTGGATGCAGAACTACTATTATACATTTCCTCAGACAATGAGTAACCCCCAAAAAATGTGCATCTTCTACTTCTATGCTATGGTATAAAAGTGTCAGTCCTCACCCTTCTTACACATGCATTAAATTGGTGCCTGAATGCACTTCAAATGTACTGCAGAATTAAAACTTACATGCACATTCCCACTTTGGGCAGCATTTGTCACCATTTGTTTGAGTAGCGAATCCTAAAACTCCACAGCTGGGCTGAGTAGCATTGTATGGGCAGTTCTGTGACTTGTTAACCTGGATCAGTTGTCCATCCAAACAAATGTGTTTTATGCACTCACTCTCTGTGATTGGCTAGGGCAGATTCAGTAAAAGACAGAGGTTACCATGCACACCAAGTTAGTATCACAATATTGTGCATTTTTTGTTGAAAAGGGGGTTCACGTTCTTCAGGCACAGAATACTTATTGATCCCCATGATGCTGATGGAAACTGCAAGCAAAGAGTACCTTGAAAAACCCGACCATTCTGAGGGCAGATTAACACTGTTGTCCTACAGTAAAGATGAGAACAGCACTACTGTTTTTTTAACTTTACAATGAAATAAAAGCTGAGAAGGGAAAATATGGAAGGAATCAAGCAGGAATGGCAACAGGCATGTCTGGAAAGGTGTGCTTTAAGGAGGGCAATGTGACAAAATACTGACACTGGACAACATGAAAAACCACATTTTGCCAAAAAACCCCTCATTCTTGTAACAATCACACTGGGAAAACTGACCTGAAACCCAGTGTAGCATAACATTTAAAAAAAAAAATGTCCTGAAAATGAATTTATCCAAAGTTTTGGATATAATGGATAACATAATCAGGCTCCCTTGTTTGATACAAATGCTCTAAATCCTAAAGATCAAGGCATGGCTCACAATTTTTATTCTTTTTCATCATTGTGCAAAAGTAACTAAGGCATTTTCCAAAACAGGCAGGTAATTATTTACATCAACTCACTGTACAAGTTGGAAGAGTTGCTGTTTCTTGAGGCAACATAAAAGGTGATGCTGCAGCTCCTGACATGGCTTCAGCTATTGCCAGTCCATCAGAAAATGTTGTAGTCAAGCTGTGAAGTGGTTTGGTAGATAAAGAAGTAAATGAGGAAACTGATGGAGCTGCTGTGTCATTTGGATGATCAGATATCATTAGCAGTGAACTCACAGAAGGTGTTTGCATCTCAGATGTTATTCCAAATTTTGAAGTTTGAGTAGTACTGAGTGATGATGGAGCTGTAGAAGAAAATGGCCTTGATTCAGCAGATGAATGTACAGTGGACAGAAGTGAAGCTGTGTTTGTGACATACGGAGGGTGAAATGTCTGAGGTGTGACAGTAACACCCTGAGTAAGGACAGATGGGAATCCTGTTGTTAATTCTGAGACTTCAGACTTCACTGTGTCGAGGGGCATGGCTCCTTTTGCTTCTGAAGTAACAGGAAGAGAGCTGGAGATGGGCTCTGTGACTGCTGCTGCTTTGTCTGAAGCTGCTGATGCAATACTGAGGTTTTGCCCAGCACTGCTTATCGCTGGAGAGGCTGAAGCTGCAGCTGATGAATGGGCCAAGGCTGTCCTTGGTGGGATCATGGAACTGTAGGTGCTGGCTGAAGGTGTGACCTGCTTAGGCAGCACCACAGTTTCCTCTGTACTAATTTTCCTTGATGTGGGTCCCAACGCAACAGGAATTTCTGTTGTTCCTTGTAGCAAAACCATTGAAGAGGTTGATTCAGAATCTGGTAAAGGTGAAGCTTCAAGTGTTGGTTTTGAACCAAGGGATTTAGTAAATGAGGTCTGATGTGTGAATTTTAGATCTGTAGCTGCCTTTTCCGTGGAAAATGAAGGAAATGGTTCTTTTTTGATAGTTGTTAAAGAAGTGGAAGCGGCAAGCTCTTCTGGTGAGAGAGGGGGAAATTTGGTGCCAAAACTCAAGTCAGCTGTTGTTCTAGCTGGGACTGTAGGCTGCAAAACAGAAGTTCTTGATACAAGTGGCTGTGTGACTGAATCAGTTAAATGCAAATATTTTTGAGATGATAAAATAACTTTGGTAGGACCTACTGAGGTAGGTAACATACGTGAATGAGTGCCTTCAGGCAGTGAGGTCTTTAAGGGGTGTAAGGAAGTCAGTCCTACTGTAGCTTCAGATGTGCTAAAGACAGGTTGTGGCTGACCAGGGGATTTTGTTAGAGATTCTGCAGGATACTGGTGAACTTGGCTTGTCAGTAGAGGTCCAGAGGTCTGATGACCAAGTTCTGTAATCTTCTGAGTAGAAGAAGGTGATATAACAGTGGTCCTTGTGGTCAGTTCTGGAAGTTTAGCTCCTGAAGATGTCTGCAAGGAGAAGGGGCCTGCTGAAGATGGAGGCAGGGATGGCTGAGTTGCAGCTTCTGGAAGTTTCACTGCTTCTGTTATAGTTTGGACTGCAGGTTTGAATGCTGTAGAAACCATTTTAGTTTCTACTGAGTATTTTGGTGCAGTTGTTACTTCTGGTAGCAGTTGTGTTAAAGAAGGTGAAGAAAATAATTTATCTCCTAGATACTGAGAGGTGGAGAAACTGTAAGAAGACTTTGTTACTGGAAGTGCAACAGAAGGGGGCAAAGAAGATTTTTCTTTGCCTGCCACTTTTTTGGTTGTTATGATCTGAGTGCTGAATTCAGAGGTTGGGGAGAATGTGGCATCAGTGATATTCACTAGTGATTTTTCATCTGGTACTGTTGTTACTGAACTTGATTGCTCTAATACAGAAGATAAAATAGAGAAAGTTGGGACTGCAGAGGTCTTTTCTGTTGTTAACACAGACTTTTCAATTGTTCTAGCAGTTATGTCATGGGATGTATGCATGGGACTGAGAGTTGTCAGGGATGCTTCTTTTACATCTGAGGGTAGTGAAGGAAGAGAAATGTTTGAAGAGATTAGAGCAGCTGATGGTGAAAAAGACCAAGCAGATGGCTTTCCAGTAGAGAAAGTTGTAATACTTTTTATTTGTGATTTATCAGGGTGTGTTGTCAACAATGTGGTTTCAGTCCCACCAAGGAGAGCAAGTGGAGATCCAGTGATGGATGTTCTTTGAAGTGATTCTCTTTCTGTAGCTACAAAAGGAGCTGTAATGATTTCTTTGGTTTTCATTGCTGATGTGGTAACACTACCTGAATATGCTGGAGTGCTTGTCTTCACTGTACTTGAAACCAGAGCTGACTTGTATTCAGTAGATATTTTTCCAGAAAACGAAGTTGACTTTGTGGCCATTTCAAGAGGGGATGTTATTTTGGATGTTACCCTAACAGACACAGGCTTTGCACTGATAGTCTCAGCCATGACAGGATATTTAGTGTATAATGTAGTCAGGAACTCCGTTGTGTTTAGAACCATGTGTAAGGGATATACAGTAGTAGAAACAGTTTTAAATGTTTTTTTTAATTCACCTGAAGTTGGAGAAGCAGGAGTAGGAGCAGATACTGCATGTCTCTTTGTAGAAAGAATGAAGGATTTTTCTGTACTAGAAGTAGGATGTGGTGAATAGGGAGGCAAATAGGAACTTGATGTATGTTCCACATGAGGTGTGATTTTTGAGATTTCCTTTATATGAGTTGTAAATGATAACAAAGTAGTTTCTGATGTTCTCTCTTGGGTTTGTAGAGTTGTCATCTTTGGACCTGGAGTTGTAGTGAAAAGAACCTCTGGAGTACCAGTCGGGTGTTGAACCATTGCAAGAGGAGATTCTGTAGTTGTCTTTCCTAATGAAATAGGTGGCATGGATGTTGGTGAAAATGTCATCTTCACCCTCTGTTTGGTTAAAACAACTGCTTCTTCTGTTGTTGCTGGAGACACTGACTTTAACAAAGATGAAGTAGTGAGTACAGGAGAAAATGATGTCACTGTAACATTAGCTACTGTGGTAAAAGACTGTTCTACACTTATTTTTGTCTCTTCCGAAGTTCTTGTTAAGTTTACTGGTGGTGTATATGAAGAAACATCCAGAGGTGATGTAGAAAACTGTGGCACATATGCAGTAGTTTTTTCTGTTACTGATTCAAACGAACTGGGTGTAAATGTTGTAAGTCCTTGTTTTACTTGTGCTTCTTTCGTGGGAAGTGTTCTTGTGGCCATTTCTGTTAACTCCATTATTTTAGTTTTGACTGGCATTGCTGTTGTTCTAAGTGTAAGTGGTGCCCCAGTAAAAACAGAAGTAACAATTGTTTTGCTCTCTGATTCTGTTTTTGTGGTCACTGCATGTGTAGTAGTTGCTGTCTGAGGTTCTGGAGCCCTCAGCACTTTAGTGGAGCCACTACTGACCGGTTGTAACCCTGTGGAAGTTTCTGAACTGAAAGTAGATGGAAACAAAGGAGAAATGTCAACAGGAGCAGACAAGCTTACATTAGATTTTGTTGCCTCAGTCATTGCTGACGTACTTCTCCCAGATGTCATTTCTGTTGACTGTGAAGAAATATTTGGTGATAAAGTTACAGCTGGAAGCGTTTTATTGGATGTAATAGCCAAAAATTCTGGTTTCCCTGTAGTTGCAGTGAGTTGCAGTTTTGTACCAAGTGCTGTTTCCATGTCCTTTGCTTCAGGTACAGGAAATGAAGTTACCTCTTCACGGATCACAGCCAAACTTGCACTTGGTGTTAAATGTGGAGCTGCTGAGGTTTGAATGCTGAGAAGCAAAGGTAGGCTGTCATCTGCAGGTTCAATGCCTGAAATCAGACATAAGAAAAGACCCTGAAATTCATGAATAACTATAGTGATGGAGCTAGCAGAGTTCTAGGTTAACTCGTATAACTGATATTTTCGATTGCCTTTAAACTTCTAAAACTCATAGACAAATTAAAAAATAAATTCATTAAATCATTTCCTTGACATCAAATGTTACCAAAATGTTTTATGAAGAAAGAACATACTTCTTAATTTAAAATTTGTCTCATATTTTTGAGGCATTAAATTATTTTAACTAAAACGTATGTTTAGTGAGCTCAAGGTTCACATTGCTAAAGGTTACAGTTACATGCATGTAAGCATTGATATTTGCAATTATGACTAAAGAACTAATTAATTATTAATCTAAGTATAATATATGATATTATATATATATGTTTTTAGACATACAGTCTTCAAAATACACGCATCTTTGAGTGATTTCATCAAGCAACATGTTGAGAGGACAGGCAGGGATGCATCCTTCCACTCTAAAAGAAAAACAATTAGTACTAACAAGTTGAATAGTATCTTCTGGATCAAGCATTCAATTTCAGGGAAAGAATCTATAGATACAGTATGTTTAAGCAGACTGGTTCACCTCAGTGTACACCTTCAAAATGTCATTGCCATGACCTCCAGTGCCACTCAGATCTAAGGAAAAGCATGAACTCTGTGACGTTCAGCTTTTGAAATGAACAGTCACAGGTTCAACAATGAATACTATTGCTCTAACAAATACCCAATATTTTTATATGTCAAAATCTGAGTGTCAGTTTTACTGGATTTAGCACAAATTCCACTTCACAGGAAAAAGCAAGGCCAGATATAACTGTTGCAATGACATAATGGAAAAGCAGGGGCACAGTTGTTTGAAACAAAGTTGTGATTAATACTCTGCAATACTCCCAAAATTAAAGTTACAAAAATAGCAGTCATTCCAGAACCTGACTGTACACTAAAGGCTGCAATGTCAGGTTTATGTGGCTGCAGAAGCAGATTTTATTCCATTTCTTTTCTTTTTCATACCTACTTACACAGGAACACAGTCCTGATATACTCATACTCCTATTATCCTGCTTAAATGCCTTGCCTAAATTACAGTTTCCCATAAAAACACAGACACTTACTTTGGTACTGTCTGACAGTTTTTTCCCAAAGGGTCCCTGCATGTCTTGAAACAAGGGCTTGTGCAGGCATCATAACGCCATTCACATGTAGAACGGGACAGAAGCTTGAATTTGACATCTGAAAAACAACAAAGATCTGTTATTCTTATACTTCTTGAAACACACAGAGATACATATCACTAAGAGGCATGCCTTACATTCACTGTAGCATCTACACACACAGTCTATGCTGAAAGACTTTCAGGTCACATAACAGAAACACAAATTCAAATGCACTCCAGCCCTCCCCCCATCTTCAGTGGAACGGTTTCCTGCACAAAGCTGGATTAGCCCAGTGGCTTTTCCAACACCTGCAAGATGTACATGATATATCTGGATTTCAGTCCCTGCACTATGCAAGCCCACCCCAGCTCTTCTTGCAGCAGTCAGGGTGGGGCAGTGACATTTTTCTGTAGAATTATGCCTGCAGAAAATAACCATCATCATATATTAATCCCTTCTAAACTGGTAAACCCGAGCTCAGAGCCTACAATTAGAAACTGCTCTTAATAAATGTTTATACTACACACCAGGAAGAAAATGCTAACTACTTAGAAAGAATTTCAAATTTTGGTGGTTTTTTTGAAGTATTTTTTAAGTTTTCCTGATCTTTGCTTGACTGAGGAGCAGCTCTTTTACATCTTCTTGAAGACAGTTCCACAGAGATACTGAGACTTTTTTTTCCTGCAATTTAGGCAATCTGCACTTACAAGTAATTATCTCTATGTCATTAGTAACCATTAATGTCCTCTCTTAAAATTAAAATAATTCTCTTAAAAAGAGAAATCAAGCTCAGACAAAAGGGTGTGTATGTTGCCATCTAGTGTTACCCCTTTTACATCTCATTTTATCCAGGAATGTAATTTGTCACTGTTTTTAAAAATGCAATTCTTATGACAGTAAAATATGCATTTATTACGTTCTCATAAGAAGTTAAGTACGTGTGACTGAATTCTGTGACCCCTTTCTATGATACCAATGTAAGTTACATAAATCCATGGAGGAAAATAATTTTTTTCATACATTTTGGTGATGAGGTTTAGTATGCACAAACTGGTTGAGTGGTAAGGTTTAAGGACAAAAGAAAATACATAGCTGAAATACAAGGTTTAAGGACAAAAAGAAGATATATGGCAGAAAGACAAAACACATCAGAGACCTGTTGGCATGGGCAATCACCAATAGTGATAACAGTAAATAAATCCAAGTTTAATCTAGGAAATCTCATTCATTAACCTACCCTAGATTAAGTATGGAGACAAATCCATAACTTTTAACTATGGCCATAGAACTCACCATTGACCACAGAGAAAGTTTTAAACACAATAAAAGTACAAGCTTGCAGAAGACAGACTGTAATCTGATAAAGATTGATAGTTTCTCAATTTAGAAGAACGCTGGCCATGAATTAACACTTCCAAGTGCCAGGAATAACCTACCATCTCCCATTCTCCAAATGAACCTAGACCTTCATGAAATGCTAGCCACATTTTCCTCAAGCTTTCCTACAGACTAAGCTTACAGAGTCTGGTGGTGTTGCATGCCTTGGCAGGATTTAGGGTGAATCTCCACACAAATGTATAGCATTTGTTGAGTGTTTCATAAATGCTGCTTTCAATCAAGAATGAAGTCGTGCTTGTTTGCAAATTTTGTCTCTACTTCTACAAAAAAGAACAATGGACAGCAAAAGAATTTTTGAACCTGGTAAAAAAAAATTGCTTTCAAAGAGCTGTAGAACCAATGAACATTTGATTTTCCAGTCAAGGGATTTTAGAGGATTGAGTATGCCTGGCCAAGCTGTACCAGTGTTTTTAGTGTTCAGACTACATTAAAGAGCACACCATATCACCACCAGCAAGAACTGAGTATTTGTTTGAATTGGTTTTGTTTTTCTCAGAAAGTTCTCAGGATGTCTCTGTAAACCCATAAGGTATGATGATACATGTGCTCTGTTATGAATTGTGAAAAAATTCTTCAGAGTATTAAGAAAACATCAGTTCCGTAATTCATCCTATTTCAAGTTTTCGGTATTGTTAACCTAACTTCTGGAATGCCTGAGCATCCCAAGGATCAAACCACTGTAAAACAAAATAAAACAAAAAACAGCACAAAAACACCTGCTCTGCACTGGTGCAGCCTCACCTCAAGCCCTGTGTGCAGTTTTGGTCACCACAATATAAAAAAGAACATTCAGCTGTTAGCGAGTGCCCAAAGGAGCAATGAAGATGGTGAAGGGCCTTGAGGGGAAGCCACATGAGGAGTGGCTGAGATCACTGTTCAGCCACCTCCACCACATGCTTCCCATTTTTTTAATACGTAACTTCCCCCTCCAGGAACCAGTAACACGAGCTTACTCTAGCTGGTGCAGCAGCAGAGCTCCCTCACCACAGAACAATGGTACACAGTTTACAGACAATGAATCAGGCTTCTCGGACCGGCCACGTGTTCCTCAAAGGGATTCGTCATGGCATTTGGAGATGACCATGTGTCTCCTTGTCAAGTCTACCAGCATTTGTCTCCTGTTTGGTGACACAGCAAATCCTTTCCAGAATGGTGACTTATGTCCTGGGTGACAGTGGCTCCAGCTGACGTGCCAGCTGAGCCCATGGTTCTCTCACCCAACTGGAGCTGAGCACATCAACATGACACAGTATAGCAGAAACCCCTCATAGGAGAACAGCTGTGAACATTGCTAGGCATCAACAAGACAATATACTGAAAGATATTTCCTAACTTAATTGCTTTCAAACTTTCTTGAACATCACAGGAACATTGTCTTCCCTGAATTTATGATTTTCTTCTTTGCAGCTTTCAAAAATAAAACTGGGATAATAACAGTAGATGTTACCATTTAATGAAGATTTTTACTATTTTATTACTGACAAGACCACAAGGTTCTGCTGAGCCACAACCACCTTTCTTAGTAACTTAGCCACTTCTTTTTGTGAGTTGACAATTCCTATTGTTCACAAGTCCACCTGACCTTAATTTTCTATGCTGACTTTTAAGTCGCAAGGACAAAATTTGCCATTGTTAGAGTCTCTGTAATATTAATAATTCCAAGTTATTCTCAAAACATGGCTATTTACTTAAAAATTAACCCTAAAATTTGATACATGCCAGCTTTAATAAAAGGTTGCATTTAAAATAAAGGTTTAAAAATAATTGTAAAAATCAACTATTTGGATTTTCATTCTTACCTGATGCCTTTTTGGTTTTTTTTGCTACTTTAATGCAAAATTTTAAAAAAAAAATCTAGTAGGCACAAAAATTGCTTTAGAATTAGTTCTATTTATAATGGAGACAAAACCCTGCTTGGTAACTTAGATTGCCTGTCTCCTCAGTTACAAGTTTAGAAACATGAAATCCTATCTACACACTTAACACACACAAACTAGTAACAAACTCTTCTCCTGACTTCTAAGTTTCTGCAACGAGAAATGTAAGCAAATATCACTAGAAAACTTAAACTTTATGCCCAGCCAAAACATCACTGGAAGCAAAGTGTAATTACCTACCCCTCATGTGCTTATGGTTCGGTTTATTATTACAATGTTAACACAACTCTTTAACCTCCTCCTTTTTATTCAGCCAGAAAGGGTAGGTCAAGTGTTTGTAGTATAAAAAGGAAAGATGTTATTGGTCAGTAACCTCAGTCTGACTGCAGGAGCTACCAAACAGGTGTGTCCAGTGGCACACATGAGATTTGCAGGTACAGCAGCAGTTGCTCAGCATTTTCCAGCCCCAGGGCACACATCAGGATCTTTTGGGCCAACAAAGCCCATGAGCTCAAACTAAACTCAACAGCAATTCATTATGAGTGAATCAGGACACTCCAGAAAATTAGTTCTACTGATGGAAATGAATAAGAGTAAATTGATGTTAAAATAGTCAGTAGTATCACAAGTAAAACTCACAACATAAAAAGATGGTTTTGTAAAAAAACTTTTTCACTAAAATTAATTTTCAGGTTTGCATCATGCTACTGAATGTGATTTGGTTAATTAAAATACCAAGATTAAAAGGAACCAAAAGTGCTCTTTATAAAAATTAAACATTGAAACATGCCTCTGTGCAGTGTGGCTATACTTAGTGCATCTTAATATTTTAATTTTAGCTGAAAACTCTCTCTAAAACAGGCCTTGTATTTACTACAGCAAGTTAGCTATTACAGCACATAACCAGCATTATTAAATACCTTGTTGCAGAATTTATATGGGATAAGTCAACATTTTCATAACTACATAAAAATAACTCAGTGATCCTGAACAGATGACAATTCTATGAATGATGAAAGGTAACTAGTTCAAGCACATTATTTTTAAAAGGGTAAGAAAGCAGCTGTATCCATATTAAGATCATCAATTCCCTACATACACTGATATCCCAGCAATCTCGAATGGGAATTGATCACTCTTACAATGACAGTATTGTGCCTGTCCATCTGGCAAGAGGAAGAGTATTCTTTCTTTCGATTGAGTGCATACCAATTGTTGGCCAGTAAAAAAACCTCCTGGACAGAAGGAAAAAAAGTATTTTCTCACAAATAAGTACACGCTACATATCAGAGTTCAGTTTTCTACTTAATTTCCTCAAATGTTTGTGGGAACAGGACAGCAGAAAAAGCTAAGTATAATGAAAGCAACCCAATTTTAAACCTGAAGTGACTTATGGCAAATACTTCACAGCCTCAGTGTGTCCCGATGTGACAACATCTATTGCAATGAAAATGGAAAAAGTGACATGTCCTCTGACTTTAAACAGATATGTGTCTACTGCTGTGCTGAGCAGGTCACTTGGAATACTTCCTTTTGAATGTGCGTCACAGAGCATGAAGAAGTTTCATGAGGAGCTTTCTGGCCAAGGGGATTTACTGGGCCTATTATTCTGCTCCTGATATTTATCCTCCGATTCTGCAGGAATAGCTGTTCCCAGTTCAAGAGTTTCTGATCTAATATGCAAAGCATTCACAATAGTCAGCAGGAAACCCAATACGCTTTTGCCTGCGCACTCTGGAGCTGGTGTAACTTTTCCATTAACTTAAACAAATGCTGCTGTATTTTTAGACCATGTAATTACCCTACATCAGCAGGCTGGCCCTTGTGAAAGTACACTGGAGAAAGATTGGAGCCCTATGCTCCTCTGCTTATAAAACTCTGAAACCCAAGCCCTCGGATGTGGTGATTAATGAAATACCTCTTGATCATTTGATCTGATCCCACTTGCTGAGGTAAATTGTTTCAGTTTTCCATTGGCATAAATAGGATTTTTTGGTATAATGACTGGAGGGTAAAGACTTCACACTTGAAGAGACATACCATTCTGTGTTAATGGATGACCACTGAGAATTGGAACATGCTTTAACCTTCTTCATTCCTCCATCAAAGACAAAAGACTGAGGAGATATTTTTATGTCCCAGAAAAGTTCCTTGCTTGAAATGCTGTACAAAAATCCTGATAATGGCATTAGCCCTCTAATTCTGCCATTCAAAAACCTCAACAGCTCAGTGATTACAAGAATTTGTCAAGAGGCAACAGGCATTTGGCAATGACAAAATCTGTCATTTTTCTGAAGTTGGAGCGTGCCAGTCAACAGCTGCATTAGGCTGTCAGCATAATGTACTGCAAAACATCGTCAGATTCACAATGACACCATTAACACTTTAATTCAGTGTTTTGATAACAAGAAGCTCCACGAGACATACAGTTGCCCTCTTTTGTCACAGAAATCAAAGGTAGCTTCAGGTTTGTCCGTGCCAAATTCAACACGGTCACTGTAAAACACAGCCAGGCCGTGTTCTATTTGATACAGTATTTAATTTCCCTTTTTTGCTTGTAAAACACACTTCAGTTTCAGAGAAAGAACAACTGATTTTAAAACACGGTATTGCCAGGAACATCTACTACAATACTTCTGCTAAACAAATAAATAAATAATGCATTAAAAAACTAAAGTACAATAAGAAAATTTTAGAGCAATCACTTGAAGTGATTTTTGAATTATACTACACTTGGTTTTAGCAAGTAATTGTTATCACTGAATTTCAAATGAATATGTTTGATGTATCTAATATGTTAAGGCAAGCAAAAGCTAAAGCAGAGAGTAGTTACATGAAAAACCTGCTTTGCTTTATTTTATACACAATATAACTTCTTGCATGTTTACCCTGACCTCCAAGGCCATCTTCATTTCAGTGCATGGCTCCACTTCTTTAAGAATATATAAAAACCGTCATTATTATTTCTTTTCCTTACTGGTCTTATAAAAACACACACAAAAAAAAAAAAAGAAAAGAAAACAAACCCCAAAAAACAAACCAAACAAAAACAAAACAGAAATACCTTGACTGACATGATTTTTTTTGTGTGTTTTTGTCATCAACTCTTGCAGGAGCAACATCTGCAGACAGCTCCTATGAAGGGGTCCTCAGAGTGAGTATCTTAATTTCTAACCCTAATATCTCAGTGGAATGGAGCTATGATGGGAATGGGAATCTTGCAGGTAGGCAGAAACACACAAATGGCTGTTTTGTATTCAAAAGCTGTATCTGTTCAAGAAACATTAGGGAAATGAACATCTAGATCCCCAAGAGGGGGTGAATACTTCCAACTAGATGATGACTGAAACATTAGCAGTTAACATCCCAACAGACACAGCATCTCTGAGTGGGGAGTGGATAGAAGTCAAGGTGTTTTGCAGGAGAAAATGAAAGGTGTAACCTACAGGCCACATCCTTATCACTGGATGGCATCACTCCTGAGGTCACAAGGTTAGCAATGAAAATTCACTGTATAGAAAGCTCTCTCTTGGCAGCAGGCAAAGGAAGGAAAACATTGTCTACACACCTTAACTTTTAGAGATCTGCTCTTTTCTATTCCCTTTGTGAATATATTATTTGTGAATATGAATGTTCTACTCCTAAAGGGTTTTCTTACCACCTCCACAGCAAGTATTGTCCAGGAACTATATACTAGGATATGCATTTCAAAACCCCTTTGGCAAATAAAACAAAATTGTGTGTTAAGATATTTAATGGCTTTTCACAAGAATTCAGAATCTCATCTTCACTACAATGCCCAGGGAAAAATACTTTGAGCCTGGATGCCCTGGAGTTCCCACAGGTACCAGTAATGTAAGGGAAAGGTAAGAAATCTCATCGTGTCTGAAAATTTAGGCACCGTTTAGCCTGGATTTGCACAGGGAGAAAACCACTGTTCATAGCATTCAAGTATAATTACCTACCTACAAGTTTAAAAAGGGTTGACAGTCTAAACTCCTCTGAATGATGGTACTTCAAAAGCTCAACTGAAGAGGCTGAAATGTGGATGAAATATCCTGGTTTTGCAAATGACTCAAAGGAACTGTATCCTGAAAGCCACGTATTCTTGTGAATGACAAATGTAGATCTGTTGTGAAAATCTTCTGATTTTTTCCATTTAGAAACAACAAGAGTATTATTGGAGACCAGCTGAAGAAAATAATTTGGTCTCTCAGCTGTTTCAAATGAAATCAAACTGGAATCTGAAAACAGTAAAACAGAAGAGAGCACACAGAACTTACTCATTTGTTCATATATGCATAATAAACCAAGTTCATTCTGATGTACCACTGCTGATAATAGTAGCATGAGGAATGAAAATTGACTTTGGCTTTACCAGTGAAAACAGCCTGATTCTTGTAAGAAAATGCACTATGTATGGATTGCAGAGTGCTAGATTATGATAGTTATTTAGTTTTCTAAATATTCTACATAATCCAACAGGAATACAAAGAGATTGAGACATTTGCCCACACCAGGATAAAGGAATGTAGCCCTGCAGTCAAGCAGAACTTAATTTACAGTCTTTACTAAGCCATTTATTTAATAAAAACTTTAATTCCATCTAACTAGCTTTAATAGTAACGTTTGCCATCAGGAATTGATAGCTTAAAAGCTCAACCTTTCATTAAAAATAAATTAAAAAACTGTATTTTGCATTCAGCTCTCTAGCTCTCCCTCAAAGAACATTACAGCAAAGTCTCTTTTTCTGGCAAATGTTCCCTCGTGATACCTTACCCTGCAATACTTCTGATTTCAAGCAGCCTCTGTACAGCCAATTGCAGGGCATCAGATCTTAAGCCTGTTACAGTCATCTGTTGCTCACAGAATTACTTCATTCTATTTTGCTGTAAACTCTGCTAGTCTCTTGAAAACAGCCATTAATCTACTGTAAAATCAACTAACCCTCCAGGACCGGGTAGCATTTCTTAAAAAAAAAAAAAATATGCTTAGAAAACAAATGATCTCTATTGAAAGGATATATTATCACATTCTGGTATAACACTTCTGGAAGACCACCTTGTTTTCTGAGCATAAAAGCTTCAGATAATCTGAAAAACCTAGCAGTACTAGTGAATGCCTTTTTATGAATTGGCTGTAGCAAGTAGCTCTTTGATAAGTAACAAAGGACAGTCAGTGTGATTTTTAACACCTGCTCTATAGCCAATCAGTGCATTAATGCCCCAAGCTCTCCATTATCCAGGAATTGCCTGAATCTGATAAAACATGCATTTTGCTGAGGTACCAAAGACTCAAGAATGTCTATAATGATACATCATATTGATTGTACAAATTCCTCATGACCAAATGATGAAATGCCATTTGCTCAAACTGGACCATAAGGCACAAATTTTATTTGCCAGGTTAAATTCTGAGCAAGAAATTTTTATAGGGGAGTAGAACAGTAGGAATGACCTTCCCTTTCCAAACATAAGTTGAACGCAATGTACAAGTGCCTCAAAACTATGACTAATAAAATAAATCTGTCCCCAGCTATTCTGTTACATGAGCTCTTGTGTCAGTTCTACAGACAGCAGTATTAGTAATCAAATGTTTATCATTTTTTTAAGTGACCCATACCCCTCCTTTGATTACACAAAGACAGCCAGCCACCTTCAGCCTGTCCAAAGAGCTCATCAGGGCACTCTGGTCAGTAAAACCAGTGATACTTAAATGCTCTGTGGGCATTAAAGATGTGTATGCAGACAGCTTCTGCATTTAATTAATGTCACAAGTGCTGGATATACATTTGTAGGCTTCCTGCACCTGTCTGAAGGTGTGCAACACATCTTCTATCTGATGAAGAAGGAAGTTTCCTTCAGGGGAAACTTAAGTTGGGACCCAAAGGAGACAAATATTCAGCACTCACCCTTACAGAACTCAGTTAGTGCAAAAGGGCATTTCTGTGTGTGTGGGCAGACAATGAGTGATGGTGGCAGAGCGAGGGAAGTGGGGAGCACTTTTCTTGAAACTTTGCTCTCCCATTCTTTCCCACTTCCACCATAAGAGAGGGAGTAACACACATTGAGTACTGGGCTGCAATACCAGTTTGGTGCTTCTGAAGGAGTCTGGGGTATGGAGGTGAAGTCACTTTTCAGCTGTTCACAAAGCTACAGTCTAAAACCCACCAAAGAAAATTTTGGCAGACCTTAAAGTGCACATTCAACTGACTGATAAAACAAAGGGGTTTTTATTTTTTATCCAGGTCTATTCTTAAAAACAAGAGCAGAGTTGGCTCTGTCTTATTTAAGATACTAGTTTATTATGACTTTACCGTGTGCTTTGGGTTTATAAAGTCCTGAAGTCAGCATAAAGCTCACTACATGCCCAGGAACAATATCATCTTCTTTCATGGGGAAAACAACACCGTCCAACTTTGCTGCTATTACAAATTTTCCATCCAAATAGCTGACCACCTTGTATGGGCCTTTCCCCAGAGCTGTGGAGAAAAAAAAAGAAACAATTATTTTTCATGTCAAGAGTCACAAATGCTTGAGCTCTAAGCATTAGGGCAGAGCACATGAAGAAAAACTCATCTCACCTCTCTGAAAATAGATCTAGGTGCCATGCACTAAACTTGAGTGAAAACCAAAACAAACCTTCTTTAGAAAATACATATTCTGAAAACTATCAGGAATACCTACTTTCACTTTTCAAGAATCATGATTAGCTTCTCTTTTTCATCCCTCTCATATGCTTTGGTTTCATAATCCCTTTATTGAAGCTCTTTATTGAATCCTTGGTTATTTGATTTAGGATCCTTCTAAACTATTTATTTGTATGGTCAAACTATTTATAACTTCTTACTACTCTTTAAAATATAGTTTATTATGTCCAAAACATGAGGCATATTGCAGAGAATAAAAGTTTGTTGTCAATAAGCATCAAAAAACTCTTTGAACAGTGAAGATACAAACATGACCACTGGGAAGTAAAACAGGAAGAAATCAGCATCATAAGCAGGGAACAGTCACATTTTATCTATCAGTAAAAAAAACCAAAAGCATGCAATGTTATTTTACAAACCTTAAAATGCCACATCATTTAAATCAAACTTTACTGCAGAAAAATAGTTTAGAGTTTATTTTTAAATATTTGAAACCATTTTTGTAAAGTTCTCCATTAAAATTAGACATTTTATGCCTCACCTGAGCAGTTCACCTCATTACCATTTTACCCACAAGCCAGGACATGTCAAGCACACATCTGAGAACTCCAGCTACCAGCTGGGAAGTGAATAGCATTGACTTTTCAAATCTGTTCCAACAGGCTAAAAGTTTGGATGGCAATTTGCAGACTGCCTTCATACTCTGGTTCTCCAAAACCTTAAAATTCATTATGAGTTTTGCAATCCTAAAGATGCTGCATTACAAGTAGAGCTTTAGATTTTAATGGCATGAAAACACAGTTAGGACACAAGCCTGTGCCCACCTAAACATGTACAAATGTAGCTCCTTACCTTCAGCACAGGGAGTTGAGAGACCATGTTTTAAATTACTACTTAAAACATCCAGTGCTCTGGAAATATCTTTACATGTATAAGTATCCCATCTCAGGCTCATCCAAAAGTTGAGAGACCACAGCCACCAGCTGAGGATTTCCCTTGTCCAAAGACAAAAGGCTTCTGCTTCTGGTAGAACTGGAACTATTTCAATCTGGGTTCATCAAAAAGTCACATAGAGAAAACCTCTTTCTGGTCTAAGACAACTTCTTAACCTTCCTGTCTCCAAAACTGAGTAATTCTGGGTCATCCTACCATAAGTTATGCAGAAAAGAAAATATTCAGTGTGGAGATGATTTTTTTTGCCCGCTGACAGCTCTGAAACATCATATATTGAATACTGATGAGCTGGATTAGCAAAGAGTACAAAAATACAAATAAAGAAGTATACAATAACCATGTTTATTATGTTTATTGCAAGGCTTGTCACATGTACAAATCTCCACTATTTCCACTAATTTCTGTCAGTGAGTATTCAGTAAAAAATAAAGGTAATAGCATACCTTAAAAGCGTATATTGTCATCCAGCTTCACTACCAACACAAATGTTAGAAGCACTGAACTTTCAGTCTACCTGCATTGACTGTCCATTATCAGACCATACTTCTTTTATGAAACAAACCAAAAAGAAAACTTAAAACCTTCAATCACCTCTTATATTCAACTCTCCTTAATTTGAATTAATTTAAAGTCTTAGATGATTTAGAGAAAACTCTCATGTATTAGTGATCTGACACCAATTAAAATCTTTTTGGGAATCAGTGTGAGAAAAAGCAAATTTCTTATCCATATTATTTGGGCCTGGCACAATGCATAAGTCTGTCCTAATTTAAACTTGGTCATTTTCAGGAGTGAGCTGCTGCAATAGCGATCAGAAGACAAAAATATTCTATGCCATGTGGACAGACAGGCTTCTACATGAGATTGATAAAAAGTTATAGCATAAATAGCAGGAGCCCTGACCCCTCCTCACACCAGGCAGGTTTGTGTACCACCTCTGACTGTGCAGACACAGACAGAGTAATTTGGAAATAGTCTGAATATGGATTCCAGGGCTAACACAGCACTAGAGCACCCAGTGCAGGTTCAAGGTATGGTCTAGCACCTTCTGCAAGGTTTGCACCCCTCGCTGACAGCCACTCTAATGCAGCAGCAATGATGGCTGCTCAGGAACTTGAGCCTAGGTCAGACAGACCTAAAAGGAGTCACTCCTCATCTGGGGACAAAAAGTCATCATATCTTAACAGCTACCTCCCTCTGGAGGCTGCACAGGAGCCTGTGAGCGATTTAACAACCCACTGAGCTCTGTTCAGCTTTGAACTGCACTGTGCCTTAAGCAAGTAGTACCACTAGTACTTTTCAGTTTATATTCAATTATTTAATTGTTTAGTCATCACCCATCACTGCAAAGAAAATTAATTAGACATGTGTTCTAGGGAGAGGTCCAGGAATAAAAAGTAATATGAAATTAAAAGCCTTTGAAAAATCAACATAAAGCCACAAAACAGAATCTTGCTTAGTTAAAAAAATAACATTAATAAATATTTTCATTAACAATTATTTTTATACAAAGCTTCTAAGACTTAGATTTAAAAAACCCCAAGATTCTATTGATACTTTGTCACTTCCATTAGAACTTACCTTTGTTGAAATATTCACAATCATAAGCTAAAAAAACAAAGAAAAAGAGAAAGCAGTTACAGGCATCCTACAGATAAACAGGTTTTCTATTCCCCATTATGATTATGATGTGAACCAAATGCTTGGCCAAATTAGATCATACACAAACATTTATTAAAAAGTTATTGCTGAATATTTGCTGTACTTTGGATAAAATACTAATTTAAACTACAAAGATTTAAAAAAAGAATTGCTTCCCAGCAGGAAATACTAAGCTTATATACCCACAGCTGTCTTTTTGTGACCTCTAGTGGCTATGATGGAGCTTCATATTAAAACATACCTTTTCCATCAAAAGTTAAGAGTAGTGGCCAGTTTGCTGTGTGACCCTGAGCAAGGTGCATACTCTCTCCGTGCAATTGCAAAGTTAGAAAAATGTTTTTTTCCTTCCACTCTTTGCATGTCCCCTTCTTTTATCACATCTTTGGGAAATACAGCCTCCTATCAGGCATTTCAACTAGGTGTTGGAGCAAAAAGGCCTCAGATATTTTTTTTTTTGTAAGTTCTAAGAAAAGGTAATAACTATTTCCCTGCTTAAAAACTGACTTGTGTTTCTTCAGAGGAACTTTATATTTCACACGTGCCCTGGAGGCTCTAATATGGCATGTATATTTACTAGATCTTATTAAGAAGTAAAGTTCTGAAGATGGAAATCATTTGAGCTGTCAAATTTGCACCTTTAGTTTGAGGGATGCATGCTGTACCCTAATACAGACTTCCCATGGCTTCTTTCACATCACAGGACAAGGGATTAAAAGTAGAAAAGTATCACTCTCTAACACAGAAAACACACATAATCCAGCTAGACCAAAATGAAACTGGAGTGAGAGGCACCAACTCTTCTTCCTACCAGTGGGGCTTAGATTCAATTCATGGCCCCAGGTTGGTGTGACTGATTTTCCAGGTCTGCCTCCCACAAATGCAGGGCAGTGGCAGCCCTTGGCAATGCTGGTTAAACAAACTTACGACACACTCTGGGAGACCTCCAGTCCACAGCAACTCCGTGCTGGCAGCACTGATGGGCATATGCTGAGACACTTGTACAGAAACACTCACAGTCACCACCTTGGTTACAACCACAAGTGTCTGTCAAGCAGTTGGAGTAAAACCAGGTGACATCGATCTGGAAATGAAAATATTGCTTATCAAAAGCACTCCTGCACAAACTGCCAACCAACACCTTGGCACAAAGCTATGACTCTCTCAAAAGGCAATATATCAAACCTGGAAGTATTAAAGATTTCACTCTCAATGCTTCCTGAAACATGAGAAAAAAGTCCATTGGAAACACCATAAAATCATATCCAGCACTTAGCAACACAATGGATGTCCCAGTAAGAACAGGCACATTAGGATATTGATATGGGCTTGTGTTTTGTATTGTTTTGTAGTATTTAAGACCTAATAAACTGTGAAAAACCTTATGAAATAAATGACTAAACTGATCACAAATCAGTAAAACTCAGAAATATTAAGCAAGTCAGATACACATAAAATGTAAGAAATCAAAGTAGATGGAAAGCTTTTCTTTGTATGTAATTCATATTGTTTTCATATTATCAGAATTTCACACAAGAATGTAATTTTTCCTTACAGTATCTTCAAGTCTTAAATGACAAAATTTCAAAGAAAACCGCCAATGCTAATTTGCTTAATGAAATGTTATGAATTCTGCACGGATTTACATTTGAGTAAGTTTTCTAGGAACGAATTATTCCCATCTGACACTGCCTATTTAATACATTTATTTATATATGCATGAGAAACGTGTGTGCCACGTAACACATTTCATGAAAAACAAGCAAGTAGTTATGCTTACACAAATAACGCTTGTGATTAAAAAGAAAAGAATCAAATTTGGTTTATTTTTGTCTACATTTATTACAAAGTGCTTCATGTTGAAGAGGAACATTTCTCTCTGGTGCTATGTTCACTTTCACTTATTTATATACAGGACTACAACTCACCACTGGGTGGCAAGCTTCAAATGCTTCACTTAGCAGTATCCCACATTCCTTCTTGGCAAATGGCTCTCTAAGGGGGTTCAAACTGCATGGATTTCGAATGTCCGAGCTGTCAACGCACTAAACCAGGAAGCAAAATGAAGGTGAGAATTTTTTTTCATAACCACTTCGTGTTTTGAACTTGCAAAGTATATTTTTGTGCTTGTTATTTTTTTATTTTTTTTTTTAGGGAGATGCAAAACGTGAAATGAATGCATCATTTAAGAAACTAAAGCAGGACTAAGATACATAATTAAAAGCCAATGCTAATGAAGAAGAAAAGGAAAAATACATAATTTGAAAAAAGGTTTCACTGGTCTGGAAGCAGCAGAAAAACCACACACATAGGTCTAATGAGAGGTGCCAGACAGGCCCAACCTGTAGTACTTACACCTGAACAGCCTCACTTACAGAAATGACAAAGATCACTCAATGTACATTAGGAGTACCAGAAATCAGATCTTTTTGCCCTAACTGCCAGGAAGGTACAGTTCGATGAACACCACAAGAAATATTACCTTAGCAGAAGTTCTATTTCTAACTTTACAGCATATAGAATTTTTTTTTCTTTCCATTGCTATGGTTGCACAGTTAAATGTTTCCCAGCTTGAAAAAAAATCAGTTAAACTGTGAACACACTCTAAAGTGAAATCAGAATTCCTCCATTATAAAAAAACCCACTTCTTTTCTGTTCAACTGTAATCAAAACCATTCAAGATGTTGTTACAGCATTTTTCTTTTCTTCTGTAACACTCTGCAGCAACAAAAAGGTGATTATTTCCTTTTCTTTAACAGATTATGATGTCTTTAAGAACTACTGATATTATTGTTTGTAGTGATGCCTAACTGGCTCTTCCAGGAGTGAACTTCTCTTTTTATTTGGGATGCATTTTATGATATAACAGCAAAAAAACTACAGGCAAAATACATTAGCAAGCATGTTCTCTTTTTGCCATGTACCTCTACAGCTGTCCAACTGTTTCCAAACTCTTGTGAGTTTGTTAATTCAAAGTTATCTGGAGTCCTCAGTTCATTTACTGTCTTCAAATCAAAATTTCCACATAATCCAGTCAATTCTCCCTGAAAAAAAAAAAATATATATACTCACACACATATACAAAAATGTATCTTCACAAGATGAAATACTATCAATCATGACCTTTTTCGAAACTTGCATCTTCAGCTGTTCAATTATAAATTTATCACATTTTGATCCTTTTTCAGCTAAATTTCAGTCAAAATAATTCAGCAACAAAGCTATGAAGGATATTTTATTTTGGCAATGTCACTTATGCCCTTCCAGTTATGTATCCCCAAGCCTTTAAAAAAGGAGATGAGCTTTTAGTTCAGAGCAGGGAGCTGTTAGCCAGTTATGTGGTATTTTTAAGCCTCAGCAAAATAACATCTGCTTCAGTCATGTAAGGAATGAGTACTGAAGGAGAACTTTGCCCCAGAGACATTTGTCTCTGTTGTTACAGAAGTTATGCAGAAAAGATTAACTAAAAAAAAAATAAATGAGAATTAATATTTTCATTGACAAGGTAGCCCTATGATTCCTTAATTTACTTCTGACAGTCTCTCTCTGAATAACTGTGTCTTGTTAAATAAGATTTACATAAATACCTCAACAAAATGGCAATAAGAATGTTGACTTCCACCTACCTGCCACTGATGACCCATCTGCACATGAACTGTTGTTCTCTGATCCCAAAGAATGGTGATATGCTCATCAGGAAAATGAACAACAGTGAAGAATCCAGCTTTCCATAACTGCATTTTTTGTAGGCCATCTACGTAACTAGATAGGCTCTGTTCAAAATAAAACAAGGGATCTTATAATGGAAATAATATCTTCATAAAATGTTCACTTGACAGGAAAATAAACACCTAACTAAAATTAACAACATGGCTCTCAGACATGTCCAAAAACAGGCAGAAGGCCACAGAGGGATAAGTGCTTAAGCAAAAGAGGCCTGAACTATGAATGCAAAATATATTGTATTTTTATGATTTTCCAAATTTAAAACTTGATTTTGTATCAAATTTACAGGATGGGTAAGGGATTGAAGATGAGAATGTTAATGATTTATCTGGGAGGTAGGTGAGTAATCTTAAGGCTCCTGACCATGATTTTCACTTAGTTGTTAAGTAATTCTGTCTCAGTCACATGTTTTTTTTGTTTTTTTTTTTTTTTAATATGGATAGGAAAAAAAGATGCGTGAGGCAGCCTCTGGAAATAAGGAATGGTCCAAATATGTCTGTAGAGTACAATCTTATTTACATAAAACATTTTTCTCTCAATCTCCTAATAATCAGACTGCAACTTATTAGTAACATGGACTGAGATGTCTGGTTTAATTGCACAGTACCTCAAAATTCCTTGCTATATTCAGTCTATAAACTGTAAATAGTACTACTTATACTATAATTACTAATATATTAAAAATATTAAATGTTTACAGAACAGAGTTTGCAGTTTGGCCAAAGCAAAAATGAAATTCAGGCTGTGGAGGATATACCAGGGGCTGTAATTTGTTGGGATTTTTTAACTGTATTGACATATTCCTTCTATACATTCCAGAACCTGACTAAGCTCTTAGTTCTAGTGGAATTAATAGTAAAACTTCCACTGACTTCAAAACACCTGTATTTCTCCTAAGATATTAAACAGGAATTAAGTCTAAACAAAAGAGCTACAATTCACTCATCTAACATTTTTGTCAAACATAGACAAGATCTTGTTTGAGGTTTCCATTGAACAATCCAGATGTGATTGGCATTCACTGTAAAAATATTTACATCTCTGCTACTGAAGTGGCGCAGTAAGTTTCTGGTTATGTAAGGAAGAAACACCCAGGGAAGTGTTTTTTGATCTGCAGTAAGGACTAAAACTTACTGGATTTCCAGTTTCATCATCAAACACTAAAAAAGATTTTCCAACATTAATGAAAATGTTTTTTCTGCAAATGATTCCAGTACTAAAGCAGTCAATATTCTCTGTAATGACAGAAAGACTGGTTGAGGAAGTACCCTGAAGGAAAAAACAAACAAACAAGTGTCCATTTTTAAATATACTAATATAAATATGCATATTGTTACATAGCTCAATTAGCAGAAACCTCAGTGTATGTTTATGTTATGTATGATTCAAAGTCTAAACAATATAAAAAATGAAAAATGGGATGTAGGACTCAATAAAATGCACTGACAGGCAGTAAGTACAACGGCAGATTTTAACAGGTAGTATTAAATACAGTTTTAGAGAGGTTTTCCAAAGAAGTCTCACCTTAACTAGGTAAACCTTACAAGTTCCAACAAAGTCAAAAGTGAGCCCATCGAAGGTCCTGTAGTGCCGGTCCCCGTACGCCGTGCACATCGATGGGCAAGGCTGGAAGGTGCACTGAAATGATCCATGCTGGCAAATGCTGAAAAATGTATGACCAAGAATGGGAATATCAGCTGCAAGCCCAGACAAATGATCCCAGCTATTGCACTGAGAAGCAAAGAAACAAAAGCTGTGCAAATGTGAGGAGCATGGACAGAGGCGTTTTGAAATGTTGGCTAGAAGCAGGACACACCAATTACTTCTCTAGGAAAAAGATAGTATATATTGAACTCATGCTATGTAAGTTTTTTCTTCCATGAGAATTTGAAGGCACCAGAATATACATATACCACAAGTCTCAAAAACTCCCAAAAATACAACCAAGAAAGCCAACAAAACAAAAAACCCAGTGCAACATAACACAATTTATTCTCTACTGCACACCAGTAAAATGCCACAAGGGGAAGGTTTTCTTTTTCAGCTTTTCACCAAACATTTTTTTCTGTACAAACTGAATCTTAGAGTCAAAAAGCAGCATATTCTGTTACTAGAGTCTTCATGCATTCTCTGCTTGAATGAGAATTTCACAGAATTACCAAGGAAACATGTCAGTAGCATTACTTTGGTGCTTAGGTTCCTTAAAGGAATTGTGTTGCTGGACTTACTCTTTTTCCAGATGTCTAGATATCATAATCTCCCAAACCCCAACCTAACAGTCTAGGAACTTTCAGCACAGTTCAACTTATGTCTCTGGCCACCTGAAGCACCAAAGGGTTTTCACCACACATCTACTGAAGGAATGTGCAGACCTTGTTGAATTCCCTTTGCAGCATAAGAGAACAAGAGGATTCTCTTTGCATCATAAGAGGCTTTGCAGCACTAGTTAGCATGCCTCTTTCTGAATCACCCTCTTGTAATCTAAATAACATTTTCAGATATGACTTAATGTTTTTAAATAATGGACAGAATTTCATTTCCTGCATTCACAAGCAATCATTAAAATATCATTTCTATGTTCCCAAATGACCCAGACACTTAATTTTTCCTTGATAAAGACAGCAAAGCTGGTGCCCTGGCATAGCTTTAGAATAAGTATCTTTATAAACATAGGTTAAACTAAATATACATGTGATATAATTTTGGTACATGCCTAAGTTTACTTTTTTTACAAAAAAGATTTTTAATTTCTGCATTAAATGAATGCTGAATATTTTACAATTTAAGTCTTAATCTGACTTACAGAAATACAGGATAAATCTCTAACATTTGACATCTCATATACTGAAGCTGCAGACAGTATGAAGTTTTTTCTCAGTATAAATTTTTGTCAGTGTAGCTTTTCCTTCATGATTCCATCACAATGCCAGTACACCACTCTTTTCAAAAGGGCACCAAATACCTGGAAAATCCAGGCAGCTCCAGCTACTGGTGGCATCAGTTTTCCTCCTCTTCACTTCATAATTAACTTGTATCTACATGGAGCCACTGTCCAGCTTTTCCAAGTCTCTGCTTATCCCATCACTGATTTGGTGCATTGTTTATGTTTTGCAACACTATGTGCATCAATACACTAAAGCATATGGCTAAAATAACTTAAAAATACAACATGTGAGAAGTGTTTGCTGTACCAAAGCACAAGGAAACAGCAGCAGTACTTGCTAACTGTAGTCACCTCAGAACAGTACTAAAGGAAGGAACCTCATCAAGCAGATGGAGTGAGAGGTAAACAGAAGAAATTATGTTTGTACTGGAAGGCTACTGGAAGAAGAAGAACTGCTTCTCATATTCTCCTGAGACATTTGGTTTTATTTTTGCTCTTGGCCTATTCAAATCTTTCTCCATATGCTGATCTCTTAAGGGCCCATGCAGAAATATTTCTTAACACGTAAAGCCTAGGGAGATCCTTTTCCTTTTTTTCGGGAACACATTCATAGTCAGAAGGAAGGGATTAAGAGGTACACAATGTCTTTAAAGTCCTCTACACCAGACTTGTTTCATACTAAGTGAGCTAACATTTAGTTATCAGACTCCAGAGAGCCCTAGCCGGAAGAGCTAAGCTATTACAATTTTATAAACATCAAATAGCTTTCTATAAAGCACATTTCTAAGAATTTGTTAAAGAATACAAGAGGCTCAATTCAGCAGCCCACAGAGAGTGACCAGAAGTTGCTCAATGGTCTCGGCACTATGACAGCAGACTTGCACAAACTCATCTTACCTGGCACAGCACCCCATCCAAATGTTGCTCTGATAGCCTCAGCATTAGGACATTTTGTGTTTAATATTACCACTGCATGTTAAATATTTCAGGTACTTGCACTGAAAGCAGAACTTGGGAAACCTAGAACCACAGGTCACTCAAACCCCAGAGCTTGGGTTGAAAGCTCCTGTCAGCTCACAGGTAGTTTTGCCAACTTACAAAATTATTTTTTCTGTCATGTTACTGTTCAATAGATAAATCAGATCAGCATTTATGTTGCTAACACTACATCACATCAAGTATGATTAAGATGATGTTTAGTATCGACCCACACTAATTCAATGCACCAGCCCCACTATATGATAACTTCTGTGAGTGCCTAAGTGTGTGTGTGTTTGCACAGAAGCACTCTCATGCTTTGCACCTTTCCCTTAACTTATCAGATGTTAACTCTGCAAACCCACTCAGCAGACTCAGAGATTTTAAATCCTTGGTGTCTAGCAGAGCTTGTTGCAGACTCCCCTCTATTCATGAGCTGATTGCCAAGAAAGCCACTATCACTTAATCTATCTTTGCTTCTGGACATGGAAGACTACAAAAGCCATGACAACATTAGGGATTTGTGCATGAATTAACAAGCACGGCCTCAGGAAAAAAAAAATAAAGAGAAAACTTTATTTTTATCAAAGTGTCTTTCTCCCTGCACTGCTGCTGCCTTTGGTGAAGTCTCATACAGATTAGATGGGATAAATTAATTCTCTCTGATGCAAGCAATCCCACACCAGGTCCAAATGGAGAGGCTTTTGGAAACAAGGGGTGAATAACCCGGGTCGCTTTACCTGCCTGCCCAGTGGAGATGGCCTGTAAGTCGCTTCACCAGTCGACCAAAGGGCTACAAATCTCTTCTAGAGCAGCTACTGAGGACCTGACGAGAGGCAGAGGAAGGCAGTCAGCACAAGGCTGGAGGGGGCACGACATCCAGACAGGGCAGAGCCTGGTGCTGACAGGACAAGCCTTCCCTGGCCTGGGCAGGAGCAGCAGCTCACCAGGGGACACAAGTTAAATGCTCCTGGTGAGCTACAAGGAGGGCACAAAAAGAGGGAACTGCTCTGCTGGCAATCTGGAGGCTACACCTCTACCACAGCATCATGGTGCTTGGCAGTAGAGCTGATTTTTCTGAGGCTCTGGTAGGACAAATAGCAGTGCTTAGTGCCAGCCTGGAATGTTCAGCCATGGTAAGAGAGGAAAACAGGCAGAGATTGGCAAAAAGTGAGTTTGTTTCAGGAACAGGTAGGTGGGGGTGCATTTCCACACTCCTGTGAAGTTTACTGAAATGGCAGTAAAACACATCCTACTGAGAGTGCTCAAGGAAACCTGGCAGGGCACACGCTGCATTTACAGCCCTGCAGAGTAAAAGGAGTAGGTGTCTGTGTGTGTTTGAATGATCCTATCAACCCTCACCTATTGGAATTCTCCCTCTGAACGCTGACCGATTCATCAGTTATCCACATACACAAAATCAGGGACCAACTTGTCAGCTGCTTTGCTTGGTACACAATGTAGCTCAGTACTCCCCTAAATTTTATATAGTAGTGGGTGCATTTTTAAGGACACAGGATTATGTTCTGGTCTCTAGACTGCTCATATTCAGTGCTAAATGTGAAAATGAATAAGCAAAAACCTTTTAAAAAATGTCGCTCAACTGTTATATTTAAGGGATTTTACCTGTACTTTAGGAATACTAGCCATGACCTTGAAAGTAAAAAATAATAATAATAATAATAATTCTAAATCAAGATTTTTAAAAATAGTCCAACTCACTATTATTTTTTTATGTAAGGCACTTGGAAAGAACAAGACCTGAACCAGTTTTAATAGCTCTGTGAAGAAATGTAAATGCAGAGTCAAAGTAGATGATTTAGATTAAAACACGTGGAGGGAAAAAAAAAGTCAACCCACAAATATAAAACTAAAATGAACTCAGCACTTAAACAGATCTCCACTTACCATGTATGACAGGAAGAAATGACTTTGTCACCTGGAAAATATTCCTTTCCTTTCCATGAGCATGGACATTCATCTGCATCCAAGCACACGTCCCCATGTTTCACAAGACTATCAAAAAAAGAACAAAAAAATACACATTCAGCAGGAGTATAGCTGGTATCCAAATACAAAAATATTTTGCTAAACATTAAAGTTACCAGTTTTGTTACTGACACCCAAATAATATTTAAAGTCTTCTGAAACTGAAAAGGCATAACTTTATTAATAATTATGTGTGAGCAATTCAGTATCTTCCTTTCACAGATACCTGAATGTTTTATCTTCACACTTTGGGCACTAACCCTCCAATCACTAACCCTCTGAAGACTGACTCATTAATATTCAAATGTTAAGGTCAGGAAAACTACAACTTTGCAGAAATCCTCCAAATTTCACCAAATTTCTTGTAACTCAGCAACTGAGGCCAAGGGATCATCCATAAGATGTGGGAGCCATCACAGCCCTTTGTTCTAGTGGTATGTACTCTTAATATCCAAAATTAGTAGCATATTTGGTCTAAGGATTTTTAATGATGATTTCTTCTTGTCCTCTGCTTTTCTTTCCCTGATTTAAAGAGTTCTATTTTGCTGCAGTTTTTCCATAGCTGTAGTTATACCTCTTGCTTCATGAATAATTTAATCAATACCAAAAGAGCTATTCTGGCCGCATGAAATTATTGTATTCAATAATTAATATTAACTTCTGTATGACAGGCACCTTCATGCAAGCAACTACAAATATACTCAACTGTAGGCAGAAATATCCTCACAGTCTTAAAAGGAGATTTTGATTATAACAGCTCAGGACTAATGCTATGAATTTGTGTTTATATACAACTCCTAGACAATCAGATAAAAATGGAAAACTATTAAGAAAAAGAGAAAGTGAAAAAGACTACTTTCCTAGAGAAAGAACAGAGGAATTCTTGCCCAGCAAGACCAAATAGAGCAATTAGTCCTCATTTTACAGTAAAATGTTTGTGGCTTTTTGATAACATTCAGAAAATCTGAAATTAGATAAAGAGAGATAAAGAGAGATCACAAGCAAATTCTATAAATAAATGCCAGGAAATATACCAGAGGCATTGAATTACTTTATTAACTAAACTGTCACTTCACTGAGCCCAGGAAAGTTGCATTTTTTTTCCAAAAACCAATTCATCTCTTTACAAATATTGTAGTGCTATTGGGTGAGCAAAGCAATACCAATGTGGGACCTGAGGGTCCAATAACAGATAGAACAGCTGTGCTGACAAATCCATCTCTCAAATGAAAGCTGTGAAACTTGAACTCTTGACAAGCTGCAGCAGCGTCTTTCACTCCAACTGCTGCAGCTCCAAGCTGATTTGATCCTGCCCCAATTCCATACAACATAAGAATCTAGAGCAGCTAACATGCCAGTTCCATAACAAAAGGATTCCTCGCAGGCACCAGGCAGTCTAGGATTATCCTTGTTTCTAACACTTGGAACTTACTTGTATTGAGAAATAAACAATCTCTTCAAATGATACTTTTGGGCAGATAATTTTTTTTCCCCCCAAGCTAAGTTTGTTTGGAATCCCAGTACCTCTTCATAGTACTACAAATTTTGTACAGGTTCTCCTGTGTTCCTAAGAGATTCATTGTTCCTGATGTTTTGTAGTCATTTGGGCAAGATGGGGAAGCATGGACAAGATGTGATGGGTGTGAGGCACATCTGCGACACAGGGCAACAAAAATGTTTTGTTTCACTGCTATCCCAAAGGAAACATTTCATAATTGAATTTATGACAGAACATTTTATTTGCTCATATTAGAGAGCTGGTAATTTGGACTTGACAAATTACATTTTACAAATTTGTAATTTGTATTTGACTTAGATTCTTCTTCAGTGTGTTATGCATCAGAAATATACAGCTCTGTAAGGCTTATGAATGGGAACTTGCAGAATACCATAAACCCTCCTCCCCCATTAAACTGAAAAACTCTAATTTTCCTCCAAGGCAGGTGAAGTGTTCCCTGTAATCCATACTTATTTCAGGCTTTGTGTCTCTTGGAGACAATCAGCTGAGACTGAAATTCCCACTGGTTTAAAGCTGCTCAGAACTGAACCGGGCACATTCAGACACAAAGAGATCACACTTACAAGGTAACACTAAATGCAGTTTTTTCCTCATGTTATTACATGGGATAAAAAAAAAAAAGTGATAACTTTCTTTCTTGTAAAGCCAAGGAAATGGATAGATTTCAATGATCTAATAATTCACTCTCAGAGAAGCCTTGCGCAGCTCCTCTTTGAAGTATCAGACATTTTTCTTGATGCTTATACATCCAGCCTACAATGACCTGTAATGTCACAAGGACAACTATCCCCCTTCATTTACTTTCTTTATTATCTCATTATCTATAGCTTTCTGCATTCACACACAGAAATATGTAAATAGTCTTGGTAAAGGCACCTGTGACTCAAACAGTTCTTTGCTTCTGCAACGATCTCAAATCTGGACCAAAACAAAAACAAAACAAAAAACAAACAAACAAAAAAAACCAAAAAACAAAAACAAAAAAAAAAAACCAACAAAAAAAAACCAAACAAAAAAAAATCACAAAAAAAACAAAACCAAAAAAAAAAACCAAAAAAACAAAACCAAACCAAACAAAAAAAAAAAAAAATCACTCTGCCAGCTTCCAGAAGAGCAGTTTTCAACAGTCTGTCCTGCACAAGTTCCTTCCCCTCTCTCCTGCAACAGCATACCAACATATGATTTATGTAGCCTCAAATACTTCTGCCACAACATTAAATGTGCTCTCTGAAGGTTTCACAGATCATCCTACAAAGATCTGTAATAGAATTTAAGGGAAGCAAAAAATTAAGAAAAATAAAAAGAAGCAGCACAGAGCATTTGACTTTTCTAATGAGAAAATGAGTTTAATTTTGACAGAAAAATCCAACATTAGTAACATTACTGTAGCACCTAATGCCTTCATTACAGTTCACCCACTGTCTAGACAGGGAGAATTAGTACATTGTTTTCTTTTTATTTGGGGAGCTTCTTAAAATCTCTTCTTCATCTTTCCCCTGGTTTATTATACCAAAATATTGAGTAACTTTGTAGAATGCTTGGAAGGTTTCCATTATTCTCACTATACCCTTCCATCTTTCTGTGTTAAATGATTTTGAAGCTGCTTTAACTGAGACAGTAAGTTTCTTTTGCAGCTTCACTCTGGGTTGGAAACCTTCCTGCAATCAGCTCTACCACCAGCATCAGAATTTCAGAAACTCTGAACATAATGGAAGTCTTCCTTTGACCTGTTAGACTTTAATATTTCTCTTATAAACAAATCAGAAAAGCAGAAGGCCATATGAAAAGGTGCTCAGGAACCTGAATGATATAGGTGAAGTTTACTGTCAATTAATGCAGGTATGGGAAAAAACTATGAGATATTTATTTGCAGCAGATGTAAACTAGAAAGTAGGACAACAAGAGGGTTTATAAGTATTGCAAGAGGAAATACAAAACTCTAAAATAAGTCAAGGAAAGTTGCAAGTCTGCAAAGCAAAAGAGGATGGAGAAGATCTGGATTGTCTTGCAAGGGCACTGCAAGAGATGCTTCCTTTAGAAATGAACTCCTGCACCTTTAGCACACTGGGTCTATTGCTATCAGAAACAAAATCCAGCATAAAATCTGGTGTGGATAAGTATTGGTTCCTGAAACACCCAAACACAGGAACATCGATGCAGTCTTTGTAAGAGAATTGTATTTTCCTGAGGAAATAGTCAACTGCGTAGCCATGAGGGTATGTATCCCCATGGGGGTTAATCCTTACCTGCCTGGAAAACACCATCTCAACAGATCTCTCCAAAGCTCTGTCTAAACCAGAAGTAAAAGATTAAAAATACATAGCCTGATAGCAGCAGCAGGACCATCCAGAACAGCGAGGTTTGGACAGAGCACAGTTTTTATTTTCATGTTAATAAGAACAGTAATTTCTGAGTTAAAACTGAGGAGCAGTAGGTCTTCTGAAAAATGATACTAAACATACACCAAAAGCACAAGATTTTGTTTTAGTCTAAGGAGAATTATTTTAAGACATAACATGGTCAATGTAATTACATTAATAAAGATTAGTTTTCTAAAAATATTTGAAACTCATCTGTATTCTTCCCATCTTAATTCTTCCTTAATAGAGTTGTTTGTCCATAGGCACATTTATAAGATTACAACATTAATTGTTTTCCTTGTGAAAATTAGAAAGTAATGAGTGGGTTTTTTTTAATAAAACCTTCCAATAATCTGTTTAAGCTTGTTATGTGCCACTTGATACATACCACAGAAATACAGTGATAATTTATAAATTTTCACAAAGAAAATCTGGCATGACATTCCTTAGTTGCAAAACTTCATTACAATTGCACAATAATACAGCTTTGAATTTACTAACTCTTCATTCATCTATTTTATGAGAGCAGTAAGTGATAAAAAAAGGGAAAGCCATAAAAATTCTAATTATGTTAAACTTGGTCAAATTTAGTAGAGTTAAGTTTCAGCACAAAAGATATTCTTCTGTATCATAAATAATAAGTTGTCTCCAGGGTGTGGGAGTGGGAGAAAGGAAGACTGGTTGTTTGTTTTGTTTTTTTTTTTTTTTTGTGAATATATACAAGAAAATATTTGTCATAAATTTTGCTTCAAAAGATGGCCCACATAGTTGCAAACAAACATATAATGTAAAGAGAAAAGAAAAACTTCAATACAGCTGCCTTGTGTTCTTGAGGGTCAAATAGACTCACAGGCCCTAAAAATAAATGCACATACTTGGAATTATGCAGGACACTATGTTCTTAAGTATTCTAGAATGATGCTGCTTTCTTTTCAAGATCCAATAAAATATTGAGTTGGGTGTTGGATGTTGCTAAACAGTGAGAAATGAAGTGAACTGGATGTACAGATGACCAATGCTAGCAGCCAGCTGAGAATTAACCTTCAATTCCCTTGCGGTACTAACATCGAGAGGGAATTAAAAATAAGTCACTGAAGCAAGGAGAAAATTCCAGCCAGTTTTATAAGCATGATCAGGAAGAGAAGCTAGGCTATGATTTAAGGTTAAAAAAAAAAAAAAAGCTAATCATGAAAATCTTGAAACTAAAGTTTCAAAATACTGCAAAGTTAGCAGAGTTTGCTTGATCTAGGTTAATTTTATAGTGGTTGGTTTAACATAGTTTTATAGAGGGAACAAAAACATAAAAAGGGAAAAATTATGAAGCTCTAACAGGCAGATGTAACAGAAGCAATAACATTTGCATGTGGCACAATTGTTTTTCAAGCTATTGACATAGCTCTCAGAATTTGTGTTTATTATCCATATTTAGAGGCTGGTGGGCCTTGGTTTGTCCATCAAGATGGAATTATTATGAAATAGACATGAAAATTGCTAAATATTTTCAGATAATGGAAATATAAATGGATAACAATCTAAAATAAATACTGATGTATGTTATTAAACAATATGACTGAGTCAGTCCAAGTGAAAACACCGGTCTTCAAAAATCTGACAGGGCTCTTGTTAGAATCATAGAACCATTCAGGTTGGAAAAATACCTCTAAACTAATTAACTCCAACCATTATCATGTCCCCACAAAACTATATATATTGGAAATACAGCACGAATTGTATGGTGCACACCCTACAAAGTATATATCAGGTAAATTCAACTCATGCTGCAATCAAAGGGTAAAATCCTGTCAGTGGGGGAAGTGAGAAAACACAAGTAATTCCTTCAGGAAAGTGACTGCTTTCCTTGACAGCAACACTAAGAGCAGGATGTAAGCAACAATGAACAGAAGCTGTTTTGGAGATCATTACTGGTCTGACTGGAGACCATGGAAAACAAATGGAATAGGACAGGCACAAAACAGCAAATGTCCCTTTGGAGCAAACATGTCACATAGCATCCAGAAATGCAACAAGATACTACTGTTTGTTCCCCTCCCTTTTCTTCACTCTGTATTTCCTCCTTGTTTCTTCTGCAGACTGATTAAGGATCCCTGTCTCCATGTCAAATCATGCACATTTATCATAGTTAAGGAGGAAAAATAAATTGATTCATAGAAGACCAGAAGCAGAAAAACGTAATTCAACTATTGTAATTGAAAAAATATGCACCAAGAGAGTATTACTTTTTTTTAATGCAACATAGAAATACAGAACATTTCACTTTAAATGGTGACAGATGAAAACCAGTAAGAAAAAATATAAACAAAGTCTTAAAAATTACTTAATATGTCACACAAAGTAAGATGAATCAACATTAGAAAGTGAGTTCCAGGAGATTAATATTTGATTTCAGCAGCTTCTAAAATAGACAAAATACCTCATCAATTTTAACACCTTAAAAACTGAAACCCATAGAATGATCTCATCTAAATTTAGATATTTACTTAAGCATGGTTATTGCATCTGATTTACTCACTACAGAGGAAAAAGAATGAAGCACAGCTGTATTGTAAGCACAAAAAAATATTTTTTTTTTTTTTATTGCTAGTGAAGTTGCAAAGTATTTGAAAGAATATTTCAGACTCCAGATTCTAGAAAAATAGACTGCAAAACAAAAATATTGCCCCCTTGAAATCTTAACACCACTTCTCTGAAAAGAGGCTTTTTTTGTTGAATACCTTTCAGGATATCACTGAGGAATAATCACCCCACTAAACAGATCAGAAAGGTCCTTCCTCCTGAAAAAAAATGTAGTTTCCTAAACAGGTTTCTTGTGACATAATCACTCACTTTTTAAGTTATTTTACCTAAATTAACTAATCAAACACATTAAACTGATTTCATTGCTACCTAAGACAGCTCAGCTTACATGTAATGAATCAAGGCAAACGGATGCAAGATCTCAAACAGGAACAAAACTTATTATTTCAGGTAATATTAAGATGAAAGAAATTCCATGGCTGTTCTACCCTTCTCAAGTGGACAATGTCATCTCAGTTTCCTATCCCACCAGTAAGAACTGGTAGCCTAAAAAAGGTATTTCACAGTTGTATAAATTCATAGTGCACTTGAATCCCACACTGCTTGAAACAACATGAACACAGGATGAGATACTGTATAAAGTTGATGGTATTTTACCCATTTTTCTGTTCCAAAAATTTAATCAGGAATTTTTCATTACTGTGCTGTACTGGTTCTGACTCTAAGTTGTTCAATGTGCAGCATGAATCACTGTATTGTGAATTCAGTGACTGACTTAAAACATAAGGGCTCTCCATATCCAGCTTCTATCCAGCTTCTATCAGAAGCATCTCTTACTAAAATTCCTAAACAATAAAGATTCATTATCTAAACAAAAAACCTGCATAGTTAATACATAGCATAAATCTCTCACTTTTCCAAAGGCACATGAAAAACCACACACCTTTAGAATCATCTTAATTTTTCCTAAAGAAACCTCAAATACAAACATGTCAGCAGTATAGGACCACTAGAGCTGAATATTTTAAAAACAGAGGTTTTTGACAAGTTGGTAATTGACATTAATTTCTCCTTCATCAGTACAGACTGACATTCCTAATTCAAACCTTAGGCTTGTAACACTGTTTCCTAGTTCTTCCTCAGGCAGCGCTAAGGGTAATATCCTTAAACACAAAAAAGCCTCTCCCCCTCAACGTCCTCAAAAAAAAATCCAAACAAAATCCCAAACAAACAAAAAATCAAAACAAAACCAAATATTTTGTGCTAGTATCTCTAAAGGCAATGTGATGTAGAACAGAATTTACTTTGCCAAAGTTACAATAAAGACACATCATCTTAATTTTGTATTTTTATCTCTAGGAAATCATAACACTTTGCCTCTTACAACCATAAAATCATATTAGAGTTTTGGGATCACCAACACTTTACACTGAATCTTCCAATGCTAAAAAAAAATTAATTGTTCACATTCTAGACCTGATTTACATCAGGAAACAGTAGATATCACAAGCTCAGAGGTTATGCACAGCAAAATAGCAGAGAATAAAAAGTTAGCATGATCTGAGTTGCCAGCCATATAGTGCTGCTGAAGGTAGCTTTGAAGATGTCAGCCTGGTCCAAGAGGGTGGATTTGTGCAATTCTGAAAATATCTGCCTCCAGTTAATTTCAAAGTCTACCTCAGCACTGCACTTTTTCAACATGGTACCATACTGTGAGTTCCACTAATTTCAGGTTCCATTTCATATGAGCCATTTCACATTTCATGTTTCTGAGTATTAAAGTAAAATAGTAAAATCCTGAGCAGCAATATTTTATCATGAGATAGAAATATCTACACATCACTCAGTACAAGTGCACAGACGTCAGCTGAGCTATTTCAACAGTTCAATTTATTTCAGAGTTATAACACTGAAAAACTGCAGACTATGTGCTCAAGAAACTAAATTCCATCAAGACTAGAATAACTTATATTATTTTATAATCAAAGTTCTCTCAACACTACAGTGCTTGATGCCACAACAACTAATCTCTACATTTTCAGCATAGATCCCTGAGACTTAAAAGATCCTTTTGAGAGAAAAAAATACTGAGAAATAATTCCTATGAATAAGTAAACTTGTCTTCCTCAGCCAAATATTGAAATAAGAGGTTAGATATTTGAAAAATTTCGAGATAAACACAATACACACAGATTGATCAAAATTATTTCATTGCCATTTCGATATTCTTGGGGCTTTGATCATATTATTATGAAGTATGTAACTCCACTTGTCTCTTGATTTAGCATTTATTATGACTAACAGCCAGTATTGTGGGGTAAGCCTTAACAAGTTTGATGTTCAGCCATTTATATCTCAAACTGTCCAAGTAGAATTAATTACTCAATTATGTTTGTGCACCAAAAGATGCAAATCTGCCTGTACTTACCCCGGTGGGCAAACACAACCTGACACACAAGGAAGGTGTGCTGAGAAAGTGAGGTTTAGCAGATGGTTCTCACAAGTCCTCTCTCTGCTGAGCTCAGGATCCACTCGAGGATTACTGCAGTTAATATAAATCTGGCCAGCTGGGCAGCTGTGTGCTGGGGGAAAAATGACAAAACGCTTTAGTCTTCATACCTGAAATTTTGTATTCTGTAAACGCGTGCAATAAGGATTTATAACATACAAATTATAGCATCCAGCATTACTAGTAACATACCTGTAATATTGGTAACATTCAGTTGCATCTCCTCATACCATCTGGGGCAAAGCTAGCCTTTGTTTGCCCTACTGAATGTCTGCTGTTTATCATGCAGCTAAGCTAATCTGTGCTAGCAATTCAAAAAATTTAGTATTTTAAAGTCCTGGGGGAAAAGGAGCATTACTTTCAAAGACACAAATATATAATTATGGATCTCCTCCCAGAAGTTAAATTTGTACACATTGCACTATCTTCTAGTTCACACAAGGGGTTCCACAGAGACTGGAGCAAATGTATTCACTGAAGCTGAAGTATCTTTTCCCACTCTCTTCACTCACCTATAATGTTGTTATCACAGTTCATTACGCCATCCCTGCAATGGCTGCAATAGAAATACACAAAGATGCACTGAGAGCCAGGAAGATATAAAATATATTAATATATTCTGTTTAGTAATGCAGAGTAAGTCAGTAGAAAATAATTTTATAAATGTTTGCATTGAACATTATAACTGCGGGTAAAGTATGCATTGCTTTAACACATGAAGAACATCAGCTAAACATGAAACTCTTGCTTAATGCCTAATGTCATAATGAGTTAAAATGCATGGGCTGCCAAAAAAAATACAAACATACAGGAATATACCCCCATACTGCTCCCTAAAACACATTTCCCCTGCCTGAAGCAGTTCAAAAGTCCATAAAACTAAAACTAACACAATAATGTATGCAGGGAAGCACTGAGAAACCCAACACTGTCTGCTCCTTTCTAATTTGAGCCAAAATAGCCCAGTACTTTCTAAAATGGTAGCAGCTCCTATTGCAACTCATTGTCAAGGAAAACTGTAGCAGTGCTGTCTGAGTTTCAGGTTCTGGTCTTCACCTGAGTCCATGAAATCCAGCACTATTTTCCCATTCTTTTGCAATGGCTAAAGCATCCCAGGACTCCTATGGCTGGTCAGCAGATTCAGAATCAATTTCTATATGTGCTACAGCCTCCCTGTGAATGCATTTGGAGTTGTGTATGGACCCCAAAGCCATGCAGGAAAAGTGCTCAAGGACTGCAGAGTATCACCCAGCCAAGAGGAAAGGGAGTACCAAAAAGAACTGGGAGGAAGGTAACTCAAAGGCTGATATAACATCAATGAAAATATTTTAAAAAACTGGTTGAAAGAAGCAGAGCAGAACAGCTATTCCACAGAGAAGAAATTCCAGTTTGAAAGTGGGAAGTTCCAAAGATGAAGCAAATGAGAGGAAAAAAGGATGGGGAGAATATAATAAAGATCATAATTGTTTCTAATAGAAAGTGACAGAAAAAACATTTCATCACATAGTGGGGTTTTTTCCAGTTCATCCACACCTGCATTCCTACATGATTCCTAATGTATTACTTAGCACAAGGCAATTCACAGGAGATGGCAGTCTGTACTTCTACATTTGAAAGCCTTTCCTCTCAACAGATCTGTATACAGCCTTATTAAAAAAACACCCCAAGTAAAGATCATGACTAAATGGAGTCACAGATCTCTTAATTGTAGCTAAAATCCTAGTAGTTATAAACCTGTAGATTTCAATTTTAAGAAACATAAGCTGCCATATCCCAAAAAAATTTCACTGAAATTAACATAAAAATTATTTTTGTCTACAACAATTTCATAAAAACTACATTTGTGGACAATCACATGATCTGTATTCAACCATATATCCCCCACACGGGTCTGCAATATTAGCTGAACTAGATCTTTGAGGAGGAGGATTGAAGATTTACCAGGAGAAGCCCCTTCCCTTGACTGCCAGGGCTGTTTGGCATGTTCTGTAAACAAAAACACCTTGGAAGGGCAGGCAACGGGGGCCCCAGACTTTGCAGGGCCCTATATGCATAACAGGCTGCCTGGCACTCCAGGGAATCTGCCCTAAGGCAAAAAAAATAAGCTAACATGATGAGTAATATATTGATTTATAATAATCAGTATTTATGGGCAGCTGACACAAGTGAGAAAGCTTCTGTGTGCTTACTAAGTGCCCCCACTGGTGTTGTCAGACTTCTGCTGCCATCTCTGATGTGGCCTTTGTAATAAAATAAAGTACTACAGTGATTTATCACAGATGTGATTTGGTCTGCCCTGCTTTCAATTAAGTGCTGTAACAACTGATACAGGCAGTGAGAGCTCAGATATTATTTCTGAAAGCTTGTTATTTACAGAACTTGTCATCTACAATACTTAACCTTCTCCAGACAGAAATAACTGTTGAAAAGGACGCATCTGGCAGGAGCCAGGATCATCTATAACAAGCTTTCTTCCTTAATGTCATGACTGCAATGATGCAAATGGAAGAGCAAGAGGACAAGAACAAATGCCAAATGTAAGGAACAATAACAGAGATGTTTATTTACCATTGGCTGCAGCTGACAGTTTTTTGTGTTGTTTCTTAGTTGATATAAGCCACATTGCTCTTTTACAATGATTCTATACTAGTGGAAGACAGATTCTTAATAATTCTTCATAAATGGGTTTAGAATCTGGTAAAGGGAAGGAGAATAGCAATGAAGATCTATGGACAGTCAGGAAATGTCTGTGCTTTTCTGGAGCTCTCCACATTAGTATGGATATAAGAAATTATTGTGGCTTTTTCTGTTTTGCTCTTCAATATATTGCATTGCAAAGCACAGCAGCCTGAAAATCCTAAGTTTTAAAGGATCTTTGTCAAACACAGAAAAGTGATGCAGGTTTATTCTGTAGGTTTCATTCAAAACTAACTAAAACAACAAAAAGAAAACTCAACCAACTAGACAAAATTATTTGATAGAGCTCTTAAAGTAATTTGTTTATGTGAAAACACATTTTTGTATCTTACCATTGGCCTAAAGATGTCATGACATGTTCTCCAGGGGGATAGTCAATTCCTTGAAAATAACAAGGGCATTCATTTCTGGAATAGAGGAAAACCAGGTAAGTGATTAACCCAAACTGAAAAAAAGATAAAACTCCTATTGACTTAATTGCTGTTCAGATTTCAGTTGCTTTGTTGGTTTTGGTGAGGGTTTTTTTTTGGTTAGCCAGTGGTTTTGTGATTGTTCAGTTTGTTCAGGTTTTTTTAACACAAGAAATTTTCTCAATACTACCGTATAACTCAAGCACATTTCAAATGAAATCAGTAGGAAAATGGAAGCTTATGCTTTGAATCTCTTACATGCCAAAAACCAGACAGAATGTAACAACTAGCGCTGATGATGTTGGATGAGCATCCGTGTTACAGAAAAGCTGTTTTTCATCAGCACACACATCAGTTCTGTATAATTCTAAGAGACCCTGTCAAGTATACAGGGGCATATCATCTACAAGGGCAGAAGTTAATTAGCTTTCCTCTCTGACTTGCCTGTGTGGTGGTCTGAAACAGCAAGTGTGACTACCAGAAATGCAACTCTACCCACCTTGGTACGCATCGCTCAGTCTTGGTATCCAAATACATTCCAGCAGGACAAGCACAGCCTTCAACACAATCACTGCTGCATGTCTCTGGCACAGAGAGTGCTTGGCAGGTTCTGCCACAGGCAGATACACAAGTACTGTACTCCTTTGTGTCTTCACATGAAAGAGCTGTCCAAATGAAACAAATCTCTCAAATTACACTGCAAGAGACTCAAGCACCTCCCAACAGTTTTCTGATAAACGTCTCCATTCTTTTGTTCCAAATCACATTAAATTCCACTAAAATTGCTATCTTGGCCCTATGCTGTGGAAACTGCGCAGGCTTAAATCCACAGTAATAACAAGTGCAATGAGTTTGTGCAGTTAATCCAGATTTACACTGTGGAAACCAAACAGCTGAAGCCTTTTTGCCTCTAACTTTGAACATACTTGGCAATTGAGCATGGGCTTTTGGAAATGCACCACACCTTAAAAAAAAAATCTTAAAATCTTTAAATAAAATGTGTACTCTGCAGATGTTGCACAACACCATATTAAATATTCTTTTATATATTATCTGGGTCTTATAAAGCTCTATTAAAAACAGACTGAAGCTCTTGAAATACTAACAGATTAATGTGTTTTAAATGCTACAAGCATGTCTTTTTAAATACACGGTAAGAAAATTGTACTTGTTTCCAGAAAAGTAAAATTAAATCAAATGGCTTGAATGACTCATTCAATCATAAGGGAACACATTCATACCATAATAAACGCAAACAAAGCAGTCTTTCAGATATACGTACAGATACTACACCTTGAGGTGCTTAAGCTGGACCAACTTAATCCTCTTTGTCATGCATTACACCATGGATAATTACATGATGTCATGACAACTGCTAAATTTTACGTTCTTGAACGCTTGTCAGAGATTCTCAGACTTGTTAATTAAGCCAGACCCATAACAGAGGCATCAGTTTCAGATTGTCTGATAGGGTTTCCAATTCTATACATTTTACATTTTTAAAAATGTATGTGAAGGCCCAACATGTACTGTCAACATCTTTTGCATCACTAAAAGTTAACATAAACTAAGGAATTTAATATTATTCTTTGCTTGTGAGGCTTTATGGACTAAATAACAGATGTCATCTTCATCAGTAAAGATACATATATTCTATATTATTCTATTAATTTAAACTAAATAGCAACAATACTAAGTTTCAACATTTATTTCAGCACTTTGCATTTCCATGTCACTGACAGTAAGAGAATAAGCCAAGAGATTTGCAGACAGCAGAAGTCAACAGTAATCCAACTAAAACTGCTAAATACAATCATTCTTCATCTTGTTCATTTAAAGAATTAGACAAACCTAGCATCTACAAGGAAAAGAAAACTATTTATGCAGTTCATGGATAATATCTATATGAGAAATGCAATGCCATATAGAGACTGATATATTTTGAATTCTGTATACATTTGAAGCTCTCCAATTACTTCAAAAATATTTTAAATATCACATAAATCAAAGAACTACAGAAAGTAAACTATAAAGGAAGAATCCTCTAAAAACACTGGTATGAATTCTGTCTTGACAGAAAATTCTTTAAAAAAAGGACCTTGTCCTGTGCATATAAGTTTACACTGAAATTCACCTTTTTCTCATTTAAAAGATTGTACTGATTTAATTTTATTTTCTGATTGTCTCAAAAGTCCTTAGGTAATAATTCATTAAATCCAGAAGTGAAAGGGAACTCACCACAATCTGGGACAGCTCCTCTGAAATCTATAACAACTCCAAACCTTCGGCAATGATGAGCATAATGAGCCAGAGCAGAGCAAAAACAAGTCTGTCCACATTTGCAAGTGTCTCTTCTGCACTGCTCAAAATAGGGAACAGGACTCAAATAGGGGTAGCATGGAGCAAAAAGATCTTTCGTAAGGATGCTACAAGCTTCCGCTGCATAAGTGGCTACACAAATAACAGATTAAAAACTGTTTCAGTGAGGGAGTTCAAAAATACTTAAAACAAAAAGTCTCTTCTCTACAATGCAACCAATCATGGTTATACTATTGCCACATAAATCTGTTTATCTTTGATATCTATACAGCTGTACAAAAGGACTAACATTCATGTCCCCATCTGTTACCAAGAATGCAGCTTTTTGGCACTGCATATTGTGTTAATACTCAAAAGACAGGTGATGTAGCAGGAGACATGGAGATTCCCTAGCACTGCTGAATTTACGGAGCAAACATTAATATTCTACCTCTACATTTTTACAAGTGTTTAGTGTCTAATACAAGAAGTGGTAGGAATTTTGAAATAGATATAACTGATGATCTACAAAGTTCATAATTATTAAAAGGATGACTTCGTGACCATCTCTGGTCCTCATGGCATCAACCACCTGCATATTATTCCAACCAGACTTTTTCAGCTAAAATCTGGCAGTGCACAAGTGTAGAAGAGATTAATCCCTCTGCAGATACCCCTGTGAGGTCCCCTTGGCATTTTCTCTGAGATAAGAAAAACTACTTACTTAGAATAACTTATGCTAGAAAAAAATGTAAGCTCTTACTCTTATCTTTTTAGACTATTATTGGTTAGGTTTGATTCTTTATAATTAGTTGTCCCAAACAAAGAAAGACAATGTAGTTGGTTAAAATGTGTTAACCCTGTTTTCTATTGGTTTACTTATGATTCCCCCAAACCCTATAAAAGCATATGTATCATCCTCCCATTTTTGGACTGTAGCCTGACCCTCATTCACCGAAGCTAATAAAGCCTGTGGAAAAAGTCTGAGCTGCTTTCCCGGTCTTTTTATGCCAGCGGGAAAAAAACGGTCCCTGTAAGAAGCAGAAAATCTAAGTGCCTGAAGGGCCAGCACTCACAAACCTAGTAACTTTTCCTTGCCCGAGAACGGTAGGGGCAGGGAAGACAAGAAAAAGTTACACATAAGCATCTTTCTCCTACTCATTCTCTGCCATAGTAGACAACTAAATCAAGTAATTAGTTTTTTCCAGCATTCTCAAAAATGAATACTGCCATAGTGCTGAGCCTCCATCTTAACTAGCAGCATCACCAGTACAAGACATTTTACCAGACTTTAATGCACGCTTAACTTAACACATTGTATCTGTAAACCAGAAGTAAAAACTACTTATTCCAAACAACTCTGGAAGTACCACAAAATCCTCAAACAATACACAATGTGATTTTTTTAAGGGATTGAACTCAGCTGCCTCTACACTACCCCTAGGTACCAATTTCTTCAGTGGGTAGGACTGGTTACCATTGTACCTGATCCAGCTGGGGAAATGGGCACAGATGCACAGAGTAGAAATGCATTTGTCAGTAAGAATTTGCCCTTGCTGCCCACCTGCCTGCAGATGAACATCACACGGATCCACCTGAGAACTGTCGTGCACAAGAGCGCACGCCGATGAAGTTTTCCATGTGTTTCCAAACAGCTCTGGAGTGCTTTCTGTTACTCCAACTGGAGATCTTTTACAAAACAGAAGTCAGTCAGAAAAGGTATAGCAAATTTGCAGGATGGTCTCAGTTCTTAAACCCTCTGATTCAAGCACCTCTTTCACTATTCCGTATTCTCATTCACTCACCCGTAAAACTGCAATCATGTTTCAGGACTCTTTTTTTGCTGATAGAGGCCCAGAAACAAAAGAGAGGGTATCTTTTAGAGACTTTTTAAGGAAGAAAATATCAAAATAGACCAAATTCCATTCTTATAAGAGGGCAGGGAGCATCACTGTCCAGATAGTTTGAACTCCCTTATTTGTCCTTTTGGCTCCTTAGTGATATCTAATCCATTTCTAATCTCTCCTCTACCTATACTTTCCTTTCTGTTGCTGACTTCCCAGGATCTTTATTCCTTGCAGGAAAGGGAAAACAAAAACCCAAGCCTACAGAAACGTAGCTGCAAAAGCAATTGAACAGATAGCTATGAGGTCTAGGTAATGGAAGCCAAATGATAGACTTTGATGAAAATAACCAAAACACAGTAATGTTGTACACAGAGCACGGCCAAAACTGTGGATTTAAATACGGAGGGTTACATTTGAGGGGAAAGACTGCATTAGGAACACAGTCAGGAGTATTGCTACTGGTAAAGCAGCTGGGAGTGAAGGTGTTGCAAAAGACACCACTGCCTATCTTAAGTCTCCCAAATCTGCTGTGGGTCAGGTTGTGCACGTATCAAGATGCCTTGATACCACAGTCTGTGTCACAGCACAATTTGTAAGATCCCAGGTTTCAGGGCTTTTTTTTACAAATATCAACTATCATGCAGATTCTCATTAGTGTGACAGCAATCCAAAGACTGTTGTCAAAAATACACTACAAAACTACCTGTCAAATACAGAAATATTTTAAGCAATTTTATATAAATAATATCACTTCATTGAGATGCTATGTACTTCCTAGTCTCATTATAAATAAGAGTCTGATAATATTTTTTAATCTGTAACATAGAAACTGTTTAAAATTCCACTGGCATGTTCGTGTATCTGTCTTTTTAAATGGGAGCTATAATGGAAAGCTTTTCCATTTTTCAGTTACTTTTGAATTAGAAAACTTCCAGCTCTTCTGAGAGCATAAAGTTCTTCTATGATTTCCTTTTTTTTTTATCCTGTTGTGTTCTAAATTTGTGCTCTTCTCCCAGCTCCATTAGGCTACTCTAATCCACTGGAAGCAAATTTGTTCTTTAGTATCTGTGAGACACATGTTGCAAAGAAACCAGGCAAACACAGCAGCTTTGATTATGGTGCTTGGGCAGCTCTGACCACCTCTCCCTGCTCCACAATGAAGGTGAGGTCAGGCAGCAGCCAGTTCCTGTTGCTGGTCTGCAGGCACTGAACAATAGAGGCTCTGTCAGAGACAGAAGATTAGGGCTCGCAGGAGAAAATAGGAGCTGGAAAGAGATAGAGTCTTGCAGAGAGGCAGGAAGTTCCTTATATAGGCCACTCTGTATTTTTGACACCATTTTTCTGGTAAAATAGCCCTTGTGCATCATATATATTGCACAAGAATTTTATATTAAAATATTTTGAGCAAAACCTGGCTCGATATCCTGCAGCTGAAGCTACAGATTTTCTGTTAGCAAACTCAACCCTTCTATTCATCTCACTAATGAGAAACTTCAAAATAAATTATTCTTGGTATCTATCCTTTCAGCTTCAGTACACACTTGATCTACCATTCTAACTACAGATATTCCTGTACTGGCAGATAGAAATCTTGCAGCTCTGCATACAAAAAATCATCCTCTGTGTTTCCATTGAAGGTCCCACAAAGGCCCACGGTGTCATCCTTCCACCGTTCATCTGCTTGAAGGTAAAGCCTCAGTCCTTCTCTGTCATAGAGGATCTGTAATCCAATCTGTGTCTTTACTTGAAGAAATACAGAGGAAAGTTTCCGTATTTCAAATAACTCTGGGGAGTAAAAACAGAGATTGTTGAAAGGCAAAGGAAACCTGCTTGAAATTAACATTTTGTTTCTTGTCATTTCACTGGTGTTGGTTTAAATCACTTTTGTGTAAGTTTTTTTTCCTATTAAGGCCCTATTTTCATTTAAACATTGATTTCTCATGGAAGGTTATAGTGATTCAAACTTGAAGAACAAAACAAGAAACCTGTGAGGTTCACCAGACTTTTTAAAATGCATTGAGAGTTCACTTAATCATCCACAAAGGTAAACTAAATGAAACCAGTGTAAAGATATAAACATTGCAGACCATTTTTTTTGTAGACAAACTAATCCTAAAACCAGGACCATAATTCCTATGTTAAAAACTTTGTGAAATTCCCCAAGAGACAAAGCCTTGTAGACATCAAATGTATTAATGAGTTGTATTTAAAACTCTCATTAAAGATAACACTAGATCTCACAGTCATATATTCATATGCAGAATTCCAGACACCATCAGGACAGAGACATTTTAAAACTCAGAGCAAAAAGAAACAAAATAATTCTTTTTTCTGAAAACACGCTCATCTCTAAGGGACAGTAGGGTTCTTTCTGCTTAAATTTACATGAGTTGCTTACAAAACTGAGAGAAGAAATTATTCAATTCAAAAATCAGAGGAATCTCCCCTCAGGCAAGAACTAAAATTACCTTGAAAATGTGAGGGATGGCATTTGGACTTGTTAAAGCAAACAAAATCTTAATATAAGAGACAAATAGCCTAATGTAATTACTGCAAAACTCCTACCATTACTGTAAAAAGTACATCAAGAGTTAATTTTTGAAGCATTTCATAGGAAATAATACTGGCACTAAAATATGCCTTTTAACTTCAGTATTTAGCAATATTTACAATATCACAATACATACAAATGTAATTGAAATATTACTCTAGGGTTTGATAAGAGTTACATGCTTATATATTACTCCTTACCATCTGCATAAGGCAGGTTAATTTTGTACTGGTCATAGATCAAAACATCTCCAGAATGAGTCAGTGTCACTTGCCTCTTGGGGTCCTGCTTAAGAATAAGGCTGACAGATTGGATACATGATCCATCCTGGTTCTGCAAGTGAGAGCAAAGCAAACAAGAGAAGGTACACTTAATGGGGATTGGCAATTTTAAGATGAAGATTTAAGCAGAGTGCACTTATTAAACATACAGCTGCTTCACAGCTAAGTAAGAAAAATTAGTATTATGAATGATTTCCCATATGTGTTTAATAATAACACTAATCTGCTATTCAGATACAGCACAGAAGTGAGATTTGGAAAAGAGAAATCTAAACAATTCTCACATAGCTTAGTACCAAGACACAATTCATGAGAAACCCTGATTCAAGACTCACTGAGGCTGAGTTGATGCTCACTAACAATGCTGCATTATCTACAGAGTAGTGCACCAAGCTCCAGATTTGTACTTTAATGTGTTCTGATACACCCAGGTTCTTTTAAAACTTATTTTAAAACTCTTTATTTAAACCTCTTCTATTGTAAAACTCTTAAAGGCAAATGTTAATGAAAGACATAAGCATCTTGTGAATCAATATTTAAAACAGAACTTAAGTTCATTATTTCTGAGTAGAGCATGTGGAGCATATTCATAAGCTCTCGGGATGCATGTTGATATAAAAAAGCATAATGGGATCATGCAATATCACAACATCCAACTGAAGATGTTGTTCTTGCTACTCTTGATGCTTGCATTTCACTTCTCCAAGTCAAAGTATCATATAGGAAAAAAAAAAAAAACCCATGAGTAGGAACACTGCATTGCAGTCTGGATAAAACATTCCTAAAAATAAAATCCTAGAAAAATCCTATTTACTTTTTTTCATCCACACTCCAGTGAAGCTTAATCAACGACAGTACCAAAAGCAGCTAATTAATTGAAATTCTACAACAAATACACCTCTATTAAGTAACACGGAAACAAGTCAGTTAAAATCAAGTTTTCAGCACAGGACTCCCACATTCCAGGCTAACAACAGGTACTTCAGCTTCCAATGTCAATATGGAAAGAATGCTTGTTAAAGCATGTATGTTAATTACAGTGGATTGACAGATTTTTCTTAACAGGCTGAATTTGATCACTACTTAATTTTTTAAAAGATAAATATTCTATCAAGGAGAATCAGGCACAGAGGTGGATTGAAAGATGACCTGAACTTTCCCATGTCAGCAATGACCTTGCTTCATGATAAAAAGCTTAAGAATCCCAGACTACATTTTAGACTACTTGATCTAGAAGGAAATTAGGTTTCTGACACCCCATACTACACTCAAATCTCTTTACCATAGCTTGAGACACCAACTTATTTACACTTAGTGTGGCTGAATCAAATTAAGAGACTATCCATTCCCTGCCATCTACAGATGAAAGGGAGAAACACACAATTCCTGTTTCTTCTCTTCAGCCTCCTTCACTGTAAGGCCTTCAACCAATTAAAAGCTATTCCAGAACAATGACAGACTGGGTCTGCTCTTGTCACACTATTTGTTCCTTTTATTCTCACCTCAATTAAGCATCTTTGATGTCTCAATGTTGCAACAAAAACATCTCCTATCAGCACCATTTTGAGCACAAATTCAAAACGGTCTTACATACCAGAACATACACAGACATGTCTGAAATCACTTGGTCAAAGAGCAGTCTGGGTCTCCCTGGATAAAATTCCACATTGATTGGATCTGAAACTGTTCTGCAGCCAAGGAATAGCCACCAGAGTTGGAGGCTGCACTATCCAGCCCCACTGCCTCCAGTGAAGGCATAACTAAAGATGAAACAGTAAAGTTTTAACCATCTTCAGCGCTGAAAGAAGCACTGAAGAAGATATAGTCAAGATAATTTTTGGACAGTTGCACAAACATCAAAATTATACTGTGAATAGCACTGGTATAAAGAGATCAGAATGTTCAGCTCAAAGACTTACACTTTTATTTAATTCTCTCTGACTCTCACTGGGACTTGTCTAATACAGGGCAAATGTTGCCCTGCTTGTTGAACCATTCCTAGAGCTGCAAGGATCTCTGGACAGTGGCTCTGACATGATGTTGAACTAGCAGCAGAGCAGATCATCTGTCAGCTCTTCAAATACCACAGACGCAAGTACACACAGTAGTGTGCAAAGAGTAAAAACTACATGCAGAATTTCCCTGTCCCTAGATAATAATGCAATAGCGATCTTTCACCCACAGACTGAATGATAAAATGAAACCTGAAAATAGGAAATTATAAAAATAACTGGAGAGATTTCATCAGCTCAACCAGCTCTCCTGGGTGACAGCAAAGACAGACGTCTGCCTTGTGAAGCCATGCGCTTGTGTCTTCTCTTGCTGTCTCACCTCTCCACCAAGAAATTCGGTTTCTGTGCATTTCATTCAGCAACAACGGCTGCAAACTGACAATATTGTTGTTTTTTTAAAAAGCTGAATAAAAGGACAGCAGGTGGCATGAAGAGCAGAGAAGAACCAAGAAAACAACCTACCATAGTATATACATTACAACACAGCATCGACAAAAGCTTTATTATTCCTTCAGGCTTTAACTGAAGGAGAAATTCTGCCTGACAATTGTTCTCTGTTCCAATAGACTGTTTCTTTCACAGCACTGCCCCTGCCAGCTTTTGGCAGGTGTTTTCACAGGAATGGCCATTTCTCTCACTAGACACTTAAAAAAAAAAAAAACTATATTCAGAAGACCTTCTCATCATACAAACTACAAAGCCAGTGAGGTTGTCACCTGAAACTCAGATAAGGTTAAGCTGTGTTGATCACTTGACTGATTCTCCTTCCAGAAAGTGCTTAAACAAAATTTCACATCGTTTTGAAGTAACTTGTTGCCTGATGACTGTTTATGTCACCAACTCTAAGACTCAAGATGACTGGATTCTTTGTGGTTCAGAAAGCTAAAATCTCCCCAGGTATTTTCTTTCCACATTTTCTAGTCTGCTTGAATGAGATGGGAGTGATAAGGCTTTTTTAAAGAAGCACATAAAATCTCAAACTATCAAGGAATATGAGAGTCCACATTACAAATCTTTCAGTTTCCCATTTCAATTCATTAATTTTAATAAATGGGGAAAAAAGATAATGGAGGGTGCCTGGGGAACTGAAAAGCAGCTCTTCTGCCAAGTGGTACCAGCTGGTTGATAATTAGACACTTGAATAGCAGTACTAAAGCCCCACATTCTTGCATTATACTACAAAAACTGTTCTCACTACCCTCTTACCACCTCTACACTGATAATTAAATTAGCAGCACACAGCCTTGGGACATATCCCATAATCCTCTGATTATCCACCTGATTGTTAACATCCAGAATGCTTTACTCAGACCTCTGTAAAATCTATTCCTGTTAGGGACTGATCAGGTTAGCTTTGTTAAAGGCTAGGGGAAGTATGAAGCCCAACATGCAGTAGAAGCCAAAAGAATCTGTTTTGTTTTTGTTTTTCTTAACCTACAAAGTACCTGGATACAGAGATTTAAGCAGAGTCACTAAGGCTGAAGAAGAATGCAAGAGTTGCTGCAAGGCACTTTGCAGACTCACAATGCTGCAGAAATCCAACTAGTTTGGTTATCACTTTCGCCAACAAAATTTAACCACAACAACTAAACCAAAAAGCACAATTCTGTCTGTTTTGTACACAGAGAAAGGTGTTCCTAACACAAGGGAACGAGACACACATACATACTGTGCCCATTACCACAGCAGGATTTTGCTCAATTGATGGGCTTTTATACAGGCCAGGCTGCAAGGTACCTTGCTATGAGCTTCTGCAAAAACCCACTTTGGCCTCAACTTCTCTTTGATAAAAAAGTTGCCTTGACAGCTTCTCTGGGGATTTCATTTGCTTTTCTTCCATGGTATAGTACAGCTACACTGTACATGACCACCTTTCTCAAGCTTCTGGGTCTCTGCAAAAATTCCAAGACTATGACCCTGACTGAATAGATGCCTATGCTTATGTTTTGTTTTTCAGCTATTTTTTTTTCCATTGAAATCCTCAGGATTCCAAGGTCAGCACAGAATGAAGCCAGCCCAACTTGCTAAAATAAAACCAAGCTAACCGAAACATGCACTTGAAGTGGGGAATTGTAGTAACAACCAAATGTACCTTGAAACAGCCTCAATCTTCCTATAAACTGGAAATACTAGCAGGATCACAAGAATAATGCACACTGAGGTTAAAATCCAGAAGTTTTTTAAATGCACATGTCTTTGCCAACACTTCATTTCACAGCCCTCACAGTAGCACTTCGATCTCAAAGAGCTAAATGCTGTTAGAGTGTTTTATAGCAATTTTACTTGCTACCCAGGAATCCACTTTTTAAATATTGGCAATTTCTAGGCCCTGTCACATATCTCACCTGGTATCCTGATACATTTCTCCTAGGAACCATAGAAGAGACAATTATTTGTGGAACATCAAATTTCAAAATACATTTGGTCTCTTTCCAGTTAAGCTATTTTTCTTACCTCCCAACTTCTACCACTGAGATGAGGGGACTCCCTGAACTCACTCTCCTATCTCTTACCTGTTAGAAGTAAATTATTTTTATTATAAGAAATCTGCCACTGCAACTTTGCTCTAACTTTCTACTTAAGTCTTTTCTGTCATCCAGAGAAGTAGGTCAAAATGCAGAAATAGAAAGAGACTACTGAAATACACCTTTAGAAAGTGTAGCATGACAACTTATATAACCATTTCATTTCCCCAAGGAAATCTCAAGTGCATGAACAATAGAAACTGCAGAGAAGAGTGATTGCAATCATTAATGTGAAAGGACTTACAGACTCATACATTTATTTAGAACACAAAAGCAAACTGATGTAGTTACTGCCACAGAAGTACAAAGCAATGGCGCTACATCTGATTTTATGTTAATTATATAATAATGTGGGCCTAACGTATATAGATGGTCTAGTGTTACAACAAAGTCATAATTTAGGTTATATACACTTCAAATTTTAGTTTGCATTTCAGAAAATAGTTTGCAATTCAGAAAATTTCTTCTAAATAAAAATTATTACAGAAGGTGCCCTATCAAGACAGTGAAAAAAATTAAACTCTGTAGTCAAAAACCTTACCAATGTTCCATACCTTGTAAGAAATAGAAAAGGTATAAAACTCTCAGAAAGCTGTGTGAATGCAAATCTCAAGATGGAGAAATGCAAGAATGCTGAAGATGCAAGGACAAGAAACAATAGGGCTGTGAGCTGTGTAGAGATAGGCCTCAGGAAAATGTGTTAAGCAAGATAGTAGAAATATGTAAGCTTAATAATGAAGATTTATCCATTGTCCTAAGCAATTATGAACAAGCATTTTTCAAAGTAAAATGTATGCATGGCTTTATTAATTGGCCTTGAGCCTCACACAGTTTTATAATACATGCTTAGAAATGCACGTACAAAATAAAAGAAAGAATGGGTCTTGGACATAAGGGAGACAAAATAGTTGGTGACACCTGTGCCCAGCTTCAGAAATTTTCAAATATCAAATATGACCACCCTTAGAATCACCTTTACTAGCACCCTTACTATCAGGTACACACATGCACAGGCTTGTGGCTTGCTTTTCATCTTAAATGCTTTTCCCATTCAATTAACAGGCCCTTCAGGATATAAATGTTACAAGAAGGTTGCAAGTCCTACCTGTCCACAAGGAGCATTTTGCAAGGAGATGGTGAACATTCCAGACGTGCGGCTCTTTGCCAGGATATATTGGCAGATGGCTTGGAAAGTGTATTTGCGCCCATCAAAGGTCATGAAGTGAATGTCTCCTGAAACTGAGCATTCAGCTGACAAACATAATAAATAATGCACTTAAATATGTAATTAACACAGTATTCTCTCCCCACAGTTATTACTGCTGTAGAGTTCATACATTCTGATACATTCTATAACTTATAAAATTGTATTTATATTACTACCAGGTGTTAGGAACACGGTTCCTGAAACTTTTCCCTGCTTTTGTTATGGAGTTCCTACCTGATGCCAGGCCAGGATACCTGAACAGCTCCTCCTTCAGAAGGAAGCAATAACATCTGTCACCCTTATATTATGGGAATTGGATTTGTGGCTCATAAAACTGATTTTCAGAAACATTAACACATTTAACTGATAAGCCAGACCATTCTAATATTTAATCTACTGAGTGTGTAAATGGAAATAAAAATGCAAATGACATAATGAAATGTCATATTAACATCTAAAAGTAATATTTACTGAAGTAAGAATTGAGTTATCAAGCAGTTAAGTATTTGAGACTTTTACATACCAGGACATGTAAAATTTGTACAGATCCACTTTCCTCCAATGCAGGTGCTGAAATAAAAAAAGAAATGTTTTCATAATTTTATTTTTTGAATTATACACAGCTGTCCCTCAGTTGTTCTTCTTGGATTCCTTCTCTATGGAATGAGCAGCAAGTGTCTTGAGCCTTACAAAAGGGTACAACAGAGTTATCATTGTCTTTAGAATGGCTGGAAACTTGTCATGAGGTTATGTCCTGAGCTTGTCATAATTGTGAAATTTCCTCCATGCATCCAGTATCACTATCATTTCTTTCTAGCTCCTTAACAACCATTAGAAAAATTAAGGGTTAATAACATTGAGAAGAATGAACACAAGCAATTTGAATCTTACCATTTTTAAAGGTAAGAATTGTTGGGTGGGGAAAAAATGTTGCACATCTGCAAGCTCATCAATTTTCTTCAGTAAAGGTGATCCAATAAAAGGCACTTTCGCTTCCTATAAATTTTTCTTTCCAGTTTATAAAATTAACTTAGAAATTCCAGAACAGCAGCTTAATGTCACAATTACATTGGGCTCATTGTGTCCAAGTGGACAATATAAACAGAAGACAAAGTCAGCATATTTCTCCTGTTAAGATTTTGAATTCTAGATTCTATTTTTGAGAGCTCAAAGTGAAAAACAACACTAAATATTACAGAATTCTCTGCAATATTTTTCATATTCTCTTCTTCCACATGAACAGCTTAATAGTTTATCTTCTCCAAAATTGAAAAACGTACACAGAACAACAATTTTTAAAGTAGAAACTGTGAGTACTTACAAAGTTGGCCCAAATTCTGACTGAAATAGGCCTTGAAGAAACTGTTTCTTATGATAATTAAAGGATTTGGTTCATAATGTAAAAAGAAAGATTACTCACCAGTTATTACATTCTTCATAAACCACTGAACCCATTTGAAAGAAACTACCATGGTAGTCACAAGGACAGTCCATAGGCTTGACACACAATTCATTTTCATAAATTAAGCCTAGAAGAAATAAAATAACAAGAAAAAATTACCAATGGTCATTCATGATAATAAAACTCCAGACTATTTGTTTGTCATTTGCCCCAAAAGAAGTGCATTTGAATTATATTAAAGAAATTATATTACAGGGATCAAATAAGTAAGTTTCTTAAGATACTGTAAACATAGTACAAATAACAAATATTTAATTACTGAGTGAGAGGAAGAGGAAACCACATGCACACAAAATAAGTAACTGAAACATAGAGGCTGTGCTGCTTCGAGTACTTTTGGCTTATTTTTTTAACAATTTGCAAATCTTTGCCTCTATGGTCTTAATCTTACTGATTTTTTTTTTTGGCCATTTTTTTCCTTATTACTATAACTATTATTATTCTTTTCTGACCAGGGAATCAGAAGAAAAATATTATTTACCAAACCATAAAAAGCATAAATTATGACAAATATGATTAAGCATATAAATAATCAGAGTACATATAAGAGGCAGGGCTTGAAAATCCATGGCATAACTTTCTCTGTCCTCTTTTAGATAGCATTCTGTACTCAACAGAAACCAATAACTAGGGGAAAACTGGATACCAACATCTATTTTGGTGATGAGGGCCAAGTTTTAAAGACCACACTGCTCAATACCTCACTCGCCAGAATCATAGAACAGTCTATGAACCTCAGTATCAAAACCTGCTTCTGGCCACAGGAATGAGTTTTATTTAGGTCATGGCTTTGAGCCTTTCTAAGCCCCCTAACCAGGAAAAAAAATAAAAAGCCACCAAAATAATCTTCCCCCTACCAACAAGAACCAATCAGCAACCCCCACAATCAGGAGGATGCCTGCCCTGTAACAACAGAGCAAACTTTGTTTTTCACTGAAATTGTGTAGCTCTACAACTAGAACGTGAATCTGAGCTGAAACCTATTCCTACTTTTTATAGAAAAGAAAATACTCTTGTCAGTAAGAAAAACAAGGTCAGCTACCCACACTGCTGGTACCCAGTTTATAAAGAGCTCCTGCTTTTAACCTAGCCAGGTCATAGAGAGGTGTAAACTTGGAGAGGAACAGCCTGAATGTTGTATGGAGTGAGGTGTGTATCTGAGAGGCAGAACTCACCATCTGGGCAGTAGCAGCCATCAATGCAGTGAAGCTCACTGCCAATGCACTGTGATTGTTGGTGACATGAAACTGGGCAGCAGTTGATGCATTCATTGTAGGTCAAGGGTTCAGCACAGGTAATGACTGAAATATAGAAGCAGGCAAAAGAATTAAAAGATCTAGAGCTACTGTCACAGGGCTTAAATGGATTGCAAGTCAGTTTTGTGTCTTCTAGATAAACATTGTTAAAACAATGGCTTTCCTAACACACAGAGAACTGACATATATTTACAAATTTACATTCTATCCATTAAAGGTGCATTAAGAAGGAATAATCTGAAATTACACTTTCTCACAGCAGAGCTATTTAGATTCTCAGAGCATCATTAGAAGCAGTCAGGACATCCATTAACAGAGATTTTTTGGAAGCATAGTGGAAATCTTCTGTCATGGACGACAAAGCAGTTTTGGTCCTGTGTTCCAGGCAGGTGAACAAGTCAAATAACCTCTTCCAAACTCACTTTATGTGACTTGTAGGATGAAGTCTTATGTAAGTGCAATTTAAAATTATTTTTAAGACTTGTGACATTTTATATATCAAAAAGCCATGAAGACTTCAACAATATTTGAAAGAACAGCTCCATGAAAATAGAAATGGTTAATCACCTTATAGAAACACATTATAATAAGCTTGGTACTTTAAATAAATTATGCATAAATTGCACATATTAAAGAGAAAATCTATTGCATTTATTATTAGCCTCGAAGTGAGTTTGACTCGCTTAATAGCTTTGTTAAGAATTATATTAATCCAAAACTGGAGAAAGGCAAAGAACTAAAACTGTGAAGGGCACCCTTTTCAAAATGCAAGGACCAGGCAGCATTTCCAAGTACAAGAGCACAGGCATTACCACACTGCTGGAAGTGCACACGCCATCCATGGAGTGGCTTTCCTGCTTGGGCACACGCTCTGGCATACTCAGTGAGTGCTCGACACCAAGTTGCATCATCAGCTGCTGACCTTGCACAAATAAAAAGTGACATTGTTTTGTGCCTCCATTCACACACACACTCAGCCTCATGAATACTCCTGCATGGCATTCACCCCATGCTGTTTGAATCTACAATGTTCTAACAATGTTCTAAGGTACTGTGCTGTTGGACCAGATTAAAAGTCTTAAAAGGATAAAAAAACTTTCTGCCACCCTTTAAGGGAGCTCATCAATATAAATATCAATATATTTGAGACCTGACACTATTTTCTGAATAAATCCACAAAAGCCAGAACTACAGCAGCATAAGGACACTTCAATAAAGGTCTTGATTTTTTCAGGAGTAACATCCTGAGGAAAACTCACAGGAAGGAAGCATAAAATTTCTAACAGTGAGCCACTAGGGAACAAGAAATGGAAATTATCTTTTTTTTTTTTTTAATTTAACTAGTCAAAACTGCTCAGACCAAGAGTATAGCAGGTTGTGAAATGCTAGCCTAAGTTCAAATGGTTATCAAATTCCTCTTCTCAATGCATTACCATACACTTGCAGAAACTGACCCATTCACAATGACTTCTTCACTATAGTAAGAAGGCTTTAGAATGGCAGAAAGCACCCAAGGATATTGTACACTCAGAATCAAAACAGAGGACACGTTCAGGGGAGATAGACTAATACATCAGAAAAATATCTGGGCCTCACTTTGGTCATTCTTATACCAAAGAAGGCAGGAACAACTCCACAGCATTCTGCAGCAGTAAAACTAGAACAAGTGAGAAAAGCAAGATAAAAGAACCATGTTAGATAAAAACTTACATGCAGAGAAAGCCACAAATCAGTTCATTAAGCAATTATAATTCATTCTTATGATAGAAGGACCATAGTTTTTTAATAATAGCTTTGGAATTAGCCAAGAACATTCACTTACATGCAGAGATCATTTGTGCAGCTTGCCATAAAAGAAAGAGGACTCACATACTCATGACATTGTTTAAATGGGGGGTGTAACAGGATATTACACAGAGCATATGCCTTCTGAAATGAGAGAGACAGCTGTTATAATGAGGTTTTCAAAAATAAACATAAGCAGAATAAGATAGAATGCTGTGGAAAATCAGAATAGACATCTGTCTGTGTCTAGGAATCACTTTCCTCTCACCAAATAGAAGCAGTGTTTAGCAACACATTGCTCCCCATGTCAGAGTTTCCATAACATTGAATCTTTCATGCAAGGTCATACCAGTGGTAGTAAAACATATCCCTTCCCCAAAAAGGGCAGAGATCATCTTTCAGCTAAGCCAAGATGACCTGAAAAAAGCCTTCATTTTAATTGAATTACTCAGTAAAAGGCAAGAGAAATAAGCCATAACTGGCACCAGCTTTAGTTTCAAAGCACTTTAATTTAAGGGTTATATCCTGAAAATGCTAATTAAAATGAAAAATTACTTCAAAGTCATGGAAAAAAGCAACAATAATTCTCTTTTTAAACACTGGAAATTAACGGTGCTCTGACTCTGGTTTTGCTTCCCTTCTTCTTTCTGTCCTTCTTATAGAAAAGTTATAGAAGAATCCCATATTTTACAACTTGTCACTCATTCAGCTTCATAGTCAAGCACTTCTATTGGCTGCTATGCAGAGATTAAAATATTTGGAAATATCAGTAATTGAATATTAAATAAAAGGAGGGGGGAGCCCTGGGGTGACGAGAAGACAAGCAAAGACCTGCTGCAGCAAGCATTTTAATTAAACTATCCCAAAAAAGATGTGAATATTTCCAGCCTCCTTCAAAGCTTTAAAAACTTTCAAACTATTCATTGAAAATTAAGTCAAATCCTTGCTCCAATTAGAATCACCAGCTATGGCAATAATCATTTTGGGTTGATGCAAACCTGCAGAGATTCATGGCTTTGTGTCAAACACGGTGGTTCATTGAGAAGAGATTTATCCCAGTCGGGGGTTCCTTGTGGAGGATTTTCCTGCCAGCTCTCTACAAATTCTGTTACATCATCTGTCAGTTTTCCTAGACAAGACACACACACACAGAATCACAGAGTGACTTGGAAGAACAATAGTGCTTCCACAGGATTTCCCAGGGAAACATTTCAATAATCAAAGCACATCTAGAAGAGAACACCTAACCCTTCCTACTACTAAGTGAATCAGCTGAAATCAATCTGGTCCTTTCAAGAAGCAAAAAATGCTTTTAAAAGGGACTACAGAAGTGGGCTTTCATACGGCATAAAGCAGATTACTCAGGCAATTTGGCAAGGAAAGGGTTTAAGGGGGAAAGACCATGCCTGCCTTAGTCCATCAATGGACTAAAAGTAATAAAAGCCTTAATAAAAAAGCTTAAATATATTAATAAATAATACATAGGTCTATGCTGCAACTTTACATAAAACTCCCAACAGGGAGTCTAAAACCCAAGAAATATGAGGCATTCTTGGGTCACTGCAGTGGTACAAAAGGACAATCTGAATCAATCAAATACAGGTGTGACTCTTATTCAAGCAGAAATGTCCATACTAGGGTTAAACCAACTCGTACATCATGATTATTATCCACCTTGGACAGGTGGTGACACTGGTTACTGCTTGGCTTACCCACAAATGCCTATCTTTCCACATCTTTGCTACTGCTGCTCCCCAGGCTAAGTAGGTAAAGCTCATGCACAGTGAATCCACTTGTGCTACAAATGCATCTGTAAGGGACTGAGACACTGAGAAAGGTGAGAGGAAAAGTCTCTGGGGAAATGACCCCTTGATCTTGATATTAGCATAAACAACTTGATTTAGTGAGCAATGTATTAGTGGGAGTAAAGACTTAACAGTGCAGGGCTGGTGTTTTCTGAAACTAAGGGGAATGCATGAACAGCAGAGGAAACCACATCCACTGTGAGATTTGAATTAGTGCTCTATGGAAATATCCTCAAGTTAAAGAGGGGGAGCCATCAGTTAAACAGCCCAAAGCAATGATGTCCAGAACTTTTTATGGCCTCACTTGAGATACTTTTCAAGGGACCTGATATTTTTCCTTTTTTTTTTTCTTTTCCTTGCTCATTTTATAGATGTCTTCACTCACTATTTACTGAAAGCCAAGCCTTTTGGAAATGTCTGAAGTTGACTGTGAAAGATCACTGATTATTTCTGAAAGCATTAGCACATATGCAATGCCAGATCAAACAGGATTTGAGTTTTCATTAATCTGATTTATAATTACTGATTTATTTCCAATAGCAGCACCTCAGGCTTTCATATGCCACAAAATTGCTAAAAAGGCAGTGAACATTTGAACACAGATTTTACCTTTCAAGTCCCAGGAAACTGAAGTATAAATACCATTGTAGGTAATTGAGTAAGGCAAGTTTAAATCTTCCTCCCTAGAGCCCCACCTACAGGGAAATTGGTCCTCATAACTAAATATCATTTAGCAGAAGAATTTCCATATCTTATTTTCCATTCCAAAAGTCACCATCTTAAATTCATCACCATTACAACTAGAAATTTAGCAAAGTAACATTTATTTCATTGGAAAAAAAAATCTCAACAAAACAAGACAACAAAGACTACACATTACATGACAGGAACTTCCTTAAATACTCACCATAACTGGTTTCCAGATCATCCTGCAGAATAGCATTATTGTTTCCACACAATCCATGGGTTTTGCCCAGGTACTCTGGTGCCATTTTGATGTACACTGCAGATGCACCATCCCAAGCCAGGGTAAAGGCATACTGATGCCTGACCAGGAAGTATCCAGCCAGTTTCTGGATGTGTAAGTTTCCAATAACATAAGGTAACTGTACTCTGGGAAGGCACACAGAACCAAAAATAATATTACGTTAGAAAATGTATTTATTAAAAATAAATTACTTGCTGATGCCTCCTTCATACAACTGAAAATCCCTGATGTAAATATTAAATAACTCCACTAACCAAATGAATTTGCAAATAACAGCAAAAATCATGAATGCCAATGATCATACTTAATTCTATATACCACTAATTTAGGTATCACCTTTCTCAGACACTACTCTACAAATGAAGAGTAATTATTGCAGCTGTGATCTGGATGCTTTTTCAGCCTACCAAAGAATAAATTTACATCTTTATTATCAAAATGATACCATGATATTAACTCCAGTGTAACTACAGCATTAGAAATATTACTGCAATTACCCAAATCCTTTATGGGTGACTTCACTGCTCATCTTTATCTGTTCACCTCCAGAAAAGAATAAACTAATGGACCTCTTGCAGGAATAAGGAGAAGAATGGCATTCAGGATCGTTATTCACCTGCCAAATAAAGTCAGAAAGTCAATGTTTCAATCAAATTCTTTGCAATAAACATGTAACAGGACTGATGCCCCCAAATCTGCACTTAGCATGGGAACAAGAAGTTGGGTCCCCCGTTGTGGAAAAAAAGTGAGCAGTGTTTTCATTGCCATGGTCATGGAGTGGTCTTTTCACAGCTTTGAGTGAAAAAGCAGGCTTTGGAAGGACACACATCCGTCTTATTCCAGCTGTTTACATTCTATTCTTGTAACCCACATCATGTTACAATCACATCTAGACTATATTTTACAACCCCCTATTATCATCTCAGGATATTTTAATATCTTAAAATTAATACATCACTAGCACGTTCAACAACAGTTCAAAAGAATGTAGAAGTACCATTCCCTACCTGTATGGAAAAGCTCTGTTCATCTAATTCAGTGTGTCTCACAAGGGCATACGTGGATTTCCCAGAAAAGTAATAATAGAGTCCATCAAAAGTTTCAAAATTATATTGGCCCCATGTCCTGCATATATGATCTCTTTCAGCACCTGTATTATACACTAACAAAAGGAGAGTCACTTGAGACACACCAATGGTTTTTTGATACAAACAGGAGTTGAGATGGGGCAGTGCATGAGACATGCTGTGAAATATAATAACAGGAGGAAAGGAGGGAGAAAATGGCAGAGCATGAAGGGAGCCTTTAGGCAGAGTAGTCATTGTAGCTGTGGGAGCAATCCCAGAAACCCAGTCAGATTTCTCCTTACACACCTGTCTGGCATCTCGGTCCCATCGCATTAAACCGACTGCAGTTGCACAGCTTTCTGTTGACACACTCACCTCCATTAAAACATGTAAGTGAATCTGAGTGGAAAAAAAACAAAGGCTTGTCAAAAAGAAATTCTGACTGTTTTCTTTCTTAAGACCCAGTTCTTTCACTGAGTGTAACTCTGAGAATGACAGGAGTTGCTAACTTAGCATTAAAGTGTCCTGGAGAGTCTAACCTGCCCCACAGAAATGAAACACAGTGTGAAAGCTTCAACTCAAGTTACATAGCCACATTAGTAAATTTATTGCATCTTTGGAGAAGCCAAATCAAAATGCCTGTGATGTGTTAGTCTGGCATGTTTTCAATGCCCTAAGCCACGAATGGAAGGAGTGAACAAGTACTGCACCACAGAGAAGCCCAGTGCCTACAGCCAAACAAGTAACACCCTGTGGGTAAGCTCTGCCAGGATGAGAACAGGCTACCTTAGAAATACATGTGTTCTGGTGCCAGCTGTGTATCCATACCTGCCTGCCCTCCTTCCATCTTACAGCTCCCAAGTACACCAACAACAAGCACTTTCCATAAAGACACAGATCTCTGACGTGCAATGACAGGTTTGGGTTTGGGCTTGGGAGGGAGGTGTTGTTTTGGTATTTTTAATTTCTATTTTCCCAGTGAAGATCCCTATCAAAATATGACAAAAGTTTTCACAGTCTAAAGAAAAATGCACAAAAGCAGAAACAAAGTTTCCTGATACTAAATTTAAACCTCATTAATAAATCCTTTTTTTTTTAATTGTGATCCATTTACTTATTTTGCTAGCATTTGCTCCTATAAATTTTGTTTAGGGAAGGATTTTAATTTTACTATTATGCAATCGCAGTAGCTTTTATACTTTAGAATACAAACGGAGTTTGCTTTTGTTGCAGAAAACAGACAAGTTGCTCAGAAGACACTGTTTAAGGAAGACACAAACTGAAGGCTTGGCCTTCTTTTTTTAAATCTTTAAAAATACACCACTCTTGAAAAATAATCCTAGAATGGTTTTGGTTGGAAAGGACCTTAAAGATCATCTCATTCCAACCCCACTGGACCAAGTCTCTCAAAGCTCTATCCCACCTAACCTTGAACACTTCCAAGGATGGGGCACTTCTCTGAACAACCTATTCTAGTGTCTCACCACATTTTTAGTAAATAATTTTGCATTAATATCCCATCTAAACTTACTCCCTTTCAACTTCAAGCCATTACCATTTGCAATCATTATAAGTACTAATTACTTGAAGATTTTCAAATTATCCAAACAATTAATTGTGATTCCCTTAGGCAGGTAGACAAAGTAAAAGGCAATGCTTCTTTGCCTGCTAGCCCAACTATCCTGCTCTTTTCCCTGCCTGCCTAGCAGGTCAATAAAAAATAGCCAATAAAAAATAATGCACGCACCAAAGCACCATGCAGAAATGCCCCTACTTACACTGGCTGAGCCATCTCATTTACATGCTCACTGTGACCAACCTTGTCAATAATGCAAAAGCCTGTTCCTCTTGTCAAGAGAGGCAGACATTGTTCTCTTTCATCTTGAGTGTTGTGAGACCTGTGTAACCAGAGCTCTGGTCTCTGTTCTTTGCTTCTCTTAAGATTATGCCCAGTTGCCTGTCCAGTTACAATAATGTGCAATTAGGCTGCAAGTCATGTTCCTCTGAGCTGTAGAGGAAGTTAACCCCCTTTTGATGTTCCAGGTTGAATGATTCCACTCCGAGCATGGCTCAGGTAACCTGCTCCAAGACATGTTTGTTCAGATTGTGCAATCAGCTGACCTGAGGACCTTTGCTGTCACTCTGCAGGGTCTCCCTGGCTCTCTTTAGAGAGAAAGGGTGTTAGTCAAACCTGAATCAAAAAAATCAAATGACTCAATCACAAGCATTTTCTTCTTCATGAAGACCTCTTCTGTCTGTGAGTGATTCTAAAAAGAATATTAATCTCTGCTGTTGTATTTGTTTACATACCTTTTTACATCATTTTTAAGTGTCTTTCCTTACACTGCATAGAACAGCTGTGTGTGCAAACATTAGTTATCCTTATGCAGGTAATGAGGAAAGCAGCATTTTTTCAGATCATATTTAGTGCTCCTGCTACTGTAAATGTGGTCTCCTTTATCATCCTATTTTCCTCCATTAACACAGAAATACTTCCTAGAGTATGCAGAAAAAATAACCTGTAAAAAGGGGGTCATTCTAATCTTTGTCATTAAAGGAATATGAGCTCTCCAAATAAGCTAACCCATGCGACCATATCAAAAGTTCATCTCTCCTCTAGAAATGTGAGAAGCATTTTAATACTTGCAGAAAGGGAAAAGACATCAAGACATACTGAAAATGAAAATTAGGAAAACTTACAGAAGAATATTTTGTCCTCCATTAACCTGAAAGCAACACCTATTAAAAACTCCTCAGCTCCTCTTTCCCCTTTGACATTATGCCAGTTGAATGCACTGGGTTGGAATCTGAAACTGAAAACTGGTGAGACTTTGCTAGCAGAAAATAGCAGGCCTAAGCAGCATGATTTGACTCACAAGTAATAATGGGATTTCTAACCAGTGCTGCCACTAGAACCCGCAGATAGCCCTGATAATTGCTGCGATGAAGCAACCAGCCTCAAATGCCTTCTTTATCAAGTAAGGTGAAGATTTGGGACACAAGTCTGAATCCTTCTCTGCTGTTTTCAGCTTAAACACTCTAACCCCTGTAACTGCTGACTGCAATTACAGCCCCATGGGCAGGGTTTTTTTAGTCCCTTGAGCATATGGACCTTCTTTTCAGTTCATCCCCCTTTTAAATTCTTCTATGAGCAGTGGCAGAACCTTGAGCCTATTATTTATCACAGTCTTTGAAGAAGTGTGACTGCAATCCAGCCCACATCACTACAAAGGGCTCTGCAAAGCAGTGTCCAAGCTTCACACGGAGACATTCCTTAGCAGCATCATGATAGCTGTTCAAAGGCATTTTTGCATCTTCATTAAAATACACATTTATATTGAGATATTATTATTGATACAATATATTTTGTGGCTTTGCATCTTGGATATGATGGACACTTAGCTTTATCTGCTTTCTTACTTTACTACTTCTCCAATGAATACTTAAAATCTCTTGAATTTATTTCATTTCCTATTGAACTCTATGTCCTGAGTTGCTCATCCATGATTTGGTCTTCTAATCCAACATGGTCATCAGGAATAAAGTAAGTAATTTATATAGTGTGGAGTCCTTCATCATGAAGTGAGATAGTCACTAAATGAATGCTCTTCTTCTGGAACACAAGGAGGTAACTGCAAAGAAATCATCTTTATGTATTCCAGACAAAAGATAAGATATTAAATCAAACAGACATCTAAATTAAAGTTTTTTCCATTTGGTTCAAGAAAATATAATTTTGAAATACTTGCTTTTTGCTTTAACTATCACATGAACACAAATGCTTGAGCTCAGGTCTGACCTCACAGTAATACACCATTATCACCAGTACACTACTAATTCTTGACTCTTTATGCCTGACTTGTACGATCCAATGAGTATTTTCCATAAAACATGAAGTACTGTCTAGTGCTACTATTTTTTTCTACTATTTAAGACACAGCATGAAAAGAATTGCTTAATGCAAAATAGCAGACACGTTTCCTTTCAGGGCATTCATTACTAGATTCACTTGAACAGAAATTTTTTAATCTGAAAGATTTATTTAGATATCTGAGGCGATAAAGTTTTGCTTCTGCAAAATAGGTGCAAGATCCAGCCCATGCCTCAATTCTTATGATTCTGCCTAGATATCTACTTCTGACCCAAACACTTTTAGAAATTCGGAGTCATTTACAGAAATAGGAATTATATGATTCAGAATTCTTTAAAAATTACACAGTTTTAAAGTAGCTCTGCAAGAGTTGAAGAGTAGTTCAGTTCAAGGGTCTGAAGGTAATCACAGTACTAAAATGACCAATTATTTTAAAATAAACAAATTATATTCTTTAAAGGAAAGGTGAAAAAGCAGATCAGGATAAGAACTTGCAAGAAACCTAAATTAGATGTAGATCCACACATAAAAGGATAGAATAGATGCTTAAAATGTAATATTTAAATTTTTGTGGTCAACATCCTTGAAATTCTGTATTTTGTAACTCTGCATAATTTCCACTGCCCATTTATCTAGGTGCAAGTTTTCAGATGTTCCTTCAGCTATGGGAGAATTAATACAACAAGTATTTCCTGCATTCTTTTTTCCCCTTCAACTTCATAGTCTTTGAAAGCACCTGCCTGCAGTGGCACAGGTTTTCCCTGGCATACAGGCTTCAGCAGGATGCAATACAGCCCAGGGCCAAGTACCCCCTTGCTCTGGGATGCAAATTTTTCATCTCTGAGATTCTGAGGTGAGTGGTATGTGCAATTTTGACCCTTAAATTCCAAGAGCCTTGCAGTTAGCTGCATATTTTCTGCTCTGGTACATCTCCTGAAATGAGTTCTCAAGCACACACTGTAAGGGGCAAGTATTTTCTATGACTCATACCTGATACAGCACTTCCAAACAAGAAAATTAGTAGTGTTTAGAATGTTAGAAATGCTCAGCAACAGCAGCCTGAATACTTCCAGAAATAATCTGGTTTGCCCATCCCAAGTTCTTAATATGCTTCAACTCAGGAGTTTCCTGTCTGCGGCTTGGGGACTTTTACATTTGCTTGTTATTTTTTTTAATTTTGCATGGAATAAGACTTGTGTGGAAGAAAATTGAACTTTTAACAGCTACATAAACGACAAGTTAACTTCAGTTATTCTGATACACATTTCAAATCCTATGTTCTCTGGCTACAAGAAACTAAGACAGAACTTTACTCTTGGCATTTACTTGTGCTACTGAAAATTTTTTGTTCCACTGACAGATAAGATACGACATCACTTTCTGAAATGCTTTCAATTGACTAATACAACACAAAGGTAAAGAGACCTCTTACAAAAGTCATCCACTCATTCCACATAAAACACATTGGTTTATCTTTATACAGTTATAGAATCCAAGAAAAACTGGCATTGCAGGAAAAATTGACTGTAACATAATTTCATTATGATGACAGTTCCACAAGTTTTCAAAGCATAATTTTCTTAGAGACACTGCTAAAGTAGAGAAAGCAGCTGACAGTCTACCTTGCTCTTTTTGTTTGGGTTTCTTGTCACTGATTTGGGTTTCCATTTGTTCAGAATTTTAAACAAAGAAGGTTTATTATTTCATATATCCCCAAAAGTTTGCAAATCCCAATCCATGGGCAGAGTTATAGCAGCTTGCATCTCTCTTTAAATTGGAGAGACTAAAAGGAAAACTACTTATCTAAGTATTATGAGCGCTGTACAAAACAGATGAGGTTATTATTTTGTTTTGTTTTTTTAATGTCTTAACAGGTAACAACAGATTCCATTTGCCACATGCTTTACTGTGATTTAAAAAGGAAACTTCCAAGTCTATGTATTCCATTGTTTAAAAGAATTTAATAATGCTGATTTTATTTGCCTTCAAGTATGGGCAAACATCGATAATTTTTAAGGCCTGTTTTCAACAACACTGCCTTTCCAAAACAAGTACTACAGAATTGGAAAAGCCATATGGAATATTTTTGCCTCACAGAAGTACAAGTTAGAAAGATAACAAAAACTTTGTATTGTTACATCTACAGAGAGCAATAAAACCAAATTCTTGCCATCGTAACCACATCCTCCTTTAGAAGCTTAGCCATGTGATGACTTAGCATAAGACATCTGCAAATATTTTGTTCTCCCTAGCTCCATATTTTTGCTTCCATTCCTTAAATATTAGGCCCATTTAAGAAGCAATACACTTATACATAAACCCTTGACAAAAGCTTTTTAATAGAAGTCTTGCAAAGGGCTTATGTTCATGGATTTATTTTTTTTTTTTTGCACACTTGAACAGTAGCACTGTTCAATCTTGGAAGCTTTTTTCCAGATCAGAAATAAAAAATTAAATCTACTAATCTAAATTAAAGAACTTTTCACTAGGCAAAGACTAAACCCAGGAAAACAATTATGAGAACAAATTTCTCTGCATAATCTTCATATTTTCTCTTTGTAATCTGCTTTATTCAGTATTTCAAAAAAAGCAACTTCTTGGTCAATAAGATGGTACAACCCTCAAATACTGAGGAATTTTGATTAGTATTGAGTCCCAGGTTTCTAAAGCAATTTTGTCATACACAGCATAACTATGATTTCTTTCACATACTAGAGAGACATTCATGGTAATAGGGTTTTTTTGAGCAATATTATGCTTCTCTAAACTCTTGTGCTGCTCCTCCATGTTCAGCTACACACTTCCAAAAAGCTTCTGAAAATAGTGTGCATTGAAGACATTAAAACAACCCTAGTCACAATTCATGAGTCCATTCCACACATCATCTTGCTTTTGGGCTGTAAAACTATGGGATGCAAATTGAGACTCTTCACTTCAAGGTAGGTCCCACATCCAATGCAATCAGGCTGACTGAAGAAAAACTAAAAACTAAAGGGTTTGCATCACCAACTAAAATTACTCTGAATTACTTTGCTTCATTCTTCTCCTTTGTACAAGACAAGCAAGACACAGACATGTCTCAGAATTAGCACAGAAAATCTTTATCCTTTAGCAAATATATTTTAAGCCTGTCCACTTCACTTCTGAAAATAAGACAAATCAAAAAAAACAAAGATGCACATTCCTCAAGCAAATGCCCACCACTGCAAGCTGGTGGCCAAAAGAACCTTATCTTATTACCCCGTAGATCATACACACAAAAAGCATCTGCAGGTTACCTTGGCAAAAGCAAATATAAAAAAATCTCTAAGCACAAAAAAAGGTACAGGACATGCAATTTAATGGTGTGTAATCATCAATCCACATTTTTAGGTATACCACCATATGAGAAGATTTCCTCTCTAAAAATTCTTTATCAGAAAACCTGCATTAAGAACAGACTTTCAAATTATCAAACCAGAGCCAGGTGTAAACTTCAGGCTAGGTGAAACCCCATGACAAATTTCCATACTCCTAGGTACTTTTGAGACCAAACAAGGTAGAGCCTCATTATCATTAAGACCTGTGATGGCTATTTTAGGATTTTTTTCTTCCTAAGAATGATTAAACAATAGAGAAAAAAAGGGAAAAGAGAAGTTCACTTCATGTAGAAACATAAATAACTTACTGGATGGTCCACATTTCATACTGTGAATTCTCCTGTTCTGAGACAAGGACATTGCTGTAGGTGAAGAGTTATAAACTGCCAATCCAGACTCCTTTCAGAAAGAACAAAGAAATCAACAGCTATAAACAAGACACCTAAAAATCTCTTTGGTCTTTCAGTCAATTTACCTTTTATTTTTTTAAGATTATTGTTTCATATTGTCTTACTATAAAGCTCTCAAAAAAACTCCATGGTAAAGTAAAAAGTACACACTACTGAAGACTGCATTTTTTCTCTTTTTCCTTCCTCTTGAACATACTTCTTATTAAAGATTTATGCTCAGTAGGCTAGCTAGCCCAGAAAGAAACAATTTAATTGAAATTGAATTCTTGATGGGAGAATTGGAGTGGAGCATTTACTATTACTGGTGGTTGGTTTGGTTACTTGCTTGCAGTTATGTGACATTTTTTCTTCGCTGAGCTTTTTCCCAGAAAGAGAAGGGAAAAAGCAGAAAGAAAGGTGACTCCCTCTGAGGAGCCATGAACAAGGACTACAAAGCAATCCTTCCTTTTCCCAGCCTCGAATAAGGGAGTGGGAACCACACACCCTAATTACATTTCAGCAACGTGCCATGAGTGACACAGTCGAGTTGCCAAGATAATCCACATCCAAAAACCTGAGTGCTGAGCTGCAGTGACCCGATACTGCCAGCTCGTTTACCTCTCCCGAGAAGCAAAAAGGCTCCCATAAAGCAATTGCTGCTGATGAGCCAGACCAGATCTCAGCTTCACCTCGAGCAAGGATGTTTTGTATAACACAATTTCTTCAACAAGCTAAAGCTCTAGATACAGTCACACAATCTTCACTCGCTGCTTTAACACTAAACTTTCCTTCGGGACTGGCGATCCTCGGGGCTGGGATAAAACACACATTCGAGAGCAAGTCCTGAAGGATCACCAAGGGTAGAACAGCCACCCAAAACACGGATGGTTTCACAGCAACGAACAGACATATTATTGAGGCAATACGAGAGAAGCTCATTATCCCGATGACAACCAGAACACCCATCCCTCGGTCCCGCACTGCCAGCCCCCTCAGAGGGCTCTCCCCGGGCAGCCCGGCACCACCTGGACCCATCAGCCTCATGAGCCCCGCATGCAATGGATGGATGCATCGGATGGATGGATGCTCTCTTTCCGGGTCCTTCCCGGCTGGAAGCTGCACATCCCGGTGTCCTCAGTGAGGAGCCGAGGTGCCCGGCCAGCATCCTCACCTGCACCTCCGCGGCGAGGCCGGCCCTGCTCCGGGCTCCCACGGTGCTGTCTGGGCTGAGGGGGAGAAAAGAGCAGCGTTGGCTCGGCCCGGGCAGGGCAGGCCCCCTCCCAGCCCGGGACGGGCTGCGCTGAGCCCCGGCCGGCTCTTCTTACCTGGGCAGCGGCACGTCCCCGGCGGCGGGGAGCTGCGCCCGGGCAGCCCAGGGAGACAGCGCTGGAAGGCAAGGGCGGCAGGTTAGCGATGGCCAGGGCTGCCCTGCCCAGCCCCGCCCGCCCTCCCGTGCCGTTCCCAGGCCGGCACGCACTCACCCGAGGGCAGCCAGGCGCACAGCAGCGCTCCAAGGAGGAGCCGGGTCTCCATGCGGGCGGCAGCGGATTCCCACGGAGCTCCGGCCGCTACCTGCGCCCCGAGCTCATCCCGCCCTCCCGGGCGGGGCGGCCGGGGGGTTTATCCACCGCCCGCCCCCCGGCCCGGCCCTGCCCGGCACCCAGCCCGGACACCGCCCCTCGCCGGACGGCGGGGTCCTGGCCCGACCACCGCATCTCCCTCCCTGGCATCGCCGCTTCCACGCGTTCACGTCCGCTCCTCCGCCCTGCGGGGTTTTGGGAGGCGGCTCGTGTGTGCCGGTGTCTCGGCAGCAGCACCCGGGACCGCCGCTCTCAGCGCCCACCCCGCGGCGAGCGGAGCCGGGGCTGCTCCCGCAGCTCCTGCGGGCGGGCACGGACCGAGCGCCCGCTCCTGCTGTTAGTGGCAGATCTTGTCCGTGCCCAGCACGGTGTAGTGGCCCCTCTCAAACAGATGGCAGGACTTGAATAACGAACGGCACGCATAAGTGAGGCGTACACTGAATGCAGCTAACGTGTGTGGATGGTTTCCATAGCTTATGATAACATTTTTATATATTTTTTTTCCTTTTTACTATAAATTCACACTCTGGAGCTCTCTGTGAAGCCTTTTCCATTTATTCCTTTTCTTTCTTTCTTTCTTTCTTTCTTTCTTTCTTTCTTTCTTTCTTTCTTTCTTTCTTTCATTTTTTTCACCCCTTGTGATTAAGATTTGCTTCCTCCCACTATGTTTCTTCCCTTTGCTTGCCTCCTATCACTGATACCTTTCCTCTGTTATTTTCCCTTTCCCATCTGCTGCTGTCTCTCTCCCCATCATTCTTCAGGTTTGCATATCTTATGACAGAAGTTTTAGAAGCTGCCCATACCAGGTGAGAAACTGTCTCAGATAAAAAGGGGCCTTTTCTGACTGCTTTGGGAAGTCTGTTAACAGTAAGTCATTAAAAAGATCTCTTTTCTGCCTTTGTAATTTGTCCCTGTGGATTGTGTTTCTTGTGTTTCATTGCTAATGAAATGATGGAAAACTAGTGATGTTTCCACTGAGAATTCTGTTCTCTCCTGTAAGTGTTGGAGGGAGAATCTGCTTGAGAGAAAAGAACGTGAGGAATAAAATATATCCCTTAACTTTGACACAGGTTTTTCCAAATAACCCCAAACAGATTTTAGAATTACATGCTAGCCTCAGCCTACATCTGCTCTGAGTGCAGCATGTGCTTGGCTTTGGTGCACTTTCACTGATCCAAGTTACACTAATGGAAGTAGAAAAAGTAGATAAAAGCAAGAGGGATCAGGTTACACAACACACACTTTAATGTATTTCTTTGCCTACTAAATGAGCTGCTCACTTTGCTCATTTTCCTTTTATGCCACGAGTAGCAAACAAGAATTGAAGCTAATCTAGAGTAAATTTAGATCAAATTTGGTTTCTTCCTAGGAAAGATTTCATTAGTTAAAAATAGTAAACCATCATAATTGCATCATCTTTTAATATATGGTGCATTTGAAGCAATGAAAACTTCAGAGCCATCTCATAAATTTACTGATTATCCAACTTCCAGTTTTGGAGCATGAGTTAGCTCTGTGGATTTGTTTGCTTTGTATTTGCACACAGCAGAGCACAGGAGTTTGTGTAACAGCAGACTAACAGCCCGCCAAGTTTGTCATCTTTTCTGCACTGTCTCTTTTACATAATGATTCAGAGCAGTTTTCACATCACCAGGTGAAGTTAATTCCACAATTGTTTACTACATGGAGGAGTTCCTGACTCCTGGGAAGTTTATCTGAATTATAAAAACCAGTTTCTTTCTTTCAAATGTACATAACTTTGATCTATTCCTGTAAAGCCTTCTAGAAACAATAGATATCAATGATTGTTCTAGACTATATATAAATGTAAAGGCTACATGCATGGGGTCTAACATGTGCTTTAAATTTTTTGTGTCTCTTTCCTCTTTTCAAACACAAGATAGTTTTGTTTTGTATATGCATGGAAGAAATTCTGTATCTGTGTGCTTCATTCTATATCCGTGTGGACAGAAGAGCTTTTTGGTATTGTGGGGTACTGGAGGTAAAAGTTACTTAGGTAAAAGTGATTTACGTATTAATAATTGCAATTTTAAGAACAAATTGTTTTCAGAAAATAACTGTATTTATTTCTATACAGGCTTAATATGCACTCCTCTCATATTCCTGACACATGACAAGAGAAATGGGTACTGTACACATAGCTGAAATGTTCCAATAATGCAAAATCATCCAAAAGGGCTAAGACCAGTTTCTAAGGAGCTGGTATAGCTTACAAAAGTCATCACACAGAAATAAAATAGAACACGGGGGGGGTTTTGGCAGTATGGACTTTTGGGTGTTTGGGGTTTTTTTTGTTTGTTTGTTTTAAATCATGCTTTTATATCTGTTCATACAAGTCTCAACTCGGTTGGAGTAAGAGGTAAGCTACCTGTCCTGAAGTAAACCCTGCTCTCTCTGGAGTTATGTGGTTAAAGGTGATTCTGCATGGAGACCAAGAGACTTGGGTGTGCAGGTGTCCTCCACTTGCTACCCTCCTGAATGAGGAAATCTATGATCTTCTGCTACAGTAGGGGAAGTGGGAGAAGAACCAGCTCAAGATAGAATAGCATGAAAGAGATTAGTCTGAAATAGATTCCTTTACAGGTGGTCCGAGCTTGATCCTTCTGCAGTTACTCACAGCAACCACGTCAGAGGCTCTATTTGTAAACAGCAAAATTGTGTTAGTGGGAAATGCCGGAGGAAGTCTTGATTTAGACAGCCATGAGTCAGGTTCGCTCTGCTTACCTAAAAATAAAGAGTTGAGATTACTTGCCGTACAGCAATTTATTGAAGCAATTTTTTTCTGTTTGTTTGGGCTTAGATTTTTATTTGGCTGGTTTGTTGTTTTGTTTTTAACCCAGGTGTTATTATGCTTTGAAGTTCACATCTTCGTGCTTTCCTTTACTATTAATGTTACCGACACGCATGCACACCTACAAATAGAGGAGAGAAATTGGGAGCTGAGTGCCGTGTGAGGAGAACCAGCTGTAAAATCAGCCCAGGGAAAAGCCCAGCTAGCACACCGCGGGGCCCTGGATGGATGGATGTTTATTTTCATTTTCCTTTTTCTCGGCCATTTCGGCCGCAAGCCCAGGGCGGGTGGAGGTGCCCTGCTGCTCGTCCCCTGCGCTGTCGGGGATGCTGGAGGCGGCGGCGGTCGCGCCTCCCACCGCCCCGGGGCGCGGCCTCGCCCGCGCAGCTCCCGCCCCGCACCGCTCCCGCACCGCTCCCGCACCGCTCCCGCAGCCCGCACCATGGAGCGCCGCGTCGCCCGCGAGTTCCGGCACAAGGTGAGGGGCGGGGGCCGTCTGTAGGAGCGCGTACACACTGCATGGATGGATGGATGGATGAAGGAGCAGAGGCGGCGGGCGGCACAGCCCCGCTGGCCGGGCACGGCTCTGCCCCGGTGCGCCGCGGGGGAGGAAGGGAGAAGCACGGGGACTTTGCACTGCCCTGCCAGAGGGAGGGGATGGGTGTTAAAACCCTTAGAAAGAGAGCGAGAGAAGAGGGACTTTCCCCAGTCCACGAGCTTTTTCCTGGGCTCGGAACAAGTGATTCTTTGTTCAGCTCGCCGCTGCAGCGGGCGCTGCCCGGGGCGGGTGCCGAAGCCCAGGTTCTGCCGTGCCCGCTCAGCCCTGCGCTTCCACCGCCGCATCCCCCGGCGTGCCTGTGCGCTCATGGGCGAGCGCACTTGGCACACGGAGCGGCTCCGGCTGCCCGGCACCGTCGTTTTGTCATTTACACGGTTAAATAAGTGCTCGGCAGAGCGCAAAATTGTATGAGCGAAGAACGCCCGAAAAGCTCTAATTAAGGAAAGGAGGAGGGAAATAGTTCACAAGCGTAAAAGATGTTTTTGCCGAGGCATTTAGGACTCTCTCAGATTAAAGTTTTCTGGAGTGTTTTGTGGGGGGGTTGGTTTGCTTGGTGAAGGGAGTTGTGGCTGATTTTATTCCGTTGTGTTTTTTTGTTGTTGTTGTTGTTTTGGTTTGGTTTTGGGTTTTTTTTGTTGTTGTTTTTTGTTTTCTTTTTTGTCAGTTAGGACACACAATGTCTGCAAAGTAAGGTTTTATAGAAGTATCTGTCACCTGGTGATAAACACATTAACTAAAAGATCCTTAGGACGAATTAAAGCAACAGCAAAAAAAAAAAAAAAAGCCAAAACAACCAAGCAAACAAACAAAAAACCCACCCCTCTGTATGTCAAACTGAAGTTCAGAAACACTAGGGATCTGAATATTCCATGATTATGAGTGCAGCCATCTAGAACATTGTTTCTGCCTTGCTCCCTGTTACTGTATAACTCAACAGTGGGTTGTGCAACATTTCTGTAGAGACTCTGGTTTCTAGGTGGGTGGTTACTGTCTTGAACTTTAAACCTTCTCCCTTTCATTGCTGCTATAATTCATAAATCATTCAAGCCCCACCCCTGATAACGTAAGGTGTATTGTCAGTGTTGCTGCAAACAGCTGGGATGCAGTATCAGTGACAGCTTTATCTGAGTTAGAATACAGTGAAACAATTATTTTCTTTCTTTATTTTGTATCGTCCTGCTTCTAGTGACCTCTGCGGCATCCACAGTCTCGGATGCTTATGTTTTCTGTGACGTACCAGTGAAGATGCTCACTAGAAGATCTAAATTTACTCAGTTAATGTCCATTTTCCTTCTTTTCTTCTTAGTTTCTTTCTTCTTAGGGGTTTTAATCAGTTTCTCTATCAAGCAAGCAGCAATGTAAACTATGTAAAATATGCAACCAGTTTTTCCCTTTCCTTCAATAGTTTTCCAAAATCTGTGTAGCTTAAGCAGGACTTCATCCTCTTCTTTGAAACCTGGCAAACTGGGATAGAGCTAACATACTGCATTATTGTCATCTGAACTTTTTCCACACCAAAAAGTGCTTCTATTCCACTGAATAAACTTAGGTAGACTTCTTGACAGACTTTTTTTTTTTAATATGTATGTAGGTGCAGATTGTGTGATAACTTTTTATTAATTTCTGTGAAAAACAGTGCAAGGTATGTAGTGAGAAATAAAGCGTAAGCAACTCTGTATTCTAGGATTATCAACAATACAGCTACTATGAAGTAGCTGAATACAGCTACTTTAATACTATGAATACAGCTACTTTAAATAATTACAGAAGGGTTGAGGGTAGAAGGGACACACCTGGAGGTTGTCTGCCCCAACCCCCCCATGCTCAGACCCACCAAGAGCTGATGATTTTTCTTAAATATCCTTGGTTTAAAAGGTGTGAAATCACCTATCCCATGACTCTACAGTCATTGTCTTGAGAAGTAGATACTGAACTACTTCTGTGACATTAAATAAACATTAAATGCTCTTTGCAGGACACTGCTCATACAGTATCTTAGCTAGCTTTGGGAGTTGAGCTCTGTATTTTACCTGTCAGGGAAGTGAAAAATTGATGCTGGAATTAGTTTAACCTTGAATTTTACCTTTTCAATTATCTTTGCCTTGAGTCTGTGCATAGTATTTCTGAAGTTTTGACTGCGAATAATTAATTTCCTTTTAAGACAGACTTTATCCTATGTGTTTTGAAATGCACTGTGAATATATGGGTTTACTCACTGGTATAACTGTAAAGCAATCTTGACCTGCTTGTAGCTTTCTGGCCTTTAGGTGTTTTGAAAGGGTCTTTTTCCAGAGGAGACAAGTAACAGAAAACCACCTGTATGAAAAGTCTTGCTGGCTTTAGAGAGCCAGAAGGAAGGCACAAGTAATAGGAAACCACTGCTATGTGAAGTCTTACTGGCTTTAGAGAGCCAAGTGGGACAAAATGAATATGAAGCATGTATTTAGTTTAGAACATAATACAAACCATTGCAAACCTAGAAAGAAAGGGCCTTTCTTTAAGTATGCAAATTGCTTCTCAGTCTTCACGTCACAGTAATATTACCCTTTAGGTCAGATGTAAATTGTTTTCCTAAACACCGGGCTTGTCCAGATGTAAAACTGACATGATGTGACCTCTCACTACAAGTAGGATTAGTGGGGGTCTCACTATCACTGAGTATAAATTGAACTCCTCATGTAAGAATTTGGGTTTGGTGTTCTTTTGCTTTAATTTACTGTAATTAGCCAAGAACAGGCATAGTAATATGACACTGGTTTAAGTAAAGGTACTATTAGTGGGGGAGGAAAGAATAACTAGCAAGTTCTATCAGTAAAGAGCTGGAGCAAAGAGGAGAAGAGGTATAGCAGTTTGCATAATGATTTAAGTGGGCTCCTGAAATTGGTGGTTTGGACGACAAGACAGAGATTATATCTGTGACAGCATGTGCTACATTAACGAGTGGCCAAAAAGGTTTCTGAAGACTTTTATTCAACAGTACAGTGATTATCAGGTAAGACCAATATGATATTACTGTAATAATACTACTGCTGAGGGGAAATCTAGCAGACAAAACATATCAGGGTTCATCACCTTGTCTAAGTGTTGTCATACTAATTTTAGAAGTCTCGTTTAAGTGTGACATTGTGAGGTAAAGCTCTGTTGTAAAACCATGAAATCTTTGTTCTATAGCTTAAGAATCTGTGAAAGTCTCTCATGTTAAGCATTTGTGGCTATTAAGTCAGAGACTAATGATAATGCCTTTGGGTTTTCAGGTCAATCTATTAATTGACAATGAAGCAGAGAAGGATTACCTTTATGATGTGCTGCGGATGTACCACCAGTAAGATCTAGCTTTATATATGGTTGTATAGAATTTTATTAATATTTTTAAATTTGAAGAATTAATATTAATGATTTTAAATAGTCTTTCCATATACTAAGAGAAAAGTAGTTGAAATAAGAGTTTTTTTGTCCTGCTGAATGAAATCTTTTGGTTTCACAGCATAGCCTGCAGGCAAAGAAAGAGGATGTTTGTAATCACTTATAAAGTTACTTTGATTTTATGAATTGGCAGTTTTTTAAAAAAGTGTGGTGAATTCATATTTGGGGGTGTGTGGGGGGAGGCTCCTGCATGACAAAACCGTTCTTAGGAACAGAGCATTAATAAAATTCATTATTTCTAAATAATGCTTATTTATTTGATAAAAAGTTTTCACTGACATCGCTTTTCAAAGATTTTTTGCTAACTTTTCAGATAAAAATTTTGCAACTTTCCTTCAGAATGCTGGAAAAATTTAGTCTTGGAATCTGTTTGGCAAGTTTAATGACTCTGGCTTATTACAACACAATGGTAAAAAAATTGGAAAGGTGATAGGCCTATTACCAACCCCTTTGCTGAACTGATTTAAAGCACAGTTGCCTTAGACTTGTTTCATTGCAAATGACATCAGCCTATGATCCATTGTTCTTCAAAGAAGATGAGAATATATTTTCCACTGATCATAGACAAGTGGCTCTGATAGACATTGTTTCCATTCATATCGTAATTAAAACTTCTCAGCTGAGTGAAATGTAGAAGTTTCCATCTGATGTTTGCACTGAGCTGGAGTTATGGGGGTATTCAGCTGCATATCTCATTCAGTTTCACTCAGGTCTGTCTAATTGCTTTTCCATTCATAAAGACTCTTGTTTGGAAAAGGCAGTTGCTTCAGCAGACCTGAATTATTTAAAATCTTCTTGCAGTTACAAAATTAACAATGCATATGGCAATTTTTCTTCAATTTCCTCACTTGCAATGACATGGGCAAAATTTTCAGTGTCTCTCTGAACATATAATGATGACATATCACTTCATGGGAATACATTATTAAATATCCCAGGGCAAAAATATGTGCAGTTGCTGTTGGAGTTAGCATTTATTATCTGCTTCACTGTGAATAGCATTTCCAGAAGCATTTGACCTCTAACCCTACGTAGATATTCCTGATCTGTAATTTTAATGCCCACGCCTCAGAAATATTGCATCCCAGGGAATGTAAATTAAAAGAAAGACAACAGCAAAAAATACAGAAAAAGTTCAATTGATTATTTTATAGTAATAGATCCACTGAACCTTAGCTATTCTTCCACTCCTGCAGCTGTATAACAAAGTATATTTTGTAGATCTGTAACTATCTCAGTGCTGACAGTTTCAAGGAGAACACTTTGCTTAGCTCTCATGAAAGAGGTGTTCACAGCAGTTTAACTTCTGTAGGTTTTGTTAATTAATTAATCCCCCTTCAAATTTGATTTTGAACAAAATTTGAAACTTAAACAAAGTCATTGCTCTGGCTGCTGAATATTGTGATTTTTTTTCCCCCGGATCAAAACTATTTGTCAGTCCTCTAAGTTCAGGAAGGGAGAGATCTTGTAGCCTAGATTTACATACAAGAATCCCTAACTAGTAAGGAAACAAAAATCCACTAGGCAGGTATGTCTCATCTGGAAAGTTATTTTCAAGCAGTTCTGTAAATCTTGTGGGTACTCTGACAATGATATTGGCGATATCATCTACAAATGTGAAGTGCATGGCCTTAAAAGATGAAGTGAATGCATAGAAAACTTCAGATGTTTTGAAGCAAGTATTCTTTACAGAAGGCTTGCTTTCTCAGGGGCTGTTTTGCTTTTGTCATACCAGTATCTGCATAAATATCTTTTTTGGTACCTTGAAAGGACATGCAAATATTGAAGCCATGTGCACAACTGATAAAACAAAGCTTTTTGCTGGTGTGTTGTTTACCTGTGTTTGGTGGGCATTGCGTTTTTGTAGGTCTATGAATCTCCCAGTGCTTGTGGGGGACCTGAAGCTCGTGATTAATGAACCAAGCAGGTTGCCTCTGTTTGATGCTATCCGCCCACTGATCCCATTAAAACACCAGGTGGAATATGATCAGCTTACACCCAAACGATCACGGTAAGAGAATGCAGGGAAAAAAAAACAACAAAAAACAAACCAAAAAAACCCCAAACAAGCAAACAAACAAACAAACAAAAAAAACCCAAATGCAGCTAACTTAAATACAACAGGAAATACTGAATTTTGAGGTAAATTCAGAGTAAAATATTGTTCATCTGTATATAGTTGGGCACAGTTATTTTACTTTTGCTGTATTTGTTAGAAGTACAGCTACCTGTACTGTACTTAAATTGTTTGCCAAGTATTTTGATCTAGTAAAAGCAGGGTAAAGGAGTCAAAACCAATATTTTCTCATATTTCCCTGCATTTAATAATAAAAAAATCTCATAGTGCTAACCCTCTAAAAGCAGTTTCAGTGATTGCAAATGTCTTTATTCATAGGAATAAACTTGATGGTTTTAGTTAATTCACATCCATCCAAACTTCAGTGAACTTGCTTTTTTTAATGCCTAAATTACATAAGAGAAAAATAATGTCTAACTTTCATATGAAACATTATTGAGACAATGTGTTATGCAGCTGAAAACTCAAGTGTTTTCCATTTTTGCAGAAAACTGAAAGAGGTGAGATTGGATCGTTTGAATCCTGAAGGGCTTGGATTAAGTGTAAGAGGTGGAGTGGAATTCAGCTGTGGCCTCTTCATCTCCCAGTTAGTTAAAGGAGGACAGGCAGACAATGCTGGACTTCAGGTAAGAAAAATCTATTCATGTTAGGTGCTAACGGTTGCTCTTTAACATTTAGAAATTGCTTTTGTTAAGATGTTCTTTGTCTCTTCTAATAGAATTCCTAAGATAAGCAAGGCAATGCCATGGTTAATACCATTATACCAGTGGTGAATGAAGTCATTAAAAATGCTCATTTAGTGCTTTTAATGATATGTAAAGATTTCTTTTTTTCTTGTTTGGGATATGATAATTTTTGAAAGTTAAAGGTTTTTCTGGAATGTTTGTAATTCATGAGTAGCAACAGTTATATGTAAGCAGATGGAAAGAAAGATCCCTAGACTGTGGAAGAGTGCTTTAGGTTGCCAAGTTCTGATTGAATGTAGAACAGAGCATATAAATACTAAAAGTGTTAATTCCATCCTGCACAGATATAATTTGCATAATGAAATGTTTACTTGAACTTCATGTATAGATTGTGGGGGTTTCAGTTTATGCAATAAAAGGAAGAACATATTTTTGACTATTCCCAGTGTCCTCTGTACTGTATAGAATTGCACTTCCTGTGATTCAATTTTGGGTAAATGAGCTTGCCAATAAGGTTGGCAAAAATAGTTGTGTGTAGAAATACTGCAATACTTATGCAATTTGCATTAATGAAGTTTAGGGTGTTGGGTTTCTTTTTGAATGCAGCATTGCTTAGTGAAGTGAAAGTGAGAAATTGCTGTGCCAAATGTCTGCATCTTTCTATCAGACTTTGAATATGATAAGGTGTATTAAAGGTGTGAGTTTCTGACTGGAAAGGCTAATATGCCTGGCTACTTTTAATTCGTTCAGTTTGAGTATGTGCTGAAAGTATTGATGGCTAAGGATTATGTTTAACACTAGCCGAAAATATATTAGACTAGGATGATTCACTACAGTGTTTAATTAAGCTAGCATGTTTTGTAGGTATGCTTCAGCATTCCCTCACAAATCTTGTAGATTAAAAACAAAAATAATATCTGTCAACAAGGCAGTTGAAGTTAGGTTTCTGTGTTTGTGTCACTCATGCTGAAAGCTTTCTAAAATTTAAACTGTTTCTCTTTCTGTTTGCATGCAGAACATGCATGTGTGTTCTGTTTGTGCATTCACAGTTATATATCCCATTCAGAATCACCTTTGAATTAGTTCCATCTTCTGTCAGCCTGCTCTGCACAGGTGCATGACTGGCATGCATGACAGGTGCATCCAGGGGGATGCTTTAGAAACTCCTTAGAACAAAACCTCAAGTTCTGTATGTAGTTAGAACTGAGAGCTGCTATAGCTCAACAAAAACCTTGTGCTCTGCGTGCTGTCAGCCTAATTTAAGCATGGGATTTGCCAACGAGCAACTGCAGAAAAGGACATTGATGCACCCTCTCAGAACCTGCATTACTAGAGTTCATGTACCTCATCCTCTATATCACACAGCAAGAGTAGGAAGTGTAGACAAGGAAGTTGTTCCTGGGCTGTGGTTCCCAGGAGGAGAGATTCCATCTGCTTCCTGCCTCAGCTGCTGGAAACTCGAGAAGAAGATCAAGACCAGTCACTTATATGGCTTTTGTAAACATCTGGAAAATATTGGAAGGCACTAACGATCAATAAAGGATTTAATAGGCACTGCCTTAAATTGCCATGCTAATACATTGGTGTTAATGCTGTGTTGCAGCTCTGCTTCTCTGCTTGTTTCAGACTAACATTTTGACACAATCACTGGACAAGGAGTGATTTTCAGCTGTTGTGCTCCTATTAGGATGTCAGTTTTCCTGCTTTCTCTGTACACAAAAAGGTCCCATGGCTTTCTGTGACTGAGGTCATCATAGGACATGTTGGTGTCAGTGAGGGGGATAGTAAAGGATCTTTGGTTGTACAAAACTCTATTTGTACAGACAAAGTAGGGACAATAAGCTTGAGACTGACTGCATTTGTTAGGGTTAGATTATAGGAATTAATATGGGCAGATGGTGCTTTGCAGCTCCTGTAACTGTCTGGCTTCTGTTTTTTGATATGTGGTATTAAAGCTCAGTCTAAAGTGCCTGAATAATAGGTGGCACTAGGCATATTCTGAAACTCAGTGAATAACAAGACCTGACAGGCAGCCCATTGTTCTAAATTGCTGTCTCACAGTAAAGCCAGCTGCTTCTGAAATTTCACCCACCTGCTTTATTTAACAAAATCTCTACACATTTTCAGTCCAAAAAGTGTGGTCTGAGAAAGGTATAATGATTTTCTATTTTACCATCAGTTTTACATCCTGCTGCTTTTAAAATTTTGAGTTCAAATTGCATGATTTCTCCTTGAAGTTCTTTCCAAGTTGCATTAAAATGATCAAATAATAATGAAGGTTCTCTGTGGCACTTGTAGTTTTCACTCTTTTTTTTTTTATTTTACTACAGTTTCTCTAAAAGGCACAAGTATTTTGTCCTTCCATTAAGAAATGGACTTCATCTCTCAACCCCCTCCCACTGCTTTTTGATACTTGTGTGTGAGGATTCTGCTGAATACAAAGAGATTGGTGTGAATGATGAAAGTGGAAGCGGTATACAAAATGGGAAATTTGAAACAGTTGATGTTATTATATGAAGCCCTTCCATTTCCTAGAAGCACTAAATATTATATTTCTCATGTTAAAAGTTAGAAATAATAGGCATTTTACTTGAGAAAAGTTAGGTTTGCATCTTTTTTCTAAAAAGTCTGTCATCTCTCTGTTTGATAGGGAAAGGGGAAACTGTGATATAATACCAAAATAATTGTTACTGTTCTACTCTGCTCAGTCCCGCAGACTTTTATCTCTACAGCTCTGATTCATTAGCTTGGTACACGGTGATACCTGTACAAAAGTAACAAAATACTTGAAAACAGCTATTAATTACACCAATATTGGATCCTGTTGTTCAGGAAAAGCTGTTTAAGTGTCCTAAAGAGAGCAGTTTGCTGTATGCCTATACATCTCCTGTAGTTCAGCCTAGATTGGGTTCTTTGTAAAGCAGTCTTGGTCATTGTCTGTCAGCATTACAAATGTCATTAAGTTGAGTGAATAGTGTTGAGTTTCAGAAATAAGATGACAGTCTAGTAAAGGAGAGTGTTAAAAATATCTATATGGGAAAAGCTCATTGCCATATTGGAGGGGAAAATAAAACATGCTTTTGTATGCATTTTTAATTTTGCATGTACCTCTTGGGGAGATGAAAACAGATTTGACTCAGTGGATGCTGACATCCTCAGAACAACGTGAGTCCTGCTGATGCAGAAGACTCATGATGGCATTTTCATTTGCAGCCCTAAAACTGGGGGGTTTCTCTGTGTTGAGGCATTGTAGTCAATAACACTATGATAGGTTACCCTTTAAAGAGTTGGGTTTGTGCAAACCCAGGCTCCATGGTCTGTTACAGTCTGCATGATGTGGAAGATGTGAGTAAAGGGGGGATCCTGAACTGAAAGGAAAAACAAAAAAGCCCACCCTCCCTTCAGCACATATGTAAAATCAACAGAAAAAAAGGAAAAATTAATAAGGTGGATGGACATGGTTTTGAATCTTTGGAACAAGTTGGTAATGTGAGTGACAGCAAGAGCTATCAGGAGTGTAACTATAAACTGAAGACCTCATGTGCTCTTCTTGTCTGATTCTATGTTTTTGCCACAGGTTGTATGTACAAAAGCCTTCATTACTGACCTATTTCTGCTCTTACAAAGATTGTTTTAAAAATCTGACTGTCAAGCTCTTGGAAGTGCAGGCCATTGCCCTGGATGAGATTTGTTTGGATGCCCAGCAGAGGGAGTGGATGTGCCACCGGTCAGGGGCAAAGGACCACAGTCCTGTTTTGCCTCTGAGTGCGTTCCGTTCTGCAGGACAGTTTTCTTTGCTTTTGTAGCCTCCTGATGCTGTGTTGTGTCAGCCAAAAATCCTCAGCTTCGGGAGAAAGTGCAACACATGAGCAATGATGGCAGAGTGGACATGTTGTTAATGTTTTGTGTAGTATTGCAGAGCATGAGACACTGCCCAGAAGCATTAGAAAAGCTTGTGAAAGAAATGAAGAAGTTACATTGATGGGGTTTTTGGGTTTTTTGTTTGTGCTTTTTTGTTGTTTTCAATTGGACAGATCACAGTAGGAAGATCCAATAGTCATTATCACAGTATGAAAAAAGGTAGAAAGTGACAGCATGCCTAATGTCCTGCCACCCAGTGTCGTCCCTCTGTGTGTGCTGCAGTCTCTAGAACACAGCCTATACTGAGGAGTTTCTACCTCAGTTTCACTCACTCCTCTCATATAAAATGAAAGCACAGAGCTTCTCAACAAAGTAATAGTAGATTTATTTTTTTAAACTAACCTTCCACCCAAATTTTGTTGAGTAAAAATATAGTTGCTTTAGTTTTGTGGAAACTTGCATCAGCCTAATGCAGATACCAGCATGGAAAACCTAAGTCTGAAGTGAAATTTGGGAGCTTGACGCTTGGGTCTTTAAATGGAACATTTTAGGCAATCATTGACTAGAGATAATGCTGCCATGAAACTGCACAGGTTTGTGAGGGAGGAGGCACCCAAAGTTTCATTGACTAAGAGCAAAATCCCATGCTGTTGATGTTAATGAGAAAAAGTCTCATCAAATACATTTTACATAACAAATATTCACAATAGTTCAGAGGAAATGCTACTGAAGAGGAGTAAACCCAAAGTATTTGGCTTTGTCCATGTGGAGATCAGAGGTATAAGATGATACTCTTGATGGTTTGCTATGGTAATTTCCTGGTGATCATTTGTATATTTTACTTTGCAGTGGATGGATCTGCATTGATAATGGAAGAAATCCTGCACTAATTTCATACAGCCCCATCAGGTGGTGCATGCCAAGTAAAAGTCTTTGCTTATGGTGCTCTAGCCAGGACCTGGCATTTTTCAGTGTAATCTTGAGCAGATAATAGGGCACTACCTTAAATGAAGTAGGCAATGTCTTCATCACTGACTCCTTCTCAGCCTACCTGGATAAGAGGATCATTGGGCAGAGTTCATAAAAACTTGGAAAATTCTCTCTAGTCATCATAGCACATCCAATTTTGATTTATATTAGAGGAAGGGAAACTTTCTGATTGTATTCTGATAAATAAGATATGAAACTTTATAGAAGTGGCTGAAAGCAGCCTGTCCGTTCTGCACTATTAAATTGAACACAGCCAAGGAATGTCCTTGGGGTGCTGGCATGGACTGCCAATAAATGTTGTTGGTGGTCATGTGGCCCAGGGGTATAAAAGTATAATAGAAGAGAATTATTCCAAAATTATTTGAATTAAAACACAGACCTGATATAGAGTAGACAGTATTTATAAAATTGCTATATGGTCATTAATTTGCTCTTTTGGTGTTTGGTATTATAAAAAAATACAGGTAAGTCTTAGCTGGACATTACCTAAAATTCATAAAGTGCTCATGCATGAACATTATTTATCCTTTGCATCAAAATTATTTCCAGATTGTATCCAATCTTAAAAACTTTAAAAATTATTATCTCACAATTGCTTTTTCTTCTCTTTCCCATTTTTGAGGTTGGAGATGAGATAGTGCGCATAAATGGATATTCCATTTCATCATGTACACATGAGGAAGTCATAAACCTCATTCGTACAAAGAAAATTGTGTCCATAAAAGTTAGACGTAAGTAACACACAGCAAACCTCACCTCTATCACCAAAGATTGCTATTAATAGATTGCTCTTGGTCTGCAGAAACTTAACAGTATGTTTTTCTTTTTCAGATGTTGGCATGATACCTGTCAAAAGGTAATGGCTTTTCATTTGAAAACAGACTATTCATTTTCACACATCCTCTTCTCTCCAGAGAATCTGTGTTTAATTATGAAAATGTGTGAATGCTGATTAAAATGTCATAGCTTTTTTAATGAACAGGCTGGTGTCTTGTTTGATGAATCTGATTTTACACTCGTTGCCCACTTAAATGAACCAATTTCAATTTCTTCATTTGTCACAGACATCTCCTGGAAATTTAATTATCAATGCACCTATCTTAACAGAGAGCTCCACGGCTTCTCTGTGTATGTAGCATTTGATGGGGTTCAGGGTTTAGAAAAATTTTAAGTTGTTTTGGTCTTCCAAGTTTTGTTGAAAAGCTGAATCTTTAAGTGGAATGCTTGAGAAATGTTAATGACAGGAGATGTTGCTCTGCATAGACCTTTGTGTAAGATTTTGAGGGGTTATGGTTCATTTTACAGTCTTCCTCTGTAAACCCTTCAGTTTCCTAAAATTGTTTCACTTAAAAGGGCTTTATCAATTTTATATTCAATCTTTACTACCCCAATTAACTGTACACTTGTTTCATGTTCTATTTAAATTGCTGGGAAATAAACCAAATATGAATGGTATCCAATGAAAATTGTGGATACAAAACAGAAGGTTCCATTCCAAAGTATCTTCTGGAATACACTGAATACACTGACATTCATTTTGTCTCTTTTTTTTTTTTTTTTCAGTTCACCAGATGAACCCCTCAAATGGCAATATGTGGATCAGTTTGTGTCAGAGTCTGGGGTAAGAGATCAATATTCTGTTAAATGTCTTCTGGGGAATCAGTAATGGTTCTGAAACACTTTCTCCTCTGACCTTATCAGAGAAGCTATTGTATGTACTACTATAATGCAATATCTTGTTGAAAGTATTCTATGAGAAATATCTTTTGTGATATGAAATGATTCTAGAGCTATTAGGTAAGGAAAGGGCAGAACACAAATGAAATTGCTTTTCCTCATTAATTGCTTCTTCATTTTGCTTGAGCTTATTAACTTCTCAGGCTGTCAGTCTACTGTATAAATCTTTATCAGATTATTTGGCCTATTTTAGACATATTAGTGGAGGAATTACAACTTTGAATGCAAATGAATGCTAAGGATTGAAGAAGTGAAAAGAAACACCACAATTACTGTTCTTTTGCTTTCAGGAAAACAGACTTAGTTAAATAGTGAGCCTTATCATGTATTTCTCCAGCCCTTTTGTCAGGGAACACCTAAATTATTATTTTTCCATATCACTTTTCTCTAATTTTCCTTCACCCTTTTCTGAAGACAAAGATTGACTATTAAAGTAATCCTCTCCAAATAGATAAGTTCAGTCTTTCACCTCAGCCATGCAGCTCTACTGAAATGACTCTAAACAAATTTACATTCATTTACAGCAGGATAGAACCTCGGAGCCTTGAATAGGACCTTGAATCTTATCTTGATGCTGGCTGGGATTCATCCTGGCTACATGAAATTTTATAGTAGTCTTGATAAGAATTCAAGGCAGAATTAACATCTGCAGCATTGTTTAATCTCTCTACAGGAGGGAAAGGGCAGTGTTGCTGGACTTGCTTCCTCTGGAGGGAGAGACAGTAAAGAGAAGAAAGTCTTCATTAGCTTGATTGGTACAAAAGGCATGGGATGTAGGTGGGTGCATTTTTTTTTTTTATTGTCATTGTTTTCAAAATGAGACACTCAAGGCAGTTATTTCCATCCTTCTTGTATATGATGTTAGGAAAATAAAAATCTCTGCTGGATCAGGAAGGCAAACTGCAACAGCAGGATATCTGTGGCACATATTACATACTGTTAGGCAAAGTACAAGTACCTGTGTTACAAGTTCTGTCATAAAGAAAAAAATCTTTAAAATTTAAAAATAAGAGCACACTGGAAGTGCCTTAGTGCAACTTGTCATGGAATTGGATTATTTAAATGCTTTTACATTTTTAAATACTTATAAGTGCTGCTCAGTGATATAGCAAATTCCAGCACTATCCACTGTCAGGTTCACTCCCTGCACTTCGCATGCCTTCTCTGACCCTTTTCAGAACTAGAACACCATCACAAAGCTATATCCCTTTTCTAAAATTTGCAAGATATTTTAGAAATATGATTCTGGGATTCTTGGACTCCTGTCCTTGCAATACTTTTTGAGATTTTTGGAGTAGAAGGGATATTGTAGGATTTATTATGTATTTAGAAATATATAGTTGAAATTATCAGAACTTTTTTCTCCTGCAATTTGGAGGATGTAAAGGTTTTTTTAAAATAATTTACAAACCTGGAGAGGTCGTTCAGCATCACTTATTGAATATATAATCTATAAAAGTAGTTTTTGTATCTAGGCCCAGATTAGATGGCAGCTTAAATTTCCTTAGATAGATGTTGGCCTCTGGATGAGACATCCTTCTTACTCCTAATAAGTAATCCTAACAAAATAAAAATGTTTTATGTATACTGTGTCTTGCAGTTCAGTGAATAATTAGTATTTCTAATTGTGTTACTTGCTTGCTTTCAAATATTATTAGTGTCCTGGTCCTTTACACAGTGTACATCAGCATACATATCAGTTTCAACATGTAAGGCAAAATACAGAAGCTTGAATATTTTTCTTTCAGCTTTTACTTTAAAACCAGGTTTGTGGTATGGAGAATAAAAAAACAGAATGATAAACCATTGTGTGTGTACTGCTAAGTTTTGGTGTTTGTTTCAGAGTTGGCTAATACCATAAATATTCTTTAAGCAAAAAGAAATTATGAGGTAACAACTAAAACTACTCACTGCATTACATGCTATTCCTCATAAATGTTATTCTATAAATATAATCCAAAATAATGTATGGGGTTTTTTACATTTCCAGTATTTCCAGTGGTCCAACACAAAAACCAGGCATTTTTATCAGCAATGTTAAGCCAGGCTCTCTTTCAGCAGAGGTGGGCTTAGAGGTAAGGTTGCCACTTTCCAAGGTAGGTATCACAAGGAACTCTTGTTTTATATGCACAGCTTCAAGGATTCTGAAAAGAGTTTATTGTGGGGTTTTTGTTTGGTAGGTTTTTTTCCCCATGGGAAAAAAATACCTGGTGATTAGATTTCAAACATAGCTAGCATCCTAAAATTTTAAGAACATGAGTGACCTAGGTCAAACCAATACTCCTTCATGCTCAAGGTTTGATCCCAAGCAGTGGCAATAGGAGATCCTAGTGTAGGAGGATGTGCAAGCCTGACCTGTTTCCCCATGCTTGATAGTACCCATGATTGTTGTATTGATCGTGTTAGAGAGCATATATCTTTCTGTTTTTTATTTAATATATGTACTAACTTAACATCTGTACATGCATTAATAAAAATTTGCGTTAACTTCTTTAGGTTGGTGATCAGATTGTTGAGGTGAATGGAGTGGACTTTTCTAATGTGGATCATAAAGAGGTAAAATCAAATCTTCTTAATTCCCTGGATATGTAGTTCTCAGCTTATTAAACATCTGTCCTGTTTTCCTGTCCACAAAAAGTATATTTTGATACTGGGCTATTGACTCAGGGGGTTGTGTATTGAATGTTGGATTTTGGATATTTGCATACCTACCACTCTACTTAGATCTGGAAATCCCAGCCTTGGCAACCAGCATTGTACTGGCCTTTTATCACTTCATTCATGCTGATTTTGTTTTGTTTTAATTTGCAGGCTGTCAGAGTGCTCAAGAGTAGCCATACTTTGACTATCTCTGTGGTAGCAGGTGCTGTAAGTAGTACATTTGTAAAAGCAGAACATTTGTAACCAGAAACTTGCTATGTAAGTAAATAACGGTTTAAAAAAAAGGATAAAAACAAAAGCTATGTTTTGTCTAAGATCTATAGCTCTGTCAGACCAGGACAGTTTTGAGTGGCATGTGATTCTTTTATGCCACACAAAGTATTCTCAAATAAAACATGATTGTGAGCCAGTGCAAAACCATTCCTTGTCAAAATTAATTTTATTGTAATGGTCTCTCATGTTTCAGATGTTCTGTTCTAATAGAACAGCTTCTGCTGAAACGAGGAAGGTGAATTGGATTGGAGATAAATAATTTTTAATCCTGAATCACTGATCCTTTAGTCTTATGCCAAATTAGTTCCTTTTGTAAGTGTTTTTCTGATCTGATTAGTGTATTGACACCCTGAACATTGCCCAGTTTTTCATTTCCACTGTTCTGTGCAACAGAACCACAAGCCTTTGGGGTATAATCTAAAGTCAACTGAAATGAATAAAATCTTCCCTCTGACCTCAGTGTGACTTTCAAGAAATGTTTTAATGTTTTTAATGCCTTAATCCTTCTTATAGAAAGTGTAAAGTTGTATACAAGAGGATAATCAGGTTCCAGAGACTAATGAAATACAGTCTTTTCTTATTGCTTTGTAATCAAATTAAATAGGGAAAAAAAGATTTAATGAGTCACTTCAACTACTACTTAAGGGCTCATGCATACTGTGTAACTGCATTAAGGAATTAATAGTTTATTTGATCTACTCTTACAGTAACAAAAGATGAAGTCCAAACACACTGTAGGCATTGTTTAAACAAATACTCTGGGCTAGTCAATTAAACTCCAAGAATTCAACATCCTAAGGACTTCATTTCAACTCCCAGTTATGTTATCAGCTTTAAAAATGTGAGATCCACCTCAGCATGCATCCCTGCTGTGGTATCCTTAAAATGGCAAATTGTTGCTATGGAACTCATCTGTTCCTCACTCCTTCACCTTGCATGTCTCTTCTCAATAGACATATTTGTCTGGAGAACAGATAGCATAAGGAAACAGTTTCTGTGATATGGTGCAAAGACATTCCTCTATACCTGGTCTTGTTCAAGACATCCATTTTGTGCTTTAGAGACAGGAAAAATCCTACCTTCCTAATTAACATGGGATTTTAATTTCAGAAATGGAAATTAGATTAGTGTTACCAAAGTGTTCTACCTATAGCAGTATGGAAATATCTTTCTTGAATAGAAAACTGTGGTGGTGAAAATAGTGCTAGTATCTTAATAGCAATAGAAAATAGTGCTGGTGTCTTTATTGTAAAGCAAGTGAAACAGGAACAAAACCAACTGAAATACATAAACTATACAGTGTTTTGGGGATGTACTTTCCCTGTATTTGGGTCCCTGAATGATGATATGTTTCTGCAGAAGCCAGGGATGGAGCATTAAAACACAGCAGCTGTGTAGTTGTCTTCACACTGGGAATCATTCAGTGTTCTGTTCTCTGGCATTTCATTGCTCAGTGAGATTTCAAGAAAGTATAAAGTGAAATTTTTTCTGGGTGACACACTGAGCATGTATTTGGTGTGACCCCTATGGTGTTTTTGCTGACTTCAGTAGTTGCACACCTCTTCTGAGGTTCTTAGCACATAATTACTTAGAAGCTGAAACTAGATTTGCTCCTTGGGGTAAGGGGTCAGGTCTTTGAGGATCTTTTCAGGGTGTGTTCCTCAGGAAAAGCATTGTGAGGAAATGGCAGATGTGCTCCTATGTAATTGGGTTTGAGCTATTTCCTAGAAGAACTGCATTCATGAGATATTTTCACAACTGACTGGGGTGGTGGTTTTGATTGCAGGGAAAGGAGCTGTTCATGACTGAAGAAGAAAGGCAAAGAGAAGCACGTCTCCGTGAGCAGGAACGCCAGGAGTTAATGCATCAGAAGCGGCTTGCACTGGAGACCAACAAAATCATCAAAGAGCAGCAAGAGAAGGAAAGAATGTGAGAACTCTCTATGGGACAGTCTGAAAAATTTAGCTTGGATTTGGAGAGGGCATGGAAGACAGGAGCACATAATTATTTCTGTGATGCTTCTCACAGAAGTGAGAAGATTCTCAACTTAGATTAATTGTTTTGCTTTTGCAGAGTCTCTGCTCATAAAGTGTTTGTCCTGTGATGCTCTTGATGTTCTGGGCTTTCAAGCTTATATCATTCAAAGCAATCTCGAGTAGAAGGGTCACTCTGCTCCTGACTGTCATACCCCAACGATTCAATGTGATATTCTTTATTTTCCTATTGCTATTCACTCATAGCTAATTAAGCAGGACAGTTAGAAACTTTATACTCCTACAAAAACACACTATAGAAGGAGGTAGTGACTTATAGAATTAAGTAGATGATTTATCCTTATTATCCAGATGGTCAGGAATGTCCTCAGGATTCCTGGGAAACCATACTGAACTTTTGGGATATTAAAGTTTACTTTTAAAACAGAGTATTTCCCCCCAGTACAAATGTATTTACTGTCTGTGCCTTTTACTAACTATATGCTGACACACAGGTTCTTACTCAGAAATACTATTTTTATCGTGTTGTCCTGGTTCCTCTTGTTATAGAAGGAAGCTGGAGATTTCCCAGAAGGCTGCAGAGGAAGAAGAGAGATATCGCAGAGAAATAGAGCAGTGAGTAAAAACCTTACACAGGAAATGTGCCACCTGGAAGAGGATTCCTTGTGTATTAGATCTGGCTGAAAACATTCTGCATGCTGCTTTCAAATAAAACTGTGTAGTATTTTAATTTAGCTAAATGTAGGACCCAATACATATCAGTAAGTACTCCACAGTTTAAGAGACTGACCTTAAAATCAGCACCTGTAAACATTATGGCAATAATAAAATCAATGTAAAGTTGAAGTTAAGCACTTATTTTTAAAGTATTATTAACATATAAAGAAACTTAAGATTAAAGAAGTTCTGTGTCCTTGTTTACTTGTTTAGTCTGTTGTCACTGAAACACTACTTTTAATTCAAAGAGGAAAAAAGCAGTACTGCTAAGAAACAGATCAGTACCATATTTTTAACTTAAGCATTCTTTTGCATTTCAAAGTTTGAAATTAGCCAGTTGTTACCACAGTAATTAACTTTCCGTCTAAATGATGCTGGAAAATTGCATGAAAATACAAGTTGGAGAATAATACCTGTTTAGATTCAGCCTTTTAGGGCTAAGATTGATCCTCAAGTCTTTGGCTTTGCCCCTTTGACATATTAAGGGAGTTTTAATTAATTTAATTAATTTAAGTCCCTTTTCATGTCCTAGCTGAGATTTTCTGATAGAAAAAAACAGGGATTTGTGAATTTGTAAGGTGCAAAAAGAAATGTATTCCCAACTGTCACAAGAGAAAAATCTTCTGGCAGTCCTGCTGTGGGCTCTGCAGCAGCACATGGATAAATTCTTCTTATGTATTTCCCTTTTCTGATCTCAAGGAATTGATAACATCCTGTTCTTTATTGTGGAACACTGTAGAAATTCCTGCAATAGCTAAAAGCTGCTATAAAAGCAGGCCAACACAGGTGAAGGATGATTCTGTTCTCCAAATCTAGATTGCCTGCCTGTTATAATGAATGTTGCATGTCTGCTGTGTTTTTCTGTACTAAAACATCTTTACTCACTCAGGGAGGGCTTTCATGCCCTGAGGGCTGCTCAGTTTAAGATCTAGCACAGCTTTATACCTCCTTGTATAATTTTTAAGTGTTGCTCAGGCACTCTTAATGCTTTTCCATATCACAATCCAAATTGTTAAGTCAGTGTCAATCTCCTGGGTGACAAAGAGGGGGAATAGTCGCAGAGGAACCTAGATGAAATCTAAATCTGAGATTTAATGAGCAGTTGTGGCAAGCTAAAATACAATATTTTTCTGTATTAATTGTTTTTAAGGATCATGCCTTGCCTTCTTTTAAGAATCTTTTCTGTAGGAATTCCTTGTATAAAGTCACTGTGCCCTTTTTTGGTATCTTACATTTGAAAAAACTTCAAATGTGCCTAAATGGCAGAGGTCCCTAAGTCTATGTACTGCAAGTACATTGTAATACCAACATTTTTTAATTAAAATTAAATGAAAAAACGTTCTGTCTATTGTTCCCTGACAATGCCTCTAAATTTAAATAGTGAGCTCAGCCACAGATTTAAGAGTGTTTTGACTCAATGTGAGTATTTTTTCAATTTACTTTAGTTAATTTAGAGATGCAGAAGATAATCCAAATACAAAGAGCATCATATATATCTATCTAAGACCTGATAAAATTTGGCACCACATAATCAGTTCAAGGCAAGCTATAGTCAAGAATAGATCTTGGATCATTTAAGCTAACAGATATGAAGCTACATGTTATTAGGTTACTCAGCACTTCTGATGTGACATACTTGGTATTTGCTGAGTTTTTATTTGAGAGGTCTTTTTTCTCTGATCATGGTGATATAGTAGGGAATTTACTAGTTTTGTATGCTCTTTTCCTGAACTGTGACACACTCTGCACCACCCCCATCCTGTATCTGTACCCATCTCTTCCCCTCTCTTCCCTTTTTTAAATTTTTTTCCCTTTTCCCCCCAGAATAGAAAATTTAATATGGTCTCCATTTCAACTGCATTTATTTCTTTTTGGGAAGAGTCACTTTTTATGGCAACCCAGGACTATCTGTTTAGGCAGCAATCATCAAAACAGATTTAAAAATACAGAGAGGAAACAGTTTTAGGTATAATTTGCCATTGTGACATCTGATTTAAGTATATGGTAGATGTTCTGCCACTCAGTGTTTCAGTTAAAATTGACAGTTTTTCAAGTAAGTAATTCCAGTCCTAAAAATGAAAAATTTCTAAGTGAGAGATGGTTTTTTACTTTATTTAAGGTGACAGTACTGTAGTGTATCACTCAAGGCTTAGTATCTGTGCAGGTGTTTACACAACACACCTAAGAAGTCTAAATATTAAATAAGAATACCTTACACTGTATTTTGCAAATTATCTTAGTAGCTTAGTAAATGAAACAGATTGATGAAAGGAATTCAGTCAGGAGAAGGAAGCAGTTTATTATGTTTTATATTCAAGAGAAAAAACAAATATTCTGAAAAATTATAATGGCAATGAATATATACTGATATTGTTGGTTTTGTACTCAGAATGTCTAACTGCATTTGTTTCCTCTAGGATAACAGCAGAGGAAGAGAAATTTAAAAAGGAGTGGGAAGAAGACTGGGGTCCTAAAGAACCACTCAAGTCTCTAAAAACTGTAACTGCAGAAGTGCACTCTGCCCCTCGTCCCAAACATAAAAGTAAGTAATTTATGTCAACTTGCCTTCTTCTTTTTTTAGAGACATCACTGGGCTGTATGGAATATACCACCAGTTTGTCTCCAAATTAAGCTAGCTATGAATTGGTTATTTTCAGAAGACTGGAAGCATATGATAAACCAATTAAATAATTCTTATTTAACAGGTACCTGTCTTGCAGAATCTACATCCACTCAAAGAGTCATGGTTGTCTAGCAATCAGCAGCAGGAAAAAATAAAAAGACTAAGGTTCACTAAGAACTGGTCTGAAGCATCAACCTCAATAGCTTGGGGGTTTGGTGCATTGTTTTACATGTTGTTTCTGTTCAGTGTTTACCTGTCAACCTTTTCACAGTTTGGGTTGGAAGGAATCTTAAATGTTCCAATGCCCTGCCATGGGCAGGGACATCTCCCACTAGATCAGGTTGCTCAGAGGCCCATCCAAAACTGGCCTTGAACACTGCCAGGGATGGCACATCTACCACCTACCCTGGGTAACCTGTTCCAGTGTCTCACAGTAAAGAATTTCTTCCTAGTATCTAATCTAAATCTATCCTCTTTTAGTTTAAAGCCATTCTCCCTTGTCCTGTCACTACATGCCCTTTTAAGAAGTTCCTTTTTGGTTTTCTTGTAGCCCCTTTTAGGTACCAAAAGGCTGACCTAATGTCTCCCAGCAGCCTTCTCTTCTCCAGGCTGAACAGCCCTGATTCCCTCAGCCTTTCCTCACAGCAGAGGTGCTCCAGCCCTCTGGTCATCCTCATGGCCCTCTGCTGGACCCATTCCAGCAGGTCCACATCCATCTTGTATTGGGAGCCCAGAGCTGGATGCAGCACTCCAGGAGGAGTCTCATGGAAGCAGAGTAGAGAGTCAGAGCCCCCTCCCTTGACCTGATGCCCCTGATACAGCCCAGGATGCTGCTGGCTCTTTGACTTGCTTGTCCATAGGGAATTAAGAGAGTTGGAGCTTAGCTGGCAGTCAAGAAGCTAAATTAGAAGCTTAAAATGGTATGTGGAAAGTGTATTTAAATTGTATTGTATAAAGAAAAATGTGGAAAGTGCTTGTTGCATAATTTTTAGGAGACCTGGGCCAATTCCTAACCTGATGTTATTTTATTATAATATCTTGTGTGTGACTTTGGGGAAGTCTGCTGATGGTTCCCTTACAGGAAAAGCCACCAAACTCTGCAGGCTTCCCTTCACCACATAGCAGACTAACTGTCCACATGCAGATTCTAACAGCTCTTCAGGACTGGAGGAGGATGGAGATTGATTTAAGTAGGGTTTTTGGGGGATTTTTTGTTTGTTTTTTGGTTTTTTTTTAACAATTCTGTAGTAAAACATCCCATCACTAAGTTGTTTTGTTTTTTTTTTATTTTGTTTCATGGAAACTTCTAGTCACACATTACTGATCTCTTTTTCATTTCATGGGAACTTCCAGTTACTGTCACTTCTGTCCCCTCACCCCTTTCCTCCTTTGTTTCTTTAGAAGATTTAAAGGGAGTTGCACATGACCAACTTGAAACAGATGACACGGATGAAGTGAACATGAAACAGGACAAACAGGTTTGCCACTCAGCCCTGACTTCCTATCCTGATTCAGATTCTTCCTGTGTCTCACTTCCTCCTGACAGTCAGTCTTGACATTGAACTGACCATTTGGTTTTCCTAGGGCAATATGTGTGGTCCTTTAGTAAATGATGAAAGATTTTGACACTGCTGCTGTTATTGCATCTAAAGATACCTTGATATAAAATCTAACAACCCTACAGAAACATGGACTATATTGAGTGCTCTCAATATATTGTATTAGCAGTGTCTCTTATATAAACTTACAGTAATATATTCTTGTGTATGTTTTTACTTAGCAATATCTCTTATAGTATTTATCCACTTGGCTTGAAATATTTTGTGCTGGGAAATAGAGCTTTTCATGTCTCCTCAAAAGCCATGTTCTGCCACAAACTTGAGAGTTTGAATGCCTGTTTAATTTTCATAAGGCTTGCTAAAACTACTGTAAAATAGGAGTTTGACCGTAGAAATATTAGCAGTGCACATGCCTGCATGGTTCTGTGTGAAGATTACTTGTTGCATTTTCTTTGTTTGACAAAAAATGTGTATCGTTAAAATAAGGAAAACTTATGACTCAATGTTCTAGAACTGTTTATCAAGAATTTAGCTAAGAACTTGTCATGTGATATCAAATCTCTGGTGTTGTGCCTTCAAATAAATTTTAATCAGTTACAGATATCAGCACAGATTGATTTGAGTATGAGCCTGTCCTTGGCTTTTCTTCAAAAAACAACTTTTCCTTTGCCTTTTGTAGCTTTTGGATGGTTTTATCGGTATGATGGAAAATTTCCCACAATCCGTAAGGTACAAAGTTTGAAATGTGAATTTGTTTGCTCTGTGTGTGTTTGAATTGGAATTCCCTTTTTTTCTTCTTCTCTGTTATTAGTAAATATTCTTTATAGTCCAATGCTCCTTCTTTTAACGTGTGCACAAATTAAGATGCCTTTGGGATGCATGTGTCCAGGACTTTGTCCTTTTGAGTCCTTCAGGCTCTGAGTTCTGCCAAGTGCAGAGGGAACTGTATAACAATACTTCACAGAAGGTGCTCATTGTAGGTGGGCAGTGCATGTCTTCATGTTCTCCAAAAGTCATTAGAATCATGTTTATATAAAAACAGTAAAGAGACAAAAATATACAGTTATACCTTTGCAGACCTCCCTGTAGGAGAAGTGCTGAAGGCAAAAGGCTTTTAGCCATGTATATACGAGAAAAATAAAAATAAAAATTAACAATCTTTAAGCTGATAGAATACTTCTGTGTCTGCTGCTGAAGTATTGCAATGTCAATTTATAAGAGTTTCAAATAATATTTTATATTTGCTGTTGCTTCCTTCTTTTTATTTCTTGCAATATATATTAGCCATATTGTAGGGGGCTTGCTATGGTGTTGTGTGCTCTGGTGGTGGATTTTATGATAATTAACTGTGGTAAAAGTGCTGTGAAGATTTTGTGCATGTATCTGGCAAGAACTCAAGGTTTCAGAGGAGGTCATTATTATTTCTGACGAATTATTTGTGCCACTGTTTAGGACGATTACTTTGACTTTCTGTGTGCCCAGTATATACCTGTTCTCCTTAAAACAAATTAGGAGAAGATGGTGCATTCCAATACCTTTTTGTACTGCTGGTGACCATAAATCATCATGGATCTGTAACCTGTGTGAAAGCCAGGCCAGTTAGGATTTTAATCTGAAAATTGTAAATGCATGTTACGGAAACTCTTCACATTAAGAAGGTAGTATTTTGTGTTGCTGCTGACAACTATAGTTTATAGAATGCCCAAATACCTCTTCATATGCTAATGATCTTACACAATTCCTGTTGAACTTTACCACACAGTGCGCACTAGAAGCTTGAAAAGATTTATTTTAATCATTTGCTTTTGGCAGTGATGAATTTTCATCCTGCTCCCTATTCCTAATATTTTTTTTAATTTTCTTGAAAAACAAAATTTCCCTCTGTACTTAAAATATCTATAATAGGAAGTAAACAGAATCCATGGGGAAAATTGCAGGAAAGGATGAATCATCCTGTTTTATCTGAATGCTGTGAATGCAGCTATGACAGTCAGCTAGATGTTCATATTCTAGAAGACTTTGGCTTGTGTACTGCTTAGTGTGCCTTTGAATTCAGTAATTCTTCAAATGTTGATATGTAGCAAATTGACCTGCCTGATGTTACATCTAGCAGACAGTACTAAATTTATTACTCGAACTTATTAGAGGATGATAGTTGAAATTGTTGTTAAGGTAAAAACTAATTATCCCTGAATAAAATACTTCATTGGATTAGGTTTATTTTAAAACATTAGTGGTGAAAAGCTATTTTTTTTTAGTTAGGCTTTATTGCCAATGTTTTTGGAGTTCCTTTTCCCCCTTCTCCCCTCCCTACAATACCACCACCATGTAGCCATGAAGCAATACACCACATCCCACTGAACTCAGTAGCACAAAGTTCCAGTTAACTGCTTGACTGGGGGAATTGGCTTTTGTAGCTGCCAGGGAAAATGTCTGCTTTCCAAGGCTTTGTTATCAATATTAATGTGCAAAAGGTGAAAGGGAGACAATGCTATTTAATGTTAAGCAGTTTGTGGTGGTTTGGGGAATTCAAAGCATGAAAAGTCAATAACTGAAGATGATGATAAGAACAAAAATCAAACCCAAAGCACAGCCTTTCTGGCAGTGGCAGTAATTGTCAGTAAGTGGCCACCTGTTCCTCTGTTTTACTTTTCATTAAAAAAAAGGAGGACATGGCATTTTCAGTATGAACTGAGTTCTACCTGTACAGATGTGAAAGGGCAGCAGAAATGGGACATCACTAAGGTAGAAATAAGGAGCAGCATGTATTTTGAAGACAACAGGAATGGGGGCTTCCAAAAGAGTACATAGTTTTTCCCCTTTGTTTGTATCCTACATCTAAAATTTTGGAGTCACTTTGTGCTGTATTAGTTAACTCATCTGAGTAGATTTTATCCAGTGCTTGTAGGAGCTACATGGTCTTTGTGATGCAGTGTTCCTTCTTGGAAGCAACTCTGTTTCTGCACTGATCTAAACCTTTCCTTTATAACTCCTTATTTCAGTTTTATTAGGGGATTTAATGTTGATTTTAAGGCATATGCATGAAGCTGTTGTATGCATGGATTATTCACATCTACCTATACATGAGCATCTGTCACCTGAAAGCAATCAGTCTCACATAAATGCCAAAGCAGATAGATGGCAAATCAATACCCAACCAAAACTGTTTGAATATTCAAAGTTTTGTAGTGGGCCTGTGTTCCCTAATATTGTAACTTTGCACAGGAGCAAAGAATTTTAATTCTCTGATCTCATCCAGTTTATGTTAGGGGGCACGAGCCCTCCAAATAGTCTGAATTTCCTGCACATTACTGGGTAAATGGACTTAGAAAACCATCCCCATATTTGTATAGACCGTGATTAATTTTTCAAGGCAGGCACTCATGTACCAAGATTGACATTTGTGGTGTTTTTAGCTGATGTAAAAATTTTTGTTACAAATCCTTCCCAGAAAGGGAAAGAACGAAAGAAGTCAAAAAGTGATAGCTTTTGTGAACAAAAGAAGAATAAGAAGGAAATGGAGTTTGAGCAAAAACTTGCCAAAGAGAAAGAAGGAATGCTGGAGAAAGAAAAACAACTGAAAATAAATCGTCTTGTGCAAGAGGTATGTTGTGATCTATCAAGTGCAAAGCTATATTGAAAGAAAATTAGATGGATTTTTAGTGGAATTATTTTAGCAGGACACTTGTTTAATTATGTCAAAGGTAATGAAATTCTCAAAGCTGTTTTACTGCAGAATTCTGTTTCCACATTTGTTTATTTCTAGTCAGCTTTTGCCCAAATGAGGATAGGTCTGCAGCTGTGTTCATGTGTAGTGATGAAAATGAAACACTAATGAAAAATAGCAAAATAGGAAATCCTTCTTAAAAGTACTATTGTTGTTGTCATTTTTAAAACTAATTTAGGTGGCATTTCATACTTTTGAAACATATTTGTATTATGACCATACCTATAAACTTTTCTAATGCACCAATGTTATGGTCAAGGTATCTGAGACAGAACGAGAAGACCTGGAAGAATCAGAAAAGGTGCAGCACTGGGTGGAAAGACTTTGTCAAACACGGTTAGAACAGATTTCCTCTGTGGAGAATGAGTCTCCTGAGGTAAAATTCTAGCTTTTCTATATAATGCATGATCTCTAAATGAAAGTAGTCTCCTAAAAGCAGCAGGTTTTACCAGTGACAAAATTTGTCTTTCCCCCTCAGTCTTCTTTCTATGAGAGGAGAACAAAAGTCAGTAATTGATGACTTACAATCTATAGAATTTTTTCCTATATTTTATGAATATTTAAATATTATTTTAATGAACTAATTGTACTTTGTCCCTTTTAACTTTATTATCACCACTAAATTAACAGTTTTATCATCTCATGAAATATTTCGACTAAGTGGGAGATGCTACCAGTAACAAAAGCTAGATCCAGCTATATTTATTAGTATCATGTGAATATAAGAACATCATTGATGATGAGCTCTTGGAAGCTTCCTTGTATTGCATGAAATAAAGGAACAGGATGAGAAAACTACAAAAAACCATGAAACTCACAAGGAGTAGGGTTTGGGCTTATGCTTTAAGTAGGCCCCTTTAATCTGGAGAGCTGCAGATAGTGATTGTTCCTTAGAGCCTGGTGGTTCTAGACATGGAGTGAGGCTTTCCCACCATCCTGTTGCTCTGGCTGTCTTCCAAGGAGAGCCACTTCCAAGAGGAACACTGCAATCTACTGAGCTCCCATGGGATCCCCGAGAAACTGCAACCACAAAAAGGACCTTGGGGAACACTCTCGCATGATTTTCCTTCAGGTCAGCGTGGAGCAGCTCTGGAAAAAGCAGCTGATCTTTTGTTCCTCATGGCCCTAGGCTCAGATCTATGTGGCTTTTCAGTACAGATCTTTAGTGGAATGATTATGCAGAGTTTTTATCTCGCTATCACTTGGCAGCTTGTGTTCTGCTAGAACTTTGTCCCTCTCTGTAAAGTAAGAAACAACATTGCAGATTACAGTGTTGTATTATCAGAGCTCTAACTGGAATTAAAACAAGCACTCTGTGTTGTGTTTGCTCCATCAATTATTCTATTATGTTATATGTAATTGCTCTATTACAGTTTTTCTACAAACCTATTCAAGAAGTTAAAACATGTAAAACACAAAACCTGAGCTTCTTAGGGCTAAATGCAGCTGAAAAATATTCATGTGCTACAGGTTTGAACTGTTTCTTGGGAACAAGAGCATTCAAAATCTCAATGTCTGCCAATGAAATAGCTATTTTTCAGCACAAAGCAATTAGCATGTTAGATAAGAAGAATGTGAAAAGTGTGCGCTGGAGGGAAGTGTTGCCATATTAGAGTAAGATGAATGTGTCTGTCAGTGTATCTATGTAAGGTTTCCTCAGCTGAGTCTACAAAATAGCAAAATGACTGAATTTTCTCAAATACTCCAGTTTGATCACTTAATAATAAAATGTTAGCAATTCTAACAACATATGTAGACTCCTTCCTCACACACATCCTTATTTTCCTGATGAGCTCCTTATTGTGTTCAAACTCTGAAGTTGTTTAGTGCCCCAATAGATACAGTGTGGAGTAATATAAATTATAAGATCTCAAGCCCCTTGAGGTTCAGAATTTCATAGCACGCTAAACTTTTTGTTTTGATAGCTGCTTAAGCTTAATTTCCTTTCTTGTACTAATGTGTGGTTATGTTTACACAACTTTAACCCGTCTCCCTTTCTTAATGACATAGAATCTCAGGGCCTGTCTTTGATTATTTTCCTTCAAATAATCACTTCTGCAAGGAGTAATTCTGGCTTTCTCCTCATAAGAGCCAGAGAGGCAAAAGTTGTGTTATCTTGGTTCATCCTGTGATTTTGCCTTCTGAAAACATCATGCCATTGGGGTTTTGTGAGTTTTCTTTTGTTGACCCCTTTACCCCAACAGCTGCTGTCACATCACTCCTGGTTTTCTTCTTTTTAAACTGGAATCCCAACGAGTGCTTTCAGAGAAAATGTTTGTGTATATTCTGTGTGGGAGAAGCAAAAATCTTCCTGTGGAGGAGCAGTTACGCAGAGCGGTGTTCTAGGGCTGGTTGTCCTTCGGAGCTGTAGCAGGCAGGAGTGTTGAGGCAGATTTCTGTTCTGTCGCACGTAGCTGGTGGCTGGACGTCCTTCTCCCTCTCCCTCTGCCACCTCGATGCGGCGCTTTGCCGGGGGGCTGCAGCTGCACACCACAGATCTCGACGACATAAACCTAGACGAAGTTGACAAACCCAAATCGCGCGCGCCACCACCTCCGCCGCCACCGCCTCCCACTGTTACCCCAGCACCACCAGCTCATCCACCCCCTGCCTCAAATGCTCCACGAGGTCCAGCCCTGTTGGTAACACCAGCTTCCCAGGTGACCTCGGGATCTGTTTGGATGCATGCGCCTTTACTGTTCCCCTGTGTGCCTCCCTGCCCTGATCCATCATACTCTTTGTCCACTGGGTCTACCCTTCTGCACCTTGCTATGTTAAAAGAGGCAATGAAGTGGTTTCTTCCTTTGTTTTCAGTAGTCATTGCAGTCCAGAGGTAGTTTAATTTTATTATTTTTTAAATCTATAGTCAGTAGGGGTTTGCTCTCCTGCTTGCATACCTTGCGGCCCTATTACCTGCAGATGTCCTAGAGAGAATATATCAGTTAAAAAATAAAAAAGATGATTTGGACTTAAAGACTTTAAAAAAACGAGGTTGCAGGCAGCAGATTTAATTCATTGCTAAATTTGAGAAAAATATCCCTGTAGTGAAAATGACCTGTGGAAGTGCTTTAAATATGTCATCAAATTGCTTTGTTAGGTGAGAAGAGTGGACAAAGAAAATTGGCCTAAAGTGAGGTCAAACTTTTAAAAGGTCAAAACTGTGTAAAATAAAAAAGCAAGAGCTGGTAACCTGGTTTGACTTTTTGCACTTTGAGAAAACATCAATTTTCTCCTTATTGCAATCTGAGTCCAAAATAGGATCAAATAAAAAAAAACCTTGTGCCAAATCTCACTTTAGGAAAGAAATGGCAGCTAATTCATCATAATTCCCTTTGCTAAGCACTGTAATGAGAATCATGAACTTGTTCTTTTGGCGAAAGATACTTGTTTCAAGCAGCAGAAGAGGATCCCATATGATCAGTTCTTCCCTGTACAGTTTTCTGCATGGGTTGACTGACTGTACTATTGGGTTTTGGGGGTTTTGCATGTTTCCTAAATAGTGTTTATATGTGCATGATTCTCCTTAGGTGGGGAAGGATATGCAAGTGTATAACTTTTTGTGGAAACAAGTACATTCTCTCTGTGAATAATCACCCCGATGTGACCCATGGGTTCATGGGTCTTGTAAACATATGTGCTCCTCTGATAGTGCTTGATCTATGTGGTTCATACATTTGAAGTGCCAGGAATGTGTTAGAGCTACTGAAATGGAAATTTTGTATGTTCTTGTGGATAGCAGGTTGCCCAAGTTATTTGCAAAACAAAAAGTATATTAAATGACACAAGTGTAAAAAATACTTGTGTTGAGAGGAGAAATACACTCCTTTAAAGACAGCAGAGAATATTCAGATAGAAGGAGTAATAAAGGAACTGCCATACTGATCTGACCCGAAGTCAGATCATTCTAATACCTGTTTCTGGCAGTTTGTCACTGCTAGCTGTGTAAGAGAAAATAAATTAATAATTAAGAAAAATATGTTAGGTAACAGCAAATAACCTAGCCTTTAAAATAAATGTCCGTTTTCACTGAATATAATTAGAGTACATGAGGAAATAACTAGGTAATTCAGTATTTCTGATGTTGTTTCAGAAATGGAAGAAAAAATCCAAAACTTGACAATTTATTCTTGTTACTTTTTACAAAGTCAATTTTAAAACCCACAGATAAGCAAAAGCAATGCATTTGTGTGACTATGGATTAAAGATCTCATGTTTATGCCTGGTAAAACAAAACAAAAGACAACTGTAGTTGTCCCATAAGTTCATTTTTCTAATATTACTCAAGCTGGTAAATCTTCTCTGCATTACTCCATTTTTGGTTTTAACCCAGATCCTTTAATTTCCAACTCAGCTCAAACAAAACCTGACAGAAGGAATAAAAATCCTGTCAAAAATACTCTTGCGAAGTAGCTATTAAAATATCTGCTGTAAATTGTCTGTTTCTGAAAAAATATTATTAGCTTTACACTTTATATGAACTCAGTACTAAGTTTGTTGCTGTTTAGGTTGTAAGAAACATCTCCCACGTTGGCAAAGAATCCTCTGTGTCAAGCAGCCCTCTGGTATGTCACGTGCTGTTTATCATGGCTGTAGTTTCATGAGCTTCCCATGTAGTGCTAATGGCAAGGAATTGTCAAGGGTTTCACTCTGCAGGGCTAATTTATTTAAAATTCAGCACATGGAATTATCTGTGTGGATACACTGCTGTGCTGAAAGTACAAGTAGTGGAAATTACTCCTAATGGTCCACGATGTTGTATTTCAACATGCAGTCCATATCTGCATGTTGTGAATGTCTGTATCTCACAGCACATGTGCTTTCTTCTTCCACCGAGGCAAAAATTGCTAGGTTTAAACTATTTGTTAAATATAATAGGTGCTAAGAAACAAGTTTCATCCCAGAATCACCATTTGTTTGATATCTCTTTGCCCTGCTTTTAAGTCAGAATGATCAGACGTCCATTCTGCACTGTAGAAAAATCTGTTGCTAAATTGTGCAACTCCAGGAGAAATCATCCAGTTCCAGTGCAGATTAACAAGTTGGTATCTCTGTTGATTCTGATTCTTCTAAGCTCAGAATGCTTAACAATGCAATGTATTTTGCAGCGTGGAGCAAGATTAGTTGAGTGATATCCACAGGGACTTTTGAATATCTGATTCAAACCTTTAAAAAAAAATATTTAAGAAAGGAAAGGATGGGGGGGAAAAAGCCCGGGGGGGGAAACACACACAAAACAAACAGAAAAAAACAAATCAAAAAATTGGCTTAACCCATTTGCTGGCTGCAGATAAATAACTTCAGAGGTTACAGCTTGTACCATGAGAAAGATCTCTGGAATACATCACATTTCCTATGAGAAACACTGAGAAAAGTGTCCCAAGAGTTGCTGGGGTTCAGTCAGAAACTGAACGCACAGGGCTCAGTTTTGAACTCTTTTCTTCAATAAAACTGTGGTTGATGTCAGTGGGAGTTTTGGCATAGCGGGAAGTGTAGGATTGGACTAGGACATGCTGAATGATTAGGTCTCAGATGCCTCTGGGTATCTCTGCTTTGTGGAGTCAAGGGCTGGGAATTAGGCTAACAAACCATCACTGTTAAATCAAGATAATTTAACTTGAAATTCTTTACTGAAAGCTGGTTGTTGCAGCCCTGCTGAATTTCATCTTAAAAGATCTATTTAGCCATGGACTAGTTAAAATCTTATTTTGGGTTCACTCTATTCCTACATTCAACTTTAGCAGTTTTGGGGATTTTTCCCTCTAATTTTTCATTCAGTTTGTTGCCTTTATGGGGAAAGTGCCAAAACCAGGGCTGAGATTTTTCCACAATCTTGCTGGTGAAGCCAGAATTCAAGTGGAAAGCTATTACTTGGATACAAGAGAAATTGTGTTTTGGTTTGTTGACTTTGTAAGCCCTAGTTAAAATAATTCTGTCAGCTTTTTGTATTAAATTACACTAATTTTTTGTATTAGTGTAATTAAATTATTTATGATAAACCATTGAGGAGTCTCGGTGAAAGGATGGATTTGCACAAATTAGGTTGTGAACTGTAATTTTCTTAATTTAACTCCATAGCAACTCGCTCCAAGTCCGCCTACCCAGCGTCATCCAGGGGTACCAATAGTCTCTAAACCAGTTATGCTGCATCCTGACCCAAACTTCGTGGTCAGGCCAACAATCAAATCAGAGGCCCTGGTAAGCCTTTTAAAATCCTTTTTCTTAGTGGCTCCAGTACTGTGAGGGTTTGGTTTTGACACTGTTCTTTGAAATGTCCTCAAAGAATCAACCTTTGTCCCATTTCCTACTAACTAAAGTTCCTGTATATTTTCAAGCAGTCACTGATGGTAAGTACAAAACAGTATTTTTCCTTGTTTTTTTTCCATGATGGAAAAGCCACTTTTAGTAACATTTTTTTTTGTACAAGGGTGTATAATTCCAGAGCAGCATAAAAACCCTAGAATTTCTACATCTTATTGCTCATTTATTCAGATGCTGGGTTGTATTTTTATAAATTCTGAATTCATCAGGAATGAGATAATAAAAATTAAGTCACTTACTTTTTTCCTTTGTAAATGGTCATGAACATACTCGAAGATTTATGCCTTATATGATTTATCATATTATATATATATATATAAATTAAATTTATATTTTAATTTCCAGGGGAAAAACATTGTTGTTATATCAGACTCCAATATAATGGTCATATTATTTTTCTTATTTCTTTTCCATTTTTGTCCCAAATGCAAGTGAAAAGTCAGAGACTAAACCTTTTAGGACCAGCCATGTAGTATCCTTGGGAACGGTAGTTTATGAAGGAAGGTGAACCAAGGCTTACTGAACAAAAAAATGAGAAATATTGCTCAGAGAGATGATAACTCCCAGCTGGCAGTCTTTGAAATCCACCTAAAAGAGATGGTGGGGTAATTAGTAGAATTTATTTTTGAGGATCACCATGACATAAGCTGTTACTATCGAAGTTCTGTGTTTGTTGCATGTGTGTGTGTGGACACGTGTATATGGAGTTGAAAGACAGTAACTGACAGAAAAAAACATCAAATCTGTCTTCCATTTATTTAATTAAAAGCTATTTCTGGCAATAAATTATGTGCACAATATTCCTAACTGTGTTTCATTAAATCATGATGGATTTCTTTATCATTTTTCGCTTCAATAATTTAGATACTCTTTTTCCTTTGTTATCCCCAGTTACACTTTGAACAAATTTAAATGCTACTTAGTAACCACTTTTCCCACAGACAGAATCATCTTGAATCTTCTATATTATAAATGAATGGTAATTGGAAGCAGTTTCAATAAGTTGTGTAAGAGAAGGCAGGCCCATGAGCTAAAAATAAATTCAGATCCCTCCAGTGGAGATGTTTGCTTCAGTTGGAGCTCTCATTTTGATTGTGTTCAATAATTTAACATCTCTAAGCAATATGCAGTCCCTTAGGAGAGGAATGAACAAAGTCATAATCTGCAGTTAGTATCATCTAACTCTTGAAAAAAGTGTGTATATGTGAATTAATTTGCAAAATGGATAATACTATTAAGTGTGATCAAACAGTCTTGGTACAAATTTTTAAAGGATTTTTTTTTTAACTGACTAGATTCAATTAGTTTAAGAAACTGGCAACAAGATCCACCTCCATGGGAAATGTCTTATGATTTGTTATGCATGCATGCACATCTTCCAATTCACAAGTCTGCTAAAATCTTTCAATCCTCTTCCTTCCCAAACTGCCTTATATTAGTCGAAAGATCAAAATTTCTGTGGGAGAAATAATCTGGTAGGACTTTGAGAGAAGGATCAGTCTATAAATTGGTTTGGTAGACCTTACATCTCTTACTTCCATTGATGATTTACTGCAGTAAAGGGTATTTATTCTTCCTCCCTGCAATGAAGTCACAAGAGTTATGTGAAGTAATACGTGCATGGATACTAAAGAGGGAGATTACTGCTATTAGATAAAAAAAGAAAAGGCCAGTGTATGAAGAAAGAAGACAGTACCTGCCTGTCTCCAGAAATGTACAGGAATTATAGTTAGATTTCATGCAAAGGGGGAAGGGGTTTGGTTGGTTGCTGTGTGTGATTTTGTGCATGTGTGTTTAAGTTCATTGTTAGATACAGGACAAATTCTGCATCTCCTAGTGGAGGAGAGTATCACCAAAGACAACATACCATTTGCTGTCTGGTTTCTCATTTTCCTATGTTTCACACACCTTATGGAATTCCAGCTTTGATGTCCTAATTTGACATTATGCACACCACTTTTTCTACCTTGTTTTTACCTGAATTTAACTGTCTTGAGTACGAAGCACAAGAAACTGAGGTTGATGGATTTATTTTATTCAAGCAGCTAATCCAGTTAGCCTATATTCAAACAATTGACTAGTAAAGAAGATGAAAAAGCATGAACTTAAGAATAAAATAGGCATGTAAGAAGGGGTGAAATTCTCTTACATGGAAGGTAGTTGGGCCAGATAGTCTCTGTTGTGACTTAAGTAATCTCATTAACTAAATTCAGGTCAGAACTAACAGGTCCCTTAACAGTTGATGAAAATGAAATTGTCTTCACTCAAAAATAGGGGAATTATGGGAGATGTTTAAACCTTAAGTGTGCCCTTGAATGCTGAGGGCTGCTCTGAGTTAAAATCAGTGTCAGCTGTACTAGAGTGAACTTGAATACACTCGCAGCAAAACCAATTAAATTTTGGCTCAGAGAACAGGAGAGGACTATTATGATTTAGTAGTGAGATTTCCATAGATGCAAAACCACCAGGAATATTAGTCTCTGCTCTTCCATCTATTACAAACGTCCTGTTGTGTGAGTTACAAGGCTCTGCTGCACTTGCTGCTAAAAAGGATTTTTCCTCCCTTATTCCTTTTCAGCTGGATGAATAATTTCTGAAGGGACAAAAATAATATTTAAGCTTTTCTCTAATTTTCAAGATTTGAAGCCTGATTCTGTAGGACTGAAGTCAAGACAGGTGCTTAGATACCTTGTGGCAAGATTGGAGAGGATTAGAAACTTCAGTTAGTATTGGTTATAGCCATACCAAAACAATCTGTGTTGAAAATGATTTGGTTTTTGGTTTTCTTTTTAGAGAGGTTCTCAAGAGGTTTATGGAAAAATCTTTCCAAACTTGCCCATAAATCCTCCAAGACAAAAACTCACAATTTGTATTAATTAAACAAAAACCACATTTCATTAACTCTAGAATCTATTGTCCCAAGAAATGGTAACTATAGGACACTGAGAGAAACATTAGTGAAACATACTTAGTAATTTGTTTTAAAGCAAATTGAGTTTGAAAAGGTAAATGTGGTCTGTAGAAAGTATTTCTTGTTACAGAAGACTCAAATATGTTACCTGATTTGCTGCAAGGTTTTGAATGGAGGCTGGGGAAGTGAAGTGTCAGTAGTGACAGTTGTATAATAAAATGGGGTTTTTTTATATCTACAAATATATATTATAAGGGGGGTTAGCCCATTTTATTTTTGAAATTTTTTGTAGACTAATACGATATTCTGTATTTTAAGTGATTCCAAACTACAGTGTACCATTTTGTTAGAATAGTGGAAGTGACAGAAAAAGAGAATAAATATGGAATTTAAGACCTTGAAGCCAAATGCAATAAAATAAAATCCATTTAATAATAGTAGAATTCACCTCTTCAGTATAGGAAGTCCTTGGTAGGAAAGAAATCTTAAATGCATGAACATGCATTTATTATGACTTCTCCATATTTTGGAAATTATTGTTTAACATTTTGTCCATGTTTAGGGTTGGGTTTTTTTCCAATCTGTTTTCCTCATATATCATGGATGAGACTTCCAACCTTTTAGAGATGTTTTTTAGAGATGAGTTATAAAAGCAATGATGGAAAATATTTTTAAGAAATCTTGTGGTATGGAAATGTGCATTATTTATGTAGTTTCTCTAAAATTCTTTCCACTTTGCATTCAGTACTGTTTCACTGTGTGAGTTCTCTCATTTTGAAATGATACAGGGAGCAAGCACTAACAAGTGTGATTCAGTCCCTAGGAGAGTGAAATAAGCAGTAAGATAATTTATGAGTAGGTGATATTTATTTACAGCAAAAAGTTAATACCTGGTTTGGCAATTTTCTTTCTTTTGCAGCCACAAGAGATGTTTAAAAGGATGGTGGTTTACAATTCATCATTTAGATCTAACAAAAAACAAGTAAAAAACCATTTTTCCGTGTTTTGTGTGGTCTTCTTGTTTGACTGATCATAGATTTAAAACTTTCCTTTCAAATTCTGTTGCTCAGTTTCTAAAACAGAACATGCAAGACAGCCCTAGTGCATGAGAACTGCTCACCTTTGTAAGTTTTAAGTGTGTGCTTCTGGCTCCTGCTAGTCTAGGCAGAAGAAGAATGAGAATAAATCCTTCAGGTTGAACCATCTTATATGGTTAAGTGCAACCTTTAAGATAGTTGAACACTGATAACTGATCTGATACTAATATTCCTAAGACTTCCTTGTTTCTTTTAGTGTCCAGCTACAATGCTTTCAGTAATAAAATGCCTTATCAGTTTAAGAAATAGAGTTAACATCATAATGTAGTTACTGGTAGGAAATCAGAGGAACTGGTGGTAGAAAGCCTTGTGTAGGATTTTCCCACTGCATTTTTTTCTTTTCTTGCTTTCCTCTGTCATAATGATGAAGTTTTCATCTCTATGTCATTGGTAGGCTGGTGGTTCAATAGACCGTCCCTTGAAGAAGTGCTAAACTTCTTCTTTGCTGTAAAATGTGCCAGTTTCTGTACAAAAGCCCCTTGTTAGTGCAAGCTAAGTTAGATGCATTGACGTTATATGAAAAGTTGGTACACGGAAGAGAGCTCACAATGTGAGCTTTTGAGCAGTAAAGCATTAAAATTAATAATATTTTTTTCTTCTTTTATTCAGTTTCAGTCTATATCTAGAAGGGAAAACTGACTGAAACAGATCTAGTTTTGAGATTATTTATTTGCCAGTAAATGCCAGTATGTTCTGAATATATAACAATTGTGTCCTCGAAAGAGGTGTTTTTTTGAAAAGTTTGTTATTTCTGGTCCTGAGTTTCTCTTTCAATAATTTGTTGTTGTTTTTGTTGTTGCTTGGGTTTTATATGTTTGTTTGTTTGTGGTTTCTTGTTGTTATTTCAGGTCTCAATTGTTCTTGACTACCGTTGTTAGAAACCCAGGAAGCAGTATCATTAGTATAACTGCTTGTGATTTGGAGATTGTTTTATCTTTAAATAGTAACTTCAGCTTTCACCTGCAAGTCCAGACAGAGAGCTGTTTCAGAGCAATAAAATATTTTGTGTTACATTTTCGACTTATGCTCAGCTCTCTGAATGTTTTTGTAAGTCAAGAAGGGATTTGAATGGTCTTAACTCTTTCACCTGAAACATCCTGAGTGGTGGGAGGGTAGGCTTAGGACTGTGCTTTCCACTTGGTGTTCTTGGTTCATTAGTCCCTGCTTGGATATGGAGTGCACTCTCTGATCTCTGAATTTGTGGTGTCCATATCAGGGAAGCTTTATTGCAGTTCAGTGCATGTCTTCTTTCTGTCTTAACAATATTGGTACATTATTGAATCCAGATCATATCCCTGATACATAGTGATATGAACCCCAGGGGACAACAGTTCAGATTTAGTATTAGAAAATGGGTTTTCACCCACAGGGTTGTTGGGCACTGGAAGAGGCTCCTAGGGGCACTAGCCTGACATAGCTCCAGAAGTATTTGGTGCCCTGAGGTGCACGGTATCACTCTGTACAGGGCCAGGAGTTGGACTTGCTGATCCTTGTGGTTTCCTTCCAACACAAGATATTCTGTGTTTCTATGACTTTTACTTGTAGATTGTTTTTGGGTTATTTTTATTATTTCGTGTGTTTTGTTTTGTGGAGTTTTTTGGGTTTTTTCCTGTTTAAAGATTATTTTCCCAGGAAAACTTCCTTCAAGGGCAACATCTGTTTTTCATGAGGACAACCTGGGACAAAGAGTTCACTGATTTCCTTTAGATTACATAATGATTTAGTGACTTGGCTGAGTTTGGAGTCCTTTTCTCTAAATTACTTGCTCCAAACCCATAGATACCTACTTGAGCCATGATTCCAAAAAGGCAGTACTAATTCAGTTATTCGAAGTATTGTTTAGGTTGCTTTCATTGTAAAATGTTTCTCTTACAGTTTTAGTTAAATGGTTCATAATATTAATACAATTTGGAAATTAATGAACCATTGGTTGATGTTTTTCACCCAGGATGAAATTCTACCCTTGCTGATGTTTGTGATGAACTTCCCATTTATCTGGTTAACAAATTTAATGCAGTGTAACAAACTTAAATAAGGCAGTCCTGTTATGAATGAGATCAGAACCCAGAGGGTTCATAATCACATCAAAATTAAGCAACTGAAAAAGGTGATAGACGGTATAGTAGAGGAGGCATTAGTATTTCCTGCTGCAACTTTGCCATTAATCAGCCAGGCCTTAAATATATCACAAGAATCTCAAGCTGTATGTTTGGTTTACAAGCAGAAAAAGGCTTAGCTGAGTCTGACAATTGAGTAATCTTTGTTGTCAAATGTATCCAGTGGAAAAGAGGGCAGTAGTCCATAATATACCAATTCATTGAATTGGTACCACTGGTCTGTGTAAGGTATTGACTTGCCTGCTGTGTCAGCAAGGGGTTGTGTGGTTCTGTGTTCCCCTATCACCAGGTTATTGCAGCTTGAGGCCACAAGAGTGGGAGCTAGGTGCCTCAGTAAAGACTAAGTTCTGAGGTCCTTACTTTAACATGCAGGGTAAGTGCAGAGCTTTCATAAATCCCTGGCCCTGGCCATACAGTCTCACCCAGTAGCTACTAATCTTCCTCAAGAAATTGTCATTCAAACAGCATTGACTCCTGATTGGTGGTGCTGGAACTCCCAGCCTTGCAGAAAAGGTAACTCCTTCTTTCCCCTGCAGCCTTGGTGTGACAAAGGGTTAAGCACTACATTTTGTAGGTCTTCTCAAAGCTTAAATCTTGCTGTGCCTAAGTACAGTATCATCTTCTGCATTTCAGACTTTTCCTGACAAAACTTTTAGGTCCTCCACAGAACCATATTAAAATAAAATCATATTGTTGTCCTGCAAATTGTCCAACAAATTGTTGTCCTGCGCTTGCTTGTGATATGGAGCCGACTCCCTGAAACTCCACATCAAGAAGGAGAGAAGGGACTGAAAAAGAATCCTAAAACCCAGACAGGGTGGAAGTAGCGTTGCTGACAGGTTAATTGCAGCCTGTAATTTCTACCTGTTGCCATCCAACACGTTCGTAACCCCAAGAAATGTTGCTCCAAAGAGTGTTCTGTCAGGTGTAGAGAGGAACTGTGGAGCTGACAGGTGGTAAACTCTCCCTCAGAAATGCTCCATGATATGACCAACTCAAATTATTGATCTGTCATGAGGTTCTGAAATGTCTTCTGACTGTCAGGATGGACTCTTTGCTGTCTCTCTGGGCTTTTCTCCAGTTACTGTCTTCTTTCATAGCTTACAGAATTACATGTTCTCTCACTAATAAGTAAGATGGAATTTGTGTGTTAAATGTGTGAGTAGCTGTTTTTTCAATTAAATATAATTCTATTCTCAGGGCTTCCAGAAGTATGTGGAAGATTTTGATCCGTATTCAATGGTAAGGAGAGAATTTAAAAATGCCTCACTGTTTAATATGAAATAGTCTGGAAAAAAAGCCAAATCCTTGATTTTGAGGGCTGGGAGTAGGTAAGATTCTTGCTTGTTGCTTTTCTGGGTCTTAGTTGTCTTTTCTAAGACAAGTTAGTTTTCTAGACAAGTTGTCTTTTCTACATTTAACAGGAGTGTTCTTACAGGAAAAAGTGATGTGGTGTTCTGATCTTCCTCTTACACTATTTTAGAGAAAGGAAAAGTCCCTTTTCCCCCAGAAACTACATAGATCAGCCTAATTGTTTTCTGTTTCCAAAGTGGAAATGATTAATCATTATATCTTTTCACAGTTTACCCCAGACCAGATTATGGGAAAAGATGTACGGCTATTACGAATAAAAAAGGTAAATATTATGTTGGTTGATTGATAGTTAAAATTCATGTAAGCATTTGATGTACAACATCATTTACTAGGAAGAAGCAAAGAAAGATTAAGCTCCTGCTAATGCCAAAAATTATCAGACTTTTCTGAACTAGAACTGTTTTGTTTTTCATAGGAAGGATCACTGGACCTTGCAGTTGAGGGAGGAATTGATTCTCCAGTTGGAAAGATAGTTGTGTCTGCCATCTACGAGGATGGTGCTGCAGACAAACATGGTGAGCAACAACGGGGAATGTCAATGCTGCTGCCAAGTGTCTCCTTACACTGGCAGAGAATGGTTGGCTAATTTCATAGCCTGGTCCTGAAAGGCTCATTTAGATTGGCCAAGGACCCAAGTTCTGGTTCAGGTTTAAGGGCAGCCCACATGCGCTGCTTAAATTAAATAATTACATTAAATTTATAAAAACCGACACCTGATTCTCTGGTGCATTCTTTAATCAAGGAATATGTTCTCCATTATTTCACAATTTCCAAGCAATGACATTTGTAGTACTTCCACATGCAAAGCAATTACCTTACTACACTGTGCTTAGTTTTGTTCATTATGCTGCCTTAAATAGTAATTTGTCTAGTTAAGCAGCCAGCTGTACTCCCAAAACCCAACTAAAGGCCAGAGCCTCTGAAGCTGAGCTCTTGAAGGTGCAAGAAGAGGCTCACCAACACATCTGGGCTTTGCACCTGGTGGGAAGTATCTGCCATCCTTTTCTGGAGAACTGTTGTGACAATCAGGTCAACAGAGGGCAATATTCCCTTATAATATTCCCTTATAATGTCTTTGCTGTCCTTGTCCCAGCCTGCACCTAAGTTCAAGTCACTCTTGTTGTGAAAAATCTCAGTCATTTCATCTCCTCAGGGCTCTTTTTGGCCCTTCGCTCTTTTTAGGTCCATTACTAGGCCTCATAACTAAAGCTGTCCTCTTACCACCCTCTTCAAATCCAGTTCCAGTTAACTGGTTATGCTTCATCCCAGATTGGCAAGTCAAAAACAGTTCTAAGGAGCAAACACTACACGTACACTTGCAAAGCAATGACAGTCATGCAAACCCTTGACAAGTGCCATTTTATTCCTTCAGGAATTTAATTAATTTTGCCATTTTTATAGAATCATGGAGTCTTTTGGGTTGGAAGAGACTTTACAGATCATCTAATTCCAAGGCCCTGCCATGGGTTGGGACACCTTACCCTAGACCAGGTCGCTGAAAAGCCCCATCCAACCTGGCCTTGAACACTTTCAGGAAAGGGGCGTAGTAACAGCATCCTACAGTCAGTCACAGTTTGTAAACAGTATAGCTGGATTACCCAAATGGGCAAACTGTAGAAAATCATATTGAACTAGTTTCTTACCGGTCATGATCAGTAGGAGATTACTTTGGCTTTGCCATGCTTAAAAATTCCTTTTGTGTTTACCTGTAGCAAGTTTCCTACAAGTTTTAGTGCAGATCTTCACATTCACTTTACATTATAGTCGGTACTGCATAAATATGGCACAGAAATGGCTCCTAGAATTTTGTTTTGCTTACGTGTATGTATAAAACATTTGTCTTTTCCCCAGGAGGCATAGTGAAAGGGGATGAGATACTGGCTGTAAATGGCAAGATATTGATTGACAGCAAGCTGGCAGAAGCACAGGCAACTCTAGCAAAAGCTTGGAACATGGGTGGGGTAGGTAACCTGGAACATGACTTCGTTCTACCTACAGAGCTCTTATGGGAGCTTTTCTATCATAACATTGTCACGTCAACACCAACAAGGTTACAAACATCAAAAGTAGTGGGTATGTCAGGTACTCCCAAAGTAAGCCAAAATCTGCAGGAGATTCTGGTATGTAGCATCTCTGAAAATCATGGGTGTAATTTACTGGGAATTTACTAATTTACTGTATTTTACTAGACACATGTCAAGATTGGTATTTAAGCACATGATATGCTGAGTGTTTATAGTACCTTTATATGTAGAATCGCTCTTTGATATTGAAAATTACTTGCAAGCAGATTGGAATTTTCTGATAATAGCTTACCTTTGATTTCTTGATGTATAAGTAACATTGCCCTTCAGCTACAGTGAGTGTTTCCACATCAAGAGCTGTACTCATTGCTCAGATGAACAGCACAGGATAATTCTTAACTTTTTTTAAAAAATCTTGTTGTAATAGTAGATTTTTTTCTTTAATTTCAAGATACAAATCAGACAGCTCAATCTTTAAGTGGTCTTCCTATAGACAATTTTAATAGAGACCTTGCTGCTGCTCCCTGTGGTTTTCCAGGAATAGATTACCTCCCTGATTCTCTATCTGACATTCCATAGTGGTCCACCTCTAAAAGCAGTATTTAGTAGCAGATGTTTGCCTGTGCTTTTCCTTTTCAGGACTGGATTGACTTAGTCATTGCAGCATCACCTCCAAAAGAATATGATGATGAAATGTAAGTGCATAAGCTTTTTTCTCTGGGGATTAAAATCTGAGTAGCAATACCCAGTTTGCTTTTTTTTTTTTGTCACACATTTTTCAAGTATTTTCTTCTTCTTTTTCTTCTTCTTGACTATATAACATCCTGCTTTACATGGTTGGTAATTTGATAGTTATAAGTAACTGTCATGCATTACAGCAGTGGTTCCCAGAACTGCAAAATTGTAATTCTGAGAATTGGTTGTATGTGACTACACACTCATATTTTTGGTTTAAAGTTTGAGGATTTGGGGTTTGGGTTTTTTTAGAAGTTGCACTTAACTTCAGTCTGAATCATTTACTATATTCCCATAGATAGTAATTTAGGGAAACAAATCCCCATAAGCATTCTGCATCACGATCAGACATTTAATTTTGTTGTTTGGTTTGGTGGTGGTTTTTTTTAAATTAGATTGCAGTTACTGTTCTTGTCTAAGCAAACTTGTGTAAAATTTTCAAAAGAGCTCAAGTGATTTTGGTGTCTTAGAAATGTTCACAGAATCCTTGATTTAAAGATAATCAGCATAGGTATGAAACAGAAGAATCTACAGCTACAAGTATGATAGAGGTGTCAAGACTGTACAAATTGCTTTACTGTGGACAAACAGTTTCAAGAGCAAAATCCATGTTTACTAGTTTGAAGAAGATTTGAAGATATCTTTACTGCCAAGTTAAATGGCAGAGCAAGGTTTTGTAGTCACTGTTAACCTGGGCTCTTGTTCTGTGCAGAATACGGGAATATCAGTTGCAGTAAATCAGTTTTACTGGTTAGCACCAACTGTAGATTGACATGAAATGTTGTTTAATACCTATGCATAAACTAAAGGGCAAGGAAATAACTGTCACTGTTATTTTTGTTTTCATATCTTGTATATTTAGCCCTACCATTCCCTCATCAGCAGTCAGTCCCAACACACAGAGAAAGGTTTTTGAAGGCAGTGCACCTGTGTACAGACAAGGGTATCTCCTGCAGCTGTAGCCACTGCAGTGTCCCTCATGGTGAATAGCACATGTGGCTTTACATGATTAGCCATTGTCGAGGCTGTGTTATATTTTCAGCATGTGCCTGCCTGTGCATTGCTTGCCATCCTTGCTTTTGATCCTGGCATGCTGGAGCTGGAGTGTTCTTTGGGCTTTTGCCATGCCTGTGCAATTAAAATATGAGTATTTAGTTTCTACTTCGTAAAGTCCCTCAGAGATCCTCTGCAGAACTGGTTTATCATCTGCCAGACTATTAAATAAATAGGCCCTGTCTAAACAAGTAGGATTAACCTGAGGTGTTTTCCTTATCTGTGGACCACTGCTGTGGCTTTGTGAGATCAAAGTATATAAGCAACTACAAATTATTTTCTCATGAAGGCTTGTCCAAAGAACAAGTTTCCATTTGGATTATTCACAGTGTGCCTGTAAACAAGTATTCATGAGTGTTTGGTTTTCACTGAAGTTTGTCTCTTAATTTGCCATATACCTATATAATAGGTTTGTTTTGAAATTATCCTTGTCTCAGAAATTCAGTTTATTCTTTATGGTTTCTCTGTGGCTGTAATCACAGTAAGTACAGTCATAGATCTCTAGAACTACCAAGGTAAGATTTTATGTTGCATGTGGGTCTTCTCAATTATTACTTGTAATACAAATCAAAACTACTTAAGATCCAGTTTAAAAATTGTGCTTGCTAGAAAGATTAAAAGTTGCATGAGAGCTAACAGCATGTTTCTCATTATCTTTTTTTTTTTCCCACAGCACATTTTTTTAAGGAAGACCACAACTATTGAAATGGAATTTCTCTTCAGCAGAAACCCGCTGCTCAGTAAATTAATAGGAAATCATTAACCACATGAAATGCATCTTTATTGACTCACCTGTAAATTGAACTAGAGACATCAGATTATTCAGATAATTCAAATAATTTATTATCATTCTATAGGCATACAAAACATTTTTTGCATGATTGAAAAGAACTACTGACCAGCATAGTTCAGTCTGTGAGTGCTTGATTTCTTTTTGCTATCTTGAAGGGCCAAATTCTGCAAATCATCTCTCAGTTTTCCTGGAAATAGGCTCTAAAATCACAAATTAAGATAGAAGAGAGATGTCTGTTCCCACATGCAACACTTTTGAATAAACATCCACAGGCCATTTTGGGTGTGAAAAGAATTATATTTTTTCTTTCTAGATAGTGATTTTCCTGGGAAAATGGGAAGTACACAGGTAACTGCTGTTCTCATATTCTTGTAGCTCTCTTAATGTCCATTTCTGTGTCTCAGTTGTGAGGTATTTTTTTGACTATAAAAACCCTGCTGGTGGAAGAACTGGGAATACCAGGAATATGAGCATTCTAAGGAATAATTTTGATAGTATTGCTCATACACTATAAAGAATCTTCTGTACCAGCAGAGTAAATAACTACCAAGTAGATCAGATAAAATCATTATGCACAGTCACATTCATACTCCTGAGTATTTGTATTGGTGGCAAAAATTCCTCCCTCATATAGTCATGGGTGGAAAATTTGTGTGTGATTCACAGTCTGCTGTTTTGTACTTTGTTCTCAGTGAGCCTATATATGTGACTAAACTGTGCAGGAAGCCACCAAGTGTAACTTTCTGCTCTTGGTGACTCTGTGCCTTAGGTTTGAGTAAATTTCTCAAGACCATAAAAGCAATACCAGCTTGTCTTTTGAAGTATTATTACAGTTGTAAACTTAGTAATTATATTATAGGGATACCTCCTTAGAAATGTCATTGTCTTCTTCCTTTTTTGTACCTGCCAGTGTGTGTTCTGTTTTTTGTGTTGCCTTTAGATTTTTCTCACCTGTTGTACTGAAATGCAGTTCATTGGCATATCAAATTCCCACTGAAGTCTTTCCTTGTCAGGGTTTGGAAGCCCTCCTCTTCTCCAGTACATAAAAATAACAATTACATTCCTGAGACCTCTTATATGCTGATGCTTATGTACATTAACTTATTTGCAGTATTCTTCCAGTATGCCAATTAATGTGTGTGGTATGGTATATATGTTAGAGCATTTAAAATGTTGAACTTTTAAAACTAATCCAGAAATAAAATTGCATTTGCCAAATGGAAGAAGACTAGTTTCCTATTTGTCTCTGGGTTTGTACATCATAGTAATAGTTAATCTGCTAAAGTACACAGATGTCTGACTTTTTCTTCAATAATAGAACCACTTGCAAGAGATTGCCACCCTTGTGGAGCTTGCAATTCACTCTGCACAGAAGGAAATTTTCCCTTGCTGATCTGCAGTAATCTTTTACAGAGTGTTTGGGGGCAAATCTGGCCATTGATAGTTGGCAAGCTATGGCAGCTCCTACAGCATATTTTTTTTTGCTAGGTCTTAGCGTGCATCTACCCAGGCCTGTAGACCTCATAACCACAAACTAATCTAAATGCTGAATGCATCGAGATCAGCACCAGAAGGAAAATTGCAGGATGTACTTCTCCTGCTGCTTTTGTTCCCAGTTGCCTACATATTGCATCCATCTGGACCATATGACAATGCATCAGAGGGATGAGTGATGCTATCCAGTGCTCTCCCAAGGGCTGCTTGGATGTTTCGTACCAGCAAACAGAGTAACAGTAATGTACCAGTAAAGAACTTCAGAGCTTGATTGTGCTAAACACTGTCTCAGCACACCAAGGAACGTAACACAACAAAACTTAGAGGTTAGATATTAGAACTATTTCTGCTGGTGTTATTTTTTCAGAGACAGAAGGAGCACAGTAGACTGAGCCAGGAAATCTGTGGGAGTACCAGCAGTTGAGTTCTTAGTCACAGAACTATCTTTCTTCTCCCTATCTACCCTGTTAACTTGATTTTCTTGGGTACAGCTTAAAATGCATGAGGCAGTTGAGGAAATAGTTCCTGCTCAATACTCCAGGTATATTAAGCAAGTGTTGCATTGAGAGTTTAACCTGTGTTAGGATGGCAGGGTTGCTTTAGGCAGCGTAAGGAGGTGGTGCCAGGAGAAAGGAGCCTGACACTTCTGGAATCTTAAAATGATCTTAAGCCATTAGCCAGGTAGATCTTTATTGTATTTTTGACTTTCAGTGCCCTAGAACTGCATCCCATCCATCATTTTCCAGCTAGCTCAAGGGGTTGGAAAATGCTACAAGATGCTACATCTTTTTCAAGCAGCTTAGTTTTTAGTTACTTTGATGTGTGTGAGCAGTGCCCCAGGTGTAAATAATTTAAACAGAGGTGCCCATTTTGACTTGCTACTGCACTGTTCTTTGTGGCTGTCAGTCATTACATGTGCCTGTGCCTCACCCCTGTTCAACAAGGCCAGCTTTGAAAAGATAATAGTAAATGGAGTTTTTCTTGTTCAGCCAATGCATAGTTTCCTTTGGGAGTATGGAAACTGTGACCTGATGCACAAGGCAGGAAAAAGTCCAAGTACTACACTGACAGTATCACGAATGCTTCAAGCCACTTTTAAGAGAAGATGATTTTTTGTTTTTCATTTGCTGTAATCTCAGAGGGAATATGTGTAGTTTCTCAGAGCAGTTTGTTTGGTTAAGACTGCCAAGCCCCACTATCTCTCTCTCTATGGGATAATAACACAGAGGAAGACTTTCTCAGAACTGTTAACAACCATTCTTATTCTCTCAGGAATTTCTTGGCCATGTTGTCTTTAGCAAACCCTTCACAGTTGCTGAATTGGAGCATGAATTACATTAGAGACTTGTGACTTTTACATCTGCTCTGTGAGCCTGTGCGTGCCTGTGCGCAGGCAAAAAATGTGAGACCCTATGGATCAGAACCATGACATGCATTACAGGATAGGAAATGCCATGGTTTATTACTCATATGGATATTAGCATAGGGAGGTCTTTGATCTATTTATTACTGCCATTCTGCTAATTCATCATTTAGCTACTATTTATCATGTGGCCATGGCAACTTTTAGAAATTTTGCATACATTTGAGAGAAGCTATGGGTTTTTTTAAAATGCTCTATTCACAAACAAGTGTACAACATACAGACGGGTACATACACCAGTAAGGTTTTTTAAAATCAACTTAATTTGAGAAGCAAGCATGTACAAATAATCTCAGCAATTCACAAATATGAGACATAACCTCTGAATATATAGAAGTTGTTATAACCCCTCTCACCATAAAAAAAAAAAAGTGAAAAATCATGGCTTTGTCAAGGTTGTAAGGAGCTTGATATGCAATAGTTGATAGAGGTCCTCCTATTTGCTTCAGCTGTATATTGACCCTAATAAAGTGTGGAAAGACTTTGAGCAGCTGCTATCTAATTCTTAGCCATCTTTCACCACAGAAATATGCCCCTGGTATCTCTGTTGATATGAACAGACACCTATACACCATCTAAGGAACAGGTCTAGTGTAGAAAAGCTAGTGTCTTAAATATAAGTACCTTACCCTTAAGATTATAAATCAGATGAGTCCCTTGTAATCAATTTATGGTAAGGTAATAATGCTAGATCCTTATACTAAGTTTGACCTTGAGTGTTCTTCTGCTGTCTGCCAATTTTATCTTTTCCCATTGTCCTTGTTGTCAGGAGGTTTCTGCTTTTTTGACTGACAGACATTTCTGGATCAGATTTCAAAATTTCTCTTCTGCAGACTTGAGATCTGAGGTGGCTCCAGGTGGGCTGTTCACAGGTCACAGCAAACTTTAAGGATCCTTCCTTCCTTCCTTCCTCCCTCCCTCCCTCCCTCCCTTCCTTCCCTCCCTCCCTCCCTTCCTTCCCTCCCTTCCCCCCTCCCTCCCTCCCTTATCTAAAGGTTTGCCTCTGCTGGAATACTTCTTCCTCTATCACTAGACCCACATTTGATGTGTTACTGAAGGACACAGATAATACCACATCACTTTGATGAGAATCAGGGTCTACTTATATTTGCAAGGTAACTTGGTCTACTCTTGGTCTCTACTGAAATCATCTAGAATGAAAGAGGAAGTGGAGACAGACATAGGAAAAGCAATCAATAAATTTTCTGTTCTTTAAAAAGTAAGTTTTTGACATGTGAAGCTTCAGAGGATCATGGATTACAGTTAAGGAAAAAAGTGTTCTCCAAACTGTGCTGATGGATGCATACAATAACAGTGTAAAAGCCACCAGAAGGAAGTTTTAAGGAATTAAGTAAGTTGGAGACGGGCAGCTCTTGGATATGTAAGTCTGAATGGCTGTTGTTGAAGTCAGAATATTTGTCTACATGGAAAAACATGGAGTCTGATGTCCTGCAGAGAGTTGCTTTATGATTCACAAAACCTGCTGCATGACTAGCAGTGGGTATCCCTTGAACACCTGAATTGTGCTTGATAGGTGTTTGCCACATAGAAAGCAATCATAGACTGAAACAAGCAAAGCACTTAAGTACATGCTTAAATTTAAGCATATGGGCCAATCCTATTGACATAGGTTGAGTTCAATAATCCTACTCAGGCTTAAGTATTTTGCTGGATGGAGGCCTGAAGGCAATTGATGCCTTAGTCCTAGACATGCTTTGTATGGAAACTTGTTCATGTTGAAGTTCTAGTATTCATACTGAATTTTAGTTCCTCCTCATTTTCTTAAATAATCTTTAAAAGTTATTCCTCCCACCAGCTCCCACTGCCCATTCTCTTGGCTTGTCCTCATTTTCTCACCATTTCCCTTCCAAACATCAGTAAAACTCATTAGTCTTCAATAGCTATAACAGAGTTTGTTTATATGGTGCTTAGAGTAAAGTTTGGGAGAAAGAGACTAAGATGCTCCCAACATAAACTAAGCAAGATAGAAACCAGACAGCCTTTTAGAGGAAAAGGACTTTTCTAAACAGTAAGGAAGTGAGAGGGGAATGTTGCTAGTGGTTATTCTTTATGGAAAGCTACACATATGCACGTAAAACCAAGTTTCAAGCTATTTTTTCTGAATTTTATTTTCTCTTCCCTTTGCCTTTCCCCTAAGCAGTTCTGGATGCTTTAGCACTGAGATCCCATGTTCATGCTGGCAACAGCTGGAGGCTCTTGAGGATTAATGCCACTTAACAGAGTGCAAAGAACACTAGATATAAAACATTTTTAGCAACACTCAACAGAAAATTAAGCTTTGACTAAAATCTTGCTCGAGTATTTCCCTGACAGGGTGAAATAAGTTTTATGGGTTATCCTTTGAAGCTAAGTAGATTATAATTTTGCAAATATTAGTATTTTTGTTATTCTTTCTCCCCCCCACCCCCAGTATAAAATGCGGAATTTTCAGAGTGGAGACACTCACTAATAGATTTTAATTAGCATCAATTCCAGCCTCAAGAAGGGACAGAGTGAAAGAAAGAGAAATGCCTGTTCCTGTTTAGAATGGTGGTGAAGCAGATCTCTGAATGCTATTAATGCTATCAATGCTATTAATCTGCTAGGACAGAAGAAATTGCATATTCTTCCTCAGTGGATATCAGGCAGCTCCATCTAAATACATAGCAAGAATCCAGATTGAGTGGACACACAAGTCTTTTCTCCAACTAACATATAAGTTCCTCATCAGTCACTTCAGAATTTACAGGTGGGTGCAACATAATTTACAACTTTTTTCTTCTAGGGGAATTTGATTGCAACAAAACAAATTTCTGTTAACGCTCACAGGGCTGATTGAAACAGAGGTGGTGGGCATATTTTGTGTTTGGATCATTGACAGGGAAAAATTAATTGAGTGTATTAAGTTGCCATTAAATTGTAGTGATTTGTCCCATACTGTACTGCTGCAGGAAAACTGTGTTTGTTGTCAACTGTAAAAATATCTACACTTCTTTGCCTCTAGCCAGGTAAACAGATGCAGAGATGATTTCTTTTTCTATTATGCTATTGAAGTACATCAGGAATAGTATAACTTCCCAAGGATAAAATTACCTGGTATTGCTTTTTCTAATGATGTCTTTAAGTCTGTGTGTACATGAACAGATGTTTAAAATACCCTAGTAAGTACATGGGGAAAAGTGGCTAGATTTATAAATGGCACAAAGGGACAAAATTCTTACTCTTCTTTGTACTAGGACAATGCAAGTAACTTTTCTACATGAGGCATCACCATTTTCCTAGGAAGTAGATAACACCTGAGTATGAAATCTCAACTATTCTTTCCTTAATATTGATGTGGTCTCTTAATCACAGAGCAATGATCACAATGATCACAAAGCCAGCTGTCCTCCCAGTTGTGGAAGAGAGAGGAGTTTTTATCTAGTTGTAGCATGATCCTTTCCTTATCTTACAGTATCTTGAGCCTTCATTACCCAAACTACAAGCAAATGGGGAAACGGCAAGTGCTTTTTTATCATGTGGTGAAAAGAACAGTCAATTCATGTTGTTTGTTAAAGCCATGTGGCCACTTCCAGGACTGGGAACATGTAACAAGTAATCTTACTTTTTCCGCCCAGTTACTGTGAGTACGTCCTGAGGATGTGTCCCTGGCACACATGAGAGAATCCTCCCTTGTCAGCCCAGTGTTCTCCAGCTGGATGTGGCTGTTCTTGTCTCCACTGCGTTGCTGTTACACTGCAGAAGAAAAACAGAGAGCTGAGAGTTGCACGTGAAAAACCTCCATGGCTGAGCCTCAGCCCTTGACATCGCCCCTCACATCTGGGCTGCCAAAATGCAGACGTGCAGAACATTTCCACTGCCTTATCACAGGAAACAAATATAGCCTGGGGAAAGTGTGCTGAGAAAGGCTACCTACAGCCATGAGAGAGAGAGAAATGGGAATAATTCCATGTGGGAGGGAAGATCAGAGTGTGGGAATTGTGCCCTAAATAGATGGCTCTGACACATCCCCTTGTAGTGTCAGGTGGGCAGCCAAGGGTGCTTGTGCCAGCACAGGTAGCTGCTGGGAGCCATGACTTAGGCTGAGAAATACCTGAGACTGTCTTAGGAGGAGTCTCTACCCAAATTCCCTACAAACTAATTCCTGTAAAGAAAGGAATTTCTATCTACTATGTTTTACAAACTGGTCTCATAGGCTATTTATTCGAGAAACTGTATACCCTGACACAGCGTTCATTCATGGTACTGGTCAATTCTCATTATATCCTCAGCAGGATTTCAGCACTATCAATCACAGTCGTTTACAGTTTTTGCACACTACAAATTGACTGCCACTCTCACCAGTCAGCATTGTTTTCATAGCTAATGCTAATGCTACAGACTCAGACAGTGCAACATAGTGCTGTTATGAAAACATTCAGCTTTGAGAATTATTTTTTTTCCAGAAAATCTACAACAAAAGACTATGGCTTCTCTCTTGAGAAGAGATTTAAAATATAAAACATTCTCTTCAGCCTTGTGGTATTGCCAGTCAGAAAAACTACATGTTCTGAGGGGGAAAGGTACTTCTGGAGGAAATAGGAATTATTCTCTTTATAACCATTATCAGGAACACTAAAATCTTTGTCAACTTAATTTTTTCATTACCACAACAGTGTAGATTTTTTTTTAATTATACAAGTTTCCGTAATGAGCACATCGTATTTCTACCAATAGCTCATACTTTCTTCAGAGCAGTTCTTATAGAGAGATCTGCAGCTGCTTTACATCCTGAAATGATGTGGGTACCTAGAATTGTTTGCTACAACTTGTATCATAATAGTACATGTAAGTGCCAGTCAGAATCAGATTCCTGATATGTCCTACACATTGACACACCTCTAAATATTCTTGTTTCCAGGCAGAGAGAATAATCCTACTTAGGAATAAAAGCAGAATCACAGAATCACTATTGGAAAAGATCTCTCAGGTCATTGAGTCCAGCCCTTAACCCAGCACTGCAAAATCCACCACTAAACCATGTCCCCAAATGCTGCATCTAAATGGCTTTTAAATAACCCCAGGGATGCAGACTCAACCACTTCCCTGGACAGCCTGTTCCAGGGCCTGAAAACCCTTTTGGTGAAGAAATGTTTCCTAATATCCCATCTAAACTTTCCCTGGCGCAAGTTTCAGTTATTTTCTCTCATCCTATTGCTTGGTACTGGGAGAAGATCAGCCCCCACCTGGCTACAGCCTCCTTTCAGACAGCTGTAGAGAGCAATGAGCTCCCCTGAGCTTCCATTTCTCCAGGCTGAACACCCCCAGCTCCCTCAGCTGTTCCACACAGGACTTGTGCCCCAGACTCTCCACCAGCTCCCATTTCCCTTCTCTGGACCCACTCCAGCCCTTCAATGTCTTTCTTGCAGTGAGGGGCCCGAACCTGGACACAGTGCTTGCAGTGTGCCCTCACCAGTACAGAGGGACAATCCCTGCCCTGCTCCTGCTGGCCACACCACTGCTGATCCAGGCCAGGACACCCTTGGCCTTCCCTGTGCTGTTCACGGGGTGAGGGACCTGTGGCACTTGCAGGAGCAGCTGAGGCACTCGCTGGCCCTGGCTCCTAAGGACAGCCTGTTTGCTGTCCAGAGGCTGGGAGCCTGTTTCCTGCGTGCTAATGTGACTGCCGTGGTGTTATTTTCCAGGGTTTTTTGCTCCTCTAGAGGAGCAGTTTAGAATTTTCCCTTTTTTCTTTGACTGTCAGAGCTAATCAAATGTGATTCAAACTTGCCAATAGTTTCAGCCCCCTTGACTCTCCATTATTTTGCCCAGCCTAAGGGGATTTTAGAAGGTTTGGTACTCAGTTAGTCTTATTTATTGTTGTCACAAATTTATAGATTATGTTAAAAAATATTTTTCTCTTCCTATAGAGAGTGAAAAATTATGCCAAATTTCAATATTGGATGGAGTCGTACAGCTATCTCTTTCTTTTTTCCTTTTTACGAAAGCTACTCAATTCCTCCCAAATGCTGACAGTATAAAAAATTGTTACCAATTGCAGAGAATCTCTGGCTGGTTTGAGGGCTGAGGCTGTGGACGTCTTACCTAAGTGAGGATATTCAGGAATTACTTCTGCAAGGTAGGAGTGTCACAGACAATTTAATTTCCTGCAGAGCTTCACACCTACAAATCCAGATACAGCATTCTGCTGCACAAAAAACAACTCTGTCCAACTCCAAGAGATAATAAGCTTCAGGTTCAAATCATCATAAAAATAGGAAAAAGAAAAAAATACTACTGGCTGTAAGTTCAATTAATAAATTATAAATTTTCTTTATATTTTTATGGGTATTGATTGTTTTAACTCCCTCAAGCCTGTAAAAATCCCAAATGTAGTCTGCATGTGGGTTGAACTCAAGAGAAATGTCTCCTGAAATAGGCCTTTTAAAATTAATTAGGCTTGTGATAAATCACAACAGGGAATTAACAGTATCTGCTATACAGGAACAAACCTTTTGTGCATACTCATACTTTGGTTTTATTTATTAATCCATATTGTGATTTTTTGTCATTATTTTAAGAGCTAGAATAAATGCCACATTGCAACTTGTTAAAAATAAACAGAAGAAAATTTTGAAGTACAAAACTTCATTAAACTGCAGCACCCTTTTTAAAAATTTTCTGCATCGTTTTCTCAAATAGCACCACAAGATAAACACATTCTAAATCCAACTCTGAACTGATAGCTTTGTTTCTCCCTAATTATTGTGTCAGTTTTTCTCACTGGAGAAACTGAGGGTAGCATGGAACAATTCCTGGTGGTCAGTAAACAAATCAACTAACTAAAACTCTGTATGCCTAAGCAGAAAACCATTTTATATTCTGAAAAGAAAAGATGACCTCTTTGTTTTGTTTCTAATAAGCTTCAAAAAACAATTCAAATATTAGTTTTCAGCCTAATTTGTGGTTTTTGAAAGGGTTCCAAGAAAGGCCAGTGACTTTTAGTCCTGTTATCTTTTGGAAATTAATGCTGGATATTTGTTATGGTTATTTGTTAGTGCATGTAATTCTCTTAGTATAAACAGGCAGAATAATCTTTTCTGTACAAGTGCCCCTATACAAGGTAAGCATCATAACAGCACTGAACTGAATCAGTAAATAGAATAATATTTGCTGAAGAACACCACACTGGAGCCAGCACGCGAGTTGTTTATTGGCATGGGTTAGTTCACAGCACTCAGCTTATTCCCCAGAGGAAAATTCAACACTTGTACTACAAGTATTACACAGGGAGTACTCAAAACATTAACCATTTAAATACTGGAGGTGAAACTAAGGTGTGAGGTGATCAGTGAGATCATGCAGAGATTGTAAAATTTCATCTGTGCACAAGGATAGTGAGGAGTGGATAGAAAGTTGTTTTAGGGTTGTTGTTTCTGGTGTGGAGAATCCTGGTGATTCAGAAGGGCAGGGGAGCATCAGGAATATCCTTAGGCCAGGCTGGCAAAGGAAAGAGCCTGCAGACCTTCAGGTGATTCACCCTGAGCTCTGCCAGGCAGCCCCAAATGTGTCAGTGTTTGTTTAACACCACAAAGGAGAGTGAATGAATAGAAAAGTGAGATTTTTCACAGGTTTCAGGGGCCAGGTCAGCACTGCTCTGGCTCTATTGAACCAGGAAGCTACTGTTAAACTGAGGAGCTAGTTCAAAGCAAGATTAATTGGCTGGATGTTATACTGTATGTTGGAGAATGTGCTTCATAAAATGACTTAATGGTAGAGGTCATTAATATGACTGAAGCCACAAGATGTCTGAACACAACTTAAAGATAAGCTGTTCCAATCTAAAACACTTGTCTGAGTGTTTGCCTGAAGATGGTTGCCCTACAAAGAGTTTGTATTTTGTTTCCACTCAAAGATAGATATGCTTACTCATAAGTTCTTTATCCATTTTTAATGAGAGATGGTAATTAAAAATTAATAAAGTTTATTTAGAGAAAAAACAACTATTTCTGTGAATCTCTGCACTATTATTAAGCTGAAAGAGGGCAGGCTTAGTTTAGATATCAAGAAGAAATTCTTCACTGTGAGGATGGTGAGGCACTGGCACAGGTTTCCCAGGGAAGATGTGGATGCCCCATCCCTGGCAGTGTTCAAGGCCAGGCTGGATGGGGCTTTGAGCAGCCTGGTCTGGTGAAAGGTCTCCCTGATCATAATAGAAGGGGAGTTGGAACTAGATGACCTTTAAGGTCCCTTCCATCCCAAACCTTCTAAGGTTCTATGATTATGCTTATTACATAAACTTTAATAGCAGCACCTTAGGGTTGTTTTTTGTTTTTTTTAATTGTGCCTTCTATGAAATGATAGAATGGAGTTCTTTGTTGCACAAGAGTAAAATAACACTTTTCCCTGGAGGTGATTTTCTCCTATTTTTCCCTCAACCTTTCCCAATGTACTGCAGAAAGGGATTGGTGGATTCCTCCCACACATGTATATTGCTTTTTCTCTCTTCTTCAGGAGCAGAATTTAATAGGAACCAGAAGTCATAGTTTAGTGCATATAGTTTAGCTAATTCTAAATTACAATGACAATTTGCTTTGTTAGCATTTTTTCCTAAGATTTCCTATTTATAATTGGTCTCATCAATGACTTTAAAATACACAGAAAATCGAAATTTTCCTCCATGATGCCTAAATTTATATACCTAACTATCATAACTTTGAACATGGGTTGTGGCTGCTCAGAACTTTTAAAACTTTGGAGGTTTTTCTCTCTGTGTTTCTAGATGAAAACAAAAGCACAAAACTGCAGAGTGATCTACTGTAACAAACCATGATTTTTAGGAAGAGAGCACTTCATTGATGAAAAAGAGAAGTCAGTGTGAAGCAGCTGAATAAGAGGAGTGAGAAGCAAACAACAGAGGTCGGTAAAAAAAAAAAAAGAAAGCTCCTACATAAATGAATATCTGTTAAAAACAACTGAATTCTTAAGTGCCAGTGCTTACTACAAAACCAAAACCTGCATCCTGTAGACAAAGTAAAATTCCAAGGCCAGCATAAAAAGTGATTTTTCCTTGAGTTAAAAATATTGCCCTTGTCTCTCTGGAAATCAATTTTACATAATCAAAATGCTTTCAAAATATTTCCAGTCACCTACTGAATGTGCTAGTGGCTGTCAGCATCTAACTTGATGTCTCATTTCTAATAAAATACACTGAAATAATGAAGTAGGAAACTGACTTCTTATGAAATGGAAATAATTGGGGTAAGAGAAATAAGATGTAAAGGGACTTTAGTGGAAAATTAGGTTGCATTTGCAACATGCAGATAAACATGGCTGTCTACTTGTTGGTTCCATATTTTCTTTGCCTTTTCTGTACTTTGAAAAGGAATTTTGCTTCACAAAGCTCCATGAAATTGCAGTTTTGAAAAAGAAACTATTCCTCTATGACCTGCTCCAAAGCCCACAGTACCGGCAGAAATGGTCTGGGTAGCGAGGTTCAGTCCTTTGACACCACAATCACATCTAAGCCTTTCCCTAAGAAAAGGATCAAACGATGTCTTAGCATTATTCTGTGAAGTCACGAAGTGGCTGTTTCACCATTTGTGAGTGAAAAAATATTGTTATTTGATGCTTTAGTAAGCAAGATGAGTATTTGTGCAGACTACTCACTATATTTCACTGTAACAGTAGGGACAAAATTGGAACTGTTATTGGAATCTGAGTTATTTAAAGAGTTTGTGTGTGTGCATGTGTGTGTCCCTGTTTATTGCTATGAATGCTCTGTTTGCAAATTTCAGTTTACCAACTGTTTTGATTTCTGTCAGTCTGCTTTTTTTTCCCCCTGTATTTCAATAAGTCATTTAATTCCCCATTTAATCCACCATATTTCTGTTCAGGGTGCCAACACATTTCTGACTCAGCTTCAGCTCTGTGACAGATCTGTTGTAGGACCTGAACTGAGAGCATTAATGTTAAGCCACCACATTAACTATGTTATCCAGGCTGTGCCTGAAAATCATTGAAAAGATAAATTTCAAATTCAAAACCATGGAATTTCCTGATGTTTTGTCATTTGAGATACACTTTTTTGTGATTGACTCCTTGTAGTAAAGGAAGATGGTCTAAAGGTTCAGAAAACATGCAGAGGTTGGGCATGTGAGTTCAGTTCTTGGATCTCTTTGGAGATGTTGGCAAACTTTAATTTCTGTGTTAAATTCTCTGGCCACAGTTATTTCTTCCTCAAATCTTAACCATGATTTCAGCCTCCATGGTGTAAACTGCCAAGAGTTCATTGTTGCTATTTGTTCATGTGTAACACAGAGATCTTGTGTCACTTGGGGACTCAGGAAATGCTAAAATATAAATGACTTTTAAATTATCTGCATGTAAACTGCTCATACTGTTTATTAAATAACTATTAGGATAACAGAGCTGAGCTTGACCAGAAGCTCAAATGAATGCTGGATTCTGTCCAAAACTTAAAATAATTATAGTCTTTCCAGTGTGGGTGTAACTTTCATATTTGAGAATACATATACACAGGATTTGGCTTGGGGTTTGTCTTTTAATTTTTATTCTCAACCACACTGCTGTAGCTCCAAAAGACCATATAAAGGAAATAATGTTCCATCCAGAGAATTGTTTTTCTTTCCTCCTGTCCAAGAGCAAGATCAATAAAAGCAGCATGACAATAGTAATTTTCAGGTCTATTAGTGAAGCTGTCTGTCCTAGAAATTGAATGTACCCTGTTATGTTGAGGAAAGAAGGAAATTTTTCATTTATGGGTTAATTTCCCTTAGAGGCATTAAGCCAACTCATAGCTTTTGCATTTTGTAGAGTGAAGCCTGGCTATATGGCCATTATTTGTTTGCATTTCTCTTTGTAGGATGCAGCAAGTTGTGTTAGGTACTCAGCAAAGCAATAGAAAAACACCACTGGGGATGACAGGAGCTCCAAGGGAAGCGATTTAGTTACGAATATTTTCATGGAGTATTTCATGGTTCACACCACTGATGTTTGAATTTTGGACATCAATTCAGCCTGTGCTGGGAAGTATGGGCCAGGTGCAGACTTCTGATGCACATCACATTTTGCTTTCCAGTGCTATCCACCAACAGAGAGGTATTTGATCAGAGTTTTTGTTTGGCTTTGGCTCAGCTGAGCCTAACTTCTACTGAATAAAAAAAAAGGTTTGGAAAGTTTGATTTGTAGATTATTTTGGTGTACATAAAAATGCTTAAGGAGTGATTTGAAGCCCACTCAAATTAATGATCTGATTCTCAGAGACTGAGGCAGTCTTGGTGGAGGGGGAAAAACAGTTAGGGTTTAACTCTTTTTACGGGTAAAAAAAAAAAGTAAGGCACAAACACAACAGCTGTTCAGGATGTAATGCTGAAGTCTCCTTTGGGAGGAGGGTATGGCTGAATACGTGACAATCTAATAATGTCTTTGCCATAGTGGAGAAAATAAGCAAAAGCTGACAAGGTTGAAAGAACACAATTCCCATAATCTGTGATTCCTCTGTCATCACTAATTTAGCGTTCGATATTTAATGTTCTGTCATATTAACGATGCATAAAGCAGTCAACACCGAGACCCGAGAGCCCTGGAACATGGATGGGTCTGGTGCTCTGGGACACCGAGAGCTGTCACGGTAGGGAAGGGAAGGGAAGGGAAGGGAAGGGAAGGGAAGGGAAGGGAAGGGAAGGGAAGGGAAGGGAAGGGAAGGGAAGGGAAGGGAAGGGAAGGGAAGGGAAGGGAAGGGAAGGGAAGGGAAGGGAAGGGAAGGGAAGGGAAGGGAAGGGAAGGGAAGGGAAGGGAAGGGAAGGGAAGCTCCCCGCCGAGCGCTCCCCCAGCGCCCCGCTCGGGGCTGTCCGGGGGCGGTGCCGGGGCTGTCCGGGGGCGGTGCCGGGCCCGGGGCTTGGCCCGGGGCTGGCCGGGGCCGGGGCCGCCGCCGCTGTCGGCAGGTGCGGGCAGAGCCGCGCCGGCCCCGCCTGATGTGCGCGGAGGCGGAGGCGGCGCCGGGCTGCGCGCAGGGTCCCGCCATGGCCCTGGCGTTCTGCGGCGACGAGGGCAACTCCACCGCCTACAACGTGGATCACGGCGTGCTCAACAACGGCTGCTTCGTGGACGCGCTCAACGTGGTGCCGCACGTCTTCTTGCTCTTCATCACCTTCCCCATCCTCTTCATCGGTGGGTGCCTGCGGCTCTCCCTCCCCTGTGTCTCTCCTATTTGTGAGAGGTGCCTCTCCTCTCCCTGTCCGCCTGTGTCTCTCCTATTTGCCCCCCTTTTCCTTCTGCCGCTCTCCCCCCGGCGGTGCTTTGCCGTGTCCCGCCGCCCGGCTTTGTCTCGCCGCGGGTTTCCCTCCCCCGCGTGTGCCGCGTTTCCCCCCGCCAGCCTGGCCTCCCCTTGCGGTGTCCCCTGGCCTGGCCCTGCCCCCCGTGCCGCACGGAGAGGCTGCGCTGCTGTCGGGATGCGCTGCGAGCTGCGGGATGCTCCGGCGGCCGCCGCTCCCCGGGCTGGCCCCGCTCCGCCCGCTGTGCGCCCGGGCAGCGGCTCCCCCTCTGTCGGGGCTCGCCGCAGGTGAAACCCCTCGGCAGTCAGGGCAGGAACGGGTGATGCTGGAAGAGACCGCGGGATTTGCCCTGCTGGTTTTGACCGGCAGCGCGGGAAGCAGAAATAAAGGTGCTATTAAAGCCCAGGAAAGCTGTCAAGTAAGCGTTGCGTTATGAAATATTATTCGCAGTAATTACTGCCGCCTGGCATCCCCCCCTCATCAGAGGACCTGCGGTACCTGAGGCGGGTGTGATTTGATGTCACAAGCCCGGCGGGGCCGGTAGGTGGCCCGGTGGTTCAGCACATGGGGCTGTCACTGCTCCGGGTACCCTCCTCCAAAGCCTGGACCGGCGGGGAGCCAGGGCACGGGTTGGAGTAACACTCGCTCCTGGGGGTGGGAAAAGGTCCGGTGAGGAAACAGCAGCCAGCACGGCTCTGAAAACGGGGTCAGCTGAGAGCTGCGTAGGGTTCCCTGCATTTATCTGGAATCTCTCAGTACTGCTACTTTTTAGCGAGACAAAGCTTCGTACCTTTTTTTTTTTTTTTAACTTTTTGAAATAATCGAAGGGAAAAGAAGTAGTGCATTTATTAGTGTTTGTGTTTATTTTTTATAGTGCTCGTGTGTATTTGTCAAAACGTTAATATGTTGTTCATTTAAGCTATGAATATACTTAAAAAACGTGTAGTGCGTGTAATTACTTGATATTAAGTTGCTAGAAGTATAGGAATTTAAGGCTGTGTTCTGTCTGAATCATTGATTTTATTCTATATGAAGTGAGATAATGAAAGCACAGTTCTGATAATATTCAAATACATGTGTGTTTAACAACACGGCTGCATCAGTGTTGGTATGCAAGGTTGTTAAATATATAGTTTTGGAGTTTTTGTAAGCAGGAACTTTGTGTGTCAGTCTTGTTTAGAAAGCTCTCTGTAATTTTCTTTTCTCTTTTAGGATGGGGAAGTCAGAGTTCCAAAGTACATATACATCATAGTACATGGCTTCATTTTCCTGGCCACAATTTACGCTGGATATTGACTTTTATCCTCTTGTTTGTGCTGGTGTGTGAAATTGCAGAGGGCATAGTGTCTGATGGGTAAGTGTATATCTGCCTTCCTCTGGTAGCACTGAGCCATTTAAAGGTTGCAGGGTAGCTCTTTCATCCCTGTCTAAATTCTCATCTAAACCATATTCCTTGTGGTTATGAACATATCATCTGTTTTCTTAGTGATTAACCTACCAAACTTGTATCAGAAATTCCACAGACCTTGCCAAGTGATGTACACATGCACAACTGACCTTCATCATTTTAGTTCAGCTTAATGACACTATCTTTCCGAAGAGTAATCATAGATAAATCCTAATGATTCAAGCAGATGGTGACATTTTCATGGTATGTTTTATGTCCAAGGACCCAGCCCCACAGTCCTTGCTTAAGAGGAGCTCCCATGTGCACGGTAGGTCACACCATTGACCCCCAAATTGAGTTCTTTTATAAATAAAATTAATTAATCTGCTGGGCCTTATGTCACACCTCACAGAGTTTCATCCGATCATTGTGCACTATCTCTCTTATTGTTACCTGGAGCAGAGCAGCTCATATTATGTGAGCATGAGGCTTCATCTATTATTCAGCTTAGGATTGTCACTAAACAGAAATCTGTGGGAAAAAATTATTCCAAGTGAAGCAAGTGATACAGAAGAGTGATTTATTATGAAAAAAGTTAATTATATAACAATGAACGTGATCTCTCTTGCTATGAAGAGAGGCATGATTTTTCATGATGATTATGAATTTGAACTCAAGAATTATGAAATGGAAGCTCCTCATTAAATAGAACAAAAGCTCCCTGATTAGCCATCTATATAACAAATATCCACCAACCAGTGTGAAATGCACTGCAGACTTCTGGTGTAGAAAATTATATCATCATTATTATTTTAACTTCTCTTAAACATAGGATGTTTCTCGGTGCCAGGTTGTTTTTTTTTTTTTTTTAAAGGAATTTTTCTCTTGCTTATTCAGAGTTATCAGGGTGTGGGATGCTCAGAGCAAAAGCTCCTGCTTTGAGTTTTCTCCTTTATTTTTCTCATTAGCAATGCCTCTCATTATGTTTATTTGCTGTTTAACTTGACTCAGAACACTGCTGTTAAGTAATAGGTGTCACCTGATGAGAATCAAAGCTTGGAGCTCTGCTGCGGGAGTGCCAACCCACAGTCGTGCTTCCCAAGCACTCAGTAGGCTGGCGAGGGCTCCAGTGAATAGAAGAGAGTTTTGAGACTCATCAGCTTTCTAAGAACCAAAATGGATCGTGCTGGTGAGTCTTTTTCACAGCAACTGGGTGCTAAAGGCTTTGGCATCTCAGCAGTAGAAGCAGCCTATTGGAGGTACAGTTATATAGGGGGATTCCAGCAACTGTGAAATAAATAGATTTTAAAAAGCCTCCCACTGCTGCAGTGTTACCTTCTGAAGCTTAGGCTGTCTGAAAAAATCTGTTCTTGTTGGCTTTTTTTGTCCTTGCTGAGAATTCAGCCCTGATGTACAAAACCCTCCTGGCTTTACTAGGAATTTCAGAGAATCCTTTCTCATTTTGCAGTATTGACATCCAGCTATTGTCAGCAAGTGGAAGTCAATGTTCATGACAGGCTGTGAGCATGGCTCCAGCCAGCTCTACAGAGTTCACCACAATCTTCATTGAGGGAAGGCTCTCCTTTCTAGAGCAGAGATGCAGGAAATGGTTGTCCTGAGCTCCTATGGTTCTGCTAGACATTTGGAATGTTCTTTTCTGAGAAATGTGATGTCTGTGATGGTCTTTCATCTCCCTCCCAGCACAGCTCTTCTTGTCTCTCCAAATTCCACAAAAGTAGTGTTTGATACAGCAAGAAGAAATCCATTCAGAGGACAAGGTGTGAATTTCCCTAAATATTTGTGTCCTGAAGTCATCTTGGTGCCTCTTACGGTGAAGCTGGAAGACTGAGGAAGTGGTAGCCCTTGATAGTGTAGGACACTAAATGCTCTTTGTGAAAGAAAGAAAAGCAGGGAGAGGGAAGGAAGAAGAAATAAGTAGGGGGAAAGAGGGGGGAGAACTTATTTTTATTGAACACTGTACAAACCAACAGCATTGCCCAACAACTGCAATATTCCCAAAGGGCTATATCTGGCAGGACACCTGCTTCTACTTGAAGCAAAGTTTTGCTTTATAAGACAAAAACATCAGGGGGTATGATTCTGTTATAAGGCTTTTTTTTTTGTTGTTGTTGTCTTGCAGTCACTGAAGACAGACCTCACTGTAATTCCTGTGCTGTGGTGCTGTTCCTTCTCCCAAACTGAAAAAACATGAAACACTTTCACAAAATGCTTCTGTAGAAAATCTTGAACTGTGCTGTCAGTTGTTCTTATCTGCATATTTTGATGGACAGCTCCCAAACTAGTTTAGCTTAAATTAACTTTTCTCATTTTGGAGATGAGCTGCTTGTCCTAATTTAAACAATGTTCCAATTGATTTCAGTAGGAAATAGGAGTACACTCCTTTCATTTTCAGCACAGGGGAGGAATTTGAAATCCAACTGTGATTTAGGAGCATAAATTCAATTCAGACTTGGAGGGGTTTGCACCCATAACTCATTCTAGAAAATCCTACATCAGAGCTGGGTACAGGGTACAGTTCATGAATTAAAAGGGAAACATTTAAACAGCTGAGAGGTTTGGCTTTAACAGATTTTTTTTTTGTTTTGTTTTAAAGGGTTTCTGAATCTCGCCACTTACATCTGTACATGCCGGCTGGAATGGCATTCCTGGCAGCCATCACATCAGTTGTCTATTATCACAATATTGAAACATCCAATTTCCCCAAACTGTTAATAGGTATGTCTCAAAATCTGTGTACCTGGAAGCGTGGTTGTGGTCCTGTGTCTGCTCCCTTGGTGATAGGTCATGTATGCTCAAACATTTCCTTATTTTACTGCATTTCACTTCTAGTAACTCTAAATTCAAACCCCCTGCTTGTCAACCTGTTGTGTGGAAGTGTGATGTAAGAGTGAAGAAATCTTTTTGTGTGCATGGTTTGTTGAACTATGCAAGGAGTTCAGGGATGATGTCCCTGACTTTCAGCACAAGTATATTATTCTGTCTGCTTGCTCTTGCTTCATGTTCCTAAAAATCCCTTTGAAAACTGCTTTAAGGCCTTTTGAATGGAAAATGCTATGAATGAGAAATGCTTTTGAATGGAAAATGCTACCTACTCTGTATTTTGCAAGATTGTGACTAAACTGTAGCTGTAGAAAGTCCATTGCTGCTGACAGTCGTTCAGTTGTTCATGTGTTCTCATCTGTTTAAGCAAACTGCAGACTGGGGATGTCTATATGCTTAATCATATCCTGTTATTTCTTTGGTGGTCCTGGCTCATCAAATTTTGTTTGAGCTGGATTTCTTTATCAGTAGATCCCTCTAAAGTTTGTGTTGTGCCATTGTAGCTCTGTGTAGTCAAGTTTTGTTCTAGTTTTTGTCAGGTGGGGAAAAGTCAGTAAAAGACAGTAATAAAAGTCAGTCAACAGCTATATTTGAGAAAGCTTTTAAATCTGGAAGATTATTTTGAACTACATGTTGGGAAAGTGAGAATCCTGTTCTGCAGAAGGAGGCTGTAACTCCTGAAAAAAAAAAAAAATGTCTCCTAAGACTTCGATTTCTATCCAGGCTTAGCAGCCTTTGCCTTCTCATTTGGGATTGCTTTTCTTTTTGTACTTTTCTTTTAAGTAGGATCTTTTTCCTCCTTTATGAACAGGTGAGGTCATTTAGTTGCTTTTTAAATAAGTCAACACAGTCTTTTTAATGCCTTCTCACAGGAAGGCATTATGTCTCAGGAAGCATTGCTAGCCTATTAGACTTGCCTGTAAAGCAAGCAGTGATTTTTGTGGTTTTGTTTTTTTTTTGGTTGTTTTGTTGTTTGGGCATTTTGTTGTTATTTCAGATGTATAATGCATTGTTAAATAATTTAGTGTCACTACTGCATTCCTGCTGTGAAGTCTTTGAAAAGGGTAGCACAAAGTTACAGCTGGTAGTTGATTACCCATTTTTGCATAATTCCTGCTCAGTAGAGATTTCTTTTTTATGATAATGTTTTTCGTTGTTTAGAGTGCTGATGTTGGATAAATTCTGGACTGTACTTGAATACTAAAAAGTTGTACCCAAAAATACCAACGCTTACTTAAGTATTATGGATTAATTTTAATTTTGCAAGAATTTCCAGGGAAGACTCCCTCAGAAAATCTGGTCTTAATAGCTCTTATGCAAATTAGACCATCACAATTTTTCCCATTTAGTTTTGTCTGATTTGAATTTTAGTCCAAAATCTTCACAAGCTGATGGTCTTTGATTTTTATTTAATTTTTTTTTTTTTCTTGTATTTGTCCTAAGATAGACACTTTTGAAAATTTCTATCCTTTGTTCTTAACTGCACAAACTGTGAGGATTTTCATCTTTCAATCTTAATTGCAACTACTCTGTATTGATATCCGGGACTAGGCAATGAGCACTTTATGCAAATGAGCCCAGTATGGATAGTTAAATTATACCTTTACTCAGCTGTCAACCCACTAGAGTGCAGTGTGGCCATGAAGCAGTTTTGCTTTAGAGCCTCATTTGATGAGGTACATGAGAACCTGGAGGGAAAGTTAAGTTGGTGATGATAAACTTTTTGCTGGGTGTATGGGAAACAGGGCTTGTGTAGAAGGGATCTAATGTTGCACACACACAGAGCAAAGTAGAAGAGCTGATGAGACATCTTCCTGCTTCTGAGCATCAGTGAATTTCCAGCAAACTGCAGGGCATCATCTGCCACAGCTGCAAAGAGTTGGTAGCTGTTTAAAACGAAGACTAACAGAGCCTTATCCAGAATCTATTAAACCTGGCAGGGGAACTATCACTGATGCAGTGCAGTGAACCCTTAAAGGTCTGTTCATTAATTCTGAACAGGGAGAAATTTTCCAATCCCATGAAATTTTGAGATGTGTTCTTTTTTAAAGATCCTTTTCACTCTGCCTTAAAGAAACCAAATCCATTTGTAGCTCTTCCTAACCAAGTAAGGGGCAGATACCATAACAGATGTGGGGATTAGTGTTTTTCCTTGGGTATCCAAAAGGAGGACTCAGTTTCTCTACTGATTCTGATCCTGCCTTTCAGCTTTAGCCCAGGCACTTGGCTATTTTGAAGTAGTCATTCTTACTATTTCTTATCAAAAAAATTTGACGAAGTTTGGAATATTTATTCACTGAAGCTTATGATTGAGTTAATGAATGCAGTTGAGTTGACCCAACTATTTGGAACACTTTGACCTGATCTGAATGTCTTTTTCACAGTAGGATTTTGGTCTGTTATTATATTGCAACAAATGTAGCTGTTCCCATGTAGTGCTTTTTATCAGGGCACTCTCACAGTAGTGATAATTTTGATTAGCTCTTTGCACTACATAGTTGCACAACATTTGTACAGTTGAACAGGACTCATTTTAGAATAGCTTTCATACTGGATTGGAGAATCTACTGCTTTCTCAATGTTTAAAATACACAATTGAATGGTGGCATCTGATTCCACTAATTTTTAAGCTAGTTTCTTCCTTTAAAAGATAAATAAACCTAAAAAATTAATAGTAGGAGAAAACTATGAAGTAACAACAGGACTTAGAGGTTTTAATCTGAAATGGGTGGTAGTGTGGGAACACATTAACTTTTTTATTTTAAATTATTGTCCTTGCTTTTAAACTAATCTTAGTTATATGACTGCCTTCCTACTACTAGACAGGGATGTATTTTTCTGATTCAAAATTTTTGTCCCTTTGCATTGTAGTTGTTCCCCTTGGAATTAGTTTACTCTCTAAAATGGAACTTCCCACGTAAAAATATTGCTTAGTACAAAAAATTTGTTTCCAAACAGGCACAGGTTAATTAATAAATCCCATCCAGTTAAATGTGTGACTTTTTCGATTGGGCTTAATTCAATAAAGGTATACAGGAGTCTGCATAGCACATTGCCTTATTTTTCAGAGGTGTGGCCCGGGTGAGACAACACCCAGGCCTCGGTGTTGTGGGTTCAGGTATCTTACCTTATGGCCCAAGAAAAAGTGAGGTCATTAGGCATCCAGAGTAGGTCTAAAGTAATCCAGTAAATATAGGTTTATAGGTGCCTCTGTGGTCTGATCACTTTGCAATTCAGACCAGTGGAGGTTCTCAGATGTAGTTTCTAAAAACTCTTAGCCAAAATGTATTCACCAGCCAGATAATAAAAACATCATCTATAAAGAACAGAGCCACGATTGTATTTTCCAGGCAACCTTGGCTTGCCTGTGAGCATTCTCCAGATCAGATTTAGATACACTTGTATTCAAAAGTGGCAAGCTAAGCAAATTCAGGTGCTTCTAAGGAAGTGTGACAGTGAGTGGCCTCTTACCACCTGAGAATGTTGTGTTTGGCACTTTATAATACTTCTTAGATAAAAGATAAATTAATGTTTCAACAATAATAATAAAAGGTCTTGTAGACCCTTATTTAAACCCTAAAGAGAATGGCTCTAATAATTCTTATTTATAATTCCAAGACATGCATAAACACTTGTTGGCTTGGTGATTTTTTCGAAAGTTCTCCACTGGTGGATATTTTCAGTATGCAATGTTTAAGTCCCTTTTATTCCAAGAGGGATGTATTCTCAGCCTGTTGTTGGAAGAATGGGACAAAACAAGGTTTAACAGATAAAGGTGGTTAAGAGTAGAACAGCATGGAATGCAATTCATGGATGAAGTGAGACTTCATAGTCAGAAGTACTGCAAATAGGGAAAAATAGTGCCTCAAAGGAAGGAAGCAGTCTGAAATAGGATAAGAAGAATCTAAGTTGGGAGGATGTTAGGAAGCTTTGCATAAAAAAAGCTAAAGTTTTATAAGAGAAATTTGATAAGTGTATCTTTTAAACCCTCTCTGCAACTGCATTGGCCACTGAAGTGCACTGCACAAAAATACTTGACCACTCAGTGTTTTCCTCTTATGAACTGGCCTCTTAATTTTAGAGGAAGAGAGGCTCCCTTGGCAAATGTCCTAATGCACAGTGTTTCTGTATTGTTCCATTCACTGTCTTCATTTAAAGGAGAGGTTTTAACTTGTTTGCTGTTGAAGAGGACTGGCACTGGCAGTCCCGAATCTCATATGAATTCTCCACATTGAATTTAGTTTTGCTTGCAAAGGGTAACCCCAGAGTACATCTCCAGAGAGCTTTTTGGTGCCTCAGGGTAGCTGGAACACCACCAATCGTCTGAAACTTATGCAACTTCCTGGTGGTTATCCATATTTAAGGTAGACTTACAGTGGCTGATGCCTTGGTTGAAGTCTTTCTCTGGTGCTCCAGCAAGACACTTGGAAAGCACATCCAAGCTTTTCTTGGCATTTGGAGCCCATTGCATCTGTTGCACCCTGGCAGATGCAGCAGCAATGGAAGATTCATTGCAAAGAATATAAACCTGGGAGGCATTTCCTTAAGAATATGGAACAAAAGCTGGCTTATGGTGGGATGAATGGTATGGAGAGTGCTTCCAAGTCACCGGAGCTTATTCCAGGGATTATTTATCTGCAGCTGATGGTAGCATGAGTACCTGGAGACAAGAGGTTTTGTAGAACCAAAAAGTGGAAGTTATATTCTGTGCATTCAGAATATCCGGAATATCATTCCTTGATGTGACTGTTTTATCCACATTGTGAATTACATGTATAGAATTTGTGTTGAACAATAGTGCAGCAACAGTTTGGACAAAGTATTTTAATATCTGTTCCTCACATGTCACAGAGATTCAAAGGGAATTTTCCTTCAAGCCACATTCATAGCAGTCTTGTAGCATTAACCAAATCTGAAAAACATTATTCACAGGCATCATCACTTTTGGAGCAACACCCTCCCTTGAGCTGATCATGTGGGCACAAATTTATAGCAGATGGAATTTCCTTCAGCATACTTCACTTTGTGAAACTTTTGAAATATCACTAAATCTAATAGAAAAGGCATTTAGGACTAACATTGTCTTAATATATTAATGTTTGTGGAATTAAATTTGGCTTTTGTTTGACATGGGAAGAGCCACTCTCTGTTTTTATCTATTTTGTTGCATTCTTCCTTAATTATATTTTATAATGCCACTGTCTATTTTTGCAGCTATGGAGCTGGTTAATTTATTTGTTTGGGTTTTTTTTTTCTCTGCAGCACTGTTGTTCTACTGGACTTTAGCTTTCATTACTAAAACCATCAAATTTGTGAAGTTCTGTGATAATGGGGTTGGATTTTCTCAGCTTCGATTTTGCCTCACTGGACTCTTGGTTGTTCTTTATGGAATGCTGCTAGCTGTGGAGATCAATGTCATCAGGGTGAGGGTAAGAAACTATGATAGAAGTCTCCTTCTGTGTTTTTTATTGGTTATTTTTTTGAGTTATTGCTATTTTTCTTTTTTTTTTATTTCCTTTTCTAGGCACTCAGTATAAAATGCATTACTAAAGGAGAAAGAAAAATCCAGTTAGAAATAGAAATATATTTGACAATCCAAGGTTAATACTATTTTACTAGGCCAGATGAATCTGTAATTTAAAAAAATGCCGGACTGTTGTTGTTAATTTAAGGTCAATTTCATCTGTTTGAGTTTGCTGTAAATTTTTAAATTATTCTGTTTCAGTCATGACAGCCAAGAATTTCTGAAGCAAGAGAAGACTGGTAGAAAAGAATTGTCTGCTCTGTCAGAGAATATCTTAGACTCACAAGTAACATCTCTCACTTTCCAGGAGACAATCATAATAAGTGATTTATTTGGACTACTGGTGTTCCTCCCAGCTATATTTTTTTTTTTCCTTCTGTAGTGTCTGCAGTCATAATCTAAACTGAGACTTTGGAGATGCTGGATACATAAATGCCCAAGTTCCCTTCAGCTGGCTTCCCTTCACCAACTGTGCATAAATTAAATTTAGGACAGAAAGAAATATTCCCGTATAATTTTCTTTTCTGTTGCAGAACCAGTAGCTCCGTGTTCTGAGCTAACAAATGTGAAGCAGTGTGGTGTGGGAGATGAATCCCACTGAAAACCTCGGGGTTGTGCCTAAGCTCCTGTGTCCCATGTTGTGCTGCCTGGAGCTCAGAGCTGTGCTGGGGCTGTACTGTTTAAATTGAGGGGGTCAGTCTCTTCTGACATGGCTCAAGTGAAAGGATGGGATGAAAAGGCCTTAAGATGTATCATGGAGGTTCAAATTAGTTATTGGAATTTTTTTTTTTTTTTACTGAAATGGGGGCAAGCACTGGAGTGAGTTGCCCAGGGAGGTGGTAGAGTCACCACTTCTGGGAAGGGTTCCAGAGGTGTTTGGAGATGTGGTGTAGGGGGGATTGTGGTGGTTCTGGTTTGCTGGTTGAACTGGATGTTCTTGAAGGTCTCGTCCAACCATGATGATTCTAATTCTGTAAAGTGTTTTGTATTTTCCTACAAGTATGCAATTTTTTGCACTATAAGCAAAGTCATAGTGAATGATAAGAATTATTTATTTCTAGGCTGGATGCCTCTGATTATCCTCAGTGCCTGAGGAAACTGGATTGCTGTATTGGTTCTACTTGAATGTCTTTTAAGAAACCAACTCTGATTAATTTATTATCTGCAATGTCCTTACCTATTCTTTGTGCACTTGTATTTTCTATGCATTTACCATGGTTCTGCTGGCATTTTTCTGGATTTCAGAGGTATGTTTTCTTCAAAACTCCTAAAGAAGTTAAACCTCCTGAGGATCTCCAGGATCTTGGTGTCAGATTCTTGCAGCCCTTTGTGAATCTGTTATCCAAAGGAACGTACTGGTGGATGAACACGTTCATCAAGACTGCCCATAAAAAACCAATAGACTTGAAAACCATAGGCAAGCTTCCCATTGCTATGAGAGCTCTGACCAATTACATTCGCCTTAATGAGGCCTTTGAAGCACAGAAGGTATGCAAAGCATGGAATTATATGTCTGCTTACTCAGAGCTTGTGGTTTTCATTACTTTTTGTCATATAAGCATGACAGAGATATAAACAGATGCAAATGAAATATTCATTGGCATAGCAGTCCCTGTACCAAGAGCCCACATTTTCAGTTGCACCTTGTACAAATAATGAAGTTTCTCTAACATTACTGGTTAAATGTGTGTAAAATGTGTGCGGCCTCTATTTTGATGTGGAAAGTCATCATGGACTGTGTTCACTGAACACTATTATTCCTCCTAATAAGACCCTGAAACATTCAATTACACAGTCAGTATTAATTAGCCCTTGCAGGACTATTTTTTTTCCATGTTATTTCAGTTCCAGTTTGTCTGTGGGAGAGTTTAGGGCTGAAACTACCCTGGTTCAAATTAATTTTCACTCTTGAGTGGGAGCTGAGTGTATACAGGATTTTAAGAGAATTTGTTTTCATCCTGCCTAAAAAGTGTATGCTTGCAGTCTGTATTCACCAGAGAGCAAAAAACCCTGTCACTTCCCTCCCTCCTTTTTTTTTTTTTTTTTTTTTCTCCCAGAGCAGACTACAAACATCACATTTACTTGATCCCTATTAAGGATAGGAAAGAAATCATGGTTCTTTTAGTGGAGGGAAGTGCAAATTATTGCTTTGTTCTGACTACAAAAAGAAACAATAGTTATAGTTCCTCTGCTTGCTACCTGAGAGATTACAAATGGTTGTCAATGAATTAAAGCAATGATAAAAATACCAATGATTTGTCAGACCCGAGGTTAATTAATAACACAATTCTTACTAATTTGAATGTAATTCTGACCAGAACAAAAGATCATCATCTCCCCAAGGATCCAGATCCATTTGGCGTGCTCTCTGCTGTGCTTTTGGAAGACCCTTGCTTCTCAGCAGCACGTTCCGTATTCTGGCTGACTTGCTTGGGTTCGCCGGGCCACTCTGCATCTCTGGGATTGTTCATAATGTTGGGAAAGGAAATAACACCATCCGCCCACAGGTACTGTCAAATGTCATCACCAGAGAGGAGTCCAAGAAGTCATGCTGTGGCTCTGTGTTGTTTGTCCTCAGTAAGAAAAGTGGCTGTGCTCCGTGTGTGTGAGTGCTGGAAGTGCCAGTGTGAGTGTGCTGCCCGATACCCACTTTGATACTGTGATGGAGCACACCCAGTGCAGGGCAACAAAGGTCATTGAGGGGCTGCAGCATCTCCTGCAAGGCCAGGCTGAGGGAGCTGAACCTGTTCAGCCTCAAGAAGTAGTGTCTGGGAGGGGACCTCATCAATTTATACAAATATCCAAAGGGAGGGTCTCAAGGAGATGGAGCCAGGCTCTGCTCGGTGCTGCCAAGCAATAGGACAAGAGGCAATGGGCAAAAACTAATGCACAGGAAGTTCCACCAAATATGAGGAAAAACTTCTTTAAAGTGTGGGTGGCTGAGCACCAGAACAGGTTGCCCACAGAGTTGTGGAGTCTCCCTTGCTGGAGATACTCAAGACCAGTTGGGATGCAATCCTGTGCCATGTGCTCTGGCGTGACCCTACTTGAGCAGGGAGGTTGGACTAGATGACCTCCAGTGGTCCCTTCCAACCTGACCCAGTCTGTGATTCTTTTGGGGGGGGAAAATATGTGAGCTGTGCATCTAGTCAGCCTTGCATTCTGGAAAATAGCCTCGTTCAAGAGAACAGTGGAGCATGTCCAGAATGCCATCAATATCATAAGGAATTTAGGTACAGTCTTGAGTAGAGATTTGAATCAAGTATGTGACTGAGTGCTTTTCAGAAAGGAAAAGTGTATTTTTGATAGGCTTGGCTTTTCATTTCCAAACATGAGGGATGTCTAAGAGGATTAAAGCAGGGTTTTGTCCTCATCATAAAATGCCAAGTAATTTAAATGTGATCCACTAGTGCCTTTGGGAAGGTTAGTTTTGAAAGATCAACTGAAACACATTTTTAAAGCGTGCTATTTAAATGAATGCTCTCCAAGAAGAAGCAGACATATTTCTTGATTAACTAAAAATAAAAATGTAACTCAGGATGCATCTTTTCATTATAAGGTGAGGTCACTCAGGCTGGATTTCTAGGAGATAGATCAGTTTATTTCTGCAGCTCATTTAGTGTCTGATATCAGACTTCATTTCTCAAGTCTGTTGACACTAATGGAAATATACCCATTCATTCAAGTACATTTTGGATTATGTCCACTGTAAATATTGAAGTCCATCAGCTGCAGTGCAGGAAACTTAACAAAGGCCTCAGGCAAAAATTAACTGTTTGTCCATTTTGCAATCCTTATCCTAATATTTGGAAACTTTATCATAGCAAGTGGGTTCAATGGAAACCAGTTAAAGCAGGAAATGAGAAAATTAAGACTCTAGTACTATGTTGCAGCCAAGTACTGTGGAAGCTCTTGAGCTTTGCTTTTCAATAATTCGTTTGGGATACTGTTTCAGATGAAATTGTGATTTGATATAATTTACAGATTGTCCTATTTAATTTTCCTATAAAAGTGTCAGCTTCTCTGTGAAAAAGAAAAGATTCAGGTCTAGTCCTGATAGGCCCTAAGCAGAGCTTCATCCAGCCTGGCCTTCTCTCTCCCTCGCTAAGCACTAACCTTACTGTTGTCATTCACACCAATTTGGAATCACAGCAATATACACTGATGGTCATAGTCCACTAGTGACACTTAAGGGTGTATTTTAGCTTTGCTAAAATGTCACCAAGAGGCTTTTCCTTATGTTTTGACCTTGTTTTTTGTGGTAAGGTTCGAACTACATTTGAGTTTGAAAATTGCTTTTACTGAATGAGATTAAATATCTTTATTCAAACTATCTGGAAGCAGACTGGGACGTTCAGTAGGGCTCCCATGTACGTTCACATACTTAGCCAACTTTGTTTTGGAAAGAAATACACCAGCTCTACTGCTTGTTATATCCCTGTTATATGCCTGCTTGTAATGAGTCAAAAGAAGAAAACCTCGCCTTACAGTTTGGTCCTGTGAGCCTCACAGGTGTGAGAAACAAGCTTTCTAAAATGCTGTCATATGAAGGTAAAGATAAATGGGGGGAAACACTTTGTGCTTCATGTGCTGCTGATTTTGAAGGCAGTGGAAAGAGTTGCCCCACAGTGGGACAGAATCACATAAGCAGTTTAAGTTGTGAGTACAATGGAGGGTGTCTTTTACCCATCTCTCACCAGCTACATAGTCAGTAGTTTAGATTGAGATGTTGTAATGAGTCAACCGTATCTTTCAAACAGAAATTCTCTTTGTGAAACTGAAGGCAAAGAGATACAATAATTGTTCTGTTCCTCAGGTTTTTTTGTGACAGATATAACCCACCACGGAGCTGTAACTCGGATCACATGGGTGTCACAGGCAATATTAACTGCTCTAGTTAGTCAGAGCACGGCAGCATCTTAAATTCTGTCATGCTCTTTGCGTTTATTTATAACTCCAGTATCAATATTTATGGCCACCCCAGAATGTTCCTATGACACGGATTTCTCTGAGTGTTAATCATTTCACACTGAAGAAGAGACTGACAGAATGATAACCTTTATCATTTGCTGGTAGCATCTTTCATGTTGCAACGTTAGGATTAGCAGCTCCAGTATTAGGAGTAGCTGCTGACATAACACATTCAGAGATGCAGCAAGCTCATTATTTTAAAAGCTGTAGAACTCATAGGGCTCAGTGTAGCAAAAAGCCCAGTATTAACATTAAGATCATGAGTCTAGAGTCTTCATGCATTTAAATCCCAGCTTTTTGCTCAGCCTTTTATTGGTTAGAGCAACTTTTAAGAATTGGTCTTACCTGAAGTTGTCAGGAAGGTGGGACACTGAATGATCGTGAGGTCATTTCTGAAAATAAAACATCTAATTATTTCCATCAGCTTCTCAAACAAGGTTTTTTGCCTTCTATGTGAAAGGTTCAGGAAGTGTTCAGGTATTTCCATGTTTCCTACAGGCTGACAAGTGTGTGTAGACACCTACTGTAGCTTAAACACAGTAAGTGTATGCTCAGTAAGCCACAATGGCCTAATAATGCCTCTGAGACTTGGCAAACATCTTGGTGCTGTCAGTGAGTGTGTGATTTGTATGTATTTATGTTTGTCCTCTCTCTCAAGGGAGACTTAGAAGAAATATTGAGAATATTTGTCTTACTTTCACTTTTTGTCTATTATATAATGTTTTGATGGGAATCAGTGCTGCACCAGAATCTCATTGCTAGACAAGCGTGATTTGTCAAACATAGTTGTAGAAAAAAAGGTATTCGTTTACATATAGTAAAAAGTGGTATTAGCTGCAGAGATTAGCAGTACTGGCCAGGTGTGTGTGGAGGATAGCTCTGAACACCCCAACTTGTAAGACTGTAAATCATCTGGATGAGAAACTCATTTTTAATGTACCATAGATCAATTGTAGTATAAAATGCTGCCATAACCTATTTAAATTGCTATGGGGTGAGTAATAAATTAGGGCTTTAAAATCCCTACAGGGTGGAAATAGATAAAATAGAAGTTAAATGTCTCTTTATCTGAACTATAATTGCTGACAGGTACTGTAATTGTTCAGAGCTTTGCACTTAATATTTTTAAATCTTCCTCCTTTTACATTCCTTGTTACCTCTGCTCCTGTTTCCTCCTTTGCTTTATCTCTAGCAGTGATTGGGCACTCTTTTGGTTCATTTGGCCTATTATTTTTTACCTGGGCTGATTTTCTTCTCTCAATGATTTGAATTGGCTCAGGAAGAAATCCAGTTAGCTCCCCAGCTAGTGCACAGTAAGCAGCAGAAGTGTGCAGGTTGGAGCAACCTGGGTATAAGTCAGAGTAGGGAGAAGTTTGGTCCTTTTCCAGCTGGCTCAGCCAAAAGAACAACTTTAAAAACTAAGTTTTGCCTCTGTATGAACTTGCCATATGGGGTTTTTATGAAGTTAACTGCAAGGTGAAGGTCAGATCTAATAAAATGTGCAGACACTGAGAGTTTGTGAAATATAGCTGATTAAGTGTTATAGCAGTTGTGAAAACTTCAATAGCAAAGAAACTATGTAGGCAAGAAAAAATGTGCTGAGCAAGGAATACAACAGGAGTGTAAATGGCAAGAAGCCCTCTGAAAGGGAACAGTCATCTTCCTCATTTTGCCTTTAATGGAAGCCAAATCCAGCAATCGGTTTTGAAAGAGGAAGATGGAGACATTTTAGTTGCAGAAGGCTTCCCATGATGAGCCAACCTCTCAACTTGTTGTGGCACCACAGGTGTCAACTTGTTAAATGTAATCTGAAATAAATGCACTGATTTGGTGACTAATGAGCTTGATAGAAGGTAATGACCATATATAAAAGTGAACGAGATACTGCTGGCCAAAATAATTTACATGGTTCCCGGAGTTTTGGGTATTTTACAAGTTCTGAAGGTCATTTTTAATGTTCAGTAACCTGAGGTGTTAAAATCATGAGAGTAATTTTTCCCAAAGGATGCTAACTGTGCCTGTCTGATAATGGGCAGTGCACATTTTTTAATAAATGACCATATGGAGTTACTCAGTGTTCTCGAGTTTTGGAAGGATATCAGAAATCCTATACACGTCATTCTGCGTTTAAGTGAAGCTTACTGAGTTGGCATGTTATGAGACTGTTTCTCCAATTGATAAACTCTGAGGTTTCAGACAAGGTCAGGAGCACTTTCGAAGTAATAAACTGATTATCTCTGCTTATTAGTTATGCAAAGCAGGGAATTAAATTACCATTGCACCTGATTGCTACTTTTTTTTTTATAGACTAAAATTCTTGGTGTTTTCTTCATTTCATCGCAAGAGTTCCTGTCCAATGCTTATGTTTTGGCTGTACTCTTATTTTTTGCCCTTCTGTTGCAAAGGACATTTCTGCAAGCATCATACTATGTTGCTATTGAAACAGGAATCAACTTGAGAGGCGCCATACAGGTACCCCATGTGTTACTAATTAACCTTTTCACATCCTCCTAAACATGTGGTTGTAAATATAAATTATATAGTTGTTAAGTTCTGAATTGCTTCTCTCGTGAAATGTATTGAATGTTCCATTGCTGTGAGAAATTGTGTTAGCCCTGAGTTCTGTTTTCCTTTGCATCTTATTTTGATGGTTTTATATAAATGTTTAATTTCCCAATACTGTATTTCTTCCTACTTTCAAGCAAAAATTTGCTGACAGTAAACTGAATGTAACATTTGAAGTAGTTTAGGTGCGAACTGCACCTCTCCCATCTGAAAGGCATTTTTTGGTAATGTCACATTCCATGCAAATAAAACATCTTTAAAATATATTGTAAATAAATTTTGGACAGAAGGATAGGTTGTATTCCCAATACATGGAGTAGTGTTTTATTCCATAGGTCATGGCACAAAATCTGCCAGGCACAGTGGAGTCTGTAAGCACTGAGCATAAGTCAGATTGCAAAAATGGGCTCTGTAATCATTGTATAGCTGACAATGGCACATCCCAGTTTGGTGTAGCATGCAAAGCTCTGTGACTGGAAATGAGAGAATTTGGTGTAAGATTACAGTGTGGGATTGCCTAAAGGACTGAAACCTACCCTGTGACAGCATGAAAGCCAGGCTTAGTGCAACATAAAAGTTATGGTGTTTGTCCCCTGAACTGCATGGATCCTGTGGGGAGTCTCCTTGATGGATGGATGCTTTCAATAGCAGCCTAATTGTTTAATTCTCTTTTGATCTTACACTTGGAAGCACTTGTCAGCTGACAGACTTCTGGCTTCTATCTGCTGGTTTTGCCTGACTAGAGTGAAGTTGGAAAATTCTACAGGAATAAAAATGTGACCCAAAAGTATGAAAAAAAATAATAAAATCTTGACTAGTATCTAGTGGAAGAGCTGGAAATGACTGAAAAATACAAGGACCGAAGCAGGTGCAACGGGGGAATTGTTGGAAAATAGTGCTAAATAAATTTTGTTTAAGGAATACATTGTATTTGTTGTTCTGGATATTAGAGGTCCAAATAATGCCAAATAATTGGACTATTCAAATTGGAAAATTTTCAGTCAGCACTCTAAGCTGCTAAGATTAGTGGTAATCGCAGTCTCTGTGGCAGTATTTTTATAATTTTTTCCTATATTTTTTCTTTGTCTTTTCTCTCTTCCTGTGTAAATCTGCCACTGTTCAGTGTGTCCTACTTGATTTTTACCAAACTAGCTGGTGAAAGTATGCTTTCATTATCCTGTACCAAGTTATTTTTATACCTGCCGCCTGCACTGAGGCATCTGCTTAATTCAGTACAGAACTGTACCTGTGGCATTCACTGTCTGAATTGAACTTTGTACTAGAACTGAGTTTTCTAAGCAAAATGTAGCAATGTTCTCAGCCAGGAGCATTGTTCTGAGGTTTGATGGGACCTGAATAAATTGCCGGAGGAAAAAAACAAGGATTATAATACATTGAGGATGAATTACTGAATCTAATAATATATTAGTGTTAGTTACTGGAAGGGCACTCTGTGGAGATGCTGGAGGTATAAATCACAGTTGCTAATGTGGTTCTTGGGCATTTTTGGACAGTAAAGATTTCATTATTTTATTGATACACAGGGATGTAAAAAGGGAGTACTTATACATCCATGATGCAGGTTAACAGCACTGTGCTTTATAAGTGAAGAAAAGTAGCTTTAAATTTAACTAAATAATTGAAAAGGCCAAATTTTATTCTCTTCATTCAAGTTACTGGAAATATTGTTTTCCCTCAGAATGCTGGGCCTGGGGTTTAGATGGAGCTAGAAATGTCATTTTATTTCTGTATGCTAGTACCTTTTGATCTCTCTTCCAGACAAAAATATATAATAAAATTATGCAGCTTTCAACTTCTAACATGTCTATGGGGGAGATGACAGCAGGCCAGATCTGTAACCTGGTTGCCATAGACACAAATCAGCTGATGTGGTTCTTCTTCCTCTGCCCTAACCTTTGGGCTATGCCAGTACAGGTAAGGTGATGGAATGTGCTTTTGTTCTTAATGCACATCAGTCTGTAGTGGTTCATTGCATGTGAGTTTTATAAAAGTGGGGATATTAAAGAAGTTAAAGAATAACTTGAAATAAAATTTGAAGCTATTAACATTTAGAAACATTGCCTGTAGTAGTTTCCACATGTGTGACTGGACTAAAGGTATTTATAATTGTATTAGGATCTTGGCTGCTGCCAAAAATGCTTTGCATTTGTAACAAGAATTTATAGGGTACAGCAGGTTGCAGTGCATTCATTTATTAAATAAGGGAAGTTAACTGGAAGATATTGCGATCATTTCTCTTCTGAATCCCAGCAGAAGCAAGAGAAGTAGCATAAATATGATTACTTAGAGATGATTCCTTGAAATTACTGCTGCTTTTTGGATGACAAAGTCCACAGTTTGTCATTGTTTTGTTTTTGTTTTTTTTTTCTAATTTGTTATGCAAAATGGTTTAGCTGCTTTATCCTCTGGTGTCTTTGTCCTCCTGTATCTAAATACCAGTCTGATCCCTGCAGTCTCCTTTCCCACTTGGATTACCCTGTACTCCTATTTAAGAATTTCCTGAAAATGCTGACACTAAAGCATGAAGTTTCATCTGATACTCAGTACCCTGCAAGTCTTCCTGCTTTCTTCCAGCTACTTGAGGTACTTTAGTTAGGTGTGCCTCAGTTCTAGCAGTAAATACAAACAGAAGAGGCAGTAGAGTTTAAATTCACTTATTGGTGAATTTGGTGTTTTCTTGTTGTATAATTTAGATTTAAAAACATGATGAAAACTTCCTTGGCAGAATCTGTCTGAAAGGCAGTCTGGTTCCAGCACCACACAGAGGCTGACTTTGCTGTGTGTAAGTCAGAAACCTGCAAGTAATCTACCCAACAGCTTTGCATTTTGAGTTGCTTGCTCTTGCCTAAAAATTAAATGGTTTTCATGAGACTGTATATAAACTGCAACTGGCAGATTGTATTCCCAGGCAATTAATAATGTGGTTTTAGGGGTGTTGCTTAGGAGTTTGTGTCCAACAGCATCATATACTAGTGATTTTCTTCTGTAGAATATTAAGCTTGTAAGAAAATGACTTTGAAAAGCTGGGAATGGGGAAGAAAAGTCAGCCATTCAGATAACTGGGTAAATTGTAGGAATGTCTTTCAAAGAGTGAGGTGTTAGACTGCTGGCCATCGGGATTTTTTCTGACAATGAAAATATTTACTAAATATTATTTACTAAATATTTACTAATTTTATATTTACTAAATATTTACTAAATTTACTATACAAATGTAATGTAAATTTACTAATTTACAATATTTACTAAAATGAGTGGATTTTGTAGCTGCTCCTGTTAAATACAGGAGCTTTTTATCAAGCTGCTACATATCAGCTGAGCAACTCCTCTTAAAATCAGGTCTTCAAATCATCTGATCATGTGATAAACCCAGTTAACTTCCTAACCTGGGGAAAAAAAAGCCTCATTTAGGTATTTGCTCTGAATTTTTCCCCCTCATTGAGGAAAATACTTGGGGAGGGGAAATACACATCCTTTTGTATTGTCATAGTGAGTCTTTGAATTCATTTTGTATGCTCTTGTGTAGTCTCAGTCTTGGGGAGTATTCATTCTCTGAAAAACCAATAACTGTCCTCCTGAAATGCTCTGAATCTTCACACTTTAGCCACATGTTTGAAACCTGCTGTGTTACCACAGATTTTTTAGTATCTCTGGTAGTGGGGGAAAGTTGCTTCTGACACTGCAGTAGGACATGGAGGAAGAAGTAATCTGTCTGAATCTCTGACAAAACTCTTGCTAGCTGCAGGAGACTTGTGCAAAGACTCAAACCAGGATAGTGAGCATATTAAGGTGTAAACAATCAGCAGTTTACTAACTGATGGCTTCTTTGAACTGTGCTTCCTACATGTGTGAGATGTATAAAGCCATGCCTGTTAAAATATTGACACTTAAGGTGATTGTGGCTGTATTTAGGTCACAGTGTGGCTGAATTCACACAGTATAAATGCATTTTTCTCTTCCAATGCAGTTACTCCTGCACAGGAGGTGTGGACTAGTTCTTCTTATCTACTCTGGAGGAACTTGTATGACAGTTTAAAACGTTTTGCTTTCTACAATTAAGGGAGGGTCATGGATACAGCAGTTATCATCTGGAATTTTTCAGAAAGCAACTTGACTTATTTTTTGGCATGGTTTCCCTGAAATTATTGGTGGGGGAAGAAAAATGGGAACCAGCTTATTTTGAAGAGGGGAGGTAAAAATTATCAAGGAATAGGTCCTAATATTGATAAATAATTGCAAAAGAAAAGATAATTACAGTGAAAATAAATTAAGAGGAAATACCATATTAAATATGGTTACATATCGGCTGTTTGTTGGTAATAATTTGGATATTAAAGTATTTTTGTTCCTTTTATAGGACACACAGTAAGAAGTCAGTGATTGTAGACTGCGAAAACGATATGCTGAAAAGCTATGGAGCATTGAGTCCACCCCCTCAATGATGATCAATTATTATAGACAAGCCATGTACAAGCTGCCAATTTCATGTACACTTATTTTCTAAGACCTCTCTGGCAGCTCAGTGTAGCGAGTGCTTTAGTGCAACTGAGAGTTAATCCAATTCCATTGCATATTCTGTAACAACATTTTGCTTTAATGGGCCAGAAGTCACAGACTCATAAAGACTTCCTGACAGTCTGCAGAAAATACAATTATATTTGCATTAAAATTCCCCCTGTGATGCTCCTTACCCCAGATGAGGATGATCAGTGCTGGAGCATGCTCCTGTTTTGTGGGTGGTGCACTCCTTGCTAGAATCTGAGAGTCACATTGGTCACAAAGGCTTTTTCAAAATGTTTTTCCATAGCATTCGTTCAGTACCTTGTTTTATGAGGCAATGAAAACAATTACAGGCTGCTTGAAAGATGGCTAATACTACGTTGCACAAACTCCATTATTATTTAAAGCAGGTTTTTAATTGTTTTGTAGCTCTTAATCTATCAATCAGCATTTCAGCATCTGCTGTAGATTTTGTAATAGCCGTTCATGACAAGTTTTTCTATGCACTCCAGATAATTTGAGCCCCATCTTTGCTCTGGCTGGAGTCAATGGGAGCTTTATCATTGCCTTAAGTTGCTGTTTGAATGTCATTGAAATCCTTGAGAAGAGGCCCAGGGATGCCCATCAGTTGAAAGATGCCCTCAGTAGGTTTGGCTCAAACCCTGGGAGCAAAATGAGGCTTTATAAAGGCCTTCCCCCCATGCTTTATAAACACCCTTGTTTGATTTCATTGTGATTATTAAAAAATCCTGTATTCTCATATCTCTGGCTCGTTGGTAGGGATAGCTTACACTTGTAATGAAAGGACATTTGTCTCTTTCAAAACTGCCCGCAAAGCAGTTTCTGGCTTAAAGTATTTGCCATCCTCAATAAATAATCAAGACAAAATAACCAGAGCTATTGGTGAGCTTTTCACTCCTGATATATATCTCTGGCAGAGAAGAGCTTTGGGATTTTGATGAAAGAGAAGCAGTGTTTCATTACACTGGCTTTTTTTTTAAATATGATTTTTGCCTTCTCAGGAATATTAATGAGAGTCTTCCCATCTGCCAGATACTTTCCCCCAGAGCTCAGATGTTATCTGTGTTCTCTTTATTCTTGACTTTGTATTTTTGTGATGTGATACAGAATTATGTTCAGTAAGATTTCAGCTCTTTTCAGGTACAATTCTTCACTCTTCTTTTTTTTTTTTTTTCCCATACATGCCAAACATATTTCAAAAGTTTGCCTGTGCTATCACATTATAAAGAAGATGAAAATGGGGTAATTTTTAACCTGTTGGAAACATGGGATTTTTATTGCAAAGACTGACCCTCTCAGTAGCTAGGATGAGGTTGGAAAAGCAGCTGTGAGCTAGCAGCTCTCTCAGCATCCAGCTGGGATAGCTTTCTCCTTGTCTATGGGAGAAGCTGATGCTCTCTTTTTAGAACCAGGTGGTCCCATAATGTCCTTGACAATCAACCATTAGTGAGGGAAAGCAGGAAAACAGGGAGTCAGTGTTCTGCAGTGGCTTCTCACTCTTCAATGCTTTCCTGTATTTGGAGTGCCCACAGTACCTGCCCATGATGAAGCAGTTGGAAGTGAAAATCTTGATCTGTAAAGACCAAGACTATTTTGTGTTAGGAGGGAGAGCTCTGACAGGGATATTTCACAGAGGCCTTGTGTGGTTTGTTTGGCTTTAGACACTCATTAATTTCCCAACTTCAGGTGGAAGCAAATTGCTCATTTATTCATCACTGAAAGAATTTCTTAATTTGCAATTTACCCTTGCCTCTTACTGGATTTGTGGTGCATACACAATGGGATTTTACTTTCATGGCAGTGCATATTTTCTAAGTCAATACTGTGGCTCATTTTGAGAGTCAGGTTTTACTTTAGTTCAGCTGTAGATAGGCATCAGAGGGTTCCTAAGAAGAAAAAAAAAAACAAACTTTTTTCTCTCTGTGCTTTAAATTGACGGAAATGTGGAAACTACAAACTCCTTTTTTTATGTAAACAGCCAGTTCCTATAAATGTGTGGAAATAGGCAGGTGACTGTTGAGCTTTGAGGTGTTGTAAGACTGCTTCTGTAAAGGTTATGATAGTCTACAAACAGCAAGAGTAGTAGATAACACTTCAAGGAAATTTGCAATTATTAAGGTCTTTTAATTAAGGGAAATCACGTATGAAATTAACTTTCTATCCCTGTGTCTTCTGACTGATTTATCAGCTTACACTTAAAAATACTTAGATTATCAGTGTTGCAGATTGTTCAGGAGTCAGTCATTACAATAGTGATAATTAAATTTAGTAGCTTGTACATATTGTTTGTGTTTGAGCTGCTTGCAGTGAAGTGTCTCTGTCCAGACTGTGGCTTTCTCTAGATTCTCACTTATACAAAGACAAAGCTCTTTTTTTTTCCTTTTTTTTCTTTTTTTTTTTTTTCTCACAGTTTCTCTAACCCTTTTTCAAAAGTAATTGTCTGGCACTGTAGATCCTTAAAACAGGTCCTTATGTCAGAGATGATCTGAGGTGAGTGTTCTCAGTGGTATAATGTGTTATTTGGAAGTATTTATAAATTAAATTTTATTTAAAAATGTTTTTCTAAAATTTATTTATTTTTAAATAAAGTTCTTTTCAAATAGTTTCGAGAGTTAAATTATAGAAGATACACAAACCTGTAAAACTTTATTTTACTGTGCATAATGGGTAGAAATACTGAAAGAGAAATACAGAGAATGCCCAGGCTGGGGAGGAGCCCTGGGTGGGTGTCTGAGAGAAGCCCTCAGTGATCACACTGGCTGTGCCAGCAGTGCTGAACCTGTGACATTTGGGATGGCTGTAACTGCAGATACTGTTGGTTGAACATTATCCCTTACCCTGAAACTGGTCTTTGTGGTGCCTACCCCAAGTGAAGCCAAGATCTTTCCCTCACCTTCTTTCATTGCAACAGATAATTGTAGGAGTTCTTCTGCTCTACTACCTTCTTGGAATCAGTGCCTTAATTGGAGCAGCAGTAATCATAGTCCTTGCACCTGTTCAGTACTTTGTAGCAACAAAACTCTCACAGGCCCAGCGAAGCACGTTGGTAAGTGCCTTCAAACTCATTTGTGATATAAATATCATATCTGTTCATGATGCATTGGTCTGTGCTTGGAATTACAAAGCTAACCATGTATGTTGACCCAGAATTGCTTCTCATACATTTCATAGTGTTCAAGAATGCCACTTTCAAGAATGTGAGATCGTCAGTGTAAGCAGTAAATATGTGTTTTTGGGGTTTATATTTTTCAGCAAGTGTGATTCCCTAAGAATAAAACAACCTTAAAAACCTTCTTACTTACAAATATAGATTGTCAGTAATCATTGACTGAAGTAGCTTTGGGCAGTGCACAAATAAGTGAGTTGTGCAGGGCAAGCTGTCCAAGGGGAAAGGAAGAAGAATGCTGTGTCCGAATTTAAACTAACTCCATGCAGTCCTAACTTCCATGGTGTGTGCCTCAGCTGGGGAGCTTAGAAGTCTACTAAGTCACAAGATGGTCCTTGATCCCTGACTTGACGTATCTATAACTGGAATTACCTGCATCACTTCTGAAAAAGTTACCTTGCTTCATTGGCATTCCCACGCCCAGCTGCTCTGAACCTTATTTCCTCTTTCAGCAATTCTTGCACTGCCAAGGAAGCCACAGGAACTTGTAATGGAGCCAGAGCTTGCTGAAATCTCTTCCACCACAGATCATGGGTAGTAATGAGAGTTATTTGTGCATTTTCCTGTGTGCAGAGGAATTCCTTCCCATCAACAATATGCACACTTCCAGAAGTTTGGATGGCATTCATTCTTGCAGCATCCAATCGTTCAGTCAGTGTCACCTAGAAATTCCTGCAGATGGGAGCAGTGCTATTTGTGATAGAAACATCTGCACTGTATAAGGGGGCTGCTTATAATTTTTGTGCCATCCTTATGCTCAGGAAGCTGGTGTTTTTATTGTACTCTTCAGGTAAATGTGTGTGTAAATGTTGCAGGAGTACTCCAATGAGAGACTGAAGAAGACAAATGAGATGCTTCGGGGCATTAAGCTCCTTAAACTCTATGCTTGGGAGCACATATTTCACAGCAGCGTGGAGGAAACCAGACAAAAAGAAATGACTAGCCTCAAGTCTTTTGCCCTTTATACTTCCATATCCAGTAAGTCTGTTTCTCCATTGTAATCCACTGCTCAGCTAAGTGCTACTGAGTTATTAGCTACTAATGAGTTTACCATTTCTCTGTCGAGATTATTTCAGTTGCTTTAGGCTCTCATCTGTCCTTCTCACTTTCCATCTAGTCAGACCCTCCATTTAATTCAGTAGAACTTGGCCTGTATGGGAAATATGCCTGAAAGAAAAAGTAAGAGCTTCAAATAATTGACTTTTTCTGGACAAAAGTTTTCAAGGGACAAATGATTCACAGACTATATATAGCCAGCAATATTCTCTTCTAGAACACAGAATTCAAGAGGAAGCTGACGTTGAAATTTATTTGAGGTTTTCTTCTGCATTTTGCAAAATTCAGAGTATACAAAAAATATGTGACAGGCATTGGCTTTGTGCTGAAGCTCCAACAGACAGTACTTACATGTTCAAAACTTGGATTTCTTGTTAAAATAAGTGATTCTTAAAACCATTTCTATATACTGGAAAAAAAAATATGAGCATCCTGGCAATTTCATCATTCTGTATCCAGATTTTTTCCTCTCCTGTTATTTTTCAAGCTGCTTTAAGATTTTATTGTGCTTTTAAAAATACCTACAGCAAATTGAACTCTGTGTTTCAGGGGATTCTGTGCAATACCTATAGAATTGCTGCTGTGTTATTTTAGAAATAATGTTTAAAGTCACACTGAAGAAAATGCAATCTGTGAGATATTAATGAAATGGAAAATTTTAGCAAGAAGTTTTTGAATGCTACTAGGTACCTGTACAAATAGGTCCTGGGGATAGTAAGGAAGCCTAGTTCTTATGATCACATAGGTAATGTACTCTAAGGGAAAAGATCATGATCCCACTGAATTTAACTGACATTAAATTGAGGTATTCATTGTCTTCTGAGACCTTCTCTTTAGTGATCCTAAGTTCTGTGAGCCTGGAGAGGAGTTTCTGCTTTGACATAAAACTGAATTTAGCTGCGGTCTGTGAGACCAGAAACTCTGTCTTAGACCCAGATCTACATAAATGGGTTGCCTTTGTCTGCAGTGCTTCATGTGGCATTAAAATCTATTTATAGTCAGGGCCAAGGGTTCAGCTGTAGGACTGTGAAGGATTATTGGATTTAAAATCCGCACAGAGTCAATTGCAACAGCTAGGAAAAGGTGTATTCATCCCAGGGGTACTGATTATTCTGTGTACTACTTATTCTGATAAAAATCTCTATTATTAGAAAAATATTAAATAATTTACTGATGCTTCTTGAAACATTCCAAGTTTGCAATTGCATTCTTATTTTGTGTTGTGCGTGGTATTTAGGTATATGCAAGGCACTGGAGATACTTCTCAGCTTGGGGTAAAGCAGTGCAGCTTTGTGTTAATGGTGCTTACAATTTTGACTTATAGAGGTTCTTACTGTTTTAGCTTAGGTGTTCCTTACACCTTCAGACTTTAGCAGAAATTACACTTATCTTTGCGAATTTGAACTCCTCCAGACTAAAAAGGGAATATAAATACAGGAGAATTTGTTCTTTTCTCAAACCTTAAGTGTAATTAGAATGAGAGGCATGATCAGCCCAAAGCATGTTAGCTAATACTGTGTGAACACATGATTTAATTTCTTTAGGGGGAAAAAAATTCAAAGGGGTAGAGTACCACGATTTTATGTATTTCTGATCTAGAGGAAGGCAGACAGATCCCAGAACACTAAGAAAGCAGAAAAGAGGTTTTTATAAATAGTTCTTTTAACAGAGGGTTGAATAGACTCTGGAATTCTTTTCAAAGAAGACATAGCTACTAAGAAAAATAAAGAATGTGGTTGGAACTATTTTATTCATAAGGAATAGATTTGCATTGGATTACAGAAAATATACCTACAAGTTTCAGGGCAGTGTTGGCTAGGCTACAAGAAAATTCCATTTCAAGACCACATGGAAATTTGATCTTGTGTGCCTCACCCCTGTGCCAGGATCCAGGCTGTATGAATATGGAGTTGTTCGTGTGTACTAAAAGAGCTGGCATAGAAATTACCTCTTCCTGTATTTTAATGAAGTGCCCCCACCAGAATCAAAGTTGGGTGATATCTTTACAGGATTTAGCGTACATTAAAACTCAGAAAAGACAGAGAAAGAAAGGAGTGGTTTTCCTACTTCTGTGATTTCTTTGCCTAATCTGTCAGAAGCAAAATAACTCCATGCTTTCTCACAGGAAAATAGCAGTGGTTACTGTTACTAAAATATCCAGACCAACTGAATGTTTTCCCCAGTTTTAAGTCCACCTTTTTCCAGCAACAAAGTCGTTTTGACTAAAACTAATTAAACGTAAAGTCTTAGCTGCAAAATAAAGTTATTTTAGAAAATATTTTATTGTTCTGGACACTGGCATAGTTGGAAAAAAAAATCTAAAAAGGAAAGCAACCCCCAAATTCAAATGGCTTATATTTGTTCAGTTGAAAGAAGTTTGAAGTCCTTGTATGTACTGGTGATCTCACAAATAGCAAAATTCAGATCAAATTCTTTGGGGCCACCAAGCAGTTCAGATGTCTTAACTGTAGCAAGCTTTGCCAACCCTACCCTATTTATTCCATCCAGCTTCCTGTTTGACAGGAATGATCTTGTGCTGTGGACAGGAGTAGAGCAGGATCCATCTCTGAGAAGCTGACCAGCTTTGCTAGATTCTCTCACCAGATTCATCCCTAAAAGCAAACCCATGTACTGCAGCAGTCTCAAAGGCACATTGCAAAGGCAAGGATTTAATGGCACTCAAAAGGACAGAGGTGCAGGCAGCAAGCTTCCCTTCTTTACAGTTTCTGTGCTGTAACTACCTTGAGCTGATACAAAGTGTGAAAACTGGTCAGGAAGTAGAACCATTAAAGAGAGAGATGCTGCTGCTTTGTGTTCCAACACAGAAAGAACATTTTTCTCAGAAAAATAAGAGTGTGGTTTTTTCCAGGGGTAAGGTGTAAACTTGGCACACGTTAGTCTTTCAAAGCCTAAGCTTTTATTTTGTGATTACACACACTAACATACTTTTATTTTCAAATTTCCCTCTCTGACAAGGAATTAGAGCTATGTGCAATAACTCAGCTATTTTGTATAAGCATGAGTACAGAATTTAAGATTAATTAACTGGGGAGAGCTTTTACTTTTTGAGCATTGCTATATCTGAGAGAAGAAAAGGACAGGCACAGTTTAAACACAAAAGAAGTATCTAGCTTTTTCCTGATACTCCTGTACTGATGCCCAAGTTCTATTTTAGCTCTGGGGCCTATGTTCTTTCTCTGTGTTAGTTACATGTTTACCTACATGAAATAAAGTTGGGTGAAGGTCAAAATGAGAAGGTGATGATTAAATAATATCCTCAGGTGGTGACAGAGGGACACACATGCAGGGTAAGAGGGTAGAAAACACCACTGTAAAGCAGTGCTAGTAGTATTTTAGCATTTAGCATGTCTGAATGAATATTGTTTCTAAACATTCCTATATGTTTTCCTTCACAGTCTTTATGAATGCAGCAATACCAATTGCAGCTGTACTTATAGTAAGTATGGACTTGTCTAAATAGTGTAAATTATGACTGCATTTTCAGGTATAAGTGATGTGGAATTGGGGAAGGAGGAGAATAGGATGCTGACTTGCTACACATTTGCAGTTCTTCTGGGAGAGAATGGAAAATGCCCACTTGCCTTCTGGGACCAGAAGCATGCAGCTCTCCCCCAAACTGTTAAGAGTGTATGAATTAAGAATCTGTAAATGAAATGCTTTTGAAATATAAAGTTGTTTTCCTTCCTTATGGCAAAGCACTGACACTGATGTTTGTCTCTTTGTAGACGTTTGTTGTCCATGCCCATCTGACAAGAAAGGCTGACTTCTCCCCATCAGTGGCATTTGCCTCCCTCTCCCTGTTTCATATCCTTGTGTCTCCGTTGTTCCTGCTCTCAAGTGTGGTTAGATCCACTGTCAAAGCATTAGTAAGGTGAGAACTGTAAAATTAATATCTGGCACCTACCCAATTTCTGAGAATGTGTCCATTGCTCGTTTTACAATTTCAAGTTTGGAAATAACACAGTGATTATTTATCTGTTCTTGTAAACTGCTTCCCAACTTTCTTTCCCCTCCATCAGGCATGTAGAAGGGTAAAAGGTAATCACAGAAGGACATGTGTTTTAGCATGTAGCTCCTGTTTTTCAGCTGCTGCCTATTAGGGCATAGTTAGACTGAAACAAGCAAACAAAAAAACCTTAAAAATCACATCTAAGAGTAACAATAAGTAATGACTAAATGTCTAATCCAGCCTTGATGAATTTTTACTTTCTGATGAACGTGTTAGTTTGAGTGTTCGAAAGCTAACCTAATAACAACCAGTAGAATTGCTCTTTCACTGGGGATTTTGAGTATCAACAGATTACTGTAAAAACCTCCTAATGCTTTTTCATATGCAGTGTAACTCTACCTGACTGAAGAGGGAAGCAGAGTTAGGGCTTCCTTCTTTATTAGGACAAGTTTATGACCTCCAATGAAGCTGTCTGACAAGGTTATTTAAACTCTAGGACATATACTGGACACCAGCCCTTGCTTAATTGTTTGTGTTGCTTTGGAGATGCAAGGGAGACTGCAGCACGAGGCTGAGATTACCTTCAGTGTTTGAAATTTCCCTGACAGTGCAAAGTCACAGCTGTGCCCTCTGTCCTAAGGAGTGTGAAATCTGAGAGCATCAGCAGCTGGCAGGAAACGTGTTGCAGCCACTGTGGTAGTCCCTAGAGCCATGGCAAATTGTCATGCAAAGATTACAGCCAGAAGAGTGTCTGGGAGCCCACACTGACACTGCCTGTTACCAACAGGCATTTATTTTGGCTTGTCTAAGGATTTCTTTGCAAATGAATTGTGCCTGTTAATGCCACAGGAGCAATTAGAGAGTGATTAGTATCAGCCAAGTATTAATTGTTGCTAGCTGGGAGTTCTTCATGGGTTATTCTGGAGATATCTTCTTGTTGGCAGGCTGTTGCCCTGCTATTTGTGGTGCAGACAGGAATCAAACTGTAACAAAGCTGGCATCATCCTTGCCTTCCTGGCTGGCTGTATCACTCAGGTAGTGTTCCAGAGTGCATTGCTCCATAGTGCTGGTGGTGCTGCTCTCTCTAGAGTGCCTCACCCTTCAGAGAAATATTTTGGAAGCATCTGCCTGATCTTTTCAAGCCATGTAAAGATGAGCTTGCTTAAATAGTTTAGTAAATGTTAAAAACAGGCAGTCGAATTTGCACCAATTGAGCACAGCTATTGTTTGCTTGCTGCAACTGTCTCCTACTGTTTCACCTTCCTGCTAATAAGTAGCTGGTCAGGTAAAGGTGACCTAACTTAGAAAAGTTGTATTTCAGCTTTTTCAGGCTGAGATAGTCTAACTGGTTTTAGCTGGTGTACAAAGACAGCTTCTCATGGAGTGACAGAAGGAGACTAAGTGGAGCAGATGATCCAGCAGTAAAACCAACATGTAAAGGATGGTAAGAGAGTGTTACTGGCTTTGCTTCTCAGGCACTTCACAAACCCTGCTGTATTAGTATTGGCTACAGTCTTTGATGCCTGATGTGATCAGGGACAATAATATCAATCTATAACCTTGGCAGTACCTTTAATTGTTACACATGCCCAATTGCAGAGCATCCCCATGGATTGCCATTGTCACACTCAGACCACTGTGTGATTGACAGATTTAGAGCTGCTGTTCCATGTAGGACCCCTCAAAGTTTTCCACGTTATGGACGTGGGTGTCTGCTTCTGAGAGGGGCAACTGTTCGAACGTGACAAATTCTGATACCTCTTTGTAGAGTGGTGTTTTGGGATGTTTTTAATATGTATAGTGTTTCTGCCACTGGAAATTAAAACTGAGGAGCCAATTGATGTGTTCCCTCTATGTGAGTCTTTAGGGACAAAGGGTGCAGTGTACCCTTTACAGTCAGCAAAGGTTAAGCAGCAAGAGTGGCATTATGTCTTTTACTGGGTTTAATATCAAACCATCTTTCCAGTCAGCTGTGCAAATAACCCTGTTTTAATCAATACGTCCTTTCTGTGGCTTAAAAATAAGTTCCCCTGTGGAGATATTGGAATACTGGAATTGTGGTGTCAACAAGAGCTCTGCAGAGAATGTCCTTTTTCTATTCTTTAAGAGTTTAGAACAGTGTGGCATCTTGAAATAAAAGCTGTCGCCTCTAACACAAGATTTTCTCACAGCTCTACTGTGTTTCTTCTGAGTAATTGCCTCAGGAGCAGTAATTCCAGAATTATGCAGAGCATTGGGCAGGGATTTGCAGAGAGTACAGACACCTGGATACACAACTAGAGAATGAAATCATCTGTTGGATGGCTTAATAGAGACATCCTCTTGTTTGGATATGCTTGGTCTGAGAATGTTTGCTGTCTTCTCTTCCTACCCCTCTTGGCCCTGGAGCAGATACCTGGGGGACTTCTCTTGTCTGATCCTTTTATCTTCAGAGCAATTTCTCAAATATCAGTATATGTTTCATGCAGAGAATATAGGTGCAGCTGTATAGCAAATCCATATAGGCAGCATCTAAAATTATCATTTGGTCCATTCAAATACATTTGAAATGTTCTTTTAAATGTTCAGTTCACTGAACAAAGAGGGTAAGATTCCTAGCCCTGTTCTGTGCAATATAAATATTAATATTTTTGCAGAGCTTTGTGCAAATAAATATTAATATCTCTAGCAATGGCGCTTCTAATCACTTCCTTTGAGATAAAAGACCTTCCTATTAAGAAATTCTGATCAAAAATTGATCCCAGATTAATTATTATTATGCCTCTTATACCAAATAGTTATTCTCCCCCTTTCTGCTGTTTAGATTGTAGTACCTGCTCTTGCTAAATTCCCTCTACAAAGTCCCCTAAGACATCCACAGACCTTAGTCCTCAGCTGCCAGTAGCAATCAGGCAGGTTGACAGAAAAACTCTAGAACCAGTTCTCTCTCTCTCCTAGGGAGTTCCTGGGTGACTTTGATCTCTTCTTGCAGGACAGGTGTTAGCAGTGCAGGGAGTCTGCCTCAGGCAGTGCTGTAATGCCTGGGTCTAGCAATGTTTTGGCATCAGTGGGGGATCTCACGAGTTTCTTAGAAGAAACTAAGTCTCCTTTTAAAGAAGAAACCCCTGGTAGTGAAATGCAAAATAAATCTTGGCAGGTTTATTCTTAGAAAATAAGATTGGCATCCTAACAGGTCACCACGTTTCACAATACTTCAGTGGAACTGTTTTTCCTCCTTCTCCTCAGCCAGCCTGAGGCTAAACATTGAAATCAGATTTTTCAGCTCTTGTCCATAAATTTATTTTTAGGCCTTCTGGCACTTTATAATTTTGAAGACTGGTAGTTAACTTATTTCTAGCAAATTGAGCTCCTTTGATGTTGAGCTCATGATTCAATCCAATTCTTTCACAAATTTCATTTGCTGTCCCTGTGAGTAGATTAGATATACATTTTATAAAGTCAGGTACAGAGATAAAATTGATGCCCTGATCTGTTAAATGTCTTAATAAAGGCACATTATCTCTTAGCTAATTAAATCTTAAAGCAGCTAGTGAAAATTTTATGCCTTCTTCTTTGTTGCTGGTTGTCAGGATTCCTTTTATATCTCATCTGTTGAATACTATTCTGTTAAGGTATATTCCTTTATCTAGTTAGCTTATGCACATCATATTTCACCACAGCTGCTTGAATTTGGCTCATGGTGTGCAGCTTTCATAAGACTGTTTAGTAGGACTGACTGGGCCACACTTGATCAGCATAAATGACCTTAATTCTACTTGGGTGAGTGGCCTCCAAACAAGCCACTGTTGTAGCCCTTCTATATCCCACCAAATGCCTGAAAAAACCTTTCTGTGAGATCTCTCTGGTGATGTCAGAAGAGACAAGACCTGAGGAACATCTGCACAAACTGTGAAAATATCACTATTAATGGGCAACAGGACAGGTTTTGAAAGCTTCCTTACATTAACTTCCCATTGCACATTTTCATACACCCGTAACAAAACAAGAACAAACAAACTGCAGCAGACAACAGCTGAAGTACCAGAAGGGATGCTCTGTAATAAACATTACAGTGAACAAAAGTTTTACTTCCAAGGTTGAGGTGTGACTGTAGGGTTTTTTCCCTTTCAGTGTGCAGAAATTGAGTGAATTCCTGTCAAGTGAAGAAATTGGAGAAGAACATGATAAATCTTCAGAGCTAAGAAGTGCAGATAATCACAGCAAATACCAAGCAGTGGTGAGTAAAGCTGTCTCATTGCTGGTGAAGTGGCTGCAGTCATTTGTACCCAGAGTAAATTTTTCACTTCTCCATTTCCTACTCATCTTGCAATTGCAAAACCTCTATTTTAATACCCTGAACTCTATCATTCACACTATGGTTGCTAGGGTTTAGGACATTTTGCTGATGCTGCCACCAATTAGTGCTTATTTCTGTCTTTCTGATTTTGCACAGCCACTCAAGGTTGTGAACCGCAAGAGGCCTGCCAGGGAGGACTGGAACAATTACAGCTCTCACATGAGAAGACCCATTAACATCACAGAAGCAGATGATTTTTGTGTAAAGGTGATATGAAGGTCACTCTAATAACACTTATATTAGCTCACGAATAGTCACTTTTGTACTCTGATGGCAGTTTCAAGTTCAAGAACCAGCGTTTGGTGTAAACTGTCAGACACTTGTGCACTTGTCAGAGATTAACCTCCACCTTTCTTGTATCTGTCTTCCTTTTTAAGAATTAACTACTAATCTCTAGGTTGTGATTAGTTGCAATTATTCCTCTAGATTTCACCCAACCATTTTCTGTTTCAAGTGTTTCAGTCATTAGCGCTGTTCTCAGGTCCAAAACTTTTAACTCGCAACAGCCTAGGTTGGAAGGAACCTCAAAAGATCATATGACCCAACCTTTTAGAATCTGTGAGCCAGACTTTCTTCCAGTTCCAGGGTCTGTATGGAATAATGGGATGAGGAAAACCAAAAAGAATGTGTTCTAGACATTTCCTGAAATAATCTCCTAATGCATCTTCCTATTTTGGAATTCCTAGTAGCTTTTCCCCAAATGAAACTAAAAACTAACTCCCAAAGACCTAACTTGTCTGAAGAGAACAATTACAATTATCCATACCACTTTGAAGGCTGATGGTCTTGATTTGCTATGGAAATGGCCAGAAGTAATAAAAATCCTGGTGGCTGTTTTAGTGATGAAGCTGTTTATTTAGGAAGTCTGCTATGACATTTGCATTTCCAGCAAAAGAGGATGAATAATTGAGTTTGATGGGACTAAGTAGGACAACTGGTAATGCTTTCAGGTGTTCTTTTAGACATGCTGAATTGGTGTGGTATCCTTCTTGAACAGGCTTCCAGGGAAATAAAAGGAATATTTGAAAGATGATTTTGGGGGCAGTGTCGGGTCAAAAGATTGCCTGGAGTGGCAACAGAGGAGTTTGTCACTAAGGAGAGGTCGGTGCAGGAATCTCTGTATGGCTTGAACAGAAAGCCAGGCCCAGGGATAATCTTTGGCTCCATCTGCTGACACCATTGTCACCAGAGGCCCCTGGGTCAGGGAATTTGTGCAGGTGCTGTCTGTGTGCAGTTCATTGCCCAGGAAGGGGCATTAGTTGAGAGAGGATCCTCTGGCTTCCTTTGGTAATCCAGAGGGAGGAACACCACACTCACTTTTGCTCAAGATAGTATTCCCTGGAAAGGCTGACCTTGAACAGAGTCTAGGCAGAGCAAAAGGAATAAAACAGGTATTTATTGAAAGGATACACCTTGGGCAGTGCAAGAGCCTGGCTGGGGCTACACCCAAATCAAATCCAAGATGGATCCCAGTCATGAGTTTTTACACTTTTATAAGTTTTGGTTCATCTGCATATTGGGGTCAATTGTCCAACCACAGCCCCAGGATATGAAGTCTCAGCCCCCTGGATTGCCCCTTTCCCTTTGCTGTTGTTTCTGCTTTTTGGACCAGTTGTCCTTGATTCTCTAGCTAGAAAGGAATTGTTTTGTCTAACTACCCTGTGAAGAGAACTTACTAACACCTCATATGAAGTTTCAGAGTTAAACACTAAGCAGCAGATTCTGAAAAATACGAAGGCTAAACCCCAAAGCATCAATAGGAGTATCAGTTTTTGTCAAGGGTGTGATAGAAGTGTCCCCTTCCCCTCTTCTTAGATGAAAAATTGTTGTACCTTGCATGACTGAAAGGTTTTGAAGGCTTTAGCGGCTCCAAAAAAGTGAGAGAAGAGGTTCCTATATAAATGTGGGCCTTTTAAAATTGTTCCACATTGCTTGTTTCTCACAGTATCCATTGAAATCTCCATTTAAAGTCTGAACAGGCTTTGTTTCCTGGTTTTAGTCTTTTTTCAATAAAACAATTTCTGTATCTAGAAAAACCTAATTATCTGAGAATCATGTCAGAAATACAAAGGAAAATGCTGTAATGTGCAGCAACATCTAATTTCATGGAAGGTTCTGCAGGTCTGCTTGGAATTTGGGTGGTATAATTGCTGTAAAAACTGCACTGTGTCTCAAGTGACATTCAGGGCTCTGCAGAGAGCAAACTGGCATGGATATAATTTAATTGTGCTGTAATCATTTCACTTATTACATGTATCCACCTTAAAAACAATAGAACAAGAGAAACTCTAAATGGCAACTTTTCCCCTCCTTGTGAATTCTCAGTAATTTTCGTATAGTCTGATAGTGCTTGCTTGAGCTCAGAGGTTTCTACCCATCAAAGCACAGTCCTTTACAGAGTCATTCACTTGAAGATCCATTTCCTGCATTGGGCAAAGGCTAACTCTGTTCCTGTGCTCAGTGCAATGAAAAAAGAAGGTCTCTAATGTTGAGGAAAAAAGTGAGCTCTAAAGGTGGGTTTCTGTTTCTCTTTTCTCTCCATCTTGGTATAGATCACAAATGGATTTTTCACTTGGACACCTGAAGGTCCTCCAGCATTGTCGAATATTGATATCCGAATCCCTCAAGGTATAAAATTACATCAGATAAACAGAATAAACTATTTTTCCAAAGTTATTTGGTAAATCACAATCTTATGTTTACCTTCCACCCTTACAGGTCAGCTAACAATGATTGTAGGACAGGTGGGCTGTGGTAAGTCATCTCTCTTGCTGGCCATACTTGGTGAGATGCAGAAGATCTCTGGGAACATATCCTGGAGCAGGTGGGGGCATTTAATTTAAAATTCTAACTTAAGTTTAAAATTCAGCTTGACTAGAGTGGTAATGCAGAAAGAGCCCAAAATGTCTCCTGGGAGCTTGTGGAGTCAGGGATTTTCTAGATGCACAGTCAAGATAAAAACCCTTACCCCAAGATCAGAAAGAATCCCCAGCCGGGGTGAAAGCTGCCCATTCCGTTAATAGGAATGGACAACCAGTCTTGGGTACTCTGCACTCCAGCAAAATAACCTGAGTGAAATTGTAACTAGTTTGGAATTAGAATTAATGAGCTTGAGGTCCTGTGTGGCTACAGAATGGTGTTTGCACTCTGAGGCCTGAACTGGTGTCTTTGCATGAAGCTCTAAACAGGTACTGGCTCACTAGGAGCAGTGCCTGGCTCAGATGTGTGGATGGCTCCATCCCAGCACCAGGCTAATGCCTGGGAATTTCAAGAGTGTCTTTCAAGTGGCAGTGACCTCAGAGCTGTTCCCAGGGCATCCTTTCTGTTCTGACAGGAGTCAGCCATGTCCTTCCCCCCTCTCCCAAGGGGACCCAGCACCTGGACTCTGGTAGCCACTTAGAGATTCCATTCACGTCTAACTTTTGTATTGGCCTTGAAGGGAGGGGGGAAAACGGTGCTGAACTCCAACAGCTTCTCTTGGGACTTGTTCTCTTGACCCTCAGGCAAGCTGACAGATGGTAAAATATATTGCAGCTCCTGCATATAGTTTCCAGTAAATTCCTACCATCTCTAAGACACAGTTTGATCAATGTTTGTGGACATTTTTGGCCTGTTTATTTCACAGTGCCAGACTTCCTACCCATACAGACTGCACTTTGCTCTTTAGGTATGATTATTTATAGGCAAAGCTCAACAAACTGCAGAAGGACCCAGAGAAACAATTAATTTTATTTCCAACTAATTTGGAATGAAGGAAAACCAGGCTACCTGTAAATCAAATCCTCACACTCTGATGGACAGATTGTCATGGTTACCTAATGGATAATTTTTTGTGATTTTGTAGAACAGTTCTCTAAATTCCTTGAGTGTTTGCCAAGAGATATGATTTATATCCAGCCTTCATGTGTCAGTCACACTACTCAAAATTGCACGTGCTTCGATAGCAATAGTAGGAGGAAGGAAGGTTGTTTATAGGTGGGGAAAATGAAACATAGGAAGGTGACCCTTTCAGTTAGTGAGGGAAACAAGAACAGAAGCCAAAGTTCCAGCATCTGGTGATCTATCCATGAGAATATACTTCCCTAAGCAGAAAGTCAGACTGTGGTGAGGAACCATACAGAATCCCTGCAGCCTTATTAGGTGAACTAATTTCATTTCAGCAAGGCTGTAGTTTTTTACAGATGACATAATATGATTAAGAAGTGTAATTTGCATTTCTGATTGTAAACTGAAACAGATGACATGATGTTTCTGATCACAATCTGCTGTGTTTTAAAATAGCACTTGTTTAGAAGTATGTTCTTCACAACAGTGGAAAGGTCAGAACTGGTTTTCATGTCTTCTATATGTGCCAAAGTATCACAAGGTGAAACTCAGTTGTTATCACATTTGCTGTGCTGTCAGATATGTAGAAAGGGACTGGTGGCTGAAACAATCTGAGCACTGCAAGTGCTGGCTGCACTGGGACAGACTGTGTTGTCTCATCTTTCAGAGCTGCTGCCATGTGCACTAGTCTGTTCAGAGGGATGGATGCAGCCAGTGTGGGCTGCACACCTGTGTTGTAAAGCTATTAGATGAAAGCTCCCTTAATTTGATAAGAAAATACTAACCTGACCAGGAACATGCAGCCTTATCCCAGGCTCAAGGAGAGTAGTCTTATCAAGTGATCACATAGCCTCAGCTCAGGCAATGCAGAGTGTCACCAAGATCATTTCAGTCCCTTGTTACAGCTCTTTGGGAATGCTTGGCTTCAGTCATTCATGTTACAGAATAGACCTGAATTAGTTCATCCAAATTTCCTTCCCCTTCCCTTCCTCCAAGGTCATAGCTATGAAGGATGTACCCTGCTGACATGTCACTCAGTGCTCAGGAAATCTGGATGCTATTCCTGGCCCTCCCTTGGTCTAATGGATAACAAGTCACTTCCCTACTCTTTACCCCCATGCTTTATGAATAAAACAGGATTCACTGCATATAATTTTTGCTTGTTTCATATAAGAATTATTTCAAACTCTTAAAAAGTAAGGTAATTTATTCCTGGGCTAGGAAGGAGTTAATCAGAAGTGAGCCATGGCTCACTTGTGATATTTTTGTTGTTTGTGTTACAGTGTGTGTCCAGAAGATCCAGCTCAGATTAATGCCGCTTGTCCAAAGCAGCCTGAGAGCATCTCAGTGTAAATATTTTATAATATGGTTAGGGATTTAACAAAAATAGAGGAATCATTATTTACATTCTGCACAGGTAGTAAATGGTAATGATTTGACCTGTTACTGAGTAAATAATTATAGTATATGCTGTGCTAATTTCTTCTGGGCAGTATCTCAATTCTAATAGTCACAATTCAAGTCTTGTTGGAGTAAATAATACCAGAAAACTGACCTAATTGCAAAACAGTTTGCTCAAACATAGTTATGTCATTTGTTTTAAACAGGACATGCATTCTTGCATGTGAATCTTGAGCCCTTATAATGTGAAGAAAGGTAGAGACTTAAGGTTGTTAACAGTAGGTTTTCATCTTAACGTGGAGTTGATTGTTTTCATCAAATCAAAAAAATTAAAGTTTTTATGCCTTCAGAGTAAATTGGTTTTTAAAAATGCATGTTTGCTGGAGTTCTCAGAAACATCCAAGTACTTAATTTTATTTAAGTGGGAAATCAAAATCTGAAGGCTTGAAAATCTCAGTAGGCTCATCTTTGCATTGTTAGACATCTAGAATACCTTGACAAATTAGATCTAGACCTCATTGTCAAACATATGTTACTTTGGCATTTCAGCACTGGTAGGAGATCAAAGCATTTTTAATTGCCAAGAGTATGCAGGAAAAGGGGGAAAGAAGGGATAGAACAAGTGGGGAAAAGTGGGTTGAGAAGTTTGAGCTAGCACTCCAAATGGAGAATAATTTTCCTGCTACAGAGTAGAAACAGAGATCAGGGAATTGATATACAGCTGGTTCAGGGTCTTTGTGTTGTGTGTGGAGGGGCTGGAAAAATTTACTGTTTCAGCCTATCATAGTTCCTGTAAAGAATGTGTTTTGTGTTAATGATATGCAGCATGCTCAGGGGTTTTTGGAGAATGGGCCACTGAGTTCTTATGGTCACTTAAGGCTAGTGGAGTGCGAGTTTACTGTGGAAAAGCTTTGTCCAGTACACAGATGTTTGGAGTACTGGTAGCTGGCTGGTGCATCCAAATTGTATAGTAAATTTGATTTAGATGTGGTCATTCCTTTTTATGCATAAATTTTATGGAAGTGTCTCAAATCAACCTTTTAATCTGCAGGTATAGTTTTCTCTCCTGGGTATTTATAAGCAAATTGTGTTGGTACAAAGTTAATGAGACTGTCCTCTTTAAAGTATGAAAACTTTGTTCCTCCTTGATTTTGTTTATATCATTTGACACACGGATTTTTCACTTTTTTGAATGGAACTGAATTTAGCATCAGTAATAAGTATGCCCAGTCATCCTGTCAAAACAGCTCTGAACGTCCTTGTGCACTTTCAAAAAAATCAAAACCAAAACCTGTCTTTCCTTTGGACCTGCCCGCATTTACACAAGCGCATCACCCCAAGGACAGGGCTGACACAGAACACAGTATGTGGCAATAGAAGGTGGGATTTGGGGTTCACACTAATGCATTATATGCTGTAAAGGTGCAGTTACTGTTATGGGGAAAAAATTATATCAGGAATTATCATTTTGTTTTCCCAGAAAATGAACTTTTTATAATGGAACTGCATTCTTGTCACAGCAGGACTTCTCCGTTCTGCTAGCACCTCCAGAACAGGGTGGAGGTGATTTCATTTGTTGAGTTGAATTAATGTTTATAAGGTAAAAAAGGGTCACCACATCTTTTTGCCTGATGAAATCAAGTCAGTTTGTGTAGAAGGAACAGATGCTGCACTGCAGCCCTGTGATAAGTAATGTTTGCAGCCTGTGCACTGAGTAGAATTTAATAGTTTTTCTTTCTGGGGCAGATTGCTTGTGCTCACTTAAGTAAACAGTCTTTGCTTTCTGTTTGTGATGCAGCTGCACTTCTGACAGTGAGACAGGGGAAGATTTCAGGTATGGTATAGTATGCAATTATTGGTTTTCCTGCTAAATCGATTTCTGTAGAAAAAAAACCCAAAGGTTTCTAAAATCTGTGCTTAAGATATAGAGTCAGAATTCTGAAGATCAGTGAAATTTTTCACTGCATTATCTCGGGATACAATTTTTGAAACCACTTATGCAAATTATGAAAAAAATAGTTGAATTTGTGTTATGAAAACATTGCAATTTGGAGATTTTGAAAATTGTTTCCTATTATGTGTTTGAAAATCTTTCTCTAAAGATCTCAACCAGACTGTGCTGCACTTTGAAAAATGGTATCAAGTATCTAAAAGTCTCAATTATTAAAGCAAATTCTCTCCATTACTCTTCTCTTCATTTTTTTACATCCTGTCATAAGTTTGTTTTCTCACTTGCCATTCTTCAGGCACACACAGAGAAGTGTAGAGAGTAAGAGATTAGTCCATCTGTTGGCACAGAAATTATTTTTACCTGATTAACATAACTAATCTTGGAATGGGAATGTAAGCTCATCTGGGACTATCTGCCAAATCAACTAAGAGTAAAGCTTTCTGATTTTGGAGCACAAACCCTCCAGTATGGTAAACCTTGTAAAAGTGATGATCCTGTTCCTGCTGGACTCAGTGAGAACATTGTTATTGAAATCAGCAGTGTCATATGGCCTCCTTTTCCTTGACTTAGGCTAAATTATGTGGCTTTTACTGACCAGAATATTTTTTTAGTTCTGTGATTCCCCAATGATTCCCCTGCCTTTTCTTTAGGTTTGCCAGCTTCTTCACTCCCATTAACTTTATTTCTCAGACTTTTTGCCTGGTTGTCAGACAGAGTCCTGCAAAGCTGCTGCTCCCATCTCTGTGTAGCATAAGAGGAACTTTAATGTAGCTCGTGTCTAAGCCTCCTGGTAAAGGATACTTTCAAATCTTACAGTCCTTTCTGTGTTCAGAGAGACTGAGATTTCTGGGACAAGTTGAAGGGAAACCATTTGAACCCATTAAGTTACAAGTGTGATCAGAATTAGTCTCATCTTTGAAATGTTATGAAGATGGATGGCAAAGGGTGAGAACATGTACAACAGTATGGCAAGAGTATTAAAAAGAGGAAAGAATATTAGACTGGATGAAAAACAATTACCTACGTTATCATATGTTCTGGGAATCCTACTTGGTTAAGTGCTGTAAGAATACCTCTGGTGGTTTTGTTTTACTATACCCTTTATAGGTCAATATCATGTAGCAAAGAACTTTAGCATAAAAGAGCTTTGATTTTGTTATGCAGTCATTTTGCTGTATTTTTAATTATAGCATAGTGATATTACTTTGTGGTGTTATTTGCACTGTCTGAAGTAATTTTTTTTTTTTTTTAACCCTTGTGTTTGTTTTCTACAGCCCAGAGAAAGAATCTCCCGTCGATATGGAATTCAGGTACAACATTTTAAAAACTGATGGGAAGCTCCAGAGGTCCCTTCCAATCTCAACTATTCTGTGGTTCTGTGAATACTGTTCAGCAGTCTCTGCACTTAATGAGCTTAATGTTCCCCCTCTGAAGACAAACAGGATGTCTCTGTATGCAGCTACTGTAAGATTTAAAATAAAAACAAGCAGGTGACCCTTGAAGCTTAATAATGACAGAAAGATTTCTTCCTGAATGCTCAGGACTGGAAATAGAAGAATGCTCCAATACTTTCCATCAGGCTGAAAATACAAGAAGCATTCTTTTTATTTTTTTTTTTTGCATGTGTAGTGATAATACAGAACCGTACACATTTCTCTCATATCTGGAGAACATTTGAATTTGAGTTGACTGATAGTAGAAGTTAATGAATTGTGCAAAATAATCAAGATAAAACTGTAGTCAGCAATCCCAAAACACACAGGAAAGGCCTTGCAATATGTTATTTCCTCTATTAGCATAATCCTAACTCCATTGCATTTTAAGTGCATCTATCCCCTTTTTAAAATTGCCAACAGCTCAGATTTCATAGGTTAATTAAGGCACTGAGATTCATATAGGAATGTCCCTTAACTAGTCGTGTTTGTTATTGAAGATCTACTGCGCCTCTCGGACTTAATGAAATGTGAAAGTAGAGATAGATTAATAATTTAAACAAACCATCTTCACAACAGAGTGACTGAGAGTAAGGTTAAAGGGACCGCAGGGGTCATCTGGTCCAACCTCCCTGCTCAAGCAGGGTCACCCCAGAGCACATGGCACAGGATTGTGTCCAGATGGTTCATGAGTATGTCCAGCAAGGGAGATTCCACACCCTCTCCGGTCAATCTGTTCCAGTGCTCAGTCACCTGCACAGTAAAGAAGTGAATATTGTTCCTCTTGACAGTGTTGTTTGTGATGAATTTATCTGATTTGTTATTAGTAAACAGGCTTGATGCTGTATTAGACAAAGTTCAGAGTCTCCAGGGAGTAGGGAGGGTCTTCCTTATTTATTGCAAGGCTGAATTTTTCATCTCTGTGATAGTTAAGAGGCTGTGGTTAGTCTGTTGTGTTATCAGAGGGGGAAAAAATAAACTCCATTGCTGGAAGCACATGGTTATTTGTGCAGTCTGGGGCCAGGAAGCAATCACTTCCACCCACAGAATTATCCCTCAAAAGCCTTTGTGTCCTAAACCATTGGTTTCCATTCAGTCCTAAAACTGTGAAACCTTATGTATGTTCAAGGGAGGCTTTCAGAGCAAGTCTTGCACACTCCACTGCAGAATATTTTCTCCTCTGGTTTTTCAGTCACGTATTTCTCTCAGTTTCAGTAACAATTGCTTTATTGTCTCATTACTGTAAGCAGCACTGTGGACATGCAATGGATTTCATATATGTGAAGAAGAAGCTTGCAAGCACTTGAAGGCTTTTTGTTTATGTCAAAATATGATCAGTCCTGATATGCCATCCTAATGTCAGTTTGCAATTAGGATTAATTTAGAGGATCTTACAAAATCCTCAGTCCATAGTAAATTTTGGCAAGCTCATTGCCTGTTGCCAAGTTCCTTGCAGTAATGAATTCTCACTGATGTCCTAAAATTACAATATAATCCCAATGTGAGTGGTATTCCCAGACATTGTGCTGGTTCTCAGCATGGAGTTCAGGGCCCATATCTTCACTCAACCAAAGAACATTTTCTGCAGAAGCTATAAAAGCTTTTTCTTCAAAACCTTGCTGCTATTCCTCAAAAACTAAGTTAGCAGTAACTTTTTGATCACAGTGAGAGTTAAGAGCTGCAAAGTCACAGTTTCAAGCAATGAAAAGGAGGGGAATGCATCTTCATCTTGGAATGCTCAGAGCAATTTTTTCTCAATTATTGGGATGAAAATTTCAGGCTAATTGAAAAAATGCCTCTCTCGAGGCAGACCTGAATGCTCTTTGAATTAGATTTTGGAGCTGCATTCTGGGCTGCCTAGGGGATCTTTTCTGCCTTTTTTTTTGTCTTTTGTTTAGCTATTTCTGTTTCATTTTCCAGTAAAGAAAATACATAAAGTATAATTAAATTCTAGTGAACCATCATAAATTTCAACTTCGAAGCATGCTAGCAGAATAGTGGAATTGTGTGTTCTTTCAGGTCATCAACAAAAATTGGATCCTATCTTGGTTTCTAAACAAGCTTGGTAAAAGCCTGAAAAAAATGAGCAGGGCAAGTGACCTTAACTTATAAAGAGAAATAAAATATACTTTATCAAGTCATGGTTTGAATTGCTTTCAGGTCCAATTAGAAATAGGTTTCCATAACAGCTGTCTAGCAGACAAAGGCCATGTTTGGGTGAGAGGTTCTATCTTTTTATTGGATTAGCTGATAGAGCTACGAAGAAAATATATGCTTTTAGGCATAATATCCCTCTTTTGGCCCTTTTCTGTAGAAAGGTTGATATGCCAATGAGTTTTCCAGCAGTATCTGTTGCTCTGGTAAAAGATGTTGCCTTTTTCCCAGCTCTGCCTTACTGGGATCCTTAATGCACCACAGACAACAAAGGCACAAATTCTCTAGCAGGCAGATAATTTCCTTTTTAAATAGTAATAATAATTTCTATGAAATAATATGTGCATGGTGAGTAAGATCCTGTTGACTGTACCTGGTAAATTGTCCCTTCTGACAATACATTGAGGGGCATTTCACTGGGAGAACTTTAGGAAATATTTTTTTTTTGTCTGTCTTCTCTTTTCATGCTTTTGTAGGCATAGAAATGACTAACTCATTTGCTTTCTAGCTGTAGTTTTCTTCTTAGAATAGGGAAGGAAAATGGCAAAGGGAATTGCCTTTGTGCATGTGTGGAGTTGTTTGGACCTTTTTCAAACACTTTATCTTTCTAGAATGTCCCGCCTGAAATGTATTGCATTAGTAGTGATCTGCTACATATTTGATTTTTTTTTTTTAATCAATCCATCCAAACAGAGCTGGGATTCAATCTTTTGTAATTTTCCTCCTGCCATCCACCCAGCTCAAGAGGCAGCTTTATTGAGCTAGACTCTCCAAAGCCCATCTCACAGTAGGAGAAGAGGAAACAAAGTAAAATTCAGCTGGGTAAACAGTTTCAGCATACTGTTGAAAATTCATCATCTTACATATTTTCTTGATGGAAAAGTTCTTGATTGTCCAAAAGAAAGAAAAGAAAGCATTTTTGAAGACTAATTACTAACTTCTTAATTTACAAGAAAATGGTTTCCAAAAGCAGCAATTGCACTGAAAAGCTGGGAACTCCTGTGTTTTTTTTCCCCAGGAAAAGAGGTGCAGTAGCTTATGCATCCCAGAAGCCTTGGCTGCTCAATGCCACAGTGGAGGAGAATATCACATTTGAAAGCTCTTTTAACAAACAGAGGTAACAGGTTCCAGCACTGTTGTGTTGTACGCCCCTTTTCTGTAAATATTGGGGTTGTGTGGGTCACATATGGGTCCCCATCTCCCTGTAGGAACAAACCTACTGCACCTGCCTGAACGTGACACTCTCCCCCTCTGACCATGTTTTCCTGAGTGACACCAGGGACAGGGTTTGTCTCACTTGAACTCAAGTGTACAAATGTTTCCATTTCCAAGCACCCTGTTTGTTTAAGGTGCAGTGTTCTCTCACCTGATTGACTAATTTCTCTCTCCTGGAGGGACATCACCTGTTTGGGACTGGGAATATTGTTTGTGAAGAATTAGTGGGCTGCTTTTTTATTTAGTATAAATGTCCACCAGATACTGTAAAATATTTAGAAATCAGTTGAATCAATTTAGAAATCAATGGAAATTAATTCCATTCCCCCACCCTTAAAATAAGTGGTTGATTATGTCTTTGCATCCTACACTTTTTTTTTTTCTGTCATCCTTGGATAGCGAAACAAGAAACAAAGGCCCTGTGTGTGGAAAAACCACTGCTAAAAATAGCAATATACCTTGGAAGAAGTTATGTTTGTTTTTCCTAGGTTTAACTATTTAACATTTTTATTTGGGAAGCTGACCTAAGATCCTTTTTCTTAGCTGAACTATTACTTACTTGCATGTGATTGAAAGAGATCCCATTAGAACAATTAGTGACTAACAAATATATTTTCCACTGTGTGATTTTTTTTCCAGCTGGTTAATTTTTGTTCCTCTGCAGGTAGGAAATGTGCTTCTCCAGCAGTATCTGTGTGGATTTTGTTGCCTTTTTTGTTTCCACAGGTACAAAGCAGTAATTGATGCTTGTTCCCTCCAGCCTGATATTGACATTCTGCCTCACGGAGACCAAACCCAGATTGGAGAGAGGGTCAGTAAACAGCTACAGGCTTCTATTTTTGGTTTAAATATATAGAAGGGGGGGGTTGTTATTTTGTTGGTTCTTAAAATCTTACAGGTTATTTGGCAACAAAGGTAATCTTTTAGTTAAGTGTATGTTTGGATCATTAGCCTGAAAGCTCATTGCTCAGTGAACATGGAAACACTGTCATTTATGTGAGGTGCAATGATTTAAATGTGCTGCTATCAGAATGTTTGACTGTTCTGCAGCTGCTATTGCAGATATCCTGACTTAACAGGATATATTTTTTTGTTTCTTTAGAAGTAACAGAAAAATAAATAATAATACATAGATCCTTTTTTTTTTTTAGAGCCCTTTCGTTTACAGAAAGGCAGGTGTTTAATCAATGGCTTTATCACATCAGGGAAGATTAGGGAGTGATGAGAAAGGAAACAGAAGTCAGATTTGTAAACAGGTCACTCTAGAATACGCTGGCACTGGCACAAACAAACGAACCCCAAAAATGCCCCCTAAAACACCACAAGGATACATTACAGGCCCACACTTTGGAAAAATTCGTCATGTTTCTGTGCCCAGAATAATCCTCTATAGATAATACAATCAGAATAAGGAATATGAATATTCATTCAGTGTTTTCTGTAACAGTCTGTTTGTTTCTCTCCTGCTTATCTCCAGGGTATTAATCTGTCTGGAGGGCAGCGCCAGCGTATCAGCGTGGCACGAGCACTTTACCAGCAGACAAATGTTGTGTTCCTGGTGAGTTGCTGTCCTCCTGTTTCTGCTCCATGCAGAAGCACGAGCTGCTCCTTCACTTAGGGTTTTCATGTGTCCTTCTGTTTCTGCTCCATGCAGAAGCACGAGCTGCTCCTTCATGCAGAGTATTTCATGGGTCGCTCGCTGAACATTGCGTTCCACTGAGCCGAGCCAAATATGCACTGTGTATTTTATGTCTCCTGTCTGCAGGTAGGAAGCATTTTGTAAATGCTGCAAAGAGGCAGATAGGCATTGAAATGCTCATGCTTGTCCTCTCAGTATGTTGAAAATTCAATTTGACTTTTGCTTTTATCTTTGGGTCTTAGAAATGTAATAGTTTCAACTGTATCCATTAAATTCCTAAGCTGTCTCAGGCCTAAAATTCATGTTGTATCATCTCGGGGGGTGTTTCCTTTCTGCAACAAACTAAGCTGCTTTTGCACTCTGAACTGCCTGTTGTATATCCTGTCCCAGCTTCAGCTATGGAAGGAGAGTGGCAGCAGGTTCTAACAACTTCACAGCTGGGGAAACAGATGCATCCTACACACTCACTTCGTAGTAAGCTTGCTGGCTTTCCAATTTAAGACTTCTTCCTTTAGCTCAGTTTTCTAGAAGGTTTGAATCCAGCTGTTATGACAGTGAGATGTAAACCATGTAGGATTAGAAAGGCTGGGCACATTAGATTTCACCTCTAAATGAAAGGGAGGCTATTTAGACCTTTCCCTGTAACTGGTCTGATCAGTTTGTGCTTGCTTCATGTATAAGGCATTTCCAGGCAAAAATCAGAGTTTAGAAGAGTAGGGAGCAGTTGGGTCAGGAGCTGAAAATCAGCAGATCCACTATGGGTCTGTAACTTGGTTTTGGCCTTTTTGTCCTTCTGTGAAAGATACTCAATGACCTCCTAATAGCAGCATGTTCTCTTATGGTTTGACAGTGGAAAAACACCTACAAATAAACTTTATTTCCAGTATTAATATTTAGAAAATAATCAGGAATCCTGTATATTACTATTAACACTCAGTTCTTTTAAGGCTGATTTTGTAAAGAAAGACTTATGGAATTTCAGTCTCACAAGTATAAATGTCACCTGGCCAATGTTTAGGTTTGTGCCAGGTCAGAAGGGTGCAGCAGCAGAGCTGACAACATCCTTGCTCAGCGAGCTCAATGCACAAGCAGCTGCACACGCGCTTTTGAGAGAAAATTCTGGATTATGAAGTTACTGTGTTTCAAAAGCACTTGCTACATGCTTTATGTTGTGATGCCCTGGTTTATTAGAAGCTAAGTGGTCATATTTATCTTACTGCTGATATCCGGTATTTTTGATTTTTAATGAAGCCTGTGTTTAGTGTAATATTACAGTATGAAATAGTAACACTAAGTAAATCTTACAGCTAGCATCGCTATTGCAAGCAGAAATACCAAATCACAAGGCTTGTGATTCCATATAAATAGGATTAGGTAAACAAGTTTCCCAAAAGATGGTGCAGATTAATTTATGCCTAAGTGAATTACATATAATTGATTGATTCAATAAGATAATGTAGGTCCCAAATCAAACATCTGAGCTCAGTCAGCAAAATGGATCAATATTACTTTTGTGGTGTTTTTTGTGATTCTTTGTTAATAGAGTATTGATTTATGAACAAAAAAAAAAAGCCAAACAAAAGGCAGTGATGTTCAAAGGAAACAGAATTATGCTCGTTGTCCCTATCCGTGGAGCAGTAATGCAATATCTGCCACAGACCCACACTGGGACATTGACTGGAGCACAGAAGCTGTGGTCTCCAGCTGTGTGGACCATGAACACATCTGGGGAGAGGAGCAAGTCCCAGAAGAGCCCACAGAATTGTAGAATTGACATGGCTGGCATGAGTCAGTGCTCTCTGCAAAACCACAGTTCAAGGTCTGGTGTTCTGTAAATTAAGGAAACCATTCCTCAGCACAGTTTTGATCTGATGGCCTCTTTTGTGTCCATCTACCTGGATTTACTGCTATTGAAACCTGTCAGTTTCCTTGGATCCTCTAAGTTCTGGCTCCAAAAAGCTGACACCATATCCTCATGACAGGATGACCCTTTTTCTGCCCTGGATATCCACCTGAGTGACCATCTCATGCAAGAAGGGATCCTGAAAATGCTGCGTGAGGACAAGAGGACCATTGTGCTGGTGACTCACAAGCTGCAGTACTTGCCCCACGCTGACTGGGTAAGGAGCCTCTTGTCATTTTTTCTGAGGTGGCAACCACACGACTGGAACATGTCTTGCTGCAAGCAGTGTTTTCACTTCATCTCTCCACCAAGTTCAGTGAGAAGATATTTTGAAAATCAGCCAGTTAGGGGAGCCATAATTTTGAGATTCCTATCTTGGAACACCTAAATAGGTTGGATTTTCATAGAGCTGCTACTTAATACTCTTACAAAAGCGGCTTACATTTAAAATATATTGAGTATCCCAAAACATTAGTTGTACTGGAAAATTTTGGCTATTTTTTTTTAATCTCTAAACAGTGAAGCGTTTGAGTAACACCTCTGCTGGGATATCACTAGGAATTTGTGTTATCACAGGAAAAGGTGCATTTATGCAAAGTGGATATTGAGAGCTATGAACATATAAGGAAAAACACAGTATTTCCTTGTGGTTAGTACTACTATAGAATGTATTAAGAGCATTGTCCTTTGTGTGTGGGCAGGATTTTAAGAAATGTATCATATTTGATTGTTCTGTTAGGTTTCTTTTTTACATCTTCTGCTTTAAAGGAGAAAAAAAATGGAGATATGCTTTCTATACCAGTTTGTAATTGGAAATGTCAAAGATGAAGAGGGAATTTTTGGAGGTTTGATTTTTTTTTTTTTAATTTATTGGTTTCCCATTGGCCTTTCACTTATTCCTGCAGTTTTCCAGCCTCCCAGGTCTCCTTGCCCATGGTGATTGATGACTGCAGTTATACCTCCTAGCAAGACTTCCCTCTTTCATATCTTGCACAGGCTATAGCAGCAGTTTCCTGATCTCAAGAAATAATCATATTGCAGCTGCTTCCTGAGCTTCATATTGGCTTGGTATAAAGTTCCAGATAGACATTCATCTTGTTCTGAGGGGGTTTTTGGTGGTCAGCATTTGTTATTTATCATCTCTGCCCTGACCTTGTCCCTCAGTTGTTTACCTTTAGAGGTTGTTACCACTGTTCTCAACATAGTCCTGGTTTTCAAATTAGTGTCTCTTGGGATACAGGAATTTTCTGCCTTCTTCACCTCTCTATGAGAGCCATCTTAACTTCTTTTTTATTGTTACATGTCTTCAGTTTTTGAAAATTATATAAAGCTGTGGCCTTTCATCAGTGTAATTGTTTTAATTTTCTTTGTGAATGTTAAGACTCATTTCTAGATGTTGGTGTTATAGGAGATGTTGTACAAAAATTGGTTTATTTTTATTATCTTCTAGATCTGTATTTTTTTATGAAATACACTATTTCAGACAGTAGCACAGGAAGGATTTGTATTAACTTTCTGACAAAAAAATATTTATTAAAAATAGTTCATGATTTTCCCCTAACTGTAAGTTTCATTAATCCTGAGGAACTCTTACATAATGGAGTGAAGAGGAAATATTTATTTTATTAAGAAATTTTCAATTAAAATATAGTTTGAAGTATATGTCATGGTCCCCCTAAATCTTTTCAACAAAACCCTCAGAAGAATTCAAGGTGCAGGCCAGTTACAGGTTTCCTGAATAAGTTGATAACAAAAAGATCCTTGTTTTCTTTATTTTTACTTTCTCTCTCTTGTAAATTCTTAGCAGCATAAACAAAATAGTTTATTTCCCCACTCCCTGCCTGTGGAAATTTCTGAGTCTCCAGGGAGAGAGAAAAATAAACAGTGCATTAACTTTTTTGTAATGATGGGGGTTTGCGATCTGCATGCCTCATTTTCCAGTTGTCCCTGTCAGATGCAGAGAGGCTTCCTCCAGACTTCTGAGGTTTTTTTCTTATATGCAAGTATGATTTAATAATGAATGAAGAATAATATTGATATGCTGGGTGAACTTCATGTGTCAATAGCTCAACATACTTGTTTAAGGTTTTACACAGGAAAAAGATTGCAGTTGATTTTTATTCAGCCAGTGTTTTCACGTTTCACATCCATAGTATACATTGTGTGTATAACATAGTTACACTGACACAAACCTGGAAACTGCTCCCTGCAGACTTTGTCTTGAATATATATATTTTTCTTTTCTAAACTGTGTCCACTATTTATGCTTTTAAAGCTTTAGGGATTCAAATTCCCTAGCTCTTCCTTATCAGTCCATGGCGTCAGAGAAGGAGCCAGCATGCTCATGCCCAATTGCCTGAATGAAGGCAAAACCTCCTGCACTCTGTCTTGCTAAAAGCTTTCTCCTTTTAGGAGGTAAGAGAACTCGAAAATCTTATCTTGCTAATGACTTGTATTTAGGAAGAGCAGTGTGCTCCCCTGTCTGCCGACAGGGATCCCATTCTTCTTTCTTAAAAGCAGCCTTTCTGAAAACATGGGTGTGCAGGAAGTTTCTGGGTTTTCAGTATCTTGAATGAAGGGGATGGAATCACGACATAATGTCACTGTCTTTCTAGAAAGCAGATTTGCTTGGGAAAATATTTTTTATTTAAGAGAAAATCCTGTCAGAGCACAGCAACGTAGCTATAAAATAAATGGACATACCCAGCTATTTATCTCACCACTTGTGTTTCTGACTTTTTAGATAATTGCAATGAAAGATGGTAACATCCAGAGAGAAGGAACACTCAAGGACATTCAGAAATCAGAGACTGAGCTCTTTGAACACTGGAAGACATTAATGAATCGACAAGACCAAGAGCTGGAGAAGGTTTTTTATGGGCAGGGCAATCAGTATATGCAAGAAAATGTCCTTTTTTTCTGTTTTTTTTTTTTGCCTTAGTTTGAAAGGTTTAGCAAGAGTTGACATGCTGTGTGTGATGTCTAACTTAATATGAATTTAGTATTAGTGTTACCATTATTATTTATCTCTTAAGATAAATTCCTTCATCTGGATATCTCATATTTCCTTGATACTGTTCTAATCCATTCTTGATTGGAAGCCCTCTCAAAATATTCTCACCTAAGGAATGTGAATACAGCCATTTTAGGAAAAGCTTTGCTAATACTGACAACTGGTTTTATAGGTATGCCTGAATTTACTCATTGCCTTGGATGGAAGCTTTTCAGATATGCCTATATCAAGTTCCTTAAATTATGAAGATGTTTTGTCTTTCATACTTATAAGACAAGAAGAATGAGATATTAACCTTAATGCTTACTAATTTCTTATTTAACTGTCCAAGTTAAGATTCCAGAAGGGCTGGAATTGGCAACCTGAAATTAATGTTAGATATCTAATTTATGTCTTTGATTTTACACAGATGTAGCAAATCAGTCACTTACAGTTGCCTGCTGTGAGATTCTCACTTGTTTTTTTCACTGAGAGGAAGCAATTTAATCACAAGTAGCAATTTTTTTTTATTAATTCTATGGTTGAAAACACATGGACTGTCCCTTTTTCAGGAAACAACTATTGAGGAAAACCCTGTTTTGGAAAGAACCAATCTCCGGAGGACGATGTATTCCCGGGAAGCATTGCTGAAAGATGATGAAGAGGATGAAGGTAAAGGGCACCCTTTGAGCCCACTGCCAGTACATTACTGTTTCACAGTTAAATTGTATTAGAACGAATTAACACCCTTCAAACTGGAAAGAGAATAAAACATTTTTCATGTGGGTCATGATTTATGAGAGTGCTGTTTCCATTGCTTTGACCTCTGGACTAGAGTGATTGCAAGCATTCACAAGTCATCACTTCCTCCAGACTTTGGAGGTTTTTTCTTATATGCAGACATGATTTAATAATGAATGAAGAATAATATTAAACACCATGCTGGGTGAACTTCACCTGTCATTAGCTAAACATATTTGTTTAAGGTTTTACATAGGAAAAAGATTACAATTGAAATTTATCCAATGGTTTCACATTGCAAAAACGTGGTTGAAGAAATTGATCACCGAGTGCTGAAGGGTTTTGCATGCTTTTAGTGTGCATTACTATGGAGTGTAGCAGGTTAATACACACAGGCCTGAGCAGATACTTTGACTTTAAAGCCACCCTTTATCCTGGATGGTAAGACCTGGTTTGTAGCTGCCACTTGCCAGTCCCTTCAATATGTACGTCAGCGTGGCCATCCTTTTTTCTCGCACCTTGTAGAAGAAGTAACAGAGAGTGATGATGAAGACAACCTGTCTTCAGTGCTGCATCAGAGAGCCAAGATGCCCTGGAGAGCCTGTGGCAAGTACCTGAGTGCAGCAGGGATCCTCCTGCTGCCCCTGCTGCTGCTGTCCCAGCTGCTGAAGCACACGGTGATGGTGGCCATCGACTACTGCCTGGCGCTCTGGACTGAGCACGTCATTTCTATCAAGATGGAGCCCGAGACAAAAAACTGCTCCCACTGTATGGTAGGCACTGCCTTGTTCACCTTCCTCTTATGATTTAACTGGGGGTGTTCTCCCACTGTCAACCTCTGCTCCAAGATTTGTGTGCAATGTGCTATTTTTTGATAAGAGAGCCACTCCATAATATTTTGAAGCTCAGTGCATTTTTGCATACGCACTGCCGTAAAATGAAGTTAGGTTTGTTGTATTGTTCTTCTTTTGTTTGATTTATTGTATTTTAGTCACCAAGCTGATACACCTAAACCTGGGTTTCTAATTTTGATATCAAGAGTTCTTTTTCTGTTTTCTCTGTTCTGTTGCATTCTCACAGCAACCTGGGCTTTTGATGGTATTCTATGACTTTAAATTTCTGATTTATCACTTATATTCATGCAAACACTTCCCTATCCAAAGGATAATTAATTAGGATTTTAGATGGGTGAAAATCATGGACAGTTTAATTGAGGAAGCAACAAGGGTATACTCTCACGTTTTTTCACTCTTGCACTTGTATGCTTGCAATAATTTTTAAGCATCATTTAAAGTGAATAATTGTGTTGTTCTTTGTTTATTAGGAATTTGACCATTCTCAGTATTCAAGAGTTTTCAGCATTCTTTGCTGCCTTGGCATCGTATTATGTCTTGTCACATCAATCGCAGTGGAGTGGACTGGCTTGAAAGTCACCAAAAAGCTGCACTCTTCTTTACTTAATAAAATTATTTTGGCTCCAATGAGGTATTTCTTTGATTGTAATGGAAATTTTATTATGGTCATTTTGTCTTCTTTATTTCAAGAGAGTCTCCGAAGAGTAGTTTTTACTAAGAAATTATTGTGCATCGTGTATTTTTTAAGGTATCTGTGAAAAATCACCAGGTGTCAAGTTTCTGAGTAGTTTATGAGAATGATACCCAGGCTGCTTGAGTTCCTAGACACAAGTCAAATGCCTCTACTGCCTGACTGTGACTTCAGAGATTTACTTCCTTGCATGTTTAATTTCTCTGTGCAGTTTTTAATTAGGGAGAAAACACAATTATTGATCAATATGTGGTACAGATAATTCATAGCATGCCTAATCATCTTAATCACTGGAAATATTTACTGTCAGGCAGTGATTGTGCAAGTCTAGGAAGGGTAATGAGCTTAGACAAGTATCATTAGAGTACACTGGGATGTACTTTGTTCCAGCAAAAGCCTTGGTTGTCCTCCATTAATTGTTTGGGGTTTTTTCTCCATGCGTGAAAGGAAAGGTGTATCTTGATTCAAACCTGAAGCTCTAGGAAAAAAAAAAAAAAATTCTTATTCTTAAACTAGCGATGTTTGACACAGAAATCATGGAAAAATCACATACATGAAAAATCCTCAGGCTTTTTATTTATTTTTTTTTCCAGGATAAGATTAGACTTCAGGTTCCACATGAGTTATGGAATAGCTAATAGTTGCAGAACCATAAAGTAGTGTGCGTTTCACGTATCTAAATGTCTTTTAATATATTATTCCAACAGTAGTTGTTCTTGTTACAATTTTATGTTCCCAGAAAGATGCAAGACTTTGCAATTCAGCTCCTTTTGAATTTTTCATGAATTGAAGTGGCCTCAAATTAAAATCTGAAACGATTTTTTTCAAGTGTAATCATGTGATATCCATTGCTTAGGCAGTAGAGGGAGCTGAGGAGATGCTTGCAGTTGTAGGGCTCGAAGTGGTTGTAGATTCAAGACATTTCCATTTAACTGGAAAGCCATAGGTACTGGTGAAAATGAGAAATTTTATTATGGCTGTCAATTTATTTGCTTGTTTCTGTGATATAGTATCTAGCTTAGGTAGAACAAAATAATAACATTAATCAGTTCTAATAGCAGTATTGTAAACTTTGCCATTCCTTGTACCATTTTAGGTTTTTTGAAACAACGCCTCTGGGAAGTATATTGAACAGATTTTCAGCTGACTGCAATACCATCGACCAGGTGCTGATTTAATCTTTTCAAGCTCTCATGTTATCCTATCTTAATCTAAAAAAATGGGGTTTCAGTTATTACAGGGTTATCCAGATGAATCATGATATATCAGTTTGCATCTTGATTTTCTCAGTTCTGAATGAGCTCCTAATCTTATATGCACAATGAAAAAATACTTTTTTTTCCTAAGATGTCCTATATAGAAAAGGGAAGCAAAATAAGATCAATAGTGATATCCCCAAACTAAAAAGTATCTACTTTTTATTAAGCGGGTAAGCATATGCAAGGAAATGAAATTAGAAAAAAAGCAAATGCTATTGCTCAGAATAGAAATTATGAAATTCAAATTACCATGACTTACTCCAGACTGCACTGTCAGTTCATAGGATTTATGCAGATGCTAAAAATCATCCACTGCATCACATCTGTAATCCTCTGACATGAGGATTGTGCTCCACAATGCAGATGTGAAGCAGCTCCACAGAAATCTCTTTAGACATCCCCAAAACCCAGTGGTAAATTCAAGAGCAGACCTGTATGCTTAAAATACGCAAGGAATAAAACTTTTGAGGAAGCTGGAGAAAGGAAAATGAAGTAGTGTTTTAAACTTGACATGTTATGGAAGGTTGTGTGCTTTTTTTTCTTCTCTGTACAGCACATCCCAGCCACCCTGGAGTGCTTGAGCCGTTCCACCTTGCTGTGTGTGTCTGCCCTTGCTGTGATCTCCTACGTCACACCCATGTTCCTCATTGCCCTGCTTCCCCTGGCCATCATGTGCTACTTCATCCAGAAGTACTTCAGAGTCGCATCCCGGTAAGAAAGAGCCCAGACCAGCACCATTCTGGCAGTGGAAATATTCCCTGCAGTGCAGAATTGCAGTGCAGGGGAGCTTTATGTTGAAATTTGGTCCTGTTGAGGCTGTGGCACTGTCTGCAAGTGGGGCAAATCCACTACAGTGGAAATTTGTTGTTTTACGAGTGCCTTTGTCAACAGCTCTTCAAGCAGAACCTCTGGGAGGCTTGAGCAGAGTTTTTGTGCATGATCAAAGGTTTTTGGAGTTCACCAAAAAAAACCCAACTGGATTTTGTCCTCCCCCAAGGGCTGTGTGCTGGGTATGTCCAAGAAAATGTGGTGACAGGACAGGGAAGCTGCGGTCTGCTTGTCCAGGTGAAAAAGGAAGTATTTTAAGTTAAGGAGAGGAGGCTGCAGAATGCAGTATCACCATGGTGGTACTGTTAGCCATTAAGGATCCAATGTGCATGAGCCTTCTCTCCTGTTCTGGGCACCTTCTACTTTTTTAAAAATATGAAAATTTTAATAGTATCTGAGACCTTACTCCTTCTCAGATGATAGTTTCTCTCATGTGAAATGTTTGCAGCAATGCAAAAATATCCCCTCGTATATGCACAGATTGAGAGGGAGTCTGCAACCAATTTACTTCCTGCTGGAAGAAATTGAGACTAAATAGATTTTACCCTACATGTGCTTTTACTGATATGAGGGCTAAATATGACATTGAGAAATGCAACCTAATCATGAGTGCACTCTCATTTACTCAGTGTATGAGATACTCTTGGCTCAGTGAGAAGTTGTGCTGTTATCTGGGGGTGCACTTTGTCTGCTGCTTAACTTGAGCTTCTATTTGCAGCATTCCATTAAATTGATACTCAGTACAGAGACAGAATGTTGTTTAAATCAATAAGAAATTGAATACAAGAAAAAGGAATATAGGAGAAAGGAGGGAAGGCAGTGAAGGGAAAGGACCCATTCAGAACTCCAGCTGGTTAAGTGTTAAAAGTCTTCCTGGGGAATTCATTCCCCTGCAGCACTCCTCTGCAGTCTGTCTGAACATTACATATATGACTATTGTGATGCTATTCCTTTTCACTCCCTGGGCCTGATTCAAGAAAATAACTGCACAACAAAACTGTTTTTTTTAGAAAATTATTTTCATAATCTTTTCCAGGGACCTGCAGCAGCTGGATGACAGCACTCAGCTACCATTACTCTCCCATTTTTCAGAGACTGTTGAAGGTCTTACTACCATCCGAGCCTTCAGGTATAGTTACTTTTATAAGAAACATAGATGTTCAAAAGTGAGGTAATGTTATGTCTTAAACTGTTCTGCCTGGAAAATCGAGAGCCCACACAACATGGGCAAGGCGGGATGTCAAACACTGAAGAATTTTAAGCATTTTGTACGTAGAGGAGTCACTGTAAAAAGAACAAGCTCATGTGGGTCATCTGCCCTGTGGTTGCTGTCCAGACACTTGCATGCAGCCTAGAAAAAGAACTTGAGGGCAAATGTGATTTAAGCAGCTAAATTAGCCTGCAATTACCACAGTGTGTGGTGTGCAGATGATGGGCTTGGACAGTTTCCATGGCAGAACTAATATGAACCAACTTGGTACAGACTAATTTGTGTCCATGTCCTGGTCAGACAAGCTGTGCATGATTTCAGAGGCTACAGTAGCACCCTACATTGTTTTTCAGGTTGCCAGCTGAAAATGTGGGTGTTTACACTCATTTTGGAAATATACAAGCTGGAGAAAAAGTTTGTTTCCTTGCCTGCTTTGGTTTGTTTTCCCATCCACATAAGCTTGCAGGAGAGCAGCCCAGGAATACCTGATAACGTGCCTGGGTTCTGTATGTGTTAGAAAACTGGCAGTGATGCTGATACCTCAGAGGTACCAATAAAAACCACTGCTGAGCTTACCAGCTGTCTTCCTGCACTGGGGCTATTCTTGTCTTTTCCCAGTTGACTCAAGCACGGTCAACTTTTCCACTAGATTCTCATCTAGATGATGTCTACATATTTTGTCAGATAATTATAACTGTTACCCTTCTATCCTTGAAACAGTAGTGTTTATTTATTCCTCCTAATCTATAATTGTAATTTTATAAGAGAAGTAATGCATGAAGTCAACTTAAAATATTTTTAATAGGTTATAAATAGATCAAAGAAAGAATAACCAATTTAAAGGTTTGTTTCTTTTGGACTGAAGGTCCCTTAGCCAAGAGTGGTAGAGCAACTTAGTGTTTTCCATTGATTACTGTTATTGAATATTTAATTAATTGCCAATGCTATTCTATAGTTTGTAGCTATGTCCATGTTCAATGTGCAGGAAAATCAATTTCTTTTAATTTCTGCTTTTCTTGTTCCTTTATTCCTTTATTTGATCAAGAGGATCTTTAAAGCATTATGGCTGTATATATTCTGGTGTTGATACAGGAAGCAATATTCAAAATGACATATAGCTAATATTTTCAGTCTGCCAGAGCTTCCCTCTTGATTCTTCCTATCACTTTTAAATTAATTCCTCTGTCAAAAAATTGTGGATTTTTTTTTTCCTAAAATCCTGCAGTAAGTGATGTGTCTCTGACCCAGTCAGCCATTTGTGTTCAGTGAGTTTTGTGTTCCATCTGTCTGCCAGCCTCCTGCCTCAGCTGCTAACCCAGTTATTTTTAGGACTGTGTAGCTTTTCAGCTGCCTAACATATTAGCAGGAATGGAGTTTAGACTTGCTAGCATGAGCATCCCTAAAAATAACACTAAATAACATTAACTCAGGAATTCATTCTGTTAGGAGGTGCCAGTTGTTGCTGAAGCATCCTTACCCTCAGTTTTTCTCCATCCTGGATTTATTCAGAATGCACGTGGAAAGAAATGTACCAAAAAATCTGGGGGAGTTCAGAAAGACAGCTACTGCTGCACCTTCAGCAGACGCCCTGGCCTGATTTATAGTTTACTTTGATACTTCAGATAGCATTTGTGTTAAACAATCAACAAAAAGTAAGTGTGAAGGATTCTGCAAAGACCTGTCTGTATTCTTAAAGACCTGGTAATCTGGGGACACTTTCTGAAGAGAAATTCTGATATTTTTGCATCAGTCGAGCAGCTGTGGTAGCTTTGCATCCCTGTTCCACGTGCATATGCATGACTGACTCATGATGCATGCCTCACATTCTGTGAGGGTATCTGCCTCACACAGTCCCTCATGGTACAGAGATAGGGGAGTTAAATATGACTGAATTGGTTCCAGAAGCAGCATGGCCACGTCTGTATGGTGAGGTGCTGAGGGCAGGGAACCCTGAGGTAAGGAAGGGCTCCCTAGCTCTGACGTGGTGACACTAATGCCTGTTTTTAGGAACAGCCATTCTGCTGTGCAAACACACCGACGTGCTCACAGGCAGCCCAGAATCCTGGGCTGCATCCAGAGCCCCGTGGGCAGCAGGGCAGGGAGGGGATTCTGCATCCAGCTCTGGGGTCCCAACACAGGAAGGACAGGGACCTGCTGGAATGAGTCCAGAGGAGGCCCCCAAGATGATGAGAGGGATGAAGCACCTACAGGGAAAGGCTGAGAGTTGGGTTTGTTCAGCCTTGAAAAGAGAAGGCTTTGGGATGGCCTTCAGTACCCAGAGAGAACCTGTGAGAAAGACGAGAGAGACTATTTCCAAGGGCATGTAATTACAGGACAAGGGGAGTGGTTTCAGACTGAAAGAGAGTAGGTTTAGATTAGATGTTAGGAAAAAAATCCTTTATTATGAAGGTGGTGAGGCTCTGGCACATGTTGCCCAGGGAAATTTTGGATGCCCCATCCCTGGAAGTGTGCAAGGCCAGGTTGGATGGGGCTCTGAGCAGCCTGTCTGGTGGCAGGTGTCGCTACCCATGGAAGGGGGTTGGAATGAGATGGTCTTTAATGTTCTTTCCAATCCAAGCCATTCCATCAATTCCCACTGTACATGTCTCTTATGTCTTAGCACATGGCTAGGTTGTGGACAGCTGAAATATTTCTTTTCCTCAGAATCATGAACTTTTTTATGTGAAGTCAATATTTCACTATGCTCAGAAGAAGGGTTAAGGTACTCTGAAGTGAACAAATTTGAAGGCTTGTATAAGCCGTGTACTTCATAATAGGCATTCTTCTATATCAGTGTTAGGATAGCTGAGTTTATAAATAAATAATCACTGCTTGTCACAGCCGTAATAGCTAAAGGATAAGATAAAGTTTCAAAGGGGGAGATCAAGGGTATTAAACTTGATCATGTAATAGAAGGGGGGGAAAGGCAAGATTTGGGTGTTTAAACCAAATCTTCAGGCCTCAGAGCTTGTATCACTACCCTGGGAAAAACTTTTGTGCCAGGCTTTTGCATTATTAACTCTAATTGTTGATACACTTGATTATTGGCATTGCTTTAATTTACAACTATGCAATTAAATCTGCCCAGCTACAAGGGTGACTTGCACACTTGTCGAGACCCCAGCAGGGAATCATCTCCCTTACCTGCTGAATTCCTGGCAGATTTCACTGGCACAGCTCTGCAGAAGAGTGGGTGCAAATTCACTACAACAAACTGTAAACTGATTTATTTGTGATTAATCCTGTTTTGTGTACTATGGCTAATTCCATGAGGGAAGGAAAACTGTTCTTGTCAAACCAATACTTTCTGTTGTGCCATGTACTTGGACTTCCATTTTCCAGAGTGCTCCGTTTGTTTCATGATAAGGACAAATACATTTGTTTAATATGGGAGCTACTACAATGGTAAGGTTTTTGAGTTTAGACTTTTTAAATTGTTACAATTTCTAGGCACTATGGTAATACAAATTTTAAAACCTGAGTTTATATGATTGAGAAAAACTGAATTCTGCAGCACCAATGCTTCTTTTCACAAGTACATACATGTATTATTTTTCTCATATATATTTTAAATATTTTAGTTTTAGATTTGTTTTTCTCTCTCTATTTCCATGTCATAAAATATGTTTATAAGATGCCCAGTGGGATCTGCAAGTCCCACAGAATTTCAGTACATAATCAATGCAATAATATCCATAAATTACATAAGGATACTGCACAAATACTTTGTCTGTGTCTAATATAAGACTACAAATTATGTCACTCTAAACTATTGATGGGCTGATTTATACCCTGTGCCAAGCTATCCATAGGCACACACCCCAGAAATTAAATTTTACTTGGTATATTTCCAAGACCCCAAGGCCTGACTCAATTTTTTTTTTTTTTCATTTTTTTCTCTTGCTGTCTTGCTTTCTTCCTTTCTTGTTTCCTTTTCTTAGGTATGAAGCCAAATTTCGACAAAAGCTGCTTGAGTACACAGATTCCAACAACATTGCCTCCCTTTTCCTCACAGCAGCCAATCGCTGGCTGGAAGTTCGCATGGCAAGTACATTATTATTGTTGTGTATGCACGAGGAATTTTTGACTTTGTTCCACGTAATCTGATGAGGCATCCAACAGTTTTCCAGCCTCATCTCAAAGCTATTCCTTTGCCCTGTGTTTCTCTCTGGCAGTAATGAGCATATACCCAACCCATGCTGGACACTGAATGGGGTATAAATTTTCCCCGGAGCCTGCAGCTGTTTTTCCAAGACAGGAATAGTTTTCACGGGTCACATTGGCTCCTGTGTGTGCGGAGAGTGATCAGAGCTAGTTGAGCTGTGCCACCAGCCAGCATGTCATTGTGGAACCATGTCAGTCAGCATCAGCAGCCTCTACCTTGTGGCTCCCTAGGAACTTTTCAATATCTTGGGAGCTCTCCTAATGAGCAGAAGGATGTAGATAAGTTTGAGTCTGTTTTGGGGTCATCTGAAGAACACCAGAGATATTCAGTGGCCTGTTTTCTGATCAGTGAAGTGGCCTGGCATGAGAAATCATTTATTTAAAATAATTCTCTAAGAAGCAAGTCAAGGAATTTTATGTCATGGAATGTTACATCACAATTTTAAATGCAGGTGTAGTAATGCTGTTCTGGTAGCATGGGCTTCTTTTAGATGTGCTAAATGTATGTTAATTCGTTTTTCGTGTCATACTCTGTAGCTCCATTTTGGACTTGATCTTAAGGGCTACCTTTTGCTAATTTAGTTCTGGTATTAGTTTTGCTATTTTAGTTCGGGTATGACTTGAATAAAATATTATTACCCTATTATATGTTAAGGCCTAGACCACCTGAAGTCCCTAATACTGATCAATGCCTATATCACTAAACAGTTCAAACACAGACAAAGGACAGTTTCCCTCCTACAGAGTTTGTTTTCTAGTCTGTTACACAATTTTACTCAAAGAATTGTCTGTGGGAAGTCAAATCACCAATGATTTAAATTAAAGCAGAAAAATATAATAGGTGTGCGCTGTGCAAGAAAGACTTGTTTGAACAGTTATGGATGGCAGGAACTGAGCAGCAGCAGCAGTGCCTCCCAGCAGTTCATCATCAGCCAGAGATGGGATACATGAGCATTTCCCTCCCATCCCAGGTAACATCAGCTGCATGGTTTCAGCCACCTCCATTACATGCTGACTTCCCCCATCACAGCCCTGCTAAAAGCAGTAAGAATGGGTTCCTAGGTAGGGTCTGTATGGAGTTCCATGGGGTTTTCTGCCTGGGCTTCAAAATTGTGCAGTGGGTTTGTTATTTGGTATGCAAAGTTATGAGAACGTTTTCATCCTTTGTAGACTTATAATGATGGAGCTTATTCATATTCCTTCAGGAGTACATTGGAGCATGTGTGGTACTCATAGCAGCTGTCACTTCTATTACCAGTTGCCTGTATAATAAAATCACTTCAGGACTTGTAGGCTTGGGACTAACCTATGCTCTTATGGTAAGAATCTCAGGATCCTTTCTGTCTCTCCCAAACATTTTTTTGTAATTCCTCAGGGCACAAAGATGAACAGGAAGATTGAAGGTGTCTGTACATCTATAGTGGGTACTGTAACATCACTGAAACCATGTGTTTACTTCAGTTCACATGTGATGGTTGACATATTTGAGTGTAAGCTTTCCTCACCTTTGAGATCAAATCTCACTGAGGTTCGGATATGTCAACAAAACATGGACAAGTTGCATCATAATTTTTTATATTGTCTTGCATTGTGAAGAATACATTTTCAGTGCATCAGTTGTAATTATGCCCTGGTATGTCATTCTAGATTGTCCAAACTTAAGTTATCAAGATTGTCTTTTCACCTGTCTTTACTGTTCCCCCTGTTCTTTTCTGTTGGTATAGATCAGATCTCCATAATACCAAAGTATCTGTGCACTACAGTTAGGAAATTTAACCTTTAGTCATTGTTGCCTCCCTGTTGGTGTTGTACCATCCAGTGCCTTCACAACTTCCACTTACTGAGGCGTTCCTGTGTAGGAATATAAACTGCATGCTGGTCAAATGATGCAAACTACTAAAAAATCTGGGATTCAGTCGTGTATTTGCTTTACATCAGGTGTCTAACTATCTGAATTGGATGGTTCGTAACCTGGCTGACATGGAGATCCAGCTGGGGGCAGTGAAAAGAATCAATGGCCTTCTCAAAACAGAAGCTGAAAATTACGAAGGGCTCCTTTGTAAGTGCAGTTTTGGTGCAGCATGCAGAAAGAGCTTGCTGAAATTTTAATGACTTTGCAGTGTATTGCCATGAAAAATGTAAATCATGAAATGTAAATCACCTAATGAACCAACTAATTTATTATAAGAGGGTTGATGTTGGGTTTTTTCCCCCCTGTGCTTGTGGTACAGCTTCCTCACAGATTCCCCAGAACTGGCCAGACAGAGGGGAGATCCAAATCCAGAACCTCAGTGTTCGATATGACAGCAACTTAAAGCCAGTGCTAAAACATGTCAATGCCCACATATCACCAGGACAAAAGGTAAAGAACTGCAGTGGTTCTCAGAAGCTCTTTATACTAGCACATCATATAAATCAGATTTAAAACTTACCACAGAATGCTTTGATGACTGAATTACAGATGATTTTTTTTCTTTCTTTCAAATAATGTAGTGCACTGGAAAGGAGTTTGGGGCATTCTTAGCTTGGTGTATTGAGGCAAACATCCCCACCCCCCAGCATCCCAGTGCTCTTTTTCAGCACACAGTGCCAAAAGAAGTGGCAGTGAGCCCTTACAGGGCTAGACCTACTTTCCATCCTTCTCACATAACTCTCTTGTCTGTATTTCCATCATTACTATTATCCTATTGTTTCTGTCATAGGACTGGTCTTGATTTATCCTTAAATGCTCAGACCCCTGAAAGACAAAAAGTGAGCGATTCTGTAATGGCTGGTTCCGTTTTGAGTGATCTGTCAGGAGGAGAAGAGGATCTTGTGAATCAGAACAGCTCCTCCACCCTCTCCTCTGAAGTGACAAGTACAGATGTTCTCCATTTCCTGTATTTTCATTGCCTGATGTTCATCTGCTTTCTGTGTCACAGATTGGGATCTGCGGCCGAACAGGCAGTGGAAAATCCTCCTTCTCTCTTGCATTTTTCAGAATGGTTGACACCTTTGAGGGTAAGATAACACTTTTGTGTGTCACTCAAGCTTAGCACCTGGAGGTTCTTTGGTAGTCTTTTCCTTAACAGGAACAGCTCTGAAGTGTGATTTTCAAATCTGCAGGGGACCCTCTCTAGCCCTGTTTAAAGCTGATGTCATCTGTCACCTAACAGCTGTGCCATTCATAAGCCAGGTCAATAAAAATTCTGCTTGATAGAAGCATAAGTCCAAGATTGACAGATGACAACCTTTAGTACTGTTAAATCACAACAGTAAGAGCATAAAAGGGCAAGGTGTTCAAGTGTAATGAAGGATCTGTGCTCAAGGCAAAGCTGGGATCCACTAGGCCCAGAAAACTCAGCAATTGGGGGTTGCAGCTTGGCCTGCTGCTCTGGAATTTCCTGCCATATTCCCTGCTCTGTGGCCCATGTCCATATGCCTCACGGGGTGCATCTCAAAAAGATGTCAGCCTGTTTCCCAGCCACATCACCCACAGAGCCCCTGTGCAGAGACAGACAGTTGTACTCAGAGATAAGATTCCATAGTGTTCAACAGTGGTTTGGCTTTCTGAAAGGCTTGTTGCCCCTGGTAATTAATCCCTGGTTGAAGTAGTGTCTGACCTTGTTGTTTGATAGCTGTATACTGGTCAAGCAGTTAATTAAGTAGTGTATGTAATCATTCATAGGATACTTCAGGTACGCTCTGTGTGCTCTCCAACTGAGTTTAGTCTCAAGAAGGCTGTGCTTGCTTTTTAGTCAAAGCAGGTTTCTTTAGTGAAGAAGGGGGTATGTGATACAAGGCCTGTTCCTGCTGTGCTGCCTTTCAGCCTGGAAACGAGCCATGTCATTGCCAGCAGCCGTGTGACACAATCAACACACTGTCCACTTTCTTTTGAACAGGGAGGATTATCATTGATGGTATAGATATTGCAAAGCTGCCCTTACAGACACTGAGATCCAGGCTGTCAATCATTCTCCAAGATCCTATTTTATTCAGTGGAACAATCCGGTAAGTATTAAGCACCAGCAATAAAAAAATAAAAATAAAAATTAAAAAAAACCAAACAAACATGGAATTTCTCATATGTCATATGATAGGAATTATATATTATAATTGTACTTATAATGACTTAATGACCAAGCTGTTGAATTCCAGTCTGCTCAGCTGGAATAGGGAGGATCACTGCCTTCTCTCTGTGCTTTTAACTCACCCCTGCCAGACTAACTTTTCCCCGTGCCTGAGCCTGGACAGGACACTGTTGGCAGAAGGCACGCCATGCATTGGAAGCAGGGAAAGCCAATATTTATTCCTCCAGGATCCCGTAATCAGTTTAAGCTCACTGATCAAATGCCCATAACCACCCAGCATTTCTTGATGCCTTCTTTTTCCTACATCTGTTTTCATCTGTCTGCCTTAAAGTATGAGATGTAAAAAATGCCCATAACCACCCAGCATTTCTTGATGCCTTCTTTTTCCTACATCTGTTTTCATCTGTCTGCCTTGAAGTATGAGATGTAAAAAATGCAGACTAAAAACAAAAATGCTGTAGACAGAGAGGAAGCAAAAGAATAATATGAGAAGTACCGGGAGACTGGGCTGTTTTATCCTGGAGCCTCTGTGCTTCTTCTGAGCCATTTCATCTGTGGCACCAAATACCTTAGGGTTTTGGGGTTTTTTGGTTGGTTGGTTGGTTTTTTGGTTGGATTTTTTGTTTGTTCGTTTGTTTTTTTGGCTTTATTTTGTGTTTTATTCCTACTTACCTGAGAAGATGATGCAGTGGAAACAATGGCCAAAAGTTCCAGTTTCCAACAAATGTCTTTCCCTGTGTCTGTGCCATTTACCTTAGGAAGGAATAGTTACAATGCACAGTTACATCACCTGCAGTTTTAGTTTCTACATAAGTGATTCAAGTTCACTGAAAAGGTTACAGGCTTCAGGACATGCCTGAATAGACCATGATTCATTCACATCCAGAACATGATGTGATTTTATTCCTTTGTTTTATTAATTAATCTATTAAAAATGCATTTAGGCCAGCATCGATCCTTCACAACTCATACAGCAGGAGTAAAACATAAAAATAGTGTTATGCACCATTGAATCTTTTATTGTCAATCTATATGCTAATGTAGCATGATGTGTGATTCACATTTTATTTTGTCACTTCTGGGCCACAGCAAGCTAAAATAATGTTCATTCAGTTCATAAATCCAAATTTTTTTTTGAATTGCAGTGAAGACTTGAATTTTATAATGCAGTATGAAACTTGATTCTTGTGTTAATATTTCTGTAGCAGTGAAAAACAGAGAGACATTGTATTTAAAAGGAGGGAGGGTAGAATTTTTGGCCTTTGTTAATGTTAATTTAAACTGAGTGGAGTCACAGCTTTTTCTAGTAAAATATGAGATTTCTTTCGTTTATACAGAGCAAAATAAATTCCAAAACCATTAAAGTTATCCACAAAATAGGAAGCTTTTCCATTTCTGCTCAACTGAGAGTCAAATTTTCATCTTAATCACACTGGCATAAACATTAAGTCTAGGAAATTCAGTGGATTTATCCCAATGATAGATCAGAATCAGGCCCAGACCTTCAGTGCATGATTCTGATTGTCTACAGGTTTGTTTCTAAGCACGCTAAAAGAAGAAACCAATTGCAGCAGTTTCTGTTGACTGATGTTCTTGAATTACCCATGCTGCAGGTTTAACTTGGACCCTGAGAAGAAGTGCACTGATAGCATGCTCTGGGAAGCACTGGAAATAGCACAGCTCAAGCATGTGGTGAAGGCACTACCTGGGGGCCTGGGTAATGAGACTTCTTTTTGAGAATATTGTTTCCAGCATTCACAATATTCTTGCTTCACACTTATTTATTAGAAGGGTAATTGATGAAGAAAGAGCTTTTAAAGTTTGTGGAAGGTGACAAAAAGTGCCTGCAGGAAAATGTCTTATATCCATATAACTCCTTTACCAACTGTACCTGGGGGGCAGAATCCTCTTTCTTTTCAAAACAATGGTGAAATTATTTTATTTCAGTATGTCTTTGTTATGAAGCACTGAGGTTTATGGGTCTTGTGAATTCAAATAAGCTGTCAACAAGTCAGGTGTGATCTAGAACACATTCTTTTGTATTTTCTAGTAGTCATGTCCAATGAGGAATATTTCTAAAGCTTCAAGGTGTGAATCCTTTGGCCATGCAGGAGAAAAAAAAAAAAAAAAGGAAAAAAAAACCCACACCCCACCAAACACCTAACAAAAAACCAAAAAAAGCCACCAATAAACTCCCTTAACATGGTACATTTACAGCCCTAGGGTAAAGAAATTATGGATGCTGGTTTGACTGGGGATGCAGTGTCCTAGACTGCACATGTTTCAGAGAAACTCACTCTTGAACATCCTCAGCTACTTCGATGTCTAACAGATACAGAGAATATAGTGAGACAAAAGTACTGGTTGTTTTGAACACTGGAAATAAGCCAGCAAAAATGTGTCACCAGCAGCTGTAGGCCTAGGAAATATTATTTTACACTGAAACTGAGACATTGTTTTCCAAGCGTCTGCTCTGTTCTGATCTGGCCTTACTGATTTTGCTGTATCGCTTCCAGATGCAATAGTCACAGAAGGGGGTGAAAACTTCAGCCAGGGCCAAAGGCAGCTGTTCTGCCTGGCAAGGGCTTTTGTGAGGAAGACAAGCATCTTCATCATGGATGAAGCCACAGCATCTATTGACATGGCAACAGTGAGTCTGATGTGCTTCTGATTTCTTTTCCTTTAGGGGGAGACAACTGATGTGTGAAGAAGGTGGTGAAAGCAATTCTGTCTGTTCTGTAGTATGCTTACACCATATTTACTGCAGACATATTTACAAGCCCAGGTAGCTGTGAGTCACTGCTAACAAATCTAAAGAGCTTTTAAACCATTTTAATAGGGATTGAATAGTTATTCCAGAACTGATTGCATTATGAGAATGAAGCTTGTTATTTTACTTGGCAGTGGGCATTTCTAAAGTAAACAAAGTTTGGGAAGGTCAGCTGGGATGGTCACTGAAGAGTGAACTGGCAAGTGACAAGTTTTCCCAGCATACCTGGTAGGACAAGTCAGGAAGTTAGAAGGCTTGAAAGTAGAGTCAAGGAAATAAATACAGATGCAGAAAAGGCATACTGAATTATTGCATTGATTGCCTGGAATTTCTATGCAGATGTTTAAGCACTCAATAATAGTGCAGTGACTGGGTTTTAGCCAAATAGAATAGTACATTTTTTCATCTGTTATGTTGTTAGAGGAAATATTTTGGTTTTCTTTCCACTTCAAGTAAAGAACATAATTGGAAGGGTTTGTTAGAGCAGCTACCATTTTTAGTTCAGTAAAATGTTAGTGTTTGAGCTGCAGTAAGGGAACTATAATGCACGCAGCCCAGTTCAAACACATTTTGAATTTTGATGCATTGAGGATAGAGTCGTTCCTTTGAAATGCTTCTCTAAAGAGCAGCTAATAGCAAATGAAGGAATCTGTGCTCGTGACACTTCCAGGCAGTTTGGAATGCAAGGACGAGTCCTAAATAGCAAAGGATGAGTACTTGTTGAGTGAGAGCTATGTATGTTAAGGCAATTTTAAATAACATCTCCACTGTTAAATATGCCAGGTACAGCACAGTCCCTTGCTTGTCCCTGCCACCCCTTGGTGTTAGATGTCCCCATTGTGCTGGAACATTCCTGGGCTTGCAGTGGGGTGAAGGACGTGCCGCAGAGGCGCCGGCATAGGCAGCCTGGCAGCACATGGGATTTCCTCACTGTAAAACCGAGGCCAAGATAGCAGGGATTTGGGGCCAGAGCACAGCTCTGGTGTCTGCTGAACCCCAGGGGCAGTGGGAATGGCAGGAGTGGGCAATGAGAATGGCAGGAGAGACCAGGCTCTGGCTTAGTTCATACATGTAGCTGATTTTTCACTTTTGTAATGAAGGATAAATAACAGCATGGAGTACTCAGGGGTTAAGCCTTCTTAATGTCTGTGTCTATCATGCAACTTCTGCTGTTTAAAAAGCATCAAATCTTTTTTCCTTCCCTAGGAGAACATTCTCCAGAAGGTGGTCATGACTGCTTTTGCTGACCGAACTGTGGTTACAATAGCAGTAAGTACAGTCCCTGCTACCATTCTAATGCAAACAAGGATCAGAAATGCTCCATTAGTCACTTCTTGCCAGTGTAAATAAATGTGTAAATTAGGCCATTCATCTTTTTCCTTTTATAAGTGGTGTTTAAATGTAAGCTTTCTTTTCCATTTTAAAATTTCTTACTTAAAGTTGAAAGAGTAGCTTCTTAAAGGTGTTGCATGATGCTAAGTCAAATTTCCTGTAAAGGTACATAATCTAAGTATGCTGTCTATCTCCTGTTTCCCATTTTAAGGTAATTTAAAATACCATGTACTTTGACTGCTGTGAAATATAAGAATAAATTTCATCAAGCTAAAATAATCATTTAACTAAGGACAAGTAAATACACATATTTTAGGGAGAAGAAATGAAGTCAGTATGCTTCTTTACATTTAAAAATTCAACACAATGAATCTATGCTCAGCAATCTCTGAGCATTATTTATTTTCACGTAGCAAATGTGTAACAGAAGACCTGATTTATCTCATGGTATCCATCCAGTGTGTCATCATATAAAAGCAAAGGAGTCATAACCATGACATTTCCTGATTTCGCTGCATGAAAATTCAGATTTGCACTGTATTCTGCATTTATATATATTTTTCAGTTTTTCAGGGACAGGTTGAAAAAGCTTTATAATTCTTTTACTCTCTTAGTGACTTTTAAACTACACAGTTTAAACAAACAGCATCTTGGAATAAATTTACTTTGAATGCTTTTGTTCACTTCTAATTGTAAATGTGATTTACAGCAGGTGGGTTTGTATTTAAAACATTATGTAGTAGAAACATAATATAGGGGGTTTGTGGAATGGGTAGTGGTTTTGAAGGGGTTTTTTTGTGTTGTTGGTTTTTAGGTGTGTTTTTATTTTGTGTTGTTTTTTCCCAGATGAAGCCATATATTCCTAATTTCTGTTTAGGAAGAATAGGAATGGTAGGAGTTTTAGTACTGGCTCTGTATTATCTTCTATGTTACTCACAATTGCCAGGGTGGCAGCACTGATTGTGTTACACTGAAAAAGATCACACAAGGGCAGCAAATTCAACTGGAATGTGATATTTCAGTCCCCTGCCCCTGCCTGTGGACTGGATAAATGTCATAGAAACTGCAGAAGATATGAGATTTGTAGATGCCATCAGTGATTATTTGATGGAAAATCTTGCTAGGAAAGCCAGAGAAGGAAATACAAGAGTTGTTTTGATACTGAGGATGCCCAAGATATGATTAGGAACCATATGGTTGAAGAGCAACTGTGTAACAGCAGCCATAATATTCTGAGATTAAATATCCCTGCAGGAGTAATGCAGATCAAAAAAAAATCCCATGCAGTTACAGTTAACATTAAAATGTGGAATTCTGTCAATATGAAAAGGCTTGCAAAAAACTAAACCCAAAAATAAATGGTGTGGGGGGGAAAGTTAAAAGAAGCTGTATCAACCAGAGAGATTGAATCTGACAGGGATTATGGAAATCACTGAAGCATTTTATTTTAAAAGAAGATGGAAACAATGCATGCTATTTATTTAGGTAATGCTTGAGTTAGGATGTAAAAATGTGATATGGATAAAGAAATAAGAAAGATGATGATTAGAAACAAGAAGGCTGGACTCAAACTTCACCCACACCTTGAATATTGTGTGCAGTTCCAGTCTCCTTACACCCAGAACAACACATTACAACTGAATAATGTTGAGAAGCACAGGATGATTTTGGAGGTGCTGGATTTGCTCCTGGAGGGGAGCAGCTGAGCGGGCTGGGCTCTTCTGTTCTGGAGGAAGGACAATGTAAGGACATGTGAGAGGTCTGCAAAGCCACAAGACAAGGGGCACAGATGAAACTCTGAGCAACACAGCCCAGAGCATACAAGAGGAGAAAGCACTTGTTGGTACAGTGGGGAGGAAGCATGGAAAAGTCTTTTCCAAAGGATATGGATGCAAAATGATTGCGAAAGCTCAAGAGAAGGCGTGGCCCAAGTCTTGTAAAAGTGACTAGATCGGCTTTCTAAAGATACAAACCACACCAAGCTCGGGAACCACCCCAGACCCAGATGTAATCCAGGACTGGGAGAGTTCCCAACTTCCCACAGGCAGTTCCACACTCGGTTGCCCAGTTCCTACTCTGCTTGGCTGCCTGCTTTTGGCTGCACTTGGTAGCAGGACTCTGGGCTGAGGACATTCTAAAGGGAGCTCTTAGGACTCTTCATACTCAAGTACCTGTGTATTTTTTAGTACTTGAGTATCCACCTGGCTCTTGGTCTGTATATTTATCTGCAGCACTTACACAGAAATTAGGAGGATAAGTAACCTTAATCGAACTTGAACTTCATAGGAAAATTAATTTGTGGAAGCGTGTCTTGTCCTGGAATATATTGAATAGAGAGATACACTGACCTTGCATTTTGTTTATTTGTTTTTCAGCACCGTGTACACACAATCCTCAATTCGGATTTGGTTATTGTAATGAAGAGAGGGGTTATTTTGGAATATGATAAGCCTGAGGTTCTGCTAGAACAAGAAGACAGTGTCTTTGCTTCTTTTGTACAAGCAGATAAGTAATAAAAAATAAAGCATTTTAGAATACAATTTTATTATTTTCTAAAAATGTAAAATACCTGTAAATAAATATTATTTCATAATAAATTGAGCTTTTCCTTTTTTAATAAAATGAACCATTTTTTCCATCTGAAGCATTAATGAATTATCTCTGTACTTTACTTTTTTGTATACTACTACTACTTTTCTTTGTATTTGCTGCCAAAGAATCATGAAATACAGTTTAAAAAAACTACATGGGTGAACTACAACAGGATACCCATCAAAGAAACGTAACCAGCATGGAGTTTTTATGTAACTTTCAACCCACTCCATCATTTATTAACATGTTATGGTTTTATGTGTCATAGCCCTACTGTAGATAATGTTGGTGACTCACAAATGCAGAAGGAAAAATTATATACCAAAGGTATCTCTCAAGAGCTTGTATATCTTTCAGTCAAATTACTCTGTAAAGCTTTAATATCTAAATATAAAATCTATAAAACATTTTTTATACTGTGGTTTATTGATAGTGCCTGAGTTGTGCCTTAGACTCTCATTTAATACTGTCTAGAAATTAATCACAATCTGATTCCATCTTTCTGCCCATTGAATACTATTACACTGATTCCAAGCAGGATGGAGGCAGACTCCCTCCCAAACGGTGAAAAAGCTGAGAGGAGGCAGGCTGTGGTAAAGTATCAGTGTTTAATGTACACTGTTTCCAGACCAGTGCAGATGTACCAATTCATCTGGAAATTATCCCTCCAAGTTTGGTAAATAAACAGCATTAAACCTTTCCCTGCAGCTCAGGGCCACGAGAGCTTGACTTGTAATCTCCTAGTTTCACACATTTCACCCACTGTCATGCTGTCTTTAGATGTACTGTGACCCTTACCAATACATTCTGTACACTTGAGGTGATAACTTTTAACTACTGAAATTATCCTAATTTAGCCAGCCTGCTAAATTAATCCCTGCCCTATGACAGTCATTCTGGGATTTTTTCATTAATGGAGGGTTGAAATGTCAATAACCCAATGCAAGACTACAGTGAGTTTTTCACTTATTCTTTTTACATCGTTTGCCTTTACATCCATTTTTTATGTTGTTACTTCCCCTATTTGAGGGATGTCTAGTGCTTAGGAGAGCTCTTTATCTTTGGGTTTTTTGGGTTTTTTTTCTCTTTAGACTGCTCAATTAGTTTGGAACCTGATTTTAGAAGCTTTATTTTCTAGAAGAAGACACTTCATGGGACGTGATATTTTAAGGCATAACTTTTAGCATTGCAGCAGAGAGCCAGAGAAAATGAAGAACTGTTACTGCTGTTTGTGTTACCAGTTCCATAGCAGAGTATTTGCAGCATATCCCTGCTGCTATTTGGGCAATAATGAAGGGCAGGTAAGTGGCACCAGAGGAGAGTGTGGAATGAACAGTGGTAAGAGTCAGGAGGAAGGATACGGTTATGCAGATGAAAGGCATGAGCTCTGTCACTGCCTACCAGGGAATTGTTTCCTGGGCAGTGTCCAAGGAAGAATGGCTGTAGAGCTCTTGGTGTTTTTTCACCCTGGGATACCAGGCTTCCATTAGGGCTGAGAAGGGAAGTGGGAGCAGAAGGGCACAGAGCAGGTTTCTGCTACAGCTACTGGGCATGCTGTCTCCTGGCTTCCCATTACTGGTCTGAGGTGGGATCTCATCCTGTAATAAAGGCTCAGGAAAACATCACTCTGCAGGACACCTCAAACTCTCACACTGCAGAGGCTCTGCAGCCTGTGGAAGCTCTCAGAGATTCTAAAGGTAAGGGGAGAGATGCAGAGAAGTCAGGTTTCATGTGCTTTTCATTAAGTGCCTTGGATTTGACACTGCAGTTTGGACTCAGTCCTCTTCCACAAGCTTCTGACAACCTTACCGAAAAGGGAATGCAGTGGAGGAAAGGACACAGCATATTGCTCAGGGGGCTGTGTTTTCTCTTGCAGTATTAAGAAATTGTAACTCAAAAGTGCAAGTGTCATACCTTTCCATTTTAAATGGGGCTTGTATTTCCCAAGTAGCATTGCAGGAAAATAGGGTGAGTTAGTTCATTCCTATCCAACAATTAGTTGTCTATTTAATGGTAGCACACTGCTGGATCAATATGTGTGAACAAGGAGGCTCTTAGCTGCCACTCAGACAGGACATTTCCTCAGCACATTTCATCTGGTCTCATTTATATGGGAGTTCCTGCCCCTAACTCCCAAGGATTAAGAGTCTCACCAGTGACCAGAAGCAGTACCCAAGAGCATTATTCTGTGGTGTGAGGCTTGCTGATATTATCCAAGTCAATCAGCCTCATTGCCACGAGGTAGGGCAGCCCAGCAGTCACTGCTACATCAGGCTCACAAATGTGTTTGTGTGGCACTGAGGCATCACTAAGCAAAGGGCTGCACTGCACTGGCTGCAAGACAGTGCAAGCCAAGGCCAGACTTTGCTTTCTTCCGGGATAGGATTTGTCTCAGTCCCAAAGATGTTAGGGCTGTCCATGGAGATGAAAATAAATGCTTCCATTATGCAGAAAACTTTGTAAGGTTTATTGCTGTGTCCTAGTGGGGACAGGAAACACAGCATGGCTGCTTCATGGGCTCTGCTCATGCCTCCCCTTGCAGCTTTGCAAAACCAACTCTGATCTCTTTTCTTCTGCCGACCTGCTCGTACTGCAAGGTGATTTATGAAGCTTAATTTCTGTCTAATTAACACTGTGTAGCCTCTGAACTTTTACATGGCTTCTAAAGGCAGAGTAATAACACGGCAACAACTAAATTTTAATTTGACAGTTATCATAAGATCTTGTTTGATAGCCATTAAAATTAGAATAATGGGGTGGGGAGTTTCGAAGTATAAAATCTATTTTGTGGGTGGAAGAACTTACCCCTCATGATTCAATACTACGCCGTGCGATTGTTCGTTCCTGTGAGCCAAATGTTTTTCAGCAGCTCTTAACACAAATATGTTGGCTCACTCAGAAGATCTGTCACTTTTTTCTTTTAAGTATCTGTCAGTTGATCCATAAAGACAGCTCTAGAAATTCTCCAGCAGAAGCCACTTGCTTTGCTATCCCACCTCTTAGCCTCAGCTCAGATATGAAGCAAAAGAAGTGGCAAATGAAACTGTGGTTGCAGAAGTGGAAACAAGGAAGTATTGTTCTAGTGCTTTAGGAATCTTTCAGGATTCCTAAAGGCAATGTGATGAGTGTGTTTATAAAGACCCTCCCTGGGTCGTTCCTAGCACCAGTAGATGCAGGAATTCACTTTTCCTCGAAAACCCTCTCCCTCTCTGCAGGTTTTTATCCATTCCACGTTTATGGAGGTACCGCCCTCTGGAGGAAAAGGTACAGAATAAAAATCACGGTTGGAAAAGAGTAAGGAAAAATGGCACTAAAATCAGGACTACCTCTTGAATCCCTATATCCATGCCTGCCAGGGTGTAAAATGCTGCCCATGAGTTGCCTGGTGTTGTACACCCTGTTTATGTTCACTGCAAAATGCTGGAAGTAGGACCTGCCATCAGCTGCAGAACTACACATCTGACAAGTAAAACTTCAGCATACTTCATCCTTTTGGGTTATGGGGTTCCTCTGTTTTTTCAAGTTTAGAAAGAAAAAAGTGGGTTTTAAAAACAAAACAAACTATTTTAAAAATTACATAGTCATATAAATCATGGTGTTAACAAATGAGAAGTGTAGGTTCAAGTGCCATTGACACCAAGGATGCAAAAAGAGTCTAGGAGATGAAGGGATGTGGAGAAAGGGGAAACACTTTTGGCTAAGCTCAGTGGCCTGGCAGCCACGTGCCAGGGCACCTTGTTGCTCTTCTAGCTTTATTTATCAAAGCAGAAAGAAAGATGAACCAAATTGGGAAACTGACCCCTCCAAAAGGAATGGATGTGTGCAAGGACATGCCACTATTCATACATAAAAAGTAGAAATAGTCTAAAGCGATAGTAAACAATTAATTTTAAGACCTATAATGCTTGTTCAGAGGGAATACTTCAAGCTACGATTCCAAAATCCCTAGGTGGGCTGCTTTAAGTAGCTGTAAGTGGTGAAAGTTAATTTCAACCCCAGCTGGCTGATTCCCAGACATCAACTGGACAACTGCCTTGCCCAGGCACTCAGTGCCAAGAGCTGTTTCAGTGTGTACCAAAGCACTTAGAGCCAAAACTAAAGGGAAAGTCCATGGACATGTTATGCAATTAGAAGATAAATAAATAATCATAAATCCATTGGTACTAAAGAAAAAACTCTTATCCAGAATATCCTGGGATGCTGTAGAAACTCCACAGTGTTGGTGTCTAAACTGAAATAAAAACAAAATATTGAAACCAGTGGAAATAAACACATCAGTGAGAATAGTGCTGTTTGCACAGCAGTAAAGCCACATCAGAATGGTTTTAAATAATGCATCTTGCCAGGAGGATACATCCTTATAGACATGCCCATGTATGTATTTATACCCACAGAGCTATCCCAGTGTCCCAAACAGGTTCTAGCTTCCTGCCTCCCTTTGTTGCCTTTTCTGAGGATTTTTATGCCAGTCTGGAAGGTCATGTCACTAGGGGTTAAACCTTTGCATCCAGATTTTTAATTTTTTTTTTTTTTTGCAATTTTGCTGCTGATTGGACTGCAGACATTTTCCTGAGCAGCTACAGCTTACATCATTTCACAGTCTCCTCTCTGCAGGGAAAAAAAAAAAATCCATTTATTCTAAATAACTCAGGCAAAATTTTAAGTGGGATTGAGCCCTTTTAGTTCCAGTTCTCTGTTTAGCCATTACATCCTTGGATTCAGCTTCTTCAAGCAAATTTCCTACCACTGCCTGCCTGATTTATCAGCTGAATGCTTTCCTCCTACTTACCGAAAGACATGCAGGTGAATTTCAGCGTTTATTATTACTGTTGTTGTTGTTGTTATTATTATGTTATATTACTATTGTTGTTGTTTTGTTGTTGTTATCAATGTCATCATCATTATTGTTACTGTTATTATTATTATTACAAATTCCTTTTTTAAAATCGGCCAGTACCTCCCCCCCCACCCCACCCGTTCCATTTCACGGAATAATCACCCGACATGAAGCCACGGCATCCCACAAAGGAGCTTCTGTTAATGAAAGGCAAGCATATCCCTCTTGGATCGAATGTTTACGTGCAAACCGCGGCCCGAAACCCTTCCCCCCGAGGAAGAAGAAAAGAAAAAAAAAAACAAAAAAAAAAAAACGGAAAGGAGGGTGAAAAGGTAAAGAAACGCCCCCAGCCGCAGCTGCGGCGGGGAGCGCTCCGGGCCGGCTGCGGCGCTCCCCGCTCCCCGCTCGGCGCCGGGCGCGGCCGCGCCCCCGAGCCCGCGGCGCTCACACGGCTCCGGCAGAGAGACGCGCACAGCCCGGGGCTGCGCGGCCCCGCCGCCCGGGGCCATGCTCTCCAGGAAGGGGATCATCCCCGAGGAGTACGTGCTGACCCGGCTGGCCGAGGATGTGCCGGATCACGCCCGGTACCGCGCGCGGGAGAGGCGGGCGCGCTTCGTGGGCAAGAACGGCGCCTGCAACGTGGCCCATAAGAACATCCGCGAGCAGGGGCGCTTCCTGCAGGATGTCTTCACCACGCTGGTGGACCTCAAGTGGCCGCACACGCTGCTCATCTTCACCATGTCCTTCCTCTGCAGCTGGCTGCTCTTCGGCATGGTCTGGTGGCTCATCGCCTTCGCCCACGGCGACCTGGACCACAGCACGCGGCTGCAGAGGGACCCCGCGGAGGGGGCGGCGGCCGCCTTCGTGCCCTGCGTGACCAGCATCCACTCCTTCACCTCCGCCTTCCTCTTCTCCATCGAGGTGCAGGTGACCATCGGCTTCGGGGGGCGCATGGTGACGGAGGAGTGCCCGGCCGCCATCCTGGTGCTGATCGTGCAGAACATCGTGGGGCTGGTGATCAACGCCATCATGCTGGGCTGCATCTTCATGAAGACGTCGCAGGCTCACCGCCGGGCCGAGACCCTCATCTTCAGCAAGCACGCGGTGATCGCCCTGCGGGAGGGCAGGCTCTGCTTCATGCTGCGCGTGGGCGACCTCCGCAAGAGCATGATCATCAGTGCCACCATCCGTATGCAGGTGGTGAAGAAGACCGCCAGCCTGGAGGGGGAGGTGGTGCCCCTCAACCAGATCGACATCCAGATGGAGAACCCCGTGGGGGGCAACAGCATCTTCCTCGTCTCCCCGCTCATCATCTACCACGTGATAGACAAGAACAGCCCCCTCTACGACATCTCCCCCATGAACCTTCACCACCACGAGGACCTGGAGATCATCGTCATCTTGGAAGGGGTGGTGGAGACCACCGGCATCACCACCCAGGCCAGAACCTCCTACCTGGCGGATGAAATCCTCTGGGGTCAAAGGTTTGTGCCCATCGTGGCGGAGGAGGATGGGCGATACTCGGTGGACTACTCGAAGTTTGGCAACACGGTGAAAGTGCCCACCCCCTCGTGCACTGCCAGGCAGCTGGAGGAGGACAAGAGCATCATAGACACCATGCCACTGTCCCCTAAAGGCACAATAAGGAAAAGGTCTGTCAAGCTAAAGCCCAAGTTTACCATAAGCGAAGAGCCTTCCTGATGCCTTCTGTCTGGGAGACAATGTTAGGGCTTTGTGTCTGAAAGATCTCATGAACTCAAAACACTGAGGTGGCCTCTTACTGTTTTTTAAAATTCAGGTTGGTAGCACAAGGTATGTTCTGGTGTTATTTATTGTGGGGAAATCCAAAGCTAATTATATTTTTTTAAAGGTGTGAGAGATTTCAAGCAGAACTAGGAGTAGGGAAAATCGGGGTCTGCAGCTTTAAAATTCAATTCAGACTATTTAATTGCACGATCATTCTGCGTTGATTCAACTGCAGGTAATGACACATTTTCTCAAAAGATAAGTGTATATTTATCCTCAGAGATTGCAGTTTTTAGGGTCTTGCAATGTTTGCAAATCAGTAGTTTTTAACTGGTGGTTTTTTCCCTAACTTGAACAATCAATATAGCAAAATAAAAAATTAATAATTAATAATGTGGGCTGGATTTAAATGATAAAAAAAGGGTCAGGCAATGACACAAGACCAGATCTGGAAGTGTCTCTATATTATACTGTATGTCTCAAAGAAATTAACTGCTGGATTTGCATAATTCATATTGTGTTGTATTGAGCCACTCCTACCACATGCAGTACAAAATGTATTTGAATATTTACTTCTGTTTATTTTAAAGGCCTTTACACTTCCAAAATAAAACATTCAGGAATACCTTTTTGTACTGTACATTTCTGAGAGTAAGCAATGCTTTGCCTTTAAAAGGAGTAGCAGATAATATACGGTTGAAATTAATTATAAATAGGAAAAAAAAAATCTGCATTTTATTTTGAAACAAAGAGAAGCAACATTCCCTCTCTCCAGGCCACACAGCAACAGGATATTCAGTACAAAAATTAACCTCTCCCTTGGGTCACGGTGAATTCTGCTAGATAATCAGGGAATAAAAATAGAATTACATATTTTGAATGAAAGGACAGTGCTGGATGCTGAAAATATATCTGCATGCAGTAGGGAAAACCTTTTACTCCTTTCACTTTTGCAAAAGAAACCAAGGTATTTTGAGCTTAGGAGAAGGAGGGGTGTACAATACAGCGTGGTCGCTTCTGGGATGCTGTGTCAAAAACATTACTGCTGCTGAGGAAACAATTCCCTTTCCAATCTCATCCTGACCTCCCTCTGCAGCTGGTGCCTGCCTTGGTTTTTAGCTGAATCCAAGATCTGTCATTTGCCAGCAAACATGAAGGAGCCATGTTCACTCTCTCGGTCCCACAGTGCCAACAGGAATGATCCTCCTTCTCTCACCCCTGCAAATCCACACTCTGGAGTTCTTGGTAACAGCAGCAAGTTTATTTCTACACAGGGTTATTAGGAGATGGCACCAGTATTAGCTACAGGGCAAACTGCCACCCAGGTGCAAAAACACATAGTGTCTATATGAAACCTAAAGAAGCATCACAGAACTGATCCCACAGCTGGCTGCACAAGCACAGAGTGGCACCAACTTACTTTAAACATAATTAATTATTCAAGGAGGATCCAGTATCAAGTCTTGTGTGTTCTGTAGTTCACAACAGGCACCTAAAATTGTTTGTGTTGGCAATAATATGGTAAATTTCTGATGCCTTGTCAGGGTAACTATATGACAAACTCATTCAAAAGGGTAAGAAAACTTCCATAGTGACTATGGAATATTTTCAGGCATCTATAATAAAACAATCAACGTTTGGGTGAAATCAATTATTGGGTTAAAGTGAAAAAAATATTTGTTATGTTTTTGTTGTTTATGTATTTCGGTTTTATGAAGCATTATCAGAATCCAGTTAGAGGAATAAATGCCTGCCCAGCTTCCAAATCCCCAATACACCTATATTATTCTGTGAACAGCTCTGAGAATGTGAAATGAGTTTCACAACAAAATGACAGTAAAACTAGCATTAGCAGGTAGTCAGCAAAGAGAATTTGAGAAGGCACATTTTATATTTGTAATCATAACCCCCTCACTGCGCAGTTTTTTAAAACAGGGCATGATTAAATGCCTTACATGATTAAATTTCTTTTGTAAGACAAAATCATTGTCACATTATTTTCTGGCTTTCCCTTTTTTACTGCCCCTGTCTCCCATTGCCTGTCAGAGGACACTTACAATGGGGCTCCCTGAATTTCCCAGGCTTCTGCTCCTTTGAAAGTTCATTGTTCTTTACTACTTGCCACAAAATCACTGCTCTGTTCTCACAAGAGTCATACATAAAATATTAGTTGGCTTTCGGGTGGCTTGAAATCTTTGGCCTCCCTATGAGTCTCCTCAGTGCCTTATTTCAATACTTAAGATGCACCTTAAAGTTCTCTCATAAATCTGCTTCAGCTCTGGTTGAGATTTAAAGCTCTTCTCCAGATTTGACCTAAATGTGAAGCAGTTTCAGCAGCAATACCATGCAACTATTTTCAGGAACTGATGCGAGCTTCTTTTCGCCTCGGGGAAATCAGTGAAGCTGAGAGGTGGAAAATTCTCTTTGTTCCCTGTGAGATGGGAGGGAAAAGATGGGAAGAAACAGCTTCTGTTCACTGGGCTGCTGTCAGGACCATCTTATGTGTCACTTCTTTTTCAAAAATCTGCCTGATTTTTTCTGAAGTCTTGCAGAAAAGAGGCATCATAGTATTACGAGGAAGGCAGGATTTGTGCTGTTAAAGTCACCATAGTGAATTATTTGAATCAAAGCCGGTGATTTTGAATCTAGGGATTGTTGTGATATAAAATCCTTCCATTCTTTTACCATTTAAAATATTCAGAAGCATTTTGGGGGCAAAACAAGGAAGATGAGTGTACTAAGGATATTACTTCCTTTTGGGAATCCTTTCATTTTGTCATTTATTAAGTATTTAGGAGCACAGGTATCTGAAATTGTCCTTAAAATTGTCCTGACCACCCCCATTCTCAGTGGGAAGGCTCTGCAGAAGGCATCAGTGCTATCATTTAACACAGAAAAGTCCTCATTCTTAGCAGTGAGCAAACACAGTTTTCCATAGCTGAACTCAGAAGTGAGTGGGCTTTTGAACTTTCTTTCTCAGCCTACTCCTGCTTTTCTGTAGGTGGTACCACAGTTTGGATCCTGCTGAGGAGAGCTGGGGCTCCCACGAGTCCTCAGCACAGAAAGTGGTGGGAGGGAAGCTGGAGGCTGCATCACCTGCTCAGGGCTTGCCCTGGCTGAGGTGTAGACATGGATACAAGTAGGAAGCCCAGAGTGATGAGTTCTGGCTGTGGCAGAACCAGCTGAGTCAGTGGAATTGCCTTTTGTGTGCTCCAGGAGACTATTATCAGTTTGTACTCCCAGGTTCTCACTGTTCAGTGCTTTCAAATTGGAGTTTGTGGAGCTGCTTGGATGGAGAGAAGGATCACAGAGCTGGGTGATCAGAAAGGGAAACTGCAGACCACTTAAAATACTTGTAGTGGCTGCCAGTGAGCCACTGGGCATCTCAGTTCACGTTGCATTTCCTAATGAAATCAAAACATATGTATACAAAATTAGATTATAACAAGGTCTGACTTTCTTTATCCGCCAAGGCACATGATAAGTACAGTGTTACAGCAGTGTACTTCAGCAGGACATGTTCCTAAAAAATAGATACAAGCCAGAAGTGAACTCAAGAGATGGCATTATAAGGGAAAAGAGAGTCAGGGATACAAGATAAATACATTTAAAATCCACAAGTTACACAGTTTGAAGACAATGTCAAGCAGTAATAAACTATTTTAATTTGAAGCACCAGCAAAGGTGTGGTGATGCTGAGTTGAGAGATCAGAGAAAAAAAAGCAGAAATGAGAGGCTGGAATGAGAGTCTTTAACAAGGCCAAGGTCTACATGCTAGCACAGATTGGCAACAGGGTCAATGTCAAAATCCAGGCTGCCCTGTAAGCAAGACTGCAGGCTGGGCACAATCAGCATTGCTCAATTTGCCCAGTGGGTAAATATTGCTGCTTGTTGAGCAAGGTACGAGTCACAGCAGAGCCCTGCTGGAAGCACTGCTAGGAGGACTTGTTGGGGTCTGACCCTTGTGGTTAGTTAGGTATTAATAGTTAATGATATCAAACTAACGAGTAATTAACAGCTCTTGGAAAACTCAATTTATTTCTCCATGCTTTCCTTCCTTTTCCACTCCTTGTACCTCAGTCACCCCTGAAGGTAATTCTTGTAGGTGTGCTAGCACATACTGGTGAGCGCAAAGCACAAGGATGCTTTGGGGGATAAAATACAAACTTAAAACAAATACTAGAAACCCAAAAACTTCTGTGAAATTTCTAAGCTTACAACTTCCACAGCGATTATGTGTACAAAGCATGGAAATATCTGTTCTTAGGAATATTGACAAACACTTGTGGTTTTATGCTCCCTGTTGTTCATTTTGCAGGTCTGAGTAGAAGGGAGAATGTTTTAGCACTTGAGAATAGGGTTAAGGAGAAGAGGTTAAGGTTCAAAATCACTGTATTTGAGGCTCCCTGGTTGCACCTTTTCCCTCTCCCCATGCAATATCACACTGGCATTCCCACTAAAAATGGGACAGGGTAAGTGCTCTTTGCAGGGCATGTTCCCATATGGAACTTCATTCATCCAGGGCCAGCTGCCCCATTCCAAGGTGGACCTCTCCAACCCGACAGCCCTGATCTGAGCATCCTGGAAAGCAGCAGAGAAATTCCCACTCATTTCAGTTTATTTTTGGATCCAACCTGCCGGAAGCACGTGCTGCAACAGAGGGAGGGATTTTCACCTCCCTGTAGCTCTTACTGGAGCAGAGGTGCTGCTGGAGGTGAGAAGAGCCTTGGGGAAGGAGATGTGGGGGAGCTGGACCCCAGCAGGCACAAGGACATGTGCTCAGCATGGCTGGGGACTGCCTGTAACCAGTGACTCAGTGCACTATTTTTGATTCAGCAAGGGGAGAAAGATACATGATACAAACCTCCACACCCCACTAAGGAGAACTATTAAAAGAGCAGAAGACATTCTTGAGAGGCTGCAGATACTGCTCTGTCCTGCTCTGAGCGCTGCGGGGTGCCTGCAGAATATGCTGCATGTTCTTCTGGCTTATGCTTCTGTTTTAATTTATAGCACGACTTTCATCACAGGGCAATGACTCAGTTTAAACAGAATTTTCGAAAATCAGAACCTGCAGCCCCTCTCCGCCCCTTGCCCACTTGCCCCTGTTGACCTTTTTGCATGCCTCACTCAGGAGTTTAAGTGCAGGTGACACCACCCTGTGAGGTTTCCTGTCCAGCCCCTCCCTGCAGAGCAGAGCAGCATTAAATGGCAATCCCATCAGAACTGGAGGGGCCTGGGGGTGCCTTGTGACAGTGGTCCCACAGACAAACTTGTCCTCTCTTCCCTCACTGGGAGCAGGGCTGCCCCCCTTTTCCTCCTCTAGCTCTTCCCTGTTCATTCACTGCTTTAAGTGAATACTTGCTAATAAGTTTTGCCTTTGCTCTCTGTCTGGGAGGGGCACACAGGATATAAATGCCAGTATTGTTTTATTCACAATAATATTATTCTTGAGTGGCAGTGAAACACTGAAATTAAGAGTGAGCATCAGTGCCAGCAACAGGAACCCTCAACTTCAGTGAATTTCAGCTCCAGTTCCCATTTTAAATCCTGGGCCTTCAAATCCAAGAAGGATTGCCAGGGACTTCATAAGCATCAGTATTTCCCTCTTAGGGCTGGGAATTGTTAGGTTAATAAGGTTGGCAGCTGACTCAAATAACCTCTGCTGGGGCCTTTGCTGCAGTAGTGATGTTATTTCTCAGCTTCAGCATCTCCTAGGAACTTCTTCCTTTGCCTTGTGAGTAAAAATCTTGCTTTATTTCCTTTTCTCAAACTTGAAAGGATATGGCCCTCGTACATATTATATAATCCTTTTTGCTAAGGCATTTGACTTTGCTCATTTAATGTCATGTTCTTGCCATGTGCATGTAGGGTGGTTGTAGTGAGGTGAGTGTTGGTCTTTTTCTCAAGTAGCAAGAAACAGGATAAGAGCAAATGGGCTCAAGTTTTGCCAGGGGCAGTTTAGGTTGGATATTAGGGACATTTTCTTCACTGAAAGGGTGCTCAGGCATTTGAAAAGGCTGTCCAGGGAAGTGTTTAAAAGCTGTGTGGATGTGTTGCTGACTGACCTGGTTTAGCGTTGGAGTTGGCAGTGCTGAGCTAACAGCTGGACTTGCTGGTCTTGAGGTTTTTTTCCAACCTCAGCTCTTCTTTGATTATAAGTTCTCACTGTCTTCTGGTGAGTGTATGCTTATGGTAATGGGCACAATAAAGTTCTTAGTTCTACTTTAGCTTTACAGCTTGAGGGATAAAAATTAGCAAGGTGATGTTTCTTTCATGGGGTAGGTGGAGAAAACTAACAGTGAGATGAGCAAGATCAGAGTGATACTCTCACAAATTGTATGGATTTTGGAGTGCCCAGAGAGCAGCTTCTCTGTGTTAAATGATGAAAAATTCTTATTTAAGTTATAAACAGTAAACAAACATTTTTTTCTAAAGTCAATATCTGTCTTTAGAAATCACTTTGTAGGAAGTAGCTGTTACTTTCTCACAGGTTTTCTTCTATCAAGTGTTGCCTGGATATTCTACAATTAGAAGCCACCTGCTTTACTAAATGGATGCTTGACAGTGGTATTTGGTTTGAAAGGTTGTTCTTTCAGATTTCCTTTTTTAAATTACACCAAAGTTGCTATTAATTTAACTCTTTGTCTCTGCTTTCTTTGCTCATTATTGTATGTAGCCTGAAAAGCGTGTCACTTCTGTTGTGCTCTGTTTTAGGAGAAAAATAGAATTAACAGTTCCCTAGCATGCCATAGCCCTGTGACCCATGGTCAGAACTCTTAAGTTACAATACTACCACTTAAGGTATTTCAATGGCATCACAAGTGTTTCTACACTTACGTGTAGCTCTGTATTCACGGAAGCATCTATTTTCTTTACTAATGGAGCTAAGTCAAATTTTAGAACTTGTTTCCTCAAAAGTCTTGTCTTCAGTAAGGAACTCACATCTGAACCTGCATTCTTCACTCTATTTGCTTTTTACAAGTTGTATAGAAGGCTAAATCAGACCTATCCTCATCTACTATTTATTTTTACTTTTTTCTCAAATGGGATTAGTCCCTTAAACCCTATAACTAAACTCATCCATTTTCTATTCCTTCCACACAACCAGAACCAAAGTATCACATCACAGTAGCCTTTGAATGTTCAGCAATGAACCTTTATCTCCAAAGTGGGAACTGCTTATTGGCTGGATGGACCAGGACTTTGTATTTTCTTTTTTCAGAGGGAAGTGAATAAATGTTTTGGCAGCATATCTGCTCCAAAAATGTGTCACATTATGGCTGAGTGGTTTGTGTTTTGCTATTAAAACTATAAATTCTACATTTCACTGATGTCCTGTAATGTTAAATAATTACCTGAAGAGACAACTATAAATGTAAGACTCTCTGCTACATCATGCCTATTGTTTGGACTTGGCCTTGAGCAGACCCAGTGTGCAACTTGTGTGTTCAAAACCCTTGTCTTTATCTCTGCACCTCTCCAGACTGCCAAAGATTCCTTACCTTCAGCTGACTTTCGTATGAAAAAAAAAAAAAAAACAAAAGAAAAAAAAAAAACACCAAAAACCAGCTTGGTTTAAAAACTATTTGTATTAACCTGGAGACAACTTGTGGTGGTGATGGATAATACAGATTCTGCCTCTTTCTTCCCATTCCACATGTATGTTGCTGATCCCAATCCTGGAGTTCTGTAGCCAGTACAGGGCCAAGCAGCTGCTGACTCCTGTCATTTATCATATGTTCCAGTGAGGTTTGCCTGAGGATTGTGCTCAGGGGTGGTATTAGCAGAATGGCCTTTACAGTTTTGTTCTGTTCTGAAACTATAGACACTTTATGTGCCTTTGACTTGCTGTTTAGTAATGCAGTTTCTTAGCAGCCCCCTTAGCTTCTTCTACAGGAAGTAGGAATTAAGTAAATTGTAATAATAATGTTCTTATACTGACCTGTCGTGAAGGGAGTTAGTGTATCCATAGAAAAATCCACAATCTCACATTTAAAAGTTTTTCCCAATTTACCCAAGTCCACAAAATTTTAGCAATGTTCTCATTACTCAGCATTCAGTGATTGTTGCTTATCACGTTGACTCTCAGGGAAACTGCTCCAAAGTGTGCTAAATTCAACACATGTCATCCTACTGGCTTAAAGAAGTCTGGATGTGGTTCAGAGAATGCCTGGCTAAAATGGTGTGCTGGCACTCACATTTCATTCATTTTCCTGAAACAGTTTAAATAAATTTAAAAATACTGAGCAGTAATTGTTGAGAGGTTTTACTTGAGGAGTTAGAGGTGCAAAGTTTTGTTAGTTTGTTTTTGAAGTTTACTTTGTAGCTACAGCTCATTCATTGCCACAGTGGGGTGGAACATTTTGAAAATTTCCACCATTTTCTGACATACAGAAATACTTGCTTAAAGACATGATCTCCTTCAGGTAAAACTCCAATACCTTTAATAACTTTGTGGGGACTCATTCCTTTATTCAAGCTTGAGCGTCTGCAAACCTACTGCCCAAATTCAAACTAACTGCTAAGAGGTAACAAATTATAATAAAATAATACCATTTGCAAGAGTGACTTGATAGGCTTGTCCTAAACATGTTTGATGTTACCAGGTACAAAATTTGATATGGAAAGTCCAAGACACACAGTCCTGTTGACTGTGGTTTGTGTAGAAATTTCTCATCTCATGGAGACGACAGAAGACTTTGTTAAAGCAAGAGAGGAAGTCTTCCTTTAAAAAGCTGCTGCAGTAAAATACTCCTGGGACACTAAGCCAAGGGTGATTTATTGTAGAGGAAAGAGTTGTACCAGAGCAAAAGAATGTTTGGGTGCTCAGTGAGACACTGCACTCACATCTGTATATACAAAGTGTGTCACACGGATATATTAAAAGGGAGAAATGTTGCTCATTCTTAAAAGGCTGTTTTTAAAGTTTTTTTTTTTTTTCCTGGCAGCAGGAATAAGATCAAAGCATGGCTCCTATCACTGTGATAGTGTCCTGGTTTAGGGAAAATTTGGGAGAAAAGCTCTGAATGGGGTCCCTCTAGGAAACAGATTCAAGCAGTCCCTCCCCCAGCTGGTTGAGGAAAATATTTCCTCAGAGAGAGGTGGAAAAAAAATTAAGCACTTGACTTGAGCAGGCTGTTTTCAGCCCAGTCACCATCATCTACCAACTAAAACTTTCTGTTACTTTGCTGCAGAAAAAGGAGAAGATTTCTAGTTTGAGGACAAACTAGTTAAGGAGTTAACCCCAGACTGAGGTTTGATGCTAGTCCTCAAGTATGAAAAGCAAAATCTATACAGCTTTGTAGCCTCTAGGATTTTACAGCAGGGTAAATATGAAATTACATCTTGTGGTTGAGAGGGGAGAAGGGAAGAGAAATTGTTCCTGTCAGATATGGCCTCATGGAAAGCAAATTGGTGGTGGAATGACAGGATTAAAGATAACAGAACTCAATTTGTGGCTTTTATTTATTTTCCCCAACCACTTTCCTTTCAGCATTTCATAGTGAGGGATATAACATTCTTCACTCACTTGAAATAAAACAATTCAAGCAAAGAAAGAAACCCAAGTAAAATTCAGCCTTTGTTTATACAAAGGCTTTGTTTATAGTTTGTTGGAGCTTTTTTAGGGACTCTCAATAACAAAAATAACATTCCAAGTGAATAGATCTTGTGGAGAACTGCATGGATTAATTTGATAGAAAAGCTGCAGCTAGGGTCTCCTGGGCTGAACAGTTCTTGCACAGTGACTCATGAGTTACACCCTCCTGACCCAAATGAATCTCTACAACTGAAACAAAATTATTGTCCCCTACAAATTGCATCAAACAGTGCTCTGTACTGCCCTTCCAGTGAGAGAACACCAGAGATTTATTTTACATGCCTGAGAACCTCAGAAATATCCCCCTTTTTAAATAGGTTTCTCCAGGCTTTGTGTATTACTTTGAAAGGAGCTTTATTTTTTGACAAATATGAACGCTGTAGTGTCATCTGAAGCACAGAATAAAGGTAGAAGCATTTGCCTGAGTGGCCCAGTAGCTCTTGTCTGACACTGATATCTTCCTCCAATAGCCACTGAATTTTAATCTCCTTAGGTCAAAAACCACTTAGTCTCTGCACACAGAAAAACTATAGAGTATTTCCTACTTCTAGATAAGCAGATAAAGATGTGAAAAGGAGGTCAAAGAAACTTGATTATTTATCTCTTGATATTTATATATTTGGTTATTTATAAAGGAAACAAGAAGAATTCAGTCTCAGTAAGAAATATGAAAAGTAATGTTCTTTTGACAGCTAAAACACAACTAACCTTTAGTCCTCTGGCTATGAAAATGCATTTATTTATATTAATTTAGTACTTCTCCAACTACAAGGCTTCTGTAACAAATGTACCATGTAATTACATATTTTATTTTCCCTGGCTTATGAAGTTCCCAGCTTCTCCTTGCTAGTCCTTCTCATGTCATTGAAACAGCTATGCCAGCACAATTTTAAAACTTAGGAATTGCAAAGTACAGGTGGCCTCCCTGCTGCAGGAGGAATAATCAATTTATTTTCTCTTGGTCAGTGTCATCCTATTAAAATATGCTTCCTCAGGACTTCACAAACTCAAAGAGCTATTCTTTTTTTTTTTTTTTTCCCCTTGTAAGAGTTTCTTAAAACCTTCAAAGATAAGTAAACCATTGTTCAGTGGATAAGGCCCTCTGATTTTCAGTAAGGTAGACAGGAATACAGATGGCATGGACACTTTGAAATTACCAGGCTAGCTCTGTTTTCTGAACTTAATCTACCCCTCAGGCTAGATTTAGATCTACATTTTTCTTTTTTTTATGTGTTGGTTTGCAAGTGCAGTGGTCTGTAGATGTCTCATAGTGGGACAATCAGGTCTGTGTGGGATTCTATTTGGGTTTTTTTCTAAATACTTTATTAAGATAGTTTGTGACAAATCCTGTGAAATCTAATCAGGAGCAGTACTTGTGTTGCTCCTCAGGTCCAGCCCTCTCAAAACTCTCTATTTCTGGCATGTCAGTGCTTCTAAAGCTGGACATGCAGGGCACAGCTGTCCTGACCTCCCTCCAGGGCAGACCTGGGGCCAATTTGACTCATGGCAGAGCTAGCATGGCTTTAAAGGCAGTGTGTCCTCTCCAGATGTTTTCAAGTGGACCAAAGACAAAAGCATAAACACACTGCCCAAAGGACACAGGATAAGAGAATCACCTTGCAAATGGAGAGGATTTCCTTGCAGTAACCTTTGAGGGTACAGCATCAGAAATGAGCTGTCTGTGGAGTTGTGAAAATGGAATTTGGTTGTCTTTGCAATGCAGGTTTGTCTCCAGCAGCAAGTCAAAAATTTTTGTCTTTAACTTCAGGATCTGCAGAGGATCCTTTGGAGAGCTACTTGTCATCTTTTTGCCTAAAGAGTTCAATTCCTTCAGAAAAGAAGGAACAGGCTGGGCAAGTTGAAGAACCTTCACAGCAGCTGGCATGTCCACTAAGCACTGCACTGCATCTAGCTCTGGTGGGGTTAAAAAAGCAAATCACCAGATTTATACAGTTTTTGTCAAGACAAGAGAGCGCAGTAAGGTGCTGATTGAGGGTGTCCTCCTCTCTCAGACACTGAGCACCATGACCCCCAGAGGAACCCATGCTGGAAGCCCAGAGCACAGGCAAAAAGAAGAGGGTTGGGGAAGGATGGGGTTTATGATTGCACCCAGTGCAGATGTTAAATTCCTCTGGAGAAATACCCAAGATGTGTTTGCTTTTCCTGGTTAGGGAGATCCAGTGGCTGTGACCAACAGTGCACAAAAATTTCCTTGTCCTCTATGAGTGCTTGAAAGTGAAAAGCTTTCAGGTTCTCCTGATTCTTTAGCAGAATTGCTTTGTCTTCTCCCACAGCGCTGCTTTGTGTGTCAGAGGAAAATGTGTGTCTTCCTCTCTTGTGAATACTTCAGATAAAATGTTGTAGCAGTAATGGTTTGGGATGAAAGCCCACAAGCTCATGATTCAGAACAGCTCCTTCCATAGGCTTCTTTTCTGTGCTTCCTTTGAACAATGCGGCTTTTTGAGGAGCTGTAAGGAGAAAAGGATACCTTTGTCTGTGGATACACACTTACCCCAAGAGTGGGACAGCCTGCTCAGCTTCTGGGCAGCCTTGAGGAGCTATGTGGGAAGTGAGCTGCATTTACACTGTGCAAGTGCCTGACTAAAATAAGCTGGAGTTTGCTTTTTACTTTTTCGACTCATAAACGTGAGTCAGTTCTTCACTTTACAGAAGTTTAGATACTAGACTGTGATAAGTGCATTAAAGTGTTTTACTGCCTTATTCCTTTAAAGTGTGCAATTACACTCTCTTAATGGAAAAGCTGCAATTATTTAAATAGCTCTTAGTCCACCAGTGTTGCCAGGTATGTGACTGAGAGTCAGCTACAGCCAGGCAGCCTCCCAAGTTTGTTCTCTGTGAATTTGTTTGTGAAAGGGTTATTTAGATGCATAAGTTTGTCACAGTTTAATAATAAAGAAACCATGTCATCAAGCAGTCAGAAGGTATCACTTTGAAGTTCTACTGATGACACCTGTGCATCAGGCATGAGCAGGAGGATGTACATTAGCTGTTTTTTGGGAGAAACTGCATCTATTCAGCCAGTCATTTATGGCAGGATGTGAATGCACTGCCTCTAGTCCCAGCACAGTTCTTCCCCATGTTTCATAACTACTATGTTGCAATATGTTTTTGAGGGGCTTTTATTTGTCCGGGGTTTTGTTTTGGTTTTAAATTTTTAAAAATGCTTTGTGTACACTTGGTGCCACCCTGGCTTTGTCCTGTGGAGCCCAGGAAACATCTGAAATGCTTAGGACACGTCTAGACTGAAAGCTGAGCTGTGATGGAGCATGCATGAGCTGGCAGGTCCTGGGTCTGCAGTGCCACGTCAGGCACAGATGGCTTTGCAATCTCCAGCCCAACTGCAGCTGCCAAGGAACCAAAGGAAAACTTTTTGCTTTTAAGTAAAAAGTAAAGGAGTGTGGGAGTAGAAAGGGAGTACTGGAGTGTGAGTGTTGTTTTTGGGAGCTGGGGTGAAATCAAGTACCCCAAGTTAAGGAGTATTCCAGTGCTGGCTGCAGTCATTCATCCTTCCCATTAGCCTCAGAATAAATTCATCTGCAGGAGCAGTTTTCAGTGTGGAAACTGTAATACAGACAGAATTGAAATTTGGACACTGAAAGCCACTGATGTGGCTGATAGTGCTGGATGTACAGGAAAGCTCAGCCCAAGAGGAAGACAAGCAGCTGCTAATCCAAAGACTAAGCCAACTGAAGTGAAACTTGGGATCCGTAAATAATTAATAGAGAAATTAATAAAGACTGTTATGGTGATGCTGTCATTACCTGTAGATTGAACTAAAGCTACTTATGAGGATGGATAACAGGCTGGTTATTTTTCTTGTCTGAAAACAAAGTAGGAAGTTAAAATACAGGTAGACTATTAATAGCTTATGTGATTTCTTAAGTTCCTTCTTATATTATACTCAGTGAACACAAATTAGTATTTGCAGCACTTAACTTTCCTCTAGTTCAAAAGTAAAAAAGCATAGAAAGGGTTTTTAAGAATTATACAGCTATCAAAGTTGAAATCGTGTCATGGCTTTATATGCAGTGAGCAACATGACACTGAACATGGACAATTAAACTAGGGATAAAAGGAAACTACTCATAAATTTAAGGTGTGCCTGGATGGCAACTCCTTACTCTTCGATCTGAGTTTTCATATTTAGCAGGATGATTTTTATGAGTTTTCTTTCCTGTTTGTTGGTGGTCACACTTTCCTAAGATGCTTTAATATATGCAATTTTTACCTTTAGAATTGCTGAGGGCAAAAAAATAACTTGCATCTGCCTCCAAAGAAGCTGTTTCTTGAGCAGCCTCAGGAGTGACCATGTGTATAATCTTGTTTCCTCCAGAAAAAGTACAGGTGCTGCCTGTTTTGGTTTCCATAATGTGTAGGATCCTACTCTAACACTGTGGTTTCAAGCTGTAAATGTAAAATGCTTTTCATGGTCAGTATCTTGGGGTTTTAAATACCAACTAAACCTCATGCTGTTCCCCAGTTGTGGTGTACTGTGCTTGGAGATGAAGCCTGGTACAGAGTTGTCAATTCAGGAAGACCATCATTAGCTTAGTGCTCATTTGCACTTTCAGGCTCTCTTTCAAAAGGAAACAGCATAATGTAAGAAATGTGTTTCTGTGCAAGGGAAAAAAAAACAAATGCCCTTTTTGAGATATGGCAGCTGCTGTTGTTTGGCTTTTGAAGGATCATTCTATTTTCAGCATCCTGTTTTATTATGCCACCACACCGCTTCTTAATTAGCTCAGGAGAGGGCTCAGCAATCCTTGTCTTAAGACTCCCTCTAGTGAGGAAATGGTGTGCAACTCTGTGTTGCTTGTTAGGTGAGAAAACCTCCTGTGTTCTAACAGATGTTGGATCACGTCTCCTCGGTACTAAAAGCACTGGCACTGTCTGCACAGCCTGTGGGACTGGCGTGGGCTCAGGAACTCTGCTCAGGGCTGCTGCAGTGGGCACTGCCTCCCCGTGAATGGAAATTCCCTGCACAGGAGTTTTGCCCAGGGCTCAGCTCCATGGCTGAACAATTCATTCTCTCCTCCTAGGTGGGCCCTGTGTTTGTGAATTGGGATAGCCTGGAATGAGCACCACAGTGGAGCTAGGAGGGCTGCCTGTGCCTCCATCCCACTTTCTGCTATGTCCCTGGTGACAGGGAGCACAAAAATGGAAAGCCCTCTTCTCAGAGTACTATTAACAGCAATGATAAGATAGTGAGAGAGGGTGTGAAATGAGATACTGGGGGGAAAGCTGCATTGTATGCACTGGCACCTCCTTTAGCACAGAAATGGCTCTGGGGGCAGCTTGTGGGGAGAAACCAGCTGTGAGCTATTATGTGTTTAAGGAAATACACGTTTGAGTAAATACAAATTGTTTGCACGGGGACTGAGCAGCAACTGCTGGGCAGTCACTCAGACTAACAGCTGCTTGAATTGATGGAAAAGGGGCAAAGAATGGAGAGGTCAGTTCTCGTGTGCTGCTCTATCCCTGCCTTTGTCACTGAAAAATACACCGGGTTTAGAAACTAAGTTATTGCTGAAAAATTATTTTCCTTCACTGATACTGTACTTTACCACACAGTAGGTAGGGTGTTATTTAGCACAGTTTTTTGATACTATGATTCTAAAAACTGTTACTATTGGATACAACCTGATTCTGGCACTTGTAGCTTTTAAGGCATTGGGAAACATTAGGGTAACTGTAGATAGTTTTGACATCTGCTGTCTGCGGATGCACAAATAATAGGACTCAAACTCATTCCCTCCTTTCTCATTATGTAAAAATAACTCATTTTTAAAAATGTAACTAAACTATAGTCAGTGTTGCAGTTTTCAGATGGAAGTCTCATTTCACAGCCTTGGTACAATTGGGACCAACCTTAGGGATAGCTCTTGGGATCTGCTATCTACTTTTGCATAAATCACCAAAGGACAAGCCCTACCTAGTTTAAAGCTTCATTGCTGTACAAAACCCTACCATACATCGTATTTTTCCTAACCCAGATACAAGAGGGAAAGATGGACAAATTTAACATGGCTGGATATGGCACCACATCCTGTGGATGCCAAGAGACACCTTGCCCCAGCCATTCTCATATCCTCAAGTGGCAAACACCTGACTACAAATACAAAATCTAAGCATAGAATGCAACCCATAGAAAAATGTTTTACTAAGCCCATGGGTGCTTCACCTTCCTTGGGATTTCTGTTTTGAACGTGAACAAGTCAGGGAAGTATGGGGTGGTGTTATGAGTTTGTAATGCTGTGGGACAGTAGGATTTTAATTAGTTTGGTTTGTATTCTTTCGAATATAGAAAACAGCATTCAAATATCTAACTAGTGAATACTGGAGTGAGGCAGCTGGTGCCAGGGAAGAACACAAGATCTCTTATATCTTACTTAATTCGCTTCTTTCCAGAAAGCAAGAAGTGGAGGGCAAACAGGAAGGACTCCTAAGGAGGCTTTGGGGTGACCTAACACTGTGGCCTTTCAGTACCCGAGGGGAACCTATGAGAAAGATGGAGAGAGACTTTCCACAAGGACATGGAGTGACAGGACAAGGGGGAAAGGGCTTCAAACTGAACAGGGAAGGATTAGATTAGGTTTTAGGTTAAATATTAGGAAGAAATTTTTTGCTGTGAGGGTGGTGAGGCTCTGGTACAGGGTGCCCAGAGAAGTTGCGGACTCCACGTCCCAGGAAGTGTTCAAGGCCAGATTGGATGGGGCTCCGAGCAATCTGTTCCTGGGAAAAGTGTCCCTGCCCATGGCAGGGGACTTGGAACAAGATGAGCTTTAAGGCTCCTTCCAACCCAGGCCACTCTGATTCTATGAATACAAACCCAGCTCTTGCCCACCCACTGAAAATAAAACATTAAACCTCTGTCACTGTGCTGAGTTTCAGTTTAATCCAGTTAAAAACTAATCTATACAAAGTACAGAGTGGGGCTTTTTTTTTTTTCTTTTTACATATATTGCACCAGAGATATGAATTTGTACAACATTAACCAAATTTTACCCCTTTGTTCTCCAAAATCTCAGCCAAGTACAAAACTGAATCTCTGCATCTTTGTGGTGGAACTGGTCTCTGTATAAAGTTAGATACAGTTTTGTTGTAATCACCTCCTAAATGAAAAGCAGAATATGGGCATAAGCATTTGTGCCCCTGGTATTCCAGTCCCTTATTTCTCTGTGGTTATAGTTACAACAATTCTTTACAAAACTCTGAATGTTTCCGAGTACATGAGATAAGGGGGACAGTTGCCAACAGCAGAGTTAGGACTTTAGCATCAAATGTAAGAGGCTGCACTGCACTGAAATTGAAGCTTGAACATTACATTCCAAAGCCATCATGACATTTAATGGTATCTTAGGAGGCAGAAGTAGCCTGAAGCAATGACTTGTATGGTAGCAATGCCTTCACACCGAAGGTTTCAGTCCTTGAATTTCTAAAACATCCGTGGCTGTATCATTTGCCCTCTGTAAACTTTCATGTGGGGTGGGGAAAACACAATAGGTTTTACCCTTGCCTTTAGCATGACATTTGAATAATTCCCTCTTTGTTTCCTTCCTCACCCTGTTACCCATTATCAGGCCACAACCCCAAAGCCAGGGCTGTGCCCAGAAAAAGTTCATGTAGCTCTAACTGTCTGGGCTCTTTGCAACCAGATGAGGCTGTTGAAAGATATTTTAGTCTCCAGACAAAGACAAAATCAAACTGTTGCTAGATTGCACAGAAATGACAAACAGTGGAAACATTGTTTTTGCAAACTGAAAATATCATCTATTTGCATAAAGAACAGAAAGAAAAGGTAAAATAAGTTAAGATGCATGGTATAAATGAAGGAAATGCAACAAGACAACAGGCTAAAATCTGTAAGGAAACCTAATCTGTCCTGGCACTGAGTTCTGCTGCATTGTGTGGAGAACATGAATATGCCCAGGTCTGATGAAAGAAGCCTTGAGCATGAAAGGAATGTGCCTGGCTTCCATCAATCCAAATTCTTCAGAGTGAGAAATTTCCCAAATGTCAATATAAAATGTTAGCAATTGTTTTTTTGAGCTTGCCTAAAATATTCAAGTCTTATTCTGAAAGGAACATCTTTCTCTAACAGAGGCGTGCTTCTGTTTCTTTGCTTGAGCCCCCAAAATATCTCTTTTAATGTCACTGTCAGCAGTTAGCCACAGAACAGGAAGGAAATGTAAAGGATGCTAGCAGAGGTGTGTGTATCCGTTCAAAGCCAGCATTATACAATCAGAACAATCCATGTTTAAAGAACAAAACAAATTAACAACCAACCAAAAAAACCCAAGCAAACAAGGAAATCCACACAGGGCTTACACTTCAGGATAGTTTCAGTTTGAAATGAATGAGAAGCAGGGGCAGTGGCACAATTTTTCAGCATTATAGTAAAACTGACATGAAAATCAACTTACTCCTGTAAAATCTTGGCTTGCAATACTAGGGACCTATCCTGGTTCAACACCAAAATAATACAGACAAGTAGCACCCCTGGCTTAGGACACTTCATAACCTTTCACCAACTGCTGAAAGACTCATAGGAGTCAACACTGAGACCCTTAACAAATCCCAGATTCATGTCTGAGAAGAGCTCTCTGAAGCACGTGGTGTACTTTGAAAAATCTGGTTTTATTGTAGGAGGTAGGATAATCTGCACAGAAAAAAGACAGTGAGTCTTGTTCTGTTTTGCACAATATTTCCATTAACGTAAAAAGCTTACTTAACATGTAAAATTTTAAGATCATCTGGCATCTGATGAAAGAAATGGGGACAAAAGTACTGTCCCAAGGGCCAGTTGAGCTTTCAACTGCTACACAGACTTAATCTCAACAAGGAGGACGGTTCAGATCAATACACAACAAGTACAGTATTCCTTTTGAAGGCTTTCAGTGAAATTCTTAGGTTTCTGTAAACATGAAAAATATTCACTGTTCCACATAATTCTTTGCTGTATTTAAATTTTAGAAAGTGCAAATTTTCTGTGATGAAGAAATTTCATTTTTATTTGGTCTCAAAGAAGAAAGGGTTTGGTAGTGCTGGAAATAGGCCTTTATCTATAGTCTTCGTTTCAGCATTTCTGGAAAGAGTTTCTACATCAAGCTAGACCTAACTTAACATCCTGGCCTGTTCCCTGTTTCCTCTCTGAGAAGATTCTAATTCACACCTAAACATCTCCTCCCTCTTTGTGAGAGGAGAGTTCAACAGCTCAGTCCCCTGGCCATAAAAACCTTTAATATTAATGGTTTCCTTAATTTCCTCCTCTATTATAGCCTCTACATGATCCTCTTATGTTTCTCACTGATGCATTGGAAACAAAATTAACTTAATTTATAAATCAGATCTGACTCATCATCATTCCTCTCTAACATTCCCAATGATTTTACAGTCTGAGGGAGAAAGTTCATGTTTCACTCTGATTTCCTGTCCCCCCCCCTCCCATCCCCCCCACACCTTCCCCACCCCAAATAATAAAGATGCTATAAAGTTGAGGCACAAGTGGTTAAGGGTGAACTTGATCAGTTCTGACAGCTGGTTCTTGGACATGTCCTGGTGGTAAAGGCTGATCACCTCCTGCTGGCTGCTGTGCTGCATCTCCAGCTTTGTGTTCACCAGCTGCAAAACAGGAACAGAACCATTTGTAACTTCTCAGTAAACTGGTCCCAAATGTGAAAATTCTTTAAAAGAAAGTTTCCAGTATAGGGACGCTGGAACAAAACCTTGTATTTTCTGCATGCCTAACAATGAAATTGGATTGACACCCAACAGACTGCACTATTAGTCAGTGTCACCTCTTAGATTACAAGTTGTTTTTGCTGTCTGTGAAATATTCTCACATAACACATTGTTCTTTCTGAATAAATCATGTTTTTATGAGACCTTTAATCCCAATATGGGAAGCTTGAAAAAGAAATAATTAACAGCTTCCTCCTGTATGTTACTCCTCACTGCATCAGTACTTAAAATGTTCTCCCTTTGCCTACATTTGAGTAATACTAATTTTCATAGTTTGATGAAGATTTCAGTAACGTGCAGCTTCATTTCTGGATTTTTTGTTTCCTTAAATTACTCTTAGTAGCTCCAGTGGCTACAGCTCTAGAGTACTGTCTACTCAGACACCCTTGATTCAGTGAATGAGGTGTGACCAGTTCTGGCTAATATAATGCATTCTCAGGACATCTACTTAAATGACTTCACAGAATGATTTTTACATAAAATAATACATGTGTTAAGAACAGTATCTGCTACCAAACTGCCAGTATTGAAAGATGTATTATCTGCAATTGCACATGATTGTTTTACTGAAGGTGAGGGAAATTTAGACTCTTGGAATTAAGGACCATAAAATGAAGTTAACCAGCAGGCAGTTTCAAAGCAAATAAAAAGGCAGAATTAAATTGGAGCTGTAATCACTGAGCACAGCTTCTGAGGTTTGAAATCCCACTGCTGGCCCTGCAAAAGCAGTTAAGAGCTCCTAGTACTCAAAAGCCTGCCTGAGTAGATCTGAATATTTGAGATCAATGTCAAAAAGTTCTTGAGCTTCACTGATCATGTCAGCACATGAACATGGAAGCCAATAAAGCCATGAAAGCATAGTTTCAACCTTTCTAGGGATAAGAAAAGGCTCATTTAGGACGCATGGGGAAGCAGAGCCCCTTCAAAGCACAAAGGAAACCTGGGCAATCTGCTATGGATAGGAAGTGCTAATACAAGACTGACTGTTTTGCTGCCACCAGTGATGAAATGCAGTGTTTTTAGTATGCCACTGCCTTCTCCTGAGGGCGTTGAAGCAAATGGTCATTCCTACTGCCCAAGGCTAGCTTCTTGTGTCATGCTGCATCCAGTTGCTGGCAAATTGGCCACTGAGGATTTCAAATGCTTTGATTTGTTCTGCAGCCTGAGACTGCAATGCAGCCACAGATTGTGGGACCTTCTCATTTGTACGTCCCTGTTCTTCCCTGGATGCTCTAGATCTCAGGACTTTAGACTAATACAACACAATCCTACTTCTCTGCCCATTGGATGCTTTGTGTTAGGACTCTGGTTTCTTACCATGGACTTAAAAGCAGTGAGATTTCAGGAGTACTCAGAAGAGTTACATACTTCCCTCTGAAAGACAGGTTAGTGAACCTATCTCCAGAGTTCATTAAAGCTGCATTAAGTTAATAGTTTTAACAGAAAATGTGGAGGTAATGACTTTTACATTGCAGATCTTATTTTAAAGTTTGTGTATCTATACAGAAAGACACATACGGGGTTGGATTTTCAGTTCTCCACCTGGTCCTGCAGGAGCATTTCCTTGCTGTAGTTTCTTTTGTTCCATCTGTTTTACAACCTGGTGAAAAATAAAATACCATAGTTGACAAACTTGAATTTGTCAGCTTTCTCTGATGTGACATAAACAAATACACCTAAACCAAATTTTGCAGTTATGTAAGGTCTTTCACAGTAGGTATAGTGCTGAGTTGCTTTAATTTGGAACACCAGACTATGTTTTGCTGTGGTACCATTAGTTTAGAATTCAGCTGGGACTCATGAGAAATTGAGGTAAATCTCCAGAGCTGAGAATTGTTAAGAGACATTACACATATAAGGACTGAGAAAAGATGGAAATAAATATATGCTGTCCTCACAAATGTACCTGCTGAAGCTCTTGTTTCTGAGCCTGAAGCTGATCGTGCTGCCTCTGTAGCTCTTCCTTCTGTCTCTGCAGTTCTTCTGCCTTCTTCCTAAGTTCATCTTCCTGCTGGGAAATGTGATTTTCAAATTCCTTCAGCTCGTCCTCAGTGAAGAGCTGCTGTTGATCTAGTGTCTGCAAGGAAATAGATACAAGTATGAATACTTAGCCAGGAAACCATGGGTATTTTTTATTATTTTCTTACTTAAATGCTTGCACAGTTCACTAAAAAAATTTCTCAGCTATTTTCTCAACAAAGCTCTACTAGGGATTTAGATGTAGGAGAAAAATATCCTCTCTCTTCTAGCTGAGCTCTTATCTTCCCTTTGAAGCGATTCATAAACAAAATGATCATTTCCATTTGAAAAGCACGTGTGAAAAGCTCTTCCCAAATCCCCGGGGTGGCGCCAGTCCTCTTCCCTTTGTGGCGTTCACATCTGCATTACATTTAGGCTGCTGCAGCTGAGTGCTAGGGGCTTAACGACACACATACCAAAGCAGAGCTGGAAAAAACCAAAGGTCACAGACATGCCGTTTGGTTTCCTGCTCCAAGTGCTGCTAATGGTGCTGTATGTTGTACTTGGAACACGCTTTTCATTACCTCCCAGCTATCTGGCTCCAAAAATTCTTTTTTCTCTGTAGCTCGCAGGAACTCTTCCAAAGTCACTAGCCGGTCCTTATTGATGTCAACCTATTTGAAACAAAAAATTAAGCTCAATCTAAAGGACAGGTTTTGGAGGAGCTAATGTTTTAATTTCATTAATCAAATATATCCGTTTTCAATTTTTCAAATGCCCTATTTTTAAGGGAGTGCCCAACATTTTCTGAAAAATTCTCTCACAAGCTTATATAGTTTAACAAAAATAGAACTACAAAGTAAATCCTGACGTTTTACTTCAAAAATCACTGGCTTGATTGGAAACACTTGTACTCACAGTCCAAACACTAATAATGAAACCTACGATTTTTTTCGAGAAAAAATGTTTTGTTGCTTTCTGGTAACTACTCTGACTCATAGTTACAAAATTATCTTCACTGCTGGAGGGGGAGGTTTTGAAAAACAGAAATCCCACCCAATTGAATTGTGTTGGAATCCTTTAAGGGGAAGGGAGGAAATGCTTCCCTTTATGACTAATAGATGACCACAGTTGCTTTGTTCCTTAAGTTTAAGGAATACATTTGAATACAGAAATATTATGGGTGGAAAACACAGTAGTTCAAAACGCCCCCTTTCTATTCCTTTGTCTCCTGAGATGAAAACCCACCAGACACAGTGAAGGTTTTCACTGTCACAGGCGATAGCTTGAGCTCTGAGCCCCTTTTTAAAGGGACAAAGCTGAGCTATATGACAGAAGACCTTGTTCTACTCCCTCTTCTCACACCTAAACCTTACCCATCTGCCAAGTGCCTAAGCACATTTAGTCTTTCTTTGATACACAGCTCACAAAAACTTCTGCTGAATCTCAGTATCTGCAAACAACTGAGGCCATAGAACAATTCCTTCTCTGGAACTCCTTAAATTAAAAACTAGTCAGCAGGCATTACATCAGAATACAGGGACAGGGCTTGAGAATGGTAACTTGGCATGAATCCCAACACAAGCAGCACTCAGTGTGACAGGCCATCCCTTACTGCTGCACTTGGACAACACTTCATGTTAGAACTGCAATTTTTGAACACAGAAGGGAATCAGCCCCCACCTCATTCATTACGTGTTCTCTCATTCTCAGCCTTTCTTCTTCCATTTCAACCATGTCATCCTCTTCATTCTTGGGATCATAAACTTTTTCTAACTGAAATTTAAAATTAGTACATGTTAGTTTGAAGAAAAGACTGCTCATTCAAATGGCAGAGCATATCTGGAAAAGTGGTGTGAGATCTGTGTGTGCAATTTTCCTCTTTCAGCGTAGTATTTAAGCAACAAATGAGCCTTTCTTTCCTAAGAATGAAGTTTTCAGTTAATTCATGTGGTCTGTTACAATTCAAGTGCTGTGGATGTTACAGTCAAGTTGACCTCAGTGTGCAAAGGCTGATCCTACATTTGATTCAAAGCAGAGGTTCCATGTGGTTTCTGGAATGGGAGAGAATGGCTTTTGCACCAGGGCATGCAGCTGACCTTGTAAGCATTCAGGGTATCACAAGATAAATTCAGTGCCAAATTTAATGGTTCACTTCTCTTCTTGCACAATGAGTTTCTGGAGAGTTCATGCCTATGTGCTTCTATTTGGTTCTCTCAGTCATTAAGCTTCACCTGCCCAGCCTCAAGCTATTAGTTTTTACACTACAACACTGTTAAACAGTGAGACATCCATCAAAAAATACTGCACTGTATCTTCATTGTAGTGAAGGCAATTATGGCAAATTATTGTACAAGAGTTAAATTTTCAGACAACCAAGGCTTAAAGCAACTAAGACCCTGTTTACTTTATCAGTTGTATATGTGCTTCAAACTAGCCAGACATAAAATATATGAAATTTCTGTAGCTACTTCCACAGTGCTGTCCCTGAGCCAAGTCATACAAGTTTTTTTGTATCAGACAAAAAACTTTGTATCTTTTCTCATCAGACTAGTTGATGAACACTGAATGAGCACAAGTGCCCAGCTTCAAAACCTTTATCAGGCTGCACCTAGGGAGAGCAGGTCTCTAGACTGCAATTTACACAGGTAATACCTATCCTGCAGATTAGTTATAGACTCTCCAGCAAGACTGGAGCAGAGAAATACATGAGCACTAGATTTCTGTTGTCTGACTTCTGTGCTTCAACTACTTTATTCTGCCTGCTGATAGGTTTTACACTTTTGTAGAAATATTAAGGATGCTTGAAACTCAGCATGAATACTCTATTTGGTAGTCCAAAGCCCCCAGATATACTTGGGAAAAAACAGACAGCCCTGTAATCATTTACTGGCAGAAGTTAAGCTTCTGAGTAGGTTTGTTTGGGTTTTTTTTACCTCTTTAGTAAATAGAGCTTCTAATTCTTGCTCATCCAGGAAGCCATCATTATTGACATCTACAAAAAGAAGTTTTAAAAATACAATTTGAGTACACAGAGAAAGTCATACACGCAATACATCTCCAAGAGTTAAGTAAGGATCAGTGTACACATTTAACAAGAAGCTGGTTACATAGGTTGTTTCTTCATGTTTAGGTTTTTATCAGACATTGGCTGGAGTGTACTGTCACTTTTGGTTGGTTGGACAAGTCTGGAGCAATCTCTCTACGTCTTAGATTAGCAAACTGAAATAGGTCACCACAGGATTGCGCAGACTGCAACTGCCAAAAAATATTGCTGAGAACATGCTGTCCCCATTTAACCACTAAATTTGTAATTAGACTCAGGAGCAACAAGATTTTGCAGAAAAACTTTAACTGACAATACAAGTCTCAAAAAAAGTAAAGAATTACATGGAAATCTATATAAACATGCAGTACTTGAGGTAAGTGTAAGACGACTCTTATTGACAAATGCAGAGATGAGAATACTTGATAATTAATGATCCATCCTTTATCCTACATTGTGCTCTGAATACTGTTACACTACCTCTGAAATGGAAAGAAAATATCCACTTCAAATTATTACCCAGTATTTTTGTGTAATTACTTCAAAGTTTTCTATGTACTAAGCTCTAAGGCAACAGGTGATTTCAGTTATTTCTGTTTTGGTAGGTTTTGCACAAACAAGCTACCAAAAATTTTCAGAAAGCTGTCTTTCAAAATCTCTTTCTAGAAAGAAGAGGTAAGATTTAGTAACTATAACTAGATGATCATTAAGGTCCCTCTGGACCCAAACCATTCTATGCTTCTGTAATACATGTTAATTATATATGTTATAAGGTGAGATAAAAGTTTAGACTCAAACTAGAATGTTTTTCTTTATCTAAATCATCATCTTTGAGACAGTCAAATTCCATGTACTGTTCAACCCTTTGCAGCCTACTGCCAGGCAGGATCTACTTAGGGGCACTTTTATGATTAAGCATGTAACAATATCAGAACATAAAGTTATATGGTGACATCATCACATGTAAAGCAACGCGTTCATTGAGATGCATCCTCATCTCTGCTACTGCTTATTGTTTCCAGCTGCCCATGCCTTAGAAATCTAGAGGCAGGATTAGAGGGTTTTTATTTTCTCAAGGGAATACTGCAACTTCTGAAGAGGCTTGACCCTTCTATGACCACTCCAAAGATTAGGGGTGTCTGGTACTTACCTGCAGAGAGGATGAGAAAGCAGGTTTGTCCCTACACAAATCTCTGAGGATTTACTCCCAGTACGTACTGAGCAAGCAAAGTCGTAGATATGGACAGCATTCTAAGTGCCCATACTTGCCTGAGGAATCATTACTGGGTTTTGCCTGTATAATTCTAGGAGTAGTTAAACAAAACTCTGAATGTTTTTAAATTTTCAACTCCATTTAAAACATTGCACAAAATTTACAAGAGTAACAAATATTTTATCCACTGTACTATTCAGATTCATCCAAGTTGCCTGAGGGTTAAGACTTCATGCTAATATATGACAAACTGGTCCTCAGCAGAATGTAACAAAGTCACTTCACTTGTTCATTAGATGAAAACTAAACCTCTTACCGTGCAGTTTGAAAAATGTTTTGGGGTCAAATTCATTAGGATCTAGTCCATCTGCTTCTTCCCACACCTCTTTCAGTTGATCTTTGCTTCCCTATAGATTGGTTACAAAGAAAAACTATTCAAAAGACAATTTAGTGCAATTTCCCTGCATTACCTTTGCATTACAACTTCTCTGAAAAGATTGCTTTATTTGCAAATGCAATCAGTGGCATTTTCTTTCATCCCCTTTTGGTCAAGTCTAATACTTCCATTAGACATAAAGGCTCAGGGAAAGAGGGAGTGTAAAGAAATTGCATATCCTGTGGAAAGGAGCACCTGTAATAATCAGTCATGGCCACACAACCCCATCCAGAAACAAGAGCTGAAGGGAGCTGAATTATTTTGCCTTTCCTAGAGCAAATGGTGCTGTGATGCAGTTCCTTGTAGGCATACCTACAGTTTTGTTCTGGCTTCTTCCTTATGAATTTCAGTGTTTTTTGTAAGAATTCTGGCAGCAAGTGACACATCTGTACGTAAAGAACAGGAGTTTATACTGTGGGGTTTGTAATGCTCTCAGCAGCATGCCCACTCTCTGCTCCCATGTCATGAGTAAGAGGAGGCAAATGATGAGAACAAACAAAAGACACCCTTCTGTGTATTAGCTTTTCCTCTCTGGAAAGGAAAGCTCACACTCAGTCACATAAGAATAGGCTGTGACCTTACAGGATGGTGAACTTTAGGGTGATCTCCATGTTTTTTCTTCATCTCCTCAAATTTTGATTCTTCTCTCTTCCTCTTTTCTTCATCCAGTGTTTTTAAATACTCTCTCCTCTCATGTTCTTTCATCATCTCATATTTCTTAAACTCCTCATGTCGAGTCTTATCATAGTTTTCCAGGTCACTTGTAGCCTAAAAATACAGACATATGCAGACAGATGATTATATAATGTAATCTGACATTAAAAACATTGTGTTGCTCAGATCCATGGGCAAGGCTGGCCATTTTGCCATTCAGGGCAGACTGGCTGGGGGTTGCTTTCACATGATAGTGATGCAGAAACATCTCTCCTCCCTTGGTCATTTTCACAGAAGTTAATTTGTAATGACTCATCTGTTGGACAATTTTGCAGTTACATGGTGCTGTAAGAAGGCTTCAAGGTGTCCTTTCTCATCAGTGAGTAATAAATGAACTCAAGTTAATCAAGTCCTATACTAACAGCACCATTAACTCCATGATCATTTCAGAGTAAGAACATTTGTAGTTTATTCAAGAGTTTAATCACAGAAGTGCCTTCATTAATAATGGGATTCAGTGTGCAGTAGCTTAATACAGATTAAATAAAAAGCCCCAAACAATTAAATGGAGAGAGAGGGTACAAGAAGAGAATTTTTGAAAAGTTCTTGTACAGAGTTTAAAGTTTTCATACCGGCCAAAGTATTAAAGGATGTTTTGGTAGTACTTTTCAAAGTAACATATTTACACCAGATACTCTCTCTCCATTATTGACATTTCAGTTTTCAGATTCACTCTATGTTTTAAAAAACAATTCCAATTGTTTTTTACAATTCCAGTCCTAAGACTCCCTTAAATATCCGTTATACCTTGTCAGTATCTTGGTTGAGAAATGAGAAGACAAAACAATAAAATATGTAATAAAAAAGAACTGTCCTGTTAAGGATACGCTTCTCCAAGCCAACTAAATTTTTCCCAGAAGTGATGTTTAGAAAAATTATAGTATCACTATAAAAATAATTCTACAGAAAATTGAGATAAAATCTAAAATTGAGATAATCCAAGGGTAAGAAAATTACGCAGAAATTATCTTTCAATTTTTTTTGAAAGTATAAAAACTGTCAAATTCTCATGTCAGACATGCAGTGGTCTCTAAAGCATATCTGAGACATTCTTCCCCTTGGGAAGTGTATGTTTCTCTAGCATCTGAAAAAAGCCATGGCCTGCTTAGCTTAATTGCACCCCCCAAATAAACAGGCACTGAATAAACCCCACACATCTCTGACTCATACTGAATCTGCTGAACAGGCACTGAATGCCATGCCTAGTATAAGCAATTTCTAATATTGCTATCTCAAATTCTACTCTGCTGTGGTTTTGCAGCTCGAGATACATATACAATAGATCCCAAAATTCATATGGCTAGTTTGGACATGATGATTTACATCATTCTGTGAGACTCCTACATCATTTAGAAACAGAAATCAGAAAAAAAAAAACCTTGGGAAAAATGTACCCCCATCTCACCTATATTTAATTTAAAGGCTCTCAGAAAGGTTTTATTCCCAAATTTGCTTGTACATGCATATGAATGATAAGTCCTGTTAAGGTGACATCCCAAAATTTATGGACTCTTTGGCATCATGCACATTGGCAAGTTTCAAGTGTGCAAGGAGACAAGTGACTTTTCTCAGAAAATGAAAACTGCATGTCATTTATAAAATGTGGTATATAGGAAAGGACTTCCCTTTACCCAAGGTAAAATGCATAAAACTGAAAACCCCAACCCCCACAGCAGTTCCTATCTGGCACTCACTGCTTTGATCAGCATATCCAAGTCTTTAGGTTCAAAGGTGTCAGGATTCTGATGGTTCAGGTGCTCAAACTGTTTAAGGAGAGCCTGATGATCTATACCAGTGTCTGGAAAAAAAATGCATAGAAGTAAAACATTAAAATAAATGCAAAATCCAGCAAGATCAAGATGTCTTTCATATGGGAGCTTATGCCTTTTAAGTACCTGAGGTTCCCTGAGGACTGAATAGTTTTTTCATTGTTGGAGGAAACTACAGTAACGTTTCCCAAGTTGTTTTTCCTGAAGGAGGTTGGCAAACCTGATGGCAATTTGCACTACACTCCTTCTGATAGGTCAGTGCTGCATTTTACATTGTGCATGTTAAATGACTGTAAATCATTTTACATGCACAAATTACAGCTTCTGTTTCAGCAAAAGAAAGTATGATCAATAGCTTTAGCTTTACAAACTAAAAAAACAAAAATTATTCTCTTTTATATAAAAGAGATAGTTGACATTGTGCTCTATCAAAGATAATAACTTGCATATTTTTACTGCACTGGGAGAAGTCCAACTCTTCTACTGCCCTGAACATTTTGCAAATGACACACATCTGGCTAAAGATTTATGTACAATACGGTGTAAAATTGTATCGAATCAAATAACCAGATATTTAAACTTCACTTGTAGGAAAAAAGAGAAGTGCAAGACAGTGGAGAGTCAGGTCTTGGGTCTAAAAGCTGGAAACATTTTCTCCTCTTTATGACAAGAGTGATACCCACCAATATCAACATACAATGCACTAACAACTAAATGCATCTCTACCACAGCTTTTCTAACTGTTACCATGGTCTCTGAACACTAATGCTACATAATAGCACTCTCTTATGCTTTGATATGTTAAATACAACAGCTGTGACAAGCTTTAACTAGGTGGCTTAGCAAAGAATATTTTGTTTAATAAAAATTGGAAAACACATATTTGAACATACTGTTCTTTCACAAACTATCTGCTTTACAATCAATGCTGTGTTTGTTTTAACACATAACAGCAAACACTGGCCAGGGCAGATTTTAACCATCATTCCTCCCTGGTGAGATTGTAGTTTCTGTTCAAATATATGTGTCTTCATCTGTGTTTGAAGCATTTTTGGAAGTGTAATAATATACTTAAGAAAAAAACAAAAAAACAATTTAAAAAAAACAGCCCCCACACCTGTTTTTCCCCATTTCTTACATTTAGGGGAAGAGATTAATTCTGCTTGACACCCTTTACTTGCCACATTACTGAGACCCAACTCCTAACATTCTTCTGGCCTGTACTTATCAGTCAAGTAGGATCTTGGTGAAAATGTTTAAAAACACATCTGGATGAGGACTGAATATATGCTGAACATGATCTCAGATCTAGTTTTCTGGGGTTTTTTAAACCTGATCCAACTGACAGGAAAGGAAAGAGGAGGGGTGTGTGTGCCTTTTTTGATATTTGTAGATCAGACAGAAGACTAAGATAGTAAGTGGTGTTAATAGGGAAAAGATTACAAGGACAAATAAAAGGAAGTCAAACCACTCTGCCTGCTGCTATTTTAATGCTCTTTTTGTATATTCCAAGATGTTGTCTAGGTGTGTAGATGCATCTGAATTTTATAGGTAATCTGGCCATACTTGCATATGATGTCAAGCACTCATGGGCAAAGCTGTCTATAAACTCTGCAAATCAAAATTTTTTACATCTTAGTACTCATCTGAATATTCTGAACCATAATAATCTGTTCCCAAATGTAAGATCTCACATTTATATGGTAAGATCTGAGGTGTTGGGGGGGATTATTTTCCTAAAGCACACTCTGTTAGTTGCTACTGATTTATGAAAGCAGAGAGGGGTAGAAGTAATCAGTCCATCAAACTTTGAAATACCTAAAACAACTATGTACACACACAGGTATCATTAGCTGCTGTACCTAGCTTTGAATGTCGTGATGAGGCCACTGGACTGCTTGTCTGCAACATGAACAACATCCCCATAAATATTTATTTGCATGTGCACACTTCTTCAGTCTATTTGCCACATCTAAACTAGCCTAGCTTTGCAAGACATCTTTATTCTAGGTGCATTTTATTTGATGCATTATGCATTTAATTCCTTGGGATTCCCCTCGAAAACTTATTTATAATAATAAAATACTGACAAAAAAATCTTTTTTTACCCCCTAAAGATATGAAATACTGTGTCATGCTTTTTTCTTAAACAAAGTCCTACTATGTCACTGGTTCTCTGTGAGTAATCTATTAACTGATGCATTACAAAAATAAGAGGTTGCAAATAAAAGGTACAAGTATCTGAAAAAATCCACTGACAGAAACAAGTCCAGTTATTTATTAAACAGAGATGGCTTTTCTCTCCTCTCCAGTTTCTTATAAACACAGGTCTTTAATAGCTCCAGGCTAGCTCAGAAAGGACACTCAATCTCAGTTTTAGTCATTACTGCTGACAACAAACAATGCATAACTGCTGGACTTTAATGTTTCTCTAACACAATTCCATCTGTTTACTCACCTAAAGAAATTATATATTCTTACCTTGAACAGAATCCATTTTAGCTTTAATTAACATTCTTAATCTTGCTACCTCTTGTCTTTTTAGTTCATCTAGCCGTGTTCTTACATGGTGGCTTACTAAATCAAGCTCTCTGCTTAGCTTTCCACTCTGTAAAAAAAACAAAAAGTCATGCATAAACACAGGAAAAAAGAATCCTTTAGGACTCCCATTAAACATAAGCTGCAAGACAGCAGACTAATGGCAGTCTCTGGTAATACTGTAGCCCAGTCTAAGAATCTCAGCATTTTTCAAAGAGCAGACTCAAAATTTTTATGCCTATGGTTATGGAAACAGAGAAATCCTAAACACTTTCAGAAAAGAGAATTCCTAAGTATCTTGCTCCTCCAAAGAGCAAGACCATATCCTTGAAAGAGCAATGCCTAAAACCATTTGTGACAAATTTCTTGATCAAATATTCTCAACTGAGTTCAAAAGAACTGTGAGAAGCACACAGAGTGCCTCACCCACTCAAGGAGAGCTGTTAGGCTTGAGAGAAGGTACAATGCAGCAGCAGCCACAGCTGTGTATTGCAAGAACCTGGAAATAGAGAGGAATCTCCAAGGGTAGCATTAGATACAGCACAGAAGGAAAAGATGCCACAAGCTGCCAACAGCACCATGAGGGACTAAAGGAAACACAAAAGGCAGGATCTCCTCTTTAACTCTGTAACTTTAAACTGTTTCCTACTCATCCCTTCCTAAATTTCTAGCTCCTGAAGGGGTAATGCACAACAGCCACCACCCAGAGCCAGGAACTAAAGCAAGAAAGAATACAACATACATGGCTCATGATTATGGATTTAATTGCCCTCAATTTAACTCTTTCTTGTTTGAACCTACCTTTATTTCTTCTATGTCAGCAGTCTGGAGTTTCTCCCTGAAATGCTTATCAGTTTCCAAGACATCTATTACTTGCCTGAGATATTCATCATAATAAAGTCCTGTATCCTAAAAAAAAAAAAAAATAAGTAAATTGAGGCAAGATTATACTGACAAACAATTAATTAGTTTTGTTTAAATACAGTTATTAAACTAACACTATAATATTAGCAATGCAAGCACTATGCTGTCTTCCATATCTTTGTGTTTTCAGATTTGTATCACTGCCCAATAGCAACTTATGATGCATTTGTTTTAGCAACTGACAAGGAAGAGGAAAAAAGTGATTAGGAATCCATGTCATACCAGCAGTTACCTTAATGTAGTGTGTGGCTTTTTTAAAACAGTGCAATTCATTTGTTACTATTCTGTACTATTTGAAACACTGAACTGGAATCAGTGAGTGGAATTTCCTAATGCACCACTTGAAGTAAATCTCTGTAGAACAGTAGGCTCTTCCTGTTGTAAGCTGGGAATTCCTTCCATGTGCCACCTCACCATTAGCAGCTCATTGAAAAAAAATAAAGAGCAAATTTAAACAGAACCTCCCCATAGTAAAGGGCACACACACTGACAATACTGGGGAATATTAGTTTCCTTCTAGGAGTTTGCTATATCCAGATTAGTAACAAGTAGGATAAACACTTATTCAGATTAGTTACTTTATACTTACTGGATTTTCCACCTTCTCTCCTTCTACCTGGCCTTCTGCTTTGACTTTTGTCTTGTCTATGTCTATAGGTACAGCTTCCAAGGCCATTAGGAGACATGTCATCAGCAAAAGACACTGTTGGGGCAGGACAGAAAACTGCTTCATCTGAAATGAGACCATACATCATGTTAGCATACTGTACTGAGGAAAATTTTTTTACATTCCTATATAGGTACCTGTAACAACCCACATTCCTAACAATGTCCTGCTCTCAAGGAGTATGAAAACTTAAGGAAGTAAATACAGCCCTAACTTTTAAAGGCCATTCTTAGGCAAAACAGATTTCCTCAGATTGCCTTCCACTTGTGTGCCAAACCTAAGATGTAAATGGTGAGAGGTTTGTAACCTGCTGAGATATTATCAATAACAGATGGGAACACCTATTTAGGATGTTCAAGTCTCACATAACTAATACTAACATTGCTACTTAGATCATGCCTTTGCTGAATTTATTGGCAAACTCCTTTAGATCATTAGGGACATTGAATCAGATCCTAGCATAGTAATGCCAGTGGATTTTATGTTTCAACACTGAAATATTTTGCCTGATTTGGAGTCAATATCCCCTCCAAAATTTATCTGCAGGAAGAATATTTAGAATCCACTTTATATCCATATTTCAGGTGGGTAGAGATTCCTGAAAAAACAGCATTTATGCTACCTGAAATTGTTGCTGAGGCCACTTTATTAAGCTGCTTTTCCCCACCCTTTCTTTAAATGTCCTAGGTGGAGCTAACTCACACATAATTTGATGAGCACTGAGCACTTTGAGTTCTTGACCTTTGTCTTCTTCCCCTCTATCAAACTTAGCTGAAAATAATTCATTCAGAAGCAGGTAAGATGGAATAATTAGAAAGAGTGAGTACAGGGAATCCAGCTAAAAAAAAGTAATGATGGTATCCAGCATCTGATAGAAAAGTCAGGCCCTTGAGACAGTCTGGCCAGTTCAGACTGTGACACAACACTGTCTATGGGTATTCTACGAGAAGTTTGAGCAAACTCCAGTATTACATTTGTAATATAAACCACCTCCTAGAAGGTCAAAGTTTCCAGTCAAAGACTGTCTAAAATTAGCTTAGATGTGGCAAAGAAAAAGACATAATATTGAAGAAATGTGCAGTCAAATAAATCAAAAGTATACCTGCTACAAGAGGAATTTCTGTACAAGTGCTTTAGCAAGTCATGTGAGGAATTCTGTCACAAGTACTTATGTCCACCACCACCAAATCTGTTTTTTGGGGGAGGGGTGAGAGGGACAAACTAATTATGGTGTCAGTGCCAGTTTTGCTGACTATATGATCTGGTACTTGACAGAGATGCATTGCTTTTGCTTGGCTGCCCTTCGCTATGGCAAAAAATGTTGATAGCGGTACATAGTTAATATCAATTATTGTTGACATCCTTTATTCCCCCTTATTCAATTGCTAGGAAAAGAAAAGCATCTTATACAAAAAGAAACAAAAAAAAAAACAAAACAAAACAAACAAACCCCAACGATACATGCAAGATGTGTAGAGATGTTATTTCTCTTGTTGAGGATGAGGAAATAACTGGAGATAAAAGTATATCCACCTATCCATCTACTGTTTTATATGTCAAGGACTCAAGAATTACAAGAATTCTCTAAAACTGTTTTTTCTTAATTGCATCTTCAGCAAATGGAGCCTTAATGGATTATGTGCTGCAAATAGCTGTTACTTGCATTTTAAAAATAACTAATATCTGATCATTACTAGATGGGATAGCAGGAGCTGTTGTTGCTGCCACATTGAGCATTTGAAATTGGATGTCAGCACTACTGTCAGATTCACAAGCCTGACTAGCCTTGCCCAGGTTATGCCCTTAAAACAAGCAAGCACACAAAGAAACCAGACCCAGACTGATTTGCTGGAACTGGTAAGTTAATTTCTATACCTCTACACAAACTGTTGGCTTGCAGGGACTTACAAAACTGATGAGTGAAAAGATTAGTTATACACTACTGCTTTTAAAAATGCCAAAGTTCCAGTATGTTGGGTGTTTTTATTTACAGAATACTGTTGTATAAATGCTGTGCCTAGGTTTGCAATTTCAACAGGATTCAATCACAGGAGATGATGATAATAAATAACAAATACTAGGTCTTTAAGTCTCCTAATCTTGATGAAGATGCCACGACTCAGTGGAGCTCTTGGTACTACAGGTAAAACAAAACCCCACCTTGCTCAAGTTCTTGCAGAGCATGAATGGGGCTGTCTAGTAATTTCTAAGTGAAAAGACATAAGCATGTTTGAAGTCTAGGAGGTGCATGTGAAACAAAACCAATAAACCCCAAAATGCTTAACAAGTATATAATAATTATAGATATACACTCTCAGCATTTTGCAAAAGAATTTTTAAAAGGTTATGTATGTTTGGAATATTAATTTTCAAACAGTGTAGCCTTCTGATAATACTAAAAATCTAGAACCTGATAGCTGGATATTTTTCCAACCAAAATATTTTCATATATACAAAATTATAGTAATAAAAATAATTTAATATTATCATACACTCTTCTAGTTATGCAAGGTATGTAAACAATGTTTTAGAAAATCATTATGTGGCTATGAAATGAGCATGCCCAAGCCCAGCAGGTGATGGCAGAGAAGCACAGAAAGCCAAAACACAGGTGCTTCCCACAGGTCTGGCATTGACTCATTCTTTGCCTACAGCAAGTGCTAAGGCCAACACTTCCAACAATGACACCTGCTCTTTGATCCATTTTAAAGACATCTCTTAAAGCTCCTGACCAGTAACATGAACATGTTACTTCCAGTAACATGAACAATTGTGGAGACAAGGATTGCCAGTTTAGGTTGAAGGGGGCCACGCTTAGATTTTTCAGACATTTTCCCAGTTCCTGAGGAACACTGATACATAAAAAGTCCATGCTGAGCTGAAACAACTGAGATATAAGTAACCATGTTGCTCTGCCAAACCCCATATGAGGGAGCACTAATCACCTCCAGATTTGGGATGGGCCCCTGGAGCTGTATCATCCTTAACTACCTCTGCAGTAGTCAGCAGAGTTGATCTACCAAAAGGCAAAATCAAACTAGGTGCCAATGGCTCTACTGACATTGTGTGGAGTTTGTGCTTGTGGGCAGTGGGGTTTTTTGTTTTTTATAATCTTTGTAATTACATGCTGTCATATCACAGTATGACCTTCATATCTATTTGACGTAATAGTCTGCTCAGAAAAAGATTTCATCAGGCAGTTTTGCTTCAGGTTGTGCAGTGGGTGTTTTGATTGTAGCTTTTTTGGTAAAACAAGCTAAAATATTTCACACATACCGGGAAGAATTCAAACCAGAGGAGTCCAGAATGGGTAAGTAAAGAATCTCTGTATCATCACAGATGACTTGGCAGATAACTATGCTTTACCCACAGTATTTTGAGGAACCCAACTATGATGTAGCAAGTAAATTAGAAATATATTTATCAGAACAAAAACAATTACCTAGTGAAGACAGAGTTACTGTATTTGGGTATCTACTAGTCCAAGACTGTACTCACCAAAATTTCCTTAAGAAAAGCAGGTGACTAAGACATGAGTCAGCCTTTAGAGCGTGCCAGTCACACCTGAGTCACTGAGCACCTTCTACTCTGATGTGTATTAGAAGAGAGAAACCAGGCCCATTGCAAAAATCTAACATTATTCACCTGCCTAAAAACCTCAGCACAATTCTAAAATTCAGCAACTGTAGGGAAGTATGAGAAAAGGCTGGATGAAAAGAAAAAAGGGGGGGGGTCTCCTTTTTGTTCCACTGAGTGGATTCATTCCACTCTCAGCCCACTACCAGCTGCTTTTAAGAATTTTGGACTTTTGAAAACCCATTCCTGGTGCCCATCCCTTCCCAGGCATTTAGAGTGCATCCATGTGTCTGACCCAGCAATGTGGCTTTCTTCTGTACTAGATTCACCAAGTAAGCAATCACTGAGGGTGCTGCAGAAGAGGAGCAGTGTCAGTTTGCTCACTGCCATCAGCAGTACATAATACACAGCACACACCCTCCTGCCCTGTCATGTGGCTTATTATTACTATTATTCCTACTTCTATAAACTTCACTAGAAATACAAGCTGTTATGGATCTGCCCAGATGGAGAGAGCTAATGTTACCATTGTCATCTGGAAATTAAGTGATTTTAGTCAAAGACAGGGAGCCCACCTAGATGTAAAGGTAGCACAACTGTAATCTGCTGGTATAAGAAATTATCTTTACAAGAGGGATAAAACATTCCCACTTGTACTACATTAAGAGAACGAATCATAAAAGTGGTGGTCTAGAACTGACAAATACTGTAGTTTATAAACAAAGCCAATTTCCTAAACTTTCAGGGAAAAGGAAAGTAACTTTGCCAAGTATTTTTAAAAAAGAAAGTGCAAGGCAAAAGAATGAGACAGTCAACAGTAAACAGAGCCACCAATGTACTTGCATGAACAGCAAAATACAACTGGAAAAGAAAAGCTGCAGGCTGCCTGCCAGCAATCTTGATTATTTGTTAATCACAAATTCCTATAAACGTCACTGAAACAGGATTGAACACTTGAATTATAAAGAGCTACAGGCTTTGAGAGGTAACTACAAAATGCTACTTCTGAAGTTTGTTCTAGCAACAGAAATACAAGCTGCTAAACACTTATGTTACAGAGCTGCCAGGTGTTATAACACAAGACCAAAAATTACTTTTCATTAAGGTAGCACCCATTGCCCAGAAAACAGCATCATGCAGGTACTGACATCTCCATCACCTTCCCAGCAAAGCACAAGTATTTTTAAAGAAGTAACACCCCATGTCAAAGTTTGTAAAACTGAGATAGGCAAAACCATAGTGATATCAGGATGAAATGACTGCACATGTAGAAGCTCAGTGGATGATTATGATGCAAGACAGCACAACACTGTAAATGTCACATCACACATTTGCACTTGCAAACCCACGTGTACCACAATGGACAATGAAAACATAAATCTGGACTCACATAAAACACAATAAATCTGCTTATTCACAGACTTCACATGTGGCTGCTCTATCTGATATGGAAGTAATTAAACCTGTGCAAGACACAGTGCAGATGTGCAGGATACAGCAATGTTCTCTACAGTCATGACTGTAATGTGACTTCCTATTTTTATGATGTACTCGAGAGATGAACTATCTTCACAGGCAGGGCTGATTTAAAAAAAAAAAAAAAAAAAGCCAGGAAACAGATAAAATACATCTACTGGTTTTTATTTTTCTAAGAATATCCCACCCTCAGTACTAGAATGAGATGTAAAGGATTTCTTCATCAGTCTGCTCCAGTCACCTAGCATCTTTAATCTGTTTTTACCTCTCTGAAACAGCAATATACCTGCCCATGTATCACAGTTTAAACAGGAAATGTTTCATTCCATGGGATTTTTCCACGTCTTTAAAATTTACTTGCAAATCTATAAATTGATCTACTTACAGGACCCTAAAAAAACTACACTAAATGTTTGAAATTAGACAGAAACAGATTATTCTTCTGCCTTATTCTGTTTGGAAACACCATTGTTAGCTCCCCCCAGATTTTTCTTGCTCCACAGACACCTTAAACTATCATATCTTAAGCAAGGTTTGAAAGTTCATGAATCAACAGTTAATGCATCTTCTTCACACTATTTGTTCAATGAGTTAATCTGGTATAAGCACAGCTGACATGTGGCAGCAATTTTGAGAAGCAAGTGGAAAAACCTGTTTGCACTCACTCTGTTAAGCTATAAACCTCTGGTTGTGGTGAGGGTGTCTCTTCACTTGGTCACCAGTCCCCTATACTGGGTTTGCTCCTTGAAGACACGAGCAGGAAATGATATGCAAAGGGAAATTACTACAAGTTGCAATAGTTTTCCCCCTACAAGTTAACATTCAAAACACAAAAATATCTGCACCCTTCCCTTCCCAAATAAAAACTGATCCTTTTAGAAGTTAATGTGCAAGCTATCAAGTATTACAAGCTAACTATTATTGCTATATTACCATATATATACACAAAAAGTTTCAATATCCTTCATCTATTTTTTTTTCTGTCAATGCTGTTCACTAACCCCATGATTCAGATGCTGCTTTATTTTTCCTGGCCAATATCCAACAGGTTTCACATTGGCCATGCTCTCCTAATCTTTTGTTACAGCACATCCCACTCAGTTCTCTGCACCAGGAATCCTCCCTTATTTTTTCAAGAAGCATTTTAATATTTTTCCCCATTTTGTTTACTTGACTTAAATTCTTTTGAGTTATATATGCTATGTTTTCACTGCACTCGAGCTTCTTAATTCTCTTTACAACTAAAAGCTGGTTGATGGAACAGCTGCTTTTTTCAGCATCCCAGAAAACACAGCATGCCTCGACTGTGCCTAGTACAATATTTGCTGAAAGAACCTCCTTTTTAAAAATGCACTTCAGCTGTTTTATTAAATGAGTCATCCAATAGTAACACAAACTATGATTGCTCAAGTGGAAAAGAGCAATTTTTTGTTCAGACCACATATAGTAAATGATAATATCACAAAACAACACAGCTATATCCAGAAAGAAAGATGGCATAGAAGCAAATTGTATGGCTGATGCTACACATTCTTAGCTCTAAGTGAAGTCTGAAAACCCCTTTTTTTAGTGTTATGTTAATGGTTCATCATTTAAAAACCTGTGTCCACACACACAAATACATATACATATTTATAACATTACCTGCCTCCAAAGAATTTCCCTGTCCTTGCTACAAAACAGTAAATATCTCTGTCCACAAAGCTACCTTATTAACTGAAGAATGTTGAAAGAAAAATATTTATGAAGCCAATAGTCAAGCAAAAGCTTGTACAGCATTCAGTGTATGCTTCATAAAAATCTTATCAACTTCAAAAGGAATTTAAAAAAAATACTGCCACAACCATAGCTTCCTGCACTCTAATTTCAGCTCCCACACAGAACAAAACAGTACACACAACAGTACACTTGGTGTCTCAAATTCATTTTTCATAAATACAAACAGCAATTTTGACAATGCTGATGCAAAAAGCAACCTCAAATGTGCTACAATATACAAACAATGAATTAGCTCAAACTCCAAATCAAAAAGCATTTCAATTATTCTAACAATATATATTTTGCTGCAGTCAACAAGTAATGATGCTAAAGTAAACCTTGACTGCCCCAGGAGTCTAAGGTACCTTTATCCCCCTCCAAAAAAACCCCACACAATAGTTATCCAGAATACATCTAGACCTAGATGTGAAGCCAGATTTTACAATATTTAGGCACTTAATGATAGCTGCCTCAGGAGATTTGTGATTACAATTTGCTAATTCCCATTGATTTCTTGCTTAGAAACAAAAACATGCATCAACATCCCATTCTAGTTTTAGGAAGACTAGCAGGAGAAATGCAATCATGAAAAGGGTTTACACTTCTCTTGAATAAGAGAACTGAATTCTTGAATTCTTCTATGATGAAGAATAATATTTATAAACGAATATGATTAAAACTGTTCTAATGAAATGCAGTTTCTTTTGGCTCTTCCAACTGTCAAATCACACACATATGGAAGAGCAACAACTATTGAAAGTAACATGACTTTTAACTGATTTTATGTGGTTTGGCATTAGCACCTGGTCATGACTTCATCTACATAAAAGCACACCCCTATCAAAAAGGCTAATGTCTGCTATGCATCTGACAGGAACTCTTTTTTACTGACTGAGCAATCAGTACTGAGAGAACAGTACATCACTAGATCAAATACCTCCACACAGGAGTTCAAATCATAGGAAGCCCTGATAGCAGCTTCAAACTTAAGAGTAAATGATTTTATCTTTCTTATGTAAAGCACATTTGTTTAGTCAGCACAGCTCTAAAACTACTGCATCAGTATTTCCACATCTCTGACATTTAAGTCAATATATTTTACATTTTTATTACCTCAGAGAATTACTACTCTCCACTTTCATGACTGCAATTTCAGTTAAGTAAGTGTAACGGGGGGGGACGGCAATTTTTGACAGAAAATCTTGACTTTGGCTTATATGAACATAAAGTTTATGTCAGCAGCACTACCAATACTGCACAGCCAAGGTATGAAAACTTTGCCTTAGTATTATTAAAAAATAATTACTGTTGTTGTTGGTCAGTTTTATTTGCTCAGTGGGATTTTCTGAATATAATTTCAGACACCAAATAACAGTATCCCAGGCAGAGTTATGATAAACTTACATCAGATGCCTTTGCATCCAATTGCTAATGTAAGTTTTAAGCAGCTTCAACAGGCAACATTAATAATTTTATTTCCCCCTTCTCTTTGTTTCTTTCTTGGTTAGAAGTGAATGAGATTTGCATTGTCCTGCATCAACACAATTAGCTTAAACCTACGGGGTTTTTAAAATATAATTATCTTTCTTATTCTGAAACAAAAAACTGCTACCATCATAGAGATTACAGAAGCAAGTAAAAGGGAAAATAGATGATGACAGTTAGGAGGTACTGTATGTAACCAGGTAAGTAATCTGTGGCCCATGGTGGACATAGCACTGTGACTGTACAAGATCATCATGCAGTAAAAGACAGTAAGAAACATAACAGGATCTTAAGTGCTCACAGAAATGTGGGCTTCTCCCATAAACTTTCTGTGAGTATTAAGCAGAGGTCCATAAAGGTTACAACAAAACCTGTTTTCAAAGTCTTTGAGTGGCTCCTATCCACTCTTTACAGTAGGAATCTTCCCTGTGCTGCTGTATGTGGTTGAGAGAGAGAAGTCAATTCAGAATTCAGAGTAGAGGTGCACCAATATTGAGTCAGCTACAGAACTTTTCTTGACATGGAGAGAAAACAAAATAACAAAAAAACCCCAAAAAACAAACCTCCACATTGAACTTGATACCATGGGTGCACAAGCACTTCACTGTTGATACTGTGATGGACTCATGTTGAAACTACTGGATGTTATCTTTCCAAAGCAAATACTTGTAAGTCAAACAAGGAAGGCTTTTTTCTCCTACAGGCTTACTAAATAGTGTTGCCAAATACAAACTCTTCTGAAAGCCTTTGCCACGTTCATTCCAGGAAAAAAAACGTTACCTCTCTACAGCTGTATCTCAGCTTTCTCCACTTTTGGAATTACCTCTGAGTGCAGCAGCCAGCCTGGAGTCGTTTCCAGAGCTCCTCCAGGGGTACTAGAATAGCAGTACAGTAAGATGTGGCCAGCTCTGGGGACCCCAGCACAGGAAGGACAGCAAGCTGCTGGAGCCAGTCCAGAGGAGGCCACCAAGGTGGTCAGAGGGATGGAGCACCTCTCCTACAAGGAAAGGCTGAGAGAGTTGGGATTGTTCAGATTGGAAAAGAGAAGGCTCCAGGGTGACCTAATTGCAGCTTTTTCACTGCCTGAAGGGAGCCTCCAGGAAAGATGAAGAGAGGCTATTTAAAAGAACATGCAGTGACAGGACAAGGGCTAATAGCCTCAAACTGAAAGAGAGTTTAGATTAGATATTAGGAAAAATTCTTTACTGAAGGGAGGTGAGGCACTGGAACACGTTACCCAGAGAAGCTGCACATGGCCCATCCCTGGTAGTGCTCAAGGCCAGGCTGGATGAGGTTCTCAGTAACTTGGTGTAGCAGAAGCTGTCCCTGCTCAAGGCAAGGGACTGGAACGAGATGATCTTTAAGGTCCCTTCCAACGCAAAGGGTTCTTTGACTCTACGGCAGCGATGCTGAAGAGCTGTGCCCTCTCTAATGAAACCCGTCGAGTCTCCTGCCCGAGTTTTCCTTGCGATCGTGCAATTACGAGCCACTCAACATTTCTGCCGCTGCAGCTACCGCCGCTGCCAGCTCTGCCTTCATTTCTGCCGGCGCTCCACAGCTCCCCGTCACCTTCCGCACAGCCGCGGGCCGGCCGGAGGGACGAACGGAGGGGACACGGACACACGGACACACACCCCCCCACACCTGGAGCCGCCTTCCCGGCGGGCGCCAGGGCGCTCCGGGAAAACTTCAGCTGCGCCCCGCTCCCGCCCCGAGCCCCGCGATTCCACCGCCGGCCCCCGCGTCCCAGCCCGGCCGGCGATAGCGCGCCGAGATCCCCACGTCCCGCCGCGACCCTGACAGCGGCTGCCCCGCCGCCAGGCCTCCGCGCCGCCGCCGGGGGCACCGGGACGGGCGGCGCTACCTTTGGATCCCGCTGCGGCAGGAGAGGAGGCGCTGCTTCTGAAGGGCGAGGTGCGCGCTGACGGCGGGTCCGAAGCGGGGGCTCCGGCGGGCGGGCTGCGGCGGCACTGCGGGTCCGGCCGGGCTCGGCGCGGCTCGGTGCGACAGCCCCGCGGCGGCCCCGCGCCCGTTGCCATGGGCACAGCGCCCGCCCCCCGGCGCGCCCCCATTGGCCGGCGCCGACCCGCGGCGGCCGTCGCGGAGCGCTCCGATTGGGCGGCGCGGGCCCCGCCCCGCCGTGACGAGCGCGCCGCCGAGCGGTAAACGTGGCGGGCCCGCGGGGCGGGGCCTGCGCGCGCAGGTGGCGTCACGGGCGTGAGGGAGGCGATGGCTGCGCCGGGCTGGGCTGTACCGGACCGAACCGAGCTATGGACTCGGTACCCTGGTGCCTCGAGTGTCCGCTCGCTCCGTGTTCCCAGCGGGTTTGTCCTGTGCAAAGCTCTTCGCTACGCCCGGCACTGCCCCGTGTCCGGCCGTGAGCTGCCGTGTGGGAGTTTGAAAATGGTTGAAAATGTATTCCCAGGCATCGTTCCCCGGGACTGCTCCTTCTTTTTCCTAATTATTTTCACTCACTTGAGCCTTAGCTGTTTTCAGACTTGATTTTTCAGACCTGGTTTTCCCTTCCCCTTAGAGGACAAAAGTCTTGACCCCCGTGAAGGTTTAAGTTTAGGAAATCAAGTTCGGCCTTCACATTTATTAATGCTTGGTGTAAGCTTGGGGCTTGATTTATTCCGTTCCCACCTGGTTTCAAGGTGTGGTACCTGGTGAGATTTTTTGCTATTATTTAGCGTGTGCTTTAAGCATTTCAGTACTAAGAGGGCTCCAAAATTACTCAGAAAAGTTGTTTTTAGTGGATAGGTAAATACTAGCTGTTACAGCAAATGCACTGCATTTCCTGTAAAATAGTGATTTCTGGAATAAGCGTAAATTCTAGTTGTAACATCTTAAAATGTCTCAACACTGTAAGTCTATACTTCTATTTAAAGAGATGTACTGTCACGTACAAACCACTGAAAAGCTTTTATCACTGTGCACTGTGTTTCTGTTGTTCTGATGTACAAAATAAGTATGTGCAAGTTAAGAGTTTTTTTGGTTTTTTGTGTTTTTGTTTTTTTTTAAGAAACTATTGCAATAGTTATACAAATGAGAGATAAATTATTGAGGGATTTGCTCAGCCTAGGGAAGAAACTCAAAGCTGCCACGGGGTTGAGAGTTAATTATAATAATGGCAGAGTGGTGGTTGAAGCTGTAGCTTCTGGGTTATGCAGAGGAAAATAAAATGGGGATGTAAACTGTCTACGGTGACATCTGTGGTCACAAAGCTGTTAAAGTAATAAGGCTGACACGACTTGGAGCTTTCCCTTTCTCTCACAGAGATACTGCTCCAGATTAGAAAATCGTTTTCCTACACTACAGTTCTCTTTAGAAACAGAGTTTTGTGATGACTTAGCATTCTTTTTTTAATTTGTGCTCGGATGTGGGAGATGGGGGCTGAGGGTCCCTCTCTGAGGCTCCCTCTCGTGCTGCTTGCAAGGATGGCTGTCCCTTGGGCACAGGGACTGTCCCCCACCTCCTCTCAGGAGCCTCCTCATCCTGTGGCATCCCCTCAACAAGACTACAGCACCAACAGGCCAAGTGTGCCCCTCACTCTGCTCATAGGAAGAACAAAGCTCCTCTCTGCTTTTGTGGCTTCCTGTTCACCCATTCCTGCTTTGTAGGAAGAGCCAGAGGCAGCACCTGAGCACAGGAGCCTTCCCACAAGTTTCCGGGGAGAGCCTGCCTGTCTCAGGCAACTGCCAGAAGGTGGCTTGGAGGCCGGAGAGCGACAAGGTGACATCATCTGTGAGGACAAGCTGTGGTGGGACCAACAAGAGCCTTGCCTGGAGGAGGGGTGTGTCCTCGTGGAAGAGCAGTGACAGCCATTTACTGTGACTTTAACAAGGCCTGTGACACAGCCCCCCACTGTATCCAAGTGGGTGAGTCATGGACAGGAGAATGGGACTCCTGTGCAAAGTGCCTAGTGTTGAGCAGGACAAATCCTTCATTAGTATTCTGTCCTCTGGTAGGTATTGATTTCTTGCTGTTCATGCTAATTAGTCCGTATTTTTAGTCTTTTTAGTATCTTTTTCCTCCATTAGGGACTTTCTAACACATGTATACTGAGTCTTTTTTAGCTTTTTCTTTATGCTCTGATTTCTACAAAACATCTCTGTAGTCTATGAATTCTGTTCTTGTGGTCACAGCACTGAGCCTGGCAGAATTCAAGAAGTGTTTGGACAATGCTCTCAAGCACATGGTGTGACTCCTGGGGATGGTGCTGTGTAGGGCCAGGAGTTTGACTCCATGATCCTTGTGGGTCCCTTCCAACTCAGCTTGTTTTGTGATTCTGGGATAGTATCCAATTTTGTCAATCCTTAACTCTCTCCCAGGCCTTGTTCAATGAAGTGCATCAGGGTCATGTGCTGGCTAAAAGTGATTTAAGACTAGCACAGTTCTCATAATTAATATGCTGGTTACGACTGATTAAAACAATTAATTAAAATTAATTAGAAAATGTATGTCATTTTCAACAAGCATACATGGCCACTGCAGTGCAGGTGGGCAAAGGATTGGTGTGGTGCACGTGTTCGTGGGCAGTGCAGCATGTCCAGGCTGAGGGTGGGTGCAGTGAGGATCAGGGCAGCTGTGAGTTGGTTTTCCTGGAGCTGCAACTGTTTTCCATCTAGCTGACCTCTCTAAAATGGCTGGGATTGTTCAGCCTGGAGAAGAGAAGTCTCCATGGACATCCTTGAGCACTTTCCAGTACCTAAAGGGCCTACAGGAAAGCTAGAGAGGGACTTTTTACAAGTGCAAGTAGTCATAGGACAAGGGATATTAGTTTTAAACTGGAGGAGGGTCTATTTGGATTTGAAAGAATGGGTAAGGGATTTTTTTTTTATTCCATGATTTTGTAGCTTTAGAAACAAATAGACAACAGCTGAAAGATGATAATTTCTGTTTTCTTCGCAGAGGTCCCATGCTATTGTCAAGGCTGCTACTTGGACTGGAGATTTCCATCACAGCATTGACTGTTTCAGGGTTGTTTTGACCCTCAATCACAAGCTGGTAAGTACCATAGCCTAGTTAGTTGTGCTACTTATTTTTCTCTCTCCAAATACTTATGTGGTTATTTCATGTCAGGCTGCAAAGTCCTTTAACTGAAGGGTGGAAGAGCACTGGGTGGGTGCATCCCCAGCTTTCTGGCTCTGTGTCAATGACCCCTCTGACAATGGTAATTCTTAAACAATGCTAAGGCACAAGGAAAATAAGGAGGTGATTGGTGGTGGCCAAACCTGCCTTTGCCAGAGCAAATCATGCCTGAAAATTTTGCTTTAAAAACACAGAAGGAAATGTGTTCAGAGAAACAGGCATTATGTTCCCTCCAAAATACTTAAGAGTTAGAACTGAGGTCTAACTATGTTATGGTCTAAACATATTATGGGTCTGAGTTAGACCCATAATATACTTAGAAATAAAGAATAAAGTTGAGGGAGAACTGTTCTGAAGGTGTAGAAAAGTATTAATACTGGTACAGGACACAAGGATAATTTCAGACTTGAAGCCACATGGAAAAGTCACAAAAAGAAGGCAGAAGAGGAATGATGCCTTGTGTAAGAAGGAGGTAAGACATCTAAGTTGTTACAATCAATTTTGGTACTTTTAACTGAAGAGAGGGCATTGAAAATGAGAAAATAACAAACAGCAGGAAAAACAGGAAGCAAAAGGTAGGGTACTGCTGTGGTTGCAGCAGGAAGTGCATCACTGCAACTTTTTGCCTTCTCGTTTCCAGTAATGGAAATATTTTTTAGAAGGAGAACAAAAAGGCTTGTGGTAACAGACATACAGTGCATGTATATCACACAAATCTCACATGCAACAAGAAATAATATCAAGGTCTCATTAAAGAAGAACGCAGCACTTGATTTCTGATGCAGTTTTCATTTGATTTCTCATTCAAACCAATATTTTATTACCTTTTTGTTCAACTTATCTGCAGTTTATAAAGGCCCCTCTCATCAGAGCAGATAAGTAGCATCTGAATTTTTGGCAAAGGCTAAGTATCCACCAGATATTTATGAGATCATGGTAGGAATTTTTCAAAATGACTGTCTTTAAAATTATACCAGCTTCTTTTTTGTCATGTCCATATGCATATGATTATCACCCAGTTTTTTATGGGCAAAAAGGGGCAGTCAGCATGAGGGGCTTATTCTTGCAATGTTTAGGAGTTTGGGGAAGTTTATTTATTATTATTTTTTATAAACCTTGGACTAATGACAGGGGGATTCAGCAGTGGTATTTCCTAGGAATTTATACCTGACCTCTGTGATTCAATGTTATCATAAAATTCCCAAATGGGGGTACAAAATCATGTAAGAAAGTTTGCTGATGATTTAGAATTAAGGAATTACTTAGAGGAATAACACTGAAAAAAACCCATTGTGCTTCATATCTGCAGAGTATCTCATGATATTCAGTAGCTGGGTGGTGAAGTGGTAAATGATATGTTAGTAGTGTAAAATGACTTGCCTCGAAGAAAAGGCAGCCTTGGCTTTTTAAATCTATTTCTCTTTTTGCTCAGATTGTGGATGTGTAAGAAGATTCTGTGGTATCATTAGTGCAATGCTTAGTGGAGATGAAAACAGCAAGTGCTAGGAATGATTGAATTGCTAGGAAAATAATAGAATGTAGTGAGAGGAATTGTTACGTTGCAGCATAAATCCATTGTACATCTATATGGTAAGTATGACATGCAGGTCTATTCCCGTGAAGGCTGGCATGCTGGAAGTAAAGAGAAATGGTCACTGTTTTTCATAACAAGAAAAAAGGCAATGAAATCCTGTGGCAGATTCAGTGGTACATGCTGAACATTGGTGCCTGTCATTCCTTGGTATTGCATGCTGCAATTTCTCAACTCTCTTCTGCTCTGTGAAGAGTTATCTCCCCTTTTGGGATGGATTGAAAATCAGAGTTAAAGTGTAATATAAAGTATATTAACTACTTTATGGGGAAAGATGAGGTAGAATCTGATGTATCTTTACGAGACTGAAGTTCAGGGTGCACTTTTCCCTTTCCTGTGTGTGTTACGAAAGGTACAACACACAAGCACAGTGGATGTAAACTGCTGTTGCCTTGTGTTGTCATGAATTGTACAAGCCAGAAGTCTGCCTTTCCCTTTAGGTTTTTAAATGTGCACCCTCAGTAAAATAAGAAAATGGAGGATTTAAACCAGGGTATATGGCCTTTCATTTTTCTGCCCCACAGAGCTGTTTCCCCCACAGAGGAGAAGTGGCTTTCTCCCCAGTCCCCTCCTTGTCCGGGTAATTTTTTGCCTGCTGCACTTCCATGTGGAATGTGCTGAAGACTGAATCTTTGAGTCAGAGGGTAGCAAGAGTATTTTGGTCTGGAAGCCATTTCCCCAGCCTTTCTAGACTCTCCCAGAGTGAAGCACCCTTTAGTCCACTGTTTCATCCCATTGTGCTGAAATCAAACATGTATGCTTGTGGACATCTGTAGACCAGCGCTGACAATGTTGACAGTTTTGAAAATTGAAAACAAAACACCCAAAATATATCCCTGTGCTCATTGGAACAATGAGTTATAGACTGAATGTGTTTTTGTTTCTCAAACTGAAAAAAAAGAGCAGTATTTAGTAATAAGTATTGTTGGTGTCCCTGTTGGACCCTACTATTATCTTATTCCTGAAAAACTTGCTGAGGAAATTTGGATGTTACAAGAATGGGAGGATATGATTGCAAGCTCTGCTCCATCCTGTGTTGTTTTGGACCCTGGCCATCAGGAAACATTTTGTCTATCCCAGAGATGAAACACTTTCTCTGCAGAAGTAGTATTATGAGCAAGATGTGTAAATAATCTGTGGCAAGCAGTGACTTCGTTACAGAAAGGGACATCATCCCAACTTTTCCTTTCTTTGATGAAATTTTAAAGAGATTTCTACAAACCATGTGCCAGAGGGGAGTTTGCAAGGTTTGCATTGACCTACATAAACCCTAGTTGAACATAAAAGCAGATTAAAAGTTGTTTCACTCTGCTTCTGTCACCCTTTGTACTTTATCAACCACTGATCTTTATTCTTTGTTAATTCATATATGTTTAATGCAGCATTGCAAATATTTTTCCTCACGTCCTAGAGTATTCATAAAAATAAGGCTGGGTGAAAATATTTGAAAGAGCATTGTTTGTAATTTTCTTGCCTCTGCACAGCTGTGTGTCTAGAAACTGGAATCACAAGTTTTTCCCCTGCTGCAGAGGAATGGAAATAAATCATAATGCAAGCTCTTTCAAAAGAAATTAGGTGTCCTGGAGTATCTCAGATCAGGATACCATTTTGTTGCGTAGCTTGAGTTGTATTTCAAAAGATTGACTCTATATAGACGCTCACTTTTGTATCTTAACTAGTTATTTTACTGAATGTATCTAATTTGGATGAAAAATTATGTAGTTCACCTTATCAACTCATGCCATGGGTCAGTGGAGGGGAAGCAGGGGAATGACAGTTTGAAGCGAAGAGAACAGAAAACTTTGTGGAGGAAGGAAAACCAAGACTGCCACATTATCCTGCAACTAATACACTCAAGAATATGATATTGCAGGAGCAGGAATGAAATACTATATGAAAGGAAAAGTAATACCTTTGAAATAATTTTGGAAGACCAGCATTAAATCTATTGTGCAACTAAACGACCATGACATTGCAACTTTTTAGACACTCTTTCTTAAAGGCAGTTTTAATATGAAGTATTTTATGGTGGTTAGTGTTCATACTTTCTCTGTGAAATAGGGAAATATTAAGCCAAGGGTTCCATAGACTGTGAAGCAGAGAAGTTCTTCCAGATTGTGGAGCAGCAGCCACAGTGGAAATAAAAAGCCAGTAGAATTTCAAACCTGTTGGTACAACTTGGAGTGGAAAAACTGCCCTGTGAACCAACACCTAAGAATTTCCTCGACCTGGTTAGCTGCTTGCTGCTGCTTCTCTGGTGTTGACATTGGGTTAAAGGTAGCTAATGCTGCCTTTCTTCATGGTATTTGCTGCAATTGCTGCAGTGTTTGCCATCATGTAACAGAGTGGAGATGGAAATGTCTGAGGGACAGACCGAGTTAAAAAATCGATCAGGACAACAACAGTTCTTCTGGACCTTATTTTCTTTTCTGTTGTTATCTCCTGGTCTCATTCCCACATCCTTCCATATTTTATATCCTCCTCCAATAATAGTGTAATATATGAGGTAAAAGCTTTTATCAGGCTATCTGGAAGTGCTCTGCAATTGTTCCTTGTTGTAAAAGTGTTATCAGACTCTTTCTATGAGCCTCAGGTTGCAGGTGTATAATTGCATTTTGGAAATAGGGCAGGCTCAATTGTCTCATTATGAGGGAACTGGAAGATCTGTCTCACAACAGTCACTTTTCATCTCCATCTAAGCCTCTTCCCAAAACTTCTTGTCCAAAGGAACACAGGGATACCCTGTAAGTCCTCCTGAAGAGTCATCCTTCCCCAGCCTACCCAGCAAATCATGTGGTCTCCATGTTGGATGGATTGCTTTACTTGCACACATGGAAACAAATACTGCTCCTGTGTTATTTTTAAATTAATACAATTTTCTGAGTTTTTAAGGAACTTTACCCACTGAAATGACTGCAAAAATTTTTCTTAGCTACTCAGAGTCTTAAGGTTTTATCATCTGGTCAAGTCAAAACTCCCTTCATATTAATGACTGCAGGCACTGGGTCCCTCATAGGACTCAAATTTGGGGCAAGAACTGATGTCTTGCATCAAAATATTCTGATTTGTGTACCACTACAGGAAAGTAGTAGACAGCAGTGCAGTTATTGAATGATCTCAGAGTTTTCAAAGCCAGTGAAAATATCGGTGTCAGATTCTTTTAAATCTTCCCTTACTACTACCCAAAACATTCATTTCCAGTGCTTAATGATCACAGATGGATATCCAGTTTAAACATGGGGTAAAAAAAAAAAAAAGCTTTCAATACAAGCTTTACCTCTGTCATCACATCTGTCTGCCTTTTAGGCAGGCAGTGTATTTATCCTTAAAGTCCTGTGTTTGCAAAGGTGCCAGTCATGCTCTATTAGTCCTCTCTAATCTCCATGCATGCACTTAGCTGAGAGCGTAACACAATATTTGTTCTTTAATAATTTTAAATTTGGGGTTTCTAATGAGTTCCAGGGTCTTAGTCATTCTGTTTTCACCCTAAACACCTTGGTCACTGAAACTGTAGATGGTGACATAATCTATGAGGCTTATTTGAGTTTCTTTAACCTATATGCTTATTTAAGAAAGGGGGGAAAGGGCAGCAGTGGAAAAATGTAATTTACTAAATCCAAAAGGTTAGTGAATTCTCTGAATTTTGATATCTGAAAAGAAATTAAAACATTATTAGGTATTTTTCTAAAGTAACTTGGTGTTAAAAGGGGCTTTCTGGAAACAATCTCATAATTATGATAGAGCCTGTGGTAAGCTGGATACTCTGGTTTTGGTTTTAACCTCATCCCACCATGTGGCCTGATTTTCAGTGGCTGAAAATACTCCAGGGCTTGCTGGAAATCCCCTTTATTTAGGGGTTGTATGGAATCTCAACAAATTGTTTTGTGATAACACTGTCACAGAAACAGATAGTTCCTGCCTTCCTGCCTTCCTTCCTGCCTTCCTTCCTTCCTTCCTTCCTTCCTTCCTTCCTTCCTTCCTGCCTTCCTGCCTTCCTTCCTGCCTTCCTTCCTGCCTTCCTTCCTGCCTTCCTTCCTGCCTGCCTTCCTGCCTGCCTTCCTGCCTTCCTTTCCTTCCTTCCTTCCTTCCCTCCCTCCCTCCCTGATTCCAACCTCCCAGGGATGTTTTAGTCATCCTCGAGATGAACCCTGTTAATTTCAGTGCAAACAGAACATGAGTAAAGCTTAATTTCCACCAAAATCAGATTAAAGAAGGATTCTTTAAATGCTTTCAGTGTAAGCCCTCTACAGCTGTCAGGCTATCTGTCCTTTTCCTTAGAAAACTGTGCAGTGGCTGCAGAGCTCATGAAACTGTGATGTGAGAAAAATAAGGATGTAGAAGTGGTGTAGTTGAGAATAGGATTTTTAGCTTGTTTATTCCAAATCATAGGATTTGTGATAGCAATCAATTTATTAAAAAAAACAAAAAAAAACCCAAAACCCCCATCTGTTTCCAACCTGTACTTTCCCCCTTTAGTGAAAGCTGTGTGCATCCCCAAAAATATCCAGGGAATTCTCTAAAAGTCTGGGAATGTTTCATACATTTTCAGGTTTGAAAAAAATATATTTCTGTCTGTCCTTAGTTGTTAAGTATCTCTTAACCTAAGAGAGAGGTCAGGGATGATCAGTGTATTCTCTGCTGCTTCAGGAAAATGTAGTTAATCTTTATTTGGGTTTTAAATCTCACAAAGACTACCAGGTTTTAGAAAAATTCTGTCTTTTCTGACTTCAACCTTGTGGATTTTTAAGGGTTTTTAATATTACATGGGAGGTGGGCATTTTATATCATAACCTAGTGATCAGGAGTGGGACTTGTTTCTAATGACGTGAGACTAAGGAGAACAGAATGCCTTTGTTAACAGAGAATGAATAAATAGCTGAAGGATGTAACTTTTCATTAGTGTGGTATTTTAATGTGTAGCTTCCATGCATTAAGTATTCAACCAGGTACCTTTGGGGATGCCAAAACACTGCAAATGGATCTATCCACTGGTTTTAATGGAATAAAGCAAAGATAATTTTGTGTTTTTAATGCTATTCTTTAGTGAAAAAAGAGCACAACTTGCTTTGATTTAAATGCAAAACCAAGATCATGCTTTATGTTGTGATTCCTGACTTGGATAATGATTTTCTGCTCTCCCAAAAGACTATGCAGCATTCTAGTAGAAGTAACATTTGCAGGTGACATATACACAATTTAATTTTTTTTTTTCTGAAAGGCCCAGGATTTGGTTAAAACAAGGTAGCTAAAACTGATTTGATTTAGAGGTTCCTAAGAGTTGTTAGACCTCTCTAAACTTTTCACCACACAAACACATAATCTTAAATACTTGCTTCGCTGTGGCAATTCTAGGTATCATAGAATCTAGTTCTAGATACCATAGAATCATAGAATGGTTTGGGTTGGAATGGACCTTAAAGATCATCTAATTCCAACCCCCTGCCATGGGCAGGGACACCTTCCATTCGACCAGGCTGCTCAGAGCTCTATCCTACCTGGTCTTAAATATTTCCAGGGATGGGACAGCCACAGCTTCTCTGGGCAGCCTGTGCCAGGCCTCACCACCCTCACAGTAAGGACTTTTTTTTCCTAATACCTAATCTAAACCTATTCTCTTTCAGCTTGAAGTTTGAAGGTTTTAGTTTGAAGGCCTAGTATCACAGCAGAATTACCCAACACTGTGGTGTCATTCCTTTAACCATATCCTCTTCCACATCCTTCAGCTATTCTTCAGTATACATCTCAAGCAAAGGGCCATTACTATTTAAGGCTTAACACTTAACACTGCATTTATGTTTGGAAAATTAGTAATTTTTCTCCACATTAATATTTCCAAATGCTTCAGTACTGTCTGTGTTCTTAGGACAAGGGCTGTATTTCTCCATGGCTGATGTGTCACTGCTTCCTTGCAGGAGGACTGTGGAGCCCAAGAAGGTAATCTGAGGGGAGATTTCTCTGATGCCCTAGAAGATCAGAAGGGACATTCCCAATGTACTCTGCACACCCACGCTTGGGTGTACCAGCTCAATCCAGATGGAGTTCCTGCTACGTTTGGTGGAATTATTCTGTTGGATGGCATATCCACAAAGATGGGGTTTGTAACAAGACCAGAACTGTGTGGTAAGTCCATCAGCTGTCCCCCCATTGAAGTTTCTCAGTGAGCTAGGCACACATGACTACACGCAGCGGTTTTTTCCTTCCCACGCACAAAACCTCTGTGGTAGGTTGTTCAGTGAGTTGTGACACGTATTAATGTTGTTGGCCTCTGATGTTGTTGTGATGTTCCTTTTCTTGGGGGCTGACTGCAGCAATGCTATCTGAAAAGTTTTCCACCAAACTCAGAGAGAATTTTCATTAAAGCTCTCTCCAGTTTAGTCCCTCAAGCATGGGTGTCTTTCTACTCATGAGTGCAAGCAGCAACAGGAAGCAATAAATCCCTTTGAATAATGTGCCAATGCTCTACTGTTACATAACTGTCATCCCTAAGTAGAATATGCCTATTTACCAACTAAAGAATATTGGTAAGGATTTAAGGCATTTAAAAATAATTCTGTTGCTTCCAAAGTTTGGATCATTGACCCTTAACCTGAAAACTGCTTTTACAAATGTCCTCCAGGGAACATATTGAGTACTTAACATCCCCTATGAAAATGACAAAAAATTGCATACCAAAATACAAGGATTAAGGGCCAGAGCCATGACAGATTTAGACTTGGACAGGGATATGAAAGCACCTCAGTGAATTTTTTTTTTACAAATATACACTGTGTGACCACAAGTAAAAGCATGACCTAATGAATTGTTCAATACTTTTTTTAATAGTAGAATATTGTCATGGGCTTGCAATGCTTAAAGAACTGTGAAGTTTTGTTACTGAGGAACATAGGGTAGCTACAAGAAGCTTCATGCAATAAGCTTGTACCAGAAAGGATAAACCAGATTTTGTTGCAAAGGGCTTGGATCTTTCATGGAGCTACAGGAATATGGGCAGCTGGGAGAAGAACTTATAACCCCTTTCTTAGCCTGTGAACATCTCTCTCCTGTTTATAACTCCTACTGCTAGTGCTGGTTGGTTGGTTTGAACTTCTTGATATGGGATAATTCAAGTGTGTACTCAATATGCAATTTTATCATCCTCTGCCTCTGGATGTCTGATTAAGCATGACTGGTTGTGACTGGGATTTTAAATACTAGCAGACTTCCCAATTACCTCAATTATCTTTGCCCCAGGAATGACTGCTATTTCCAGGCACGCATCCTGTTGCCCACAGTTTCTCACACAGGTTTTTCTGGCACCATTCTTACAGTAATAGCCCTTAGCACAGCACACTACTGACTAAAAACTATCCTATGGTACCTCCTGAGTACACTGCAGCACTGACACACTTTCTGCATGCATTTTCTAACTCTTCTGCTTCCACTCTATTTTAGGAATATTCAGAAACTTCATTTTATTTAAGATTTATTTTAAATTATAGCAGTCATGCATATTGCTTAGAACACATTCTATCCAGAAAGCATTTCTTGTGGTTTCTTCTCTGAGTAAATAATTCATCTGAAAAAGGGAATTTATGAAAAAAAAAATAGACTATCACAAACTATTTACAGTAAAACAAGTAGTGAGATGTGTAAAATTATTTCTGTTCATGTCTCTGTTCTAGTAGCTCTTCTGTGGAACATAATTTATCTGCAAAACTATGGGTAAATATGAAAAATATTTTATTAATTTCAAATATATGCCCTGTTATGTCATTTTGTAGAGAATGTTGCCTAAACCATATGAGACATACCTAAGTTTCTATGCCAAGATCTGTAGTAATACTTTGGCTTGTAATGCCTAAATTCCCATTTCCTGAAGCAAGAGCTGGGTCCTAAGAAATTAACCCAAGAGAACATTTTACTTGCACTTGAAACCACCAGGAGGGTTTTTTTTTTGTGGTTTTTACTTTAGAACAGAACTTTCTTCTTATATTCAGTCCTTAAATATGTAACTCATATGTAAAACCAGCTGAAATTATTGTTTAGATTTTGAGAGCCCTTTGCAGACTTTAGACATGCTGCAAACACATGCAAGTTGTTGCATGACAGTGAAACAACAAAAACAAAACCACAGCCTAATTTTTCTTTCAGTCATTACTAACACTGATATCCCCTTTCTCCCCAAGAGAAATCCATAGTGAAGTATTAATAGGAACATGCCTTTGACTAAACATCTTCAGATGTAAGCAATAGCCTTTTAAGTTTGGATAAACATTAAAAAAAAGAGAAAAGTGACTATTAATAATAGAGTTCAAATTGATCAAGGAAAGGCATTGCAAACCTAAGCCAGGAAATTATTGTGAATTTTCAGAAGGTGTCGGTTTTGAAGTAGTATAATCTTCTGTTTTCTTTCAGAGTGAAACAGAACCTGTCTCCCTCTGCTGGTTTTCAGAGAAAAAAAAAAAGGTTTTATAGATACTAAAAAAACCCTGGCTGCAATTTTGAGACAAATTACCAGTTATTCCAAAATTAACTCTTAAAACTTATTGCCTTTAAATTACAGAGGTCATCTTGAGGCTATCAATGCATTGATTAGATGAGGATTGGTAGATTTTTTTAGTGGTTACTGTGTTTAGGCTTCGTTCCTCAGTATATTTAATATGATTTCTTTAAGAAAATATAGTGAGATAAATATATACATATACATATACAATAACAAGATAAAAGCTGTTTTGTCTTTAATTCAAACCACTGAATCGTGCAGCTATGCTAAGAGCTGCCTCATACTGGAATTGTAGTTGCATGATTTTTGTTTCCTGCATAGTCTGAGTTGGTCTACTTTCAAATCCAAGCTTTGTTTTGCAGTCCACACCCCAATGAATGAAATCCTGGGAAATTCCATGCTGCACAAAGTGGTTGTGGGTTTTTTACCATGTTCTGGTACATGGCATGGATTCTGTGAAGAGGTTTTTGTCCTTGGTATGTTCCTGTGTCTTCCTATTGTCTCAGGAAGCACATTTATCCTTTAATAATCCCTGTGCTCCTACTAACAATTTGTCATTTACAAGAAGGATGTTCTAACAATAGCCATTAAGTTTATTCCTTCCAGTTAGTTAAAGGCAAGCAGCAGTTCAGTAGATCAAGGCAATTCACCTGTTAGATTTGGGGGGCAGATAAATGCATTTGATGCTGAGAAGAAAATTAAGAAAATGTTGGCTTTAAAGGGATTGTTTTTGTAGTTATTCTACCTCTTTGTTTCGATGGGGGGGTTGGTTTTTTTTGGGTTTTGTGTGGTTTTTTTTTTTGTTTTGTTTTGTTTTTTACTTCCCATGTATTATAGTCACCACAACACATTTGTTAAGCTTTGTTACGTGTAGATGTCCTTTCGATCTAGTATACTTCAAGCTTCCTTATATTCTAAATATTGTTTAAAAAGCATCTACCAGTGGCAGTTTATCATATTTCCATTTAATACCAGTGTCAATACTGTTAGTTACACAAGCGGATTTGGTTTTGCATATACTGTGTATCAGTTCTTTTGGGATGTTTGACTATCAGCGTAGTGAATACAGCACTTACTCTATCCAAATATTTGACCAAATTCTCTCATTTATTCTGTCCGTGGTATGCAATTTAAATTTTCATTAAAATGTTATTACATAAATTGTGGTTTTTTTTCACAAGATATAGTTTTATCAAGTGAAAATATCATTTTTGTCATAGTTTTATCTCCTGAAAACTGTCAGGGCAACTGTGGCATTTGGTCTGTGTATCACAGACAAGACACACAGGAACAAGACAGTGAGGCTGCTGAGACACACACCTTGTGCATAGCTTTTGCATGGGCACATTAATAACTTCCTGTATGAGAAACACTTTAAAGCTGGCGTCATTTCTGCATGTGCGAAGGGATAACTTGTAATCATCCATTCCTAAGCAAGTCTGCAGGCTATGCCATTGTTCCTTTCTTGACTCAGCTCTCCAGGGAATAATGTCACTTTGCCTGGAAGCTGAGCTTCCAAGGCCAAGCAGTTGTCTTTCTTGAAGGGGAACTGCTGTGGCTGCCCAGCTGTGGAGAGGCTACGTGGCATCTGACATACAAATGCTCTGTCTAAAACTGGCTGGTAGCACTTCCAGAGTACACCTGATAATTGGTACTTGGGTAATGTGGATGTAGCTGAGAAACAGTGAAAGCAGAGGCAAAAGTACCTGTGTTGGAGTTGCTCTTCAGTGCAAAGTGCTGGTGTGTATCACAAATAGTGTGGCCAGCAGGACAGTGATTGTCCCCCTGGAGCCCACACTGGTGAGATGGCACCTTGAATCCTGTGTCCAGTTCTGAGCCTCTCAATTCAGGAAAGACATTGAGGTGCTGCAGCTAGTCCAGAGAAGGGCAACAGAGTTGGTGAAGGGTCTGAGGAACAGCTGAGGGAGAGGCTGTTTAACCTGAAGAAAAGGAGGCTCAGGGGAGACATTATTGCTCTCTATAATGCTGAAAAGAGATGGTAGCCAGGTGAGGGTGGGTGGGTCTCTTCTCTCAGGACAGGACAAGAGGAAATACCTCTAGTTGTGCCAGTGGAGGTTCAGGCTGGACATCAGGAGCAATTTCTTCACTGTTGTCAAGTACTGGAACAGAGTGTCCAGGGAGGTGGTGGAATCACCATCCCTGGAGGTGTTAAAGAATTACTGGGCATGGCACTGAGTGCCATGTCTAGTTGACAGTGTGGTGTTCAGACAAAGTTTGGGCTCACTGGTCTTGGAAGTATTTGCCAAACTTAATGATTCTGTGATTCTGTGAAAGCCAAGGAAGGAATAACACACTCAGTTTGTATTCAGTGTGGTAATATGAAATCAGTGCCTATTTAACATGAAGTACCTTCAGAATACCTTTCAAAAACGAGATAGTGCTAAAAAGGATGGGGTTGTTTTCTTTAAATATGGAATAGCAAGAATTTTTTTTACAAGAAAGGAACAGTTTCCAAGTAAAGGCACAGGCTTTACTAAGTTCTTGCACTTATAGTGACACCAATAGGCAAGTTTGATAATAGTCTAAAATTCTTCAGTAATCCACAGAATGAACCACATCATCTTTCCTATCTCAACTAGTAAGATTCACATTTGACCTTCTGTCACATATTATGTAATAACATGATGGAGATTGGTCAGTCAAATAGCCATGATCATGGAATCATAGAATGGCTTGTGGAAGGGACCTTAAAGATAACTCATTCCAACATGATCTTGTTGGAAACTGTTGGGTGTGGCAACTGCCTTTTGTTCAGACTAAGCAGGTTAATGCTCCTTTACTTAGCGCTGGATGAAACATCAACAAATTATTATCCCAGGACTAAACCCTATGGCCAGTGAGTCACAAGTGCAGTTAGGAACAGTTTAATGTGACCTGTACCTGAAGGGGAAAGCACAAACACGTGGAACTGGCTGGCAGCAGGATTCCCTGTCAGAAAGACAGTGTGTCTCTGTAAAGAATCATTTACATTTAATTGCTCCAAGTACAGTGCTCTCCTGGCCAGGATCACCACAGGAGCCCAGCAGGGGAGGTGGCCAGGAGACACGACTGTGAGGACAAAAAGTCTAAAATGCAGCCTGCAAAGAAGGTGCATTTGTACAGACTTTCTGGAAAGGAACCTTGAGCTTTCTTTTTTTGAGTAGATTTCTTCTACCGATGCTCCACTCTGTTCAAAGTTGGAGCAGAATTTGCTTACTGATTGTTAAAACTGGAATGGCATTAGAAAGGGTTGATTTATACTCCTAATAACTGTCAGCCTGGAAAGTTCCTGGTGACTTAGATCACAAGGGTGGTAAGAACTCTGGTAATTTTTTTAATCTATGTAATTAAAGTCACGTCTGTGATGATTCTTCAGGGACACATTTTGTGTCAGTCTTCCAAGTCCCCATTTTGCTCATGTTGAAGTTACCTGCAAGGGCTTTCATTGACCTTAATGGTGTCAAGTTCTATCCAATAGAAAATGCTTAGATGCTAAAACGAAGGTAGTAGTATATCCACAGTAAAAATGTGACTGCCAGCAACGTATTCTTGACTAATTTTTGATAATTAATTTATATTGTAGATTCCAAATTGATGTGTCTTCTTTTCACATATCTTGTTTGCTTCATAAACTGTTTTGTATTTTTTGGAATTTCAGTGTGCTGAAAGTGCAGAATAAAGTACCAATACGCATAAAGTGAATTCTTCGCTTCTTTTAGGTAATCCTTGAGTGGATGAAATAAAAAGTTATTCCCTCTGGAATTCTTTTACACCTACATTAAAAAGAATACCTCTACGTTTAAAAGTCCATGACAACTTTTAATTTGATCTTATGAAAGGGCCACTGTCTAAACTTTGTATGAAATCCCACGTGCAATACTTTTGGGCATACCTAAAGCATTTCGTTCTTTTGAAGTTATTGTGAAGGTCAAACCAAAATATTTGCTCGTTGTGTTGGTATGCCAGGAAGGTTGAAGTCGACAACAGGGATCTGCCTTTGCCCGCCGAGTGGCTTCTTAAGTTAGTAAAGCAAAATTCAGTGTAGTGGAACCTGTTCCAAACCTCCGGTGTTTGGAACGATGCGATGGTGGTGTTCATCCCTGCAGTCCAGCCCCACGTGCTGGGGTGGGGGCTCCCCGGCTTCTCCAGCGTCACTGCCCGGCCCCGGCGTGTCCCGGCCCTTCCCCCGCTGCCGGGGCTGAGGAAGTCCATTGTGTCCGCGGCGAGGCTCCAGCCCCCCCCCGACGGACATTTCTGGTGCGTTGGGCAAGTTCCCAGTCATGCCGAGCATTCCTGGGAAGATGGGGCGATAAGGGGAGGAAATGACGGAGAGTCACCCCAGCGCACCCGGCCCGCGGCCCCCCCAGACGTTCCCGGCGGGCCGGGCTCTCTGCGAGGGCTCAGGTGAGGCGGCCCCGGGGCCGGGCCCGGCGCAGCGCCCGCCCCGCTCCGCTCCGCCCCGCGCGGCCGGGCGGAAGTGAGCGCAGCGCGGCGGAGCGGGGGGAGCTGCCCGCAGCCTGGAGCGCTCCCGCCGGGAGCAGCAGGGACCAGGGGAAATGGCCGAGGTAGGCGCGGGGAGCCCCGGGGGTCGGGGCGAGCCGCGGGCCCCGCGCCGTCCCAGCCTCGCTCTGCCGGGGACCGCTGGCTCCGGTCCCCGCCGTGCCCCGCTTCGCCCGCCCTTCCCGGGGGTCTGCGCGACCCTCGGCCTCCGGGCGCGGCCTCGGCGCGGTCCCGCGGCCGCCGGTGCCGTCCCCGCTGCCGGGCGGCACCTGCGAGCGGCGGGCCCGGGGCCGGACAGCGCTGTCCGCACGGCCCGTCCCGCTCCCGCAGCCGTGCGGGCTCCCCGAGCCGGGCGGCGGCGGCGGCGGGGCTGCCTGCGGGAAGTGCTCCCAGCCGGGAACTGCGTGTCCGGAGCGCTGGGGCGCGGAGCCGTGCGGAGCTGCTGCCCGCGCTCCGCAGGTGCCAGAGGTGCTTTTTGGACCCGGGAGGTGAAGTCTCCGGGGTGGCGGAGAGCTGTCACCGGCGGGGAGCTCGGGAGGTGCCCGGCGTAGGGGGCACCTTGGCGGTCGCTGCAGAGACCCACCAGGTTTACATTTACTTTTTGTTCATCCCCGTGGTGGCTTTGGAGTGGGTTTGCTCACCCCGGGTTGGTTAGTTGCTGTGGTTCCCGAGAAGTTGGATGTTTACAAAGCTGATCCCTAAACAGCTCTGCTGTTTCCTCCGGCAGCTTTGCCGGTATTTCTGGTGATACATGGGAGTTGGTGACTGCCTTGCTCTTCTTTGCTCGATCTAGTTCGTTATTCTGTGCCAACACAATAAAAAAGGTACTCCTGCACGTTTGTTAGTGCAAGTAACCTCCCACTTCAGCTATGCTGTTGTTGGGGGAAGGATGAGGTATCAAGATGCAGTTAAAAGAAAAGGGTTCGGAAGAAAAGGAGATTCTGGTGGTTTTTCTACTCATTGTATTACTTATCACAAGCCTGATAGTAAAGCATAGCACAGCTAAACTGATTTTAGGGTAGAGGAGAGATGCAGGGGTTTTAACTGGTAACACTGCGTGTTTAATGCAGATCTCTTCCCAGAGGGAACTGAAAACTTATGAAAAAATGTCTGGTGTTTGTACAAGATGTTGTGCAATACTTGGTTTGAATATAAGCCGTGTTCAGGAGTGGTAGTGATGGATGATTTATGAAGAATCCAAAGGGGAAGCAGAAATGGGGCAGGGGAAATGAAATCAGACAGACGAAAGTATTTTTTTTCATATGGCTTTGTTGGCTTTGAAAGCAGTTGTGTGCTTCATTCCCCCAACATGAGAGTGGGCCTGTAAAAAACTTCATGCATCTGTGAGGAAGAGAAGTTGCTTAAATTGGCCTCATTTAGCACATTTGTGGGAGGGGGAGAAAGGGATTGTAATTCCCACCAAGTTCTGTTTGTTTTTTGGAGTTGTGTTTGTTCTTTTGTAAAAGTGAGTTGGAGCAAAACTAGTAAGAGTAAGGGGACAGTGAAAGAAAGTTGCATAGAAGATAAAGGCAGAAGGAGAGAACACAGGCAGAAATAACAAATACTTGAAGTTAAATGACCTTTTGTGGAGGGGACCACAAACCAGACAAGTAAGAAGTTATTTCGAGTCTCATCTTCTTAAATGGTGTGCTGTATTTGACTATTCTTTTACATCTCTTAGAGATGCTTGTTTTTGAAAAATACAAAGGAAATCTCAGGAAATACTTAAAATTGTGATTGACTTAATAAAATAAATTTGTCTTAATTACAGTGCAGTAATAATCCTGATTTATATATTTGAGGTTCCTTTTTCCTGTGGGTTATTGCTGTCATCCCTGTGAACTCGAACATAAAGGTTCATCAGGACATATAATCATTGCATTGAAATTGATAATTTAGTTATTTTTATCTGATTTGAGTAGCTCTATGTACTAACAAAGAAAATTGAATGCCTTAAATGGAAGATGATGCATTTCAAAATATTAAGTAAAAACAATTTCTGATTTTGTGTTCCTTTGTTTCTGACTTCTCAAACTAAATTGAAACTGGTGATATTTCTTTGTTAGTGTTGGTGTTGTCTCCAGCTGCCTAGCTGGAGACGCTTGGATTAAAATGTTTAAGAAATGCTGAGGTGATGTTTTGGAGGGCTTTTTATGTTGTCTTTTATGTTTTCTTAGGCTTTGATGTGGGACCAAAACCAGAAAGTATGAGGTTATTTAGGAAAATGAATGCTAGATTTGAACTTTATTAGAGCAGGATTGCATGTTGTTTGTATTTTAAACTCTTGAATAATCTTAAGGCTGTCTTATGGGAGCTTTGAAAATTGCAGCGAAGTAGCACTGGTGAGTAGGCCAGTGTAAGTCCAACACTGACATGACTAAAGTTCATAAAATATAATGTCAACCCTAAAGACATGACATTCAGGTAAAGATCTTCCTTTTTTGTTTGTTTGTTTGTTTGTTTGTTTTAGTAGTATTGCCTTTTAGTGTCTGCAGTCAGTACAGAAATCATTTGGTATTTGTTTTTAGAATAATGCAACAAGCGTAGAAGTGAGAGAGTATTGCACAAATGTAAGTTGTTTGCTTTATGGATGTGTAACTGTGTAAACATATCATTCTATTTTAAGCAGAAGATGTAGATGTGTAATTAATTACCAGAACCAGGGTTCAGTCTTTATCAACAGTGGTCAATAAAATCAGTCATCTAATACAGCATCATCCAGCCCCTTTGTAGGTGAGGAAGTTGGTGTGATGTAAGTTTGTGAGAAGAATGATGGAGTTGTTTCCAGACTGGACTGGGAAGGGAAGGAGGAAATGTTTCAAAGCATGCCAGTAATGATAAATCTCACTTAAGCTATAAAATTTTTAGAATTAAATGCTTTCGTCAAAGCTCACATTAAAAAGGTTATGAGAACTTTTACTTCAATCTGTAACTTTGTAGCAACTTGAAAGTATTTCCTTAGATTAAGCTGTACAAGTGATGGCCACTCCAGAGGGAGAAGGTATGTCTGCATGTTTCATGTAACTTGTAATTTGAAGTTACAAACAAAACATCACTTACAAAAACCCAACCACAACTTGCAGTGTGTGGTGTGTGAGGACCTTGTGGTGTTTGTGCTAAGGGAATGTCACTGGTTCAGATCTGGAGGTTGGTTGGTGCATTGTGACCCAGGAGAAATAATTGAAGTTGTAGGCTTTAGTGTTGTAGTTGATGTCTGTAGGGGACTGATCAAGAACAGGTCATCAGTAAGTGATCCATCTTCTGCTTAGGTTGCAGTCACAGCAGAGGAGCGGAGCGTGGTGACAGTGCTGTTATAAGGTGAGAGCTGGAAGTTTACCCGAGCTCAGCATCCATCTGAATGAATTCCTGATGAAAAAGTCCATCAAGAGTCTTAATCTTAAAGAAGTTGCCTCAGGATTCAGGAAGTACTTGAGTGCCAAATCAGTGGAGACTAGAAGGGTATTTTGAGGAAGTGTTTGTGTTGGTTTAGCTTTTTCCTATTGGCATTTCCAAAGCCACCTTTAGAGACAAGATAAGGAGGAGATGAACCTTTGGTCTGAGTGTAGCCACCCTGTTCAATTCTCTACCTGTGTATTGTAAAAACACCAAACCCAAATGAACCCCATAATTGTTGAATCAATGCACATAATAAGCATTTAGTAATTTCTAATGGATAAAACATGGAGGTACATGTGAATGATGCATTTGTTCTGTCAATTAGTAATCAGCAATTCTGCTTGATCTCCTGTGAATATGAGGTGTGTGACTGAGAAGCATCTGCTGGTTATAACTGAAACTGTGCAAGTTTCCTGCCTTGGGGGGAAACTCAGCTGCTGAAACAAGTGGTGGAAATAATTTGGCTACTGCAGCAGAATTGCATTAGGTTAGGCTGGTAGGGTGATACTAATATAGTGATACAGAGTTAAGTCGGGGCCAGAGCTGAGGTGTCAATGTTTCCTCTCCATGCATGTTTTTGATGATGTTCTGTTGAAGGTGTGTGTTGTGCACTGCTGCAAAGGGAGTAAAATGGGATCTTTGTGGTGGAGTATTGTTTTCATCTCCCTGTGTTAACAGCCTCTTGTACCTTGCATCATGAGTCTCCTGCATTTTGCTGTGTTTTCAGTGTTCTGCCACATTAGGAGGGTGTCTGCAGGGCTTACTTCAGGCACATAATTTAGGAAAATTGGGATTTTAACATGGCCCTCTGTCCATGCTGCAGAATATTACAGAACTATATGGAAGGTCTTTGACCATCTCTGTTATGGTAATTAAAGCAGACAGCACAGATGTTTCTTTCCTCTTTCTCTGTTCTACCTACACTAGATGCTTTCTATGGTTTTGACAAAATTGGATATGTAGTTGAAAATGTTGTCTGTCTTCTGTTTAGCACCACTGGGATTGGGATTAATGGAAGTACTAGTTTAGCTACATGCTTCAGGTAATTTGTCATGCTCTACTGGGGTCAGGCCCTACACTGCATGAATAACTAAGGTCCCTTCCAGTCTTAATTGTTTCATGACAGTGATATTCCAGAATAAAATTACTTTGCAAGTCAGGAATTACTGCACCAATTATTCAGATGGAGAATCAAAATATTTGGCATAAATCACTTAAAGAATAGGAAAAAGCCTCCCCTTAAGCCAGCAGCTAATGTTGATTCTATATGAAAGTTTGTATTGCGTGAGTGTTTTCAAGTAGCCTTCAAGTAGCAGGATTGGTGGAGGGATTGTGTACGTCAGGGTGATGTGGAGAAAAGCACAACTTAAGAGGTGTCTGTAGAGCAAGGGAACCAGTACAAAGTTTTTAAGACCAAGATTTTGAGACAGGAGGAATGGAATTGAAAGCATTATTCTGCAAGGAGAAACATTGCAACAGAGCTAGAATTCCTAGCGTTTGTCAAACAATATGGGTAATAAGCTTGGCTGTAAGGCATGGAAAAAACTATCTTGGCCAAGTGCATTGGTATGAAACAGCCTGGGATGCCATCAGTTTCATTCTTGCTCTTTTCTGGTACCTGCATGCAGAAGATACTGTGCAGGAACAGAATAGAAGGATGCTGTTAGAGAGCTGAGAACAGGATAGGGAGAAATACAGGGATGTGAAGTTTGGCGAGTAGTCGTACAGCTGATGAAACTGGTGCGTGTCTTCTGCTGATTGGCCTTAAGGACTTCTTCCTATGATTCAATCATTTATAAAGTTTATCCTGATGATAAATCTGCAGTGTCCAGTTATATGGGCTCATGCTACAGTTTTCTTCTAGCTGTGGCACCTACTGTCCTTAGCAGGTTCAGGGTTTTTGTTTTTATGAAACTTATATAGAATTAGATTATCTTTATGATCCCCATCTCTTAACAGACCTAAATGGAATCCTAATAGCAGAAATGTGCTGAGTAAGCGTGGAAATCTGCTGTACCAAATCTGCATGTATCCGCATCTACTACATGATAGAAGGGCTTGCAGTGGCCGGCCAGTGGTGCAAACCATTACAGAGGAAGAGTGTGGCCGTGGGAAACACATGATCTGTAGGTATCTGTTGCTGCCCTTACTGAGATCTGGCTGGAACATCATGACAGATGCATCCATGCTTTGTCTCTCTTGAAACATTGATCAAAGCCTGAAGATTCAAATTTAACAGCAGCTACACAGTGTGCCATATCTACTAATGATCCTCTGCACAGTGTCCTGGGTGAAAATTGATTTCAATAGTTCATATATTTTTATAAGCACTGAAACAGCTGAGGTTGGATTTTTCAAGGGATTTGTTGCTGATGTTGAAAGACCTTAAAGGCTGAGACTTCCTGTTCTAGTGCTAGAAACATCCTTTCCTTTCCTAGCCCTTGAGATCAAAGGTTTTATGATGAAATTGTACTTTTTAGACGTAAATGAAATTTCAAAATCACAGTTAAAAGATGCGGTTCCTGCTTAGGTATTTATGGTCTGGATGATTTGAGCAAAACAAATTAAATGAGTGTTGGTTCAGGGTGTGTGCCAAATTAAAAATTGCACCTGTATTTGAGCTAGTGAAATTCTTTGAAGCTTCTGTAGGTATGAGCTGAAACAAAATTGATTCCATTTTCTTGTTAAATGTGTTAATCTCATTTGTAAGGAGGCACTTGCTAATTTTGCTAAAATGACTGCATTAAAGAAACTACTAAGTTTTTAGTGGAAAGATAGCGTGATAGAACTGTATAGCTTTAACACTGACCTTTCAGAGCTGTTTGTTATTGAGAAAACCTCCAGTTTAAACATAACATTATTTAAAAAGAGTAACAGCCTTACTTCAAGAAGTCCTGTCATGAGTATGTGCTCAGTGTTTTCTCACTTTGTAGCAATGTGAATGCATCTGGCAGGGAGGGCTTCTGAACATCAAAGTTCTTGTGACTTTTTTCTTTCTTTTCTTTGCTAAGGAGTTTTCCTGCTGTGGCAAATGTCTGGCTATGGATTCCTTTGCTGATGATTAGTATTTTCCACAGTATATTACTGCTGTCCTATTTTGCTAAGTTTTCCCTGGTTTCCCATAAAACTGCTACTAGCTCTGGTATGCAGGCAAGATTTGTTAATTCGTAAGTTAGCTATGATTCAATGTGGCAAATGCTTCAAGTATTTTTAGTTTTGTTTTCTTTAATGGCAAAAGAACCTCAAAGTTACTTTGAAAATTGCACTTGTTTTGAGGAAGCGCTGGCTACTGTATGCCAGGGCCTTACTTTATAAGGAATGCAGGAAATGGCCTGACTTGTTATCGTTGCTTCTGTATTTAGTGCTTGGACTCCAGGGAATTCATGTGCACTGATTTCTGATAGCTATAAAGTACTTCTTGTGATGAAATTACCAAATAATATGTTCTGTGCTTACGTAGAACAAATTATAAATAGGGTATTGCAAGCCTTGGGAGTTTTTGAAAAGAAAGCTGTGCAACTCATCTGAAATAGAGAAGAATATTAACATGTACATGAGCAGATGGTGAGATTACCTCTGCTTAAGGTAAAACGATTTATGTCTGATGAAATCATCCCTTGCTCATTGAGATAGGAAGCGAATTTAGATTTTGGGAGTCTTGGTCTAGGTAGAGATGTAATGTCCTGTATTGGTTCCCCAAAATTTCTTACCAGAAAACTGTAAATTCCTTATTGGAAAGAAAATTCTTCCTGGTTCCATTTTATGTATTTGCATGTCTAACTTTTTTTTTTTTTTTTTAAGTGTAAGCCTCTGTAAGTGAAAGTCTGGCCTAAAATTCTGTTTCATGTAGGCTTTGATCTGAAGGAGATGGTCAGGTATCTTGCAGCTTCTTGGTTCTTTACTATTAATGTTTTCTTGCTGCTTTATTTTTTTAAAGAGTATTTTACTCCTCTGAAATAATGAATAATGTGCAATACTCAAAATTATATAACAATACACAGGTACTTGAGTGATCAAATTAACTTTAGGCTCTAAACACATGTGAAATTGTTACCAAGGAAGTGTTGCTCTTGCAGTAACTCTGCTAGACCAGAGCCAAAGAGGTCTGCAGGCATCTGTCTGATCACAACTGCTTGAGAAGGAAATACTGCTTCAAGTTAGTGGAATCTGACTACAAGAGACATTACCCTTGGTCAGGGCTGTAGATAAATTGTGTGGTTGAGATTTTAGACCACTTTTAAAGGAAGCAGGTGAGGTTCTGCTAGAACAGTGGAAATGTGGCAACTTCCCCCAAATATGAATTCATCTGTTTAATTTCAAAATTAGGGGACAAGTAAGTGGTATAGGGGATTGTTTTATCACTTCTGAATTTCTGTTATAATCTCTTCAGTTGCTTCTGGCTTTCCTTTAAAAAGAAATTAAATGTTTCTCATGTTCTTTGAGTGCTTGGCAAGAGGAGCGCTTTTGAAGGTGAACAGATTGACAGCTGAAAACTGATTATTCGTGTTACTTAAAATAGTGTGCAGCAGTTCAGATGAGAGCAGTCCTAGCTTTGTAAGGATCACTTCTGGTTCTTCAATGACCTCCAGGTGTTGCAAACTTTTGGTGAGTTCCTATAGCTTGGTCAGGAATGGTTCAGGATTCCAGGATTTGAATTGCAACTTATTTTTCTGAGTGTTTGGGGAGTTCCCTGCTGATAGATGATCCTAATGGAATTTGCCCTTCTCTTTGTAAATGTTGGAACAGCTTAAATTCTGCTCATGCTCTGCCTTTGAACTTAGATGGCTGCAAAGTGAGAGGTTCAAAGTGAAGCTAAACTTATGTGAGAAAGTTAACTGATGCTGCATGGGTTAGCATTTAAAAGAAGGTCTATCAGTATTTAATCATGCTTATGCCTAGGGAGCTTTTCTTCTAATGTGTTATATGAATTTACTGCTTAGAACTGGCATGCAGGATAAAGTTTTGCCAAAAGTATTGCAATTTTATCAGATTTTTTTGTATTCTTTTTTTTAATGTCTAACTTTGAGAAAAACCTGTTGTCTGCTTATAAAATTTGACAGAAATTTATACACTGACTTTAGGAGTTTTCCAAGGACAGGACTTAAAAACAGCAATCATATTATGTGTAGGTATGCTGTTGAGGCTGTCTTGCAAAGAATAAGGCTAGAATTCCATTTTTCAGATAACCACTGACAACAACCTTCTGTCTTGAATGCTATAAATCACTGGATTTGTCAGTGCGAGTGTGCTGTCATAAACTGACCAAAATACAGCACAGTAATGTGGAACTGTGAAATAAAGAAGCAGTTATTGAGCGACTGGAGTTCTCTAGATATTGTGAATGAAGGTGCTGTGGTAGCTGTGTACCATGTTTCTGAGAGCTGAGGAATGTGTGTTTATCTGCAGTTGTGACTTTGTGGAACAGGCTCTCCCCTTGTGAGCAGGAAACTGCTTGGTGATATGGAGATCAAGGCCATTGGTTTCTGCAGAAAGTAAGGCTTTTTTTAATTTTTGTAGGAGCTGGCTGTTCTTATATCTAAATACCTTGAAGGCCATATAATTATTTCATTTTCATCTCCTTAAGAAAGAAAAAAAATCACTTTTAATTATCAAGCAGCACCTGAAGGGATTTATAATCTTGTATATTGTAACCCAAGCAGTTCCAAATAGTCTCGGAAAGTATGATTCTATTTTATTTTTTTGAATGAAGTTCAGGAAAAAGCCCTGTTGCTCTTTAGTATTCTTAGGCAACAGCAAGACTCTGAAAACTGCAAGCTGCACTTACCTCAGGCTGCTGCTTCATGGAAAAACCAAGTAGGAATTCTTGAGAGGACTCATAAGTGAGGTGTTCTTGCATCTGACAAGGCAGTTTTAACCAGCTGTAAGGTAATGAAGAGATTAAAGCCAGCTTAGCTTTCTAGACAGTCTGAGAAGGTGGTGTCACGTATATGAGACTTCTCATAAGGATATTTTCTGTGGTTGGTAGGCTTAGACCATCTACAAAACATTCAGTACGTCTTGGGGAGAAGTTTTAGCGTGATTGTCCTGCTAACAGGAATGTAGTAAATAATTGAAGGCCACATTTGTGCCATGAATGGGACCAGAGACCTGCATTGTCTATAAAGGAGCCCAGCAAAATAGTTTTGGGGTTTTTTAATTTATTTCCTGATTGTGTTTCACACTAAATTCTGGAGATAGGAAGCAGGCAGGACAAGAATTCTTCCTAATGGCAATATTTATGGCTTTAATGGGTGTCAAACTCTGCAACTTCATATACTGTACAGTAGAGGATCTGGTGTCTGTTTTTTTTCCTGTAAACTTTGTGTTGCATATTTACATCATTATCCTGTGGATTTATTCATACTTGAAACTTCAAAAGCTCCTCCTTAAGACTTTATGCCCCAGGACTTGAGTTCTGTGGTTTTCAGGCTTTTATAATTTTGTTAGCCTGTCACTGTTTCAGTCTTTCTGAAGACACCCTTTTTTGTTTAAATCTTGTCTCGGTAACTGTAACGTAATTTCTGATTTAATTTTGCTTTGTGAAGGGTTTCACTTGGATTTGTCTTTAGACTGAGCTGAAATGTATAGAACCTCTTACAAAGATGTCTGTCCTTTGCACTATAAACTATTGAAATGAAATAGATAAAACAAAAGCTTGGCCAGACTTAAAGAATGTAAAGAATTTGGTATAAATCTGTTAAGAATCTTGCTGTGTGTGGGGGGAGTCCAGAGAAATACAGTCACTTTGTTTGAAGCACATCTCACTGGTTTGATTCAAGGAGGGCAAAAAAACCCCGAATCTGAAATCCAAGCCCTTCTAATGGGTGTGAATTGAAAGAAAACAAAGAATTTTGAGTACCTGCCTTATTTGCTGCAGAGAATTCTTAATTTGCAGATTGGTGCATGACTTAAACTCAGAATGATTTGCACGTATAAGGCTCATCTAGTTCAGTGAAACTGTGTTTTAATGAGGATTGCTGATTATGTAACCCTCCTAGCAGAAACTCATTATTCCTGATTTTTATCTTGCTGCTTGATGTGCATACTGACTATTGCTGGAAGACATCTCCTGGGCTCAGCTCTGACCTGGCTGTGTGCAAAAAACTGGAGAATAAAGTAGAAGTAATGCTGAAAAAGTACACGGTTCTTGTGGTAATCTCTTGCAAGATTGTTTTAATAAAAGAGTCTGCATAGATATTGTGGTGAATATGGGAAGTTGTGTCATAGTCCTAAACACAAGAGTGGAATTGGAGAAATGTTAAATACCATTTTCTTGGTGGTAGCCTTAAGCAAAAGTGACCTTTTGGAGTTTCTTCCTTTACCTAGTAGTGAATGACACTTCCTGTAAAGGGCTGTTGAAGTGATTAGTCAATGAACAGCTGTACTTAAATAGCTTATTTTGCTTGTCCAAGAAATATCATTTCATAAGACTTTTTTTTCTTGTTAAGAGGGTGAAGTGCAATATTTTTCAAAGGAAGAGAGGTCCTTCAGTGTCATTATGACCATTATAATCATGGTATAGCAGTTTGAAAGGTCTGGTTTTGTAATCTAGTGAAGTAAGGTGGAAGTCCTCTTGATAATGTGCTTTATCAATGCTATATTTGTATAGTTCAGAACGACTTCTACTCCCAAGATTGCACCTGTGCAATTGCTCAAGTCTGAAAACCGCTACATCCCTGAAGGTGGCTTTTGTGTGTCTTGGGTCTAGTGGTGCAAAAAGAAACCAAGTGCTTACTAGCACCAGTTGGCAAAGTGAGAAAAATAAATGGGTCTTGCATAATTCAAAGACCATGAATTAATTATTTGTGTGGCTTCTTTTTAATTTTGATACTCCCTACACAAAAAAAAAAAAAAAACAACAAACAAACAAAGCCAAAAAAACCACCAAAACAAAACAAAAAATTTGCCTCTTCAGAATTTTACATTCTGTGTTCCTGAAGGACATGTGCAATTTTCTCATCTGGTGGTGTGTGACTTAGTTGTCCACACATGATTTGTTGTATGTGTTTCTAATGTTTAATTTCCTTTTCAGGTCTGCTAAATCTGCTCTGAAGCCAAAGGTAGACAACCAGTGCAAGGGAAGTGTTGCTGCTTTACATGGACATCTGCTCTTGCGGCATGGCCCAGATATCCAGCAGCAATGGATTCAAGCAGCGCTCCTCACCTTCTCTGTCAGCCCCGAGGTCAAAAGATGTGGACAAAGAGGAGGCACTGCAGATGGAAGCTGAGGCATTAGCCAAGATGCAGAAGGAAAGAGGTGTAGCTGGTAATAAACAAACCTTTCGTTCTTTAAGCAGCCCCAGACAAAAAGCACAGACCCATAACAAACAGGACCATGACCTCATGGTGTTTCCAGAGTCTGATGCCAAAAGCATGGAAGATAAACTAAGTACCATTGACATAGAGAAGCTCACTCATGCTGAACTAGAGAAACTGCTGCTGGATGACAATTTTGAATCTAGTAAAGTACCTACATTACCATCAAGTCCTATTTTGAGCCCATCTTTGTCTTCACAATTTTATCTTGGGCCCGCGGGTCAGAGGAGACAGTGGACACCTGGAATAGCAGCACCTGTGACATGCACTTTACCTCCTATTTACACCTCAGCTTCTTACACAAAACAGACTGGAGTATTTCAGAATGGATTCCATCCAAGTATGTCATCCTATCCCTCTAGAGAGCCTATTTATCTTGGTCTTCCAAGACAGTCACAATACATTTCATACCCGCTGGCAGCTACCACACCTTTCCATCCACATGGAGGCCTACCTTTATACCCTCCAGTACTCACTCCAGAAATGGCAAAAGTGTTTGACAAAATTGCAAGCACTTCGGAATTCCTGAGAAATGGGAAATCGAGCACAGACCTAGAAATGACTTCGATAAAGTCTGCAGTGTCCAACCTGCCGGCCTCGGAGAGCTGCGGGGATGTCAGTAAATTTGACTGGCTGGATTTGGATCCTCTGAGTAAACCAAAAGTGGATACTGTGGAGACTTTAAATAAGGCAGAGGATGATGGGGAGAGGGCTTCAAGTATGACTGCTGAAGACCCGTGGGATGCTGTTCTTTTAGAAGAAAAGCTGTTACTGACTTGCCATCTGGAAAGAAAGGTTAATGGGAAGTCTTCTGGAGCAACAGTCACAAGGAGTCAGTCTTTAAACATGAGAACAACTCAGCTTGCAAAGTTACAGGGCCAAACATCACAGGTATGTAAATCAGTCTCTTTAAATTGCAGTATAACAGTAAAGATTAATGACAGTGTTTAAAGACACTTTAAGGTCTGTTATTTATTTTATTTGTATTACTTGGCTTGAGCAGTGTCCAAATAATGTGATGTTATGGCATATGTATCTCCCAAAGTACCACTGCCCTTGTGTAATCCTTCCACATTTACAAGGAAATTTCTGTTTTTCAAGTCAACATTCCAGTAAGAAATAGAAATAATACTCAGCACAATTACGTAGCTAAATCATATTGATAAATATTTGAGTTTTATGAGTAATTCACATGATACTGGGAAATAAAAAGATGGTGAGCTAAGCACTGAAAGTTTTATCACAATACCACAATAATTCTCATTTGTAGGTAGAAAGCTTTCCTTCTGTATAGAAGTGCTAGACAGAACTTCTGGTTATACTGTGCTGGAGTGGCTGTTGGGTCAGAAACACTGTATTTCTGCTCTAGAAGAAGGCAAAACATCATTGTGTGATGTCACTTTTACCAGGCAAGGCAAAAAGATTCTTCTCTAGGATCACTTTAATGAAACATCCAAGACCAAACTCTCCACAGGAGCTTTAGTTATGGCACTCATACCTTTGAACATGGATCACATGCAGTTTGTGTCAAAACAAGACTGTGTAGCAGGTGATCAGTATTGTCACAGTCTCATCTGCTTAATTAAACCCCATTAGGGCATCCTACTTTTTCCCCAAGTCCTGTAAAAGACTGTAAGCTATTCAACTTTTCCTATATTTTCAGTTCTATCTGTGGTAACTCTACCACAAAAAACAAACAAACAAAATAAAGACGTGTTTTAAAATATTAGCTCACTAGAAAGTGGATATGAATATTTCTGGGTCTTGGGGGTTTTTTTGGTGGAGTATGAAGACTGAAAGAGAAGTAGAGAAGTTTTCAGTGGAAAAGCTAGCACCCTGGCAAGGGTGATAATGGCCAAAAAAATGGTATTTGTAGACACTGGTTAGAGAATGGGAAGTAAACTATTTGTTTGCTTTGGATACTTTGGTTTACAGCTGTTTCAAATCTTAAGTGTTGTCTTTCTAGGTGTTTTTAATAGGCTAGGGACATGGCATAAAAAACCGTTATCACTCAAGCATATTTTCCAAATAATTCCTTAATTCTTCCCTCCCCACCCCTAAACTGGAGGAGGTTTTCTTTCTCAGAAATAGGAATATATGATAGACTGTGGCCTAAAATGCTCTCCAGATTTCCATTGAAATGAAAATTTTGACCCCTCATTTGAAGGATTTCCTGTTTTTTCTGGGTTAGGTGTCAGTATTCTGGCAAAAGTTCAATAGAAGCCCAGTGAATAAGGAATAAAAACCACCCAGAAACCCAAAAAATCCATTTATCTCTGGTTTTGTGCCATGTGTACGAATCTTGGGTCTGACTTAATTTTATTTTTTTTTCCTACTTGCTGCTGAGATGTGATACATTAGCTCTGTTATTTCCTAGTATATTGAGAGGCATGTGAATTTGGGCTCTACAGCAGTTTGCTTCTCAGTTTGCTATGTCATCTGGTGATGTTTGTCAGATTTCCAGTGTGGTTGGTTGGCTGTAATTAACTCCTGACGAATAACTGTGCTACATTGGATCACTGCTTCTTAGGTGGTGTCTGTAGGAAGTAATGTTTGACTGTTGCTGAATGAAGCCTAGCTTTACATATTCCAGCTTTTTTTCAAGAGTGTAGGATTTCAAAGGGTCTTTCCTGTTTGTAAGGTCCAGTCTACTGCTATTTGAATGTCATGAATTGACTACTGATTCATAAATGAAGTTCAAGCTCTGCCTTCACATGTGGTCTTTTCTTCCTGACACTTCTGACTTAAATAAAGGCTGTTCCAGGTTCTCCTCATCAGTCATTTGATTTTCAGCAGAACACATTTGTAACTAGCTCTTAGCAAATGTTCTTCTATCAGGATGGAGCAGCGGGTACTTAAGATGAAAGAATCATTTTGATATTTACCTCAATATGTTACAAGAGATGGTGAGTTTCTGTCAGCTTTCACTGCAAGCTCTGTGTGAGAGCTTCTCTTTCCTTTTTTATTTTTTTTTCGAAGATGACTTATGGGATTTCAGCTCTCTGTGTGAAAGCAGTGTACCACATGCCTGGTACAGCATGAGTAAACCTTCATTACAGGCAGGGGCATCCTGCTTGCTACTCTTTATTGCATTTCCTTTTTTGTGATAGCATCGCAACATCAATTTTGGAGTCAATTTTTATTAAATCACCATCTTTTTCAAACAAGTTCTTAATTTATAGCAGACTTCTGCAGTGAATGCCCAATTGAAGGTTTGAAATTTACTTTTCACGTGTGCTCCTCCAGACTTGTTTTGGCATCACACTCCAGTTCTGGCCTGTAATGTCAAGGTAGATGATGATACAAGACTGTGAGTTAGAAAGGTTGTTTCTGCTGAGTTGTTAAAGAAGAAAATAAATGGATTTAAAGATGAGTCTCTCAATTGGATATCTTTGAAATATTAATTGGATAGTCTCTCTTTTGTCTGTCCTGTGCTTCTAATTTATTTTCTAGTTTAAGTAACTTTCTACTTGGTATAATGGAAAGCTGAGTTATGTAGCCTCTATTTGTGACAGTTCTTTTGTATTTTACTCAATTTACCCAATTTATATGTTCTTCAAAGTATATTTTTAAGTCTTGCTTCTTAACAAGTCTGGATCATTCATCCCCAAACCCTTCCTGAAAAACTGTCTCGCTACCCCTTTAAACAAAAATATTAGTCTTTTGATTTTATCAGAACTCATGACTATTTATCTGTTTAATCCCCAAATCAATAAATTGCTTTGTTTTGATGAAGGCTCTTACTTGTATCTATTCTTATTTTTGCCTGTTTAATGTATATATTCATATTTGAAGTAGCTATGCATTTATTTATTATTTATATATTATGCCTTTAAATATTTCGGTGTGTGTCACTCATTTCTGAAAGCAGAGGCAAAAAGCATAATTTTGTCCTCTTTTATGTGTTGTTTGTTCTTGCTTTCCACAGAGCTGCTGAGTCTTGTGACTTTGTATACTCAGGGAATTTTATTTAACTTGACTTTTGTTAATTTATTGGGGTTTGGGTTTGTTTGTCATTGTTCAGATTAATTGTATTTACAGACCACTTCTATTTTTGCAGCCTGTGCTGACATGAACTGTTTATCTCATTTGGCCTGAAGTCCTTTCTTTCAAGTTATTTCCTGTTTGACTGATAGCTTTTGCACCTCCTAGATCAGCCCAAGTGGAAGCTAAGGAAATTAAAATTCTACTTGTTGCTCAAAACTCATCTGAGTCCAGTGGGTGTAAATGGAATTCTTAGTTTTTCAGAGCTTGTTCTCCTGAAATTATTTTCCCAAAAGTGATAAAAAATTAATACTGAAGTTCAGCTAAAAATAAGGTGTTTGATATTCTTAATTTTCCACCAGGAGGTCTTTTTCAACATTACCTGTTTGTAATAACATGAGGTTTCTCTCCTTAGCCAAATGTGACCCTGAGGTGAACCATGGATAACCAAATCTTTTTTTTTTTTCCTAAATTTGCTCATTAGATTAGAATTTATTCTTTACCCTGGCATGTGTTGACATGCCTTGTTAGTTCCTTAAACTTTGAATTTAACAGTAGAGTAACCTCCACATTTTTCTGTAAGGAATTCCAAAGTGTCACATAGTGACATAAAGTGGTGTTTCATCACTGGTGTGACTTCATCTGAAGTAGGCCCCTTGTTTAGTGCTTTTATGCTATGGTTGCATAGTGTCTGTGTACTTGTGCTATTCCTTGAAGAGGTTTTAAACAGAATTTAGCATTTGTAGTGGCAACCTGTTGATTTGCAGTGGCTGAGTTTTGTGTTGATTGCCAACCAGCAGGTGATTAACCTTCATCAGAGGTGTTTGCCTTTCCCTGGGTACGTCCCCTGCCTGTTTCCTTGTGATTTTTAGTGGTGGTGTTGGGCAATTGCTTAGAGAGTGTGTTTACTAGATACAGTTGCACAGGTTAGCAGGTCTTGTGAGGTTGCCCAGTATTTTTATGTGATAGAACTTGTCTGAGATGTTACAATAGAAGAACCTATTTAAGTTTAAGGTGTTACGCATGCTGCTGCTGCTCATCTCGGGTTTTGTGGCTTTACAGCTTCCTGCTGCAATTGTCTCATGTGGTATGGCTAATCCCCAATTACACAGAATTTGTCCTTTTGACTGATCAGTGTTCATGCAACCAATATTTTAGCTGAAATAATTAGGTTTAAATGCAATTCAAGTGGCAATTATGGGTTATATCTCTTCCAAGTTTATGCTGTGCTTGCTATGCTTAAGCAAGTTAATTTGAAGGGAAAAGAGTGCTTAAAGGAAAAGACCTGACAGACAGTATGTGGCTCTCTCAGATTTGACCCCTTTTCTGAGAGTTTAATTTAACTATATTGTCTGATGTGCTCTAATGAAATTAGCTGATTACTTGGGCCAATAACCCATATTCTAGTTAAGTAGTTAATCACTACTTCAAATATGAATACATTGTGGTGATTTTCAGAAAAACTGTAGTGCAGTATGCTTTGTTCCTGGCCTTGTGGTTGGATTAAAGCTTTCTGTAAGCATTGTAAAATCTTTGGATAAAAAATGAAAAATGTAACTGGTCTTGTAACTTATTCTAGGGAGGATCTGGCAGGAGCTTCATGAATCTTTCAGGCTAGTGGTGGCTGTTAGACTGTGGACAGCTCAGTTCCACTGGTTATTCCAACTTTTCTCTGCTTTTTGCTCACTCCAGAATTTGTATGGATTGTATTGTGAATTGGATCAGAAAACAGATACAGATTTAAAACCTGTTGCAGCTCTATGTTTGTCATTTTGGTTTTGCTGGTTTTGTAAGTTTATTACGTTTTGCTGTTTGAAACTGCAGCTCTCTTTTAGCTATTGTTTTTTGGATTGGATACTCTAAAGATGGTGGTTTACAGTTTTGGAGATGATGGGAGCATTTGGCAAAAGGGATTAAAACAGTGGTAAATTGATTCCATGGGGTTAATTATAAGTTTCATGTTTTGAATGCTATTTCCTTCCAGTGTTCAACTTGTATTTTCCTGCTTTGTGGGAAGAGATAATCATGGGTACCAGTGATATGTGGAACTACACTGAATTTGAATTGCACTGGAGGAAAAATATGTTTTTCTTCCATCTGTGGTTCAGCTGAATTTAGTTCAAATCTGAATGCAACAGGTTACTGCTGAAAGCTCAGGAACTGATTGCAACTTAATATTAACTGATAATGATGCTGGCAAATAAATGACATGCTATCAAGGAGTCACTGCTCCAGTGAATCTGTACCAAGTTAGTAGTGATGTATGGTTCTCTCCATATAGACATAAAAAGTAAGAGTAAACCTCAGACTCATGGAAATGTCTTACCTGCATGGGGCTTTGCTGGCTTTAGGAATATGTTTGCAGCTATTTAAATCCTGTATTATCTTTGACTTGCAGAAAGACAATGGGACCACTGGCACGCTGACAGAAAACGTGCTTCTCCAAGCAGTTGAAGGGCAGAATCAAGAGCTGTCAGCTTTTTCTGAAGCAGTTATGAAGTAAGAAATGACTGAATATGAATTAACTTTCAGAATATAAAAAAAAAAGCTAAGTGATTCATTTTCAGATAGTTTGACAGGAACAGTCCTACATTTTTTTTGCTTCATGGGACAGATTTCAGTATGTATCCTTTTTCCTTATCTCAGTTTTTCCTGGTTTTGTCCTGGTTTGTTTATTTATTTTCAAGAATGCAACAGAATTGTTAAGATCTTCAATACTAAGATTATTGTATTATCATATGTTCTCTTTCTTATTTTGGTCCTGTGACTTTTCCTTTTCCTTGTTTTTATAATACCTTCTTATCCTCGAAGTATTTTTCTGTATCTTGTTGGGTTTTTATTACAATTTCTTTTGAAAATTTGAAGTTTTTTTTTTTTCTTGTTTACTGATACACCTCACAAAATCCTATCACTCAGTGATTTCAAACCTTTAAATGCTTTTATTTTTGTTGCTCCCACAACTGGAATTCTGTAACATAAAGCCTTTAAACTTGTTTCTGCTTAGATCAGATAGTGAAGTTCCTTAAAAATTGTGTGGGATTTTTTCTTACTGCTACAGTTTAGTGAGAGATTATTTTTTTGTTTTCTTCTTAGAGAAAACAAACTACTTTTTTTCCTTTTTTCCTTTTTTCCTTTTTTCCTTTTAAGATCAAAATTAAAGAAATGATGGAGGAAATAGAGATCTTTGAATCTAATTTTTTTTTAAAGCAGGAATGTTTATGAAATGAAAAGGAAACTCCACAAAAAACAATGAAAATTCATATAAATGGGAAGCTTACTGATGAGCAACATTAGGACAAAGTTCATGTAGGATAGGCTTGTTGCAACACTTTCTGGTTCAATCTAATTGTTACCCTTTCTTTCAAGACCCAGTGTTTAAAATACCGATGGACTTTCAACTGCACAACTCTTGCTGGAGGATCTTGTTATTGTCCAGAGTCAAGATGATGAAATAAATGATCCTTGTAGAGGATTTCTGTTCTTAATCTCCTATAATACTACTTTAATGTTGGCAGAAGTTTAAGGTTAAATTATTCTATCCATGCTAAATAGCAGAAAATAAAAAACAGGTCTCAAAGTATGATTTATTTGCTAGTAGGTAAATATTTATACTGTTTGTGTCCTAAATAAAAACCTTTATCTCGATTAAGGCCTCTTCCTAAACTTCCATAGCTTGGAATAGGTACCTTCTGCATGGTATCTAAATTCAGATTATACTTCTAAAAATTGAAACATGTGAAGAGTTTTGTTGCTTTTTCTGTTTTAAACTAATTTTCAGAAGATACTGTGGATTACCTTTTTAAGAACTGTTTTAGAGCTTAGCTTCTGCAGAAGCTGGGTTTGTCCTATAAGAACTGACCTATTAAATATTTTAAGCTGTGTGGAAAACCTGCCTAATTATATGCTAGGATTTTTTCCTGTCTAACTATTACTTGTGTAATTATTGTGGGCAATGTTCTGTTGAGAGTAGAAAAATTAAATGATGCTTTGCACATGCAATTTAGATAGAGAGCCAAAGGTAGTTTTTAGTGTTCTGCCTTGTGGTTATTACCATGTTATTGTGCTTTAGTCTTGGACTTCTCCATTGCAATGTTTCATAAACCTTCTCTTCTTCCAGATTGAGGACCAAGTTTCCTTATACTGACCAGCAAACAAACCCAGGTTTTGTGCTGAGTCCAATCATGCTGCAAAGAAATATGAGTGGGGAGAGTGCCAGTATCAAGGTTTCAATAGAAATTGAAGAATTCCAACAACCAGTAACTTTCACATGCGATGGTATGTTCCTGCTTCTTGCATTGGAGTTTGCTTGTTAAAGACTGTACACTCAGCCTAGGACATTGCCTTCCAGTTTTTGTGATCCCTGGGTCTCAGGGGCATGGGTTGTTTGTGGGAAATGTGGAAGAGGTAACTGAGGAAAGGCCTAGTTCTGGGTCACTGTCTCCATGAGAAAATATTGAGGGTCCAGCAAACCAGAAGCACTAGTCAGTCCACAGCTGGATAGAATAAAACAGTTTTTCAAGACTTCTTACTTTATAGTTATTGAGGGGATAATGACGCCAGGACTCTGATTTTAAATGTTTAATTTTTTTCATTTTAACACTCTAACATAGATTACAAAAATTTGTTTTAAAATATCTAGAAATTCAGGGAAACTGCTGCTGGAAAATAGGAATACACATTGAAACTATCTATTACTTGCCTTCAATACTTGCTTATGAACACAAACACTAAAATAATACAGTTGGATGTGCCACAACTGGCTGTCCCAGTTTTGTGGGTAACCAGGAATATTGGTTTGGGGTGGACCTTTGAGGTTTGCCTGGGTGTACTACATAAATAGATATTCTCTGTGCAGTCTTGGCTGCACAGTGGTTGTATTTGTAACTGCATGCTGTCAACTTCTGGTAGTTCTGGCAGATAAAATAACTGGTAATAAACTTCTTTGCTTCTATGATTCTGTAGTCTCTTGTCACTTGTGAGGGTTATCATTGGGATCTCAGCTTCTAGAAGTATAGATGCTTCAGAGCTGGTTGTTCTCAAAAGATCTGGAGTTGTTCTATTTCTCCCATGAACTTGCTGCTCTATTGGAAAAAAAAGCTCTTAGTGCATCAGTGTTTTCATTCTGTGTTAATTTGCTGGACCTTACATTTATTCTGTGGCGATTTAATGATCCTTTGTTAAGAAATGTGGTGGGTTGTAAGTATAGTCTAGGAAGGGTTTCTGTGCTTAATCCCCAAGACTACACTTTTCTAATATTGCAAACTTAATCCTTTCCTGCAGAAGGCTTTGGTAGGGTAACTAAAATATTAGGGCTTCAGCCCTTTGTTTCTAGTATTTTTTGTGACTAGTTTGGAAAGTGTTTTGCATTCTAACCCCACATACTTCCTCCTTTGCACTTTCTACTCCCTTTTTTCCGACACTGAAACTAATTACATTTAAAGTACTTGTCTTCCATAGCTGGTTAAAGGTGGGTATGTGACTAGTAATGGGGGTATTTAAAGTCACTCTCTACCTTTAACTCCTTCTCTTCTTGGTCAAATTGTTGCATACCTCAGCATCCTGATGCAAGAGCTGCTTTACTCCAGTGTGGCTTTCAGTCTTGCTCAGAAGGAATTGCAGCCTCCCAGTGCTCTGATAAGTCCGCTTGTAGAAAGGACTCAGAAGGGAAACGGATGAACTTTAGAGCTTATTTACATTCATTTTGCATTCATTTATTGGACTTTGCATGGAAGTTTGCTCTGTCTGAGCAAACACTGTGTGTCAGCAAGAGATTATTGTCTTTGAATAAGATGTAGGGCGGAGAGAAGGTGGGAACATTGTTTTTGCAGACTTCACCGGGCTTTGCAGGGCTGGCAGACCTCTGGCAATGTGACTGCAGCACAGAAACCATCCCTACATGAACTATCACTGCATCTTTTGTCTTTATCAGCTACTAGATGCATTCTCTGCTGAAGGTAGCACAATTTCACCCAGTAATAAGTTAGACAGGTTTAATGACTTAAAGTGCTTCTGAACTCATACTTCCTATCATACCTTGTTCTTGAATTTCACACAGTCATTCTTCATATGTGCTTGTATACTTCTGTGCTTGTAATAATTAATTATTTGTTAGTGAGATGGAAGCATTTGTGTTATCATGTGGAAAATATTGTGGCGTTACATCTCTGTATCAACCATAGTAGTAATATTTCTTTCTTTAAAATATTTCTTCTTAAAAAAAAAAAGAAAAATCAAGAAGGTCCCTGGAGGGGAAAAGAACCCCACTCTGAAGGTAGTGACAAAATATAAAATTGCTTTTATACAGCAGGTTTTAAAAAATTTGGAGGAACTTAGTGATAGTATTTGCAAAGGATTTGAAGGAGATAATCAGAAACTAGGTAGAGAGGGCTAGAGAGCAATTTGTATTTTAAAATTTGTGTCATTTGAACTTATCTGTACTTTTAGTTAGTGACGGCTGGTGGCTGTGGGGGAATGAATTTTGGATTTGGCTGGGATTATTTTTTTGTTCTGTAGTTACTGGATAGAAGAGAGGCTATTTTCCACAAAGTGTTTGGAGCCTGATAAAAAACTACTGGTAGCTAAGAGTTGCATTTTGCAAAGGCTTGGTGGTGCTTACTGAGATGTGCTCTGGACTAAGTAGAAACTTTCCTGGAAAATGGAAAGGGAAAAGGACTTTGAGTCGGATTTGCCTCAGCTGCAGCTGATACTCAGTTCCTCAAAAGCTGAATAAATAGAGTTCCATCTCCAACTCTTCAGATAGTATTTTTTAAATTGTAAGTGCCTCTGGGATCACTTACCCATTTGAAGTGCTTGTTAAATAGGGAAAATTAATAATAAAAAAGAAAAAGGCTGTCCTCTGTCCTGCTGACTGTGTAGGTACTTCTGGTTAACTGACTACACTGTATCCTAATTTATAAAGATTCTTTTTGGCTTTTTATAATGCCAGGCAAGTTTCATGAGAGAGCTTTCTTTGTGAGAGAAAACTGAACATCTCAAGCTATGAAATTTAGGTGATAATAGAAGTGTGAAAGTCTTCTCTGCAAGTAAAAAAATCAATTTCATTAAATCACTATTATCTGTGAGTGAACAGTAGTTAATATCACTCGTTATAGATTTGTATTTAACTTACAGATGTAATTTCTTTGAACAGTGAGTTCCCCTGTTGAGCTTATAATAATGCAGGCACTTTGCTGGGTGCATGATGACTTGAATGAAGTGGACATTGGCAGCTATATCCTGAAAGTATGTGGCCAAGAAGAAGTTTTACAGAAGTAAGCAAACTCTTTTTCATTAATACTTAATTTCATGCTTTTTCATGACACAGTTACTGGAAAGTGTATCTCTAGTGATTAAATGTGTGAAAGAAACGTTAAAAATGTAAGGGAGTCACTCTTTGCACAAAGATCAGAAGTTTTTGGAGTTGCTCTGGGATGTAGCAAAGTAGGTTGTCATCAACTCTGTTCTAATGCAGATGCATGTTTTTAGAGCATTTCTGTAGGTGTGTGTTTAGATTTTTAGTTTAATCTCTTCAAATCTCGGAAAGTGAAAAAAAAATCAACTGTTTTCTAATAAACGGGGGGAGTTGTGGTTTTCAGAGTTTCATGTGTTTCTTGGTTTGATTTTTTTTGTTGTTGTTGTTATAATTTTTTTCAAAAACTAATGTTTTACAGAGCCCCATTGGTTTTCTGGGGTAGAATTTTTGGTTTCAGTGTTAACCACTGTCATCACGAGCTTTAGCACAAGTACTGCAATCTGCAGTAGTGTATAAAAACTTGTGCAGAAGTAAAAACCAGATCACGGATGGCGTGGAGCTTGATTCTCCATTTCCTTGCTTCACGGCAACAGGTTGCCTGGAATATTTTGTGTGAGTTTTTGGGAAAGCACTGCTTTGGCTGTGACTGTAGCTTGCTTTTGTTTCATAGCAAGCACTGCATAGGAAGTCACGAGTACATCCAGAACTGCCGGAAATGGGACATGGACATCAAACTGCAGCTCCTGACCCACAGCGGGGTGTGCAGCGACCTGGCACGAACAGTGAGTACCTCCCAGCCTGCAGGAGACTGCTGGCTCCCAGGTGTCACCTTCTTGTGTGGTTGACAGGTTAGCATGTCTGCCTCTGCTATCCTCATATCCCACGAGGAAGTGAAATGCATAACTGAATTTTCACAAGGCAAATTACACACAAATATGGATAATACTTCTTAGTAGAACCAAGTATTTTATACCTGGAAAAAGTATGCGAGCAGTCGGACTAACCTTGAGACTTGAAAAAGAAGGAACAAATTTCAGAGTTAAATATAAGTTAGAAACAGCTTTTAAGTTTAATTAAATATGTATGAGACTATCAAAGAGGAAGGAATGAGTATTTGCTATCTGCATAGTTGGGCACTTGATGGCTGTTTCTTCCCTCTGTCCCCATGTGTACATATTTCACAGGCTATTAAGTAGTTATTTCTTTTCCCCATTTTAAGAGATGACCTTTTATCTTTCCCCTTCAACACCCCAGGTGTTAGTAATTAACATTCTAAAACAGTGTGCAATATTATAAAAAAGTGAGAACTGGACTTAGTACCTAATATTTTGTTGCAGGAAGATGATGACAGGACACCTGTACATCTAACCAAACACCTGTACAAAGTAGAAAAGCCTTTCAGAGAACCTATCATAAGGTAATGTTCTGTGGTTATTTTAATAATCAAGTGCTGATCACTGCTGAATTCCTGACCAAGGTTGTGTTCTGTTCTGTTCTTGTACTTGTACTTGTGTTCAGTATGTATTATTTCTTGCAGGTCTTCCATTGAAGAGCTTCTTGAGGTGTATCACAAGCAAGTTAACATAGCTCTTAAGAATGAGGTAAGGTCATTGTAGATTATTGCTGAACCAAAAGTAGCATGACCAAATTCACTGATAAGGTAGCTGGGAAAAAGACTTGTAGGTTGTCTCAGGGAAACTGAGAATCTGAACAAGCTGTCAAATGTGACATTATAATCACAGATATTTAGATTTCTGTTCTTCTTTTCTTCCTGGCTTTTCTTGCAAACAAATTATTACCTGATCATCACAATTAGAAATCTATCTTCCAAGTCCTGGGGTGCAAAATTACCTCTGCCTTAAACATGCTGGCAGAGGTTAATTCAGTAGAACAGGGTAAGAGGTCTGAATTCTGACTCTGGCTGTTGTTGACAGCCATGAAGGATGTATTTAATAACAGATAAAAATCTGCACAATAGAGAGCAGGAATAGTTGTGTACAATGGGAGTTAGAACTGAAGTGTGTTTGGAGCATAGAAGTAAGTTCTACACAAAGCATAATAATGTCTTATTCTGCGTTATTCAATTAATTTAAAATACCCTGTCAAAAAAATTGTCACTTTCAGTGTATGACAGGTAGCTTAAAGCAGCTGGAATGTTGAACAGTGTAATGTCCCATCTACTAAAGCTTGTGGATATAACCTGCTTTGTTCATTTTTCCAAGGAGAAGCTGCTTTTAACTGCTAATAGTAATGTAACTTGGAGTCTTAAATGCTTAAACATTAGATAACTGTGTTTCTTAACCAGTTTCTGTAAGAACAGTCTTGAAATGAATTACTTAATTGCAAGACTTTTCCACTATGTTTGTTTGCCTCTCCAGGAATGCAGGTCTGTACAAGCTGCTGTCTGCTATTTACATACTCCCTTAATATTTGTTTAATTCCCTTGATGATGATTCATCACGTTCTCAAGGGTGGTTTTGAACACAATATTTTTGCAGAAGAGAGAGTTTTTGCTGCTCCCTGACATGATAGTGGTTTTGTTGCTTTGCTCTTGCAGCTGCTTCAGCTTCTTTGTTTAGCTGTGATTTCACAGGCTGAGATGAGGAATGCAAAACATTTCTATTCAGATTTGTGTTCTACTCTTGGTAGTCTTTTTGAGGTTGGGAGTTGTTGTTTGTAGGTGGTGATGATTAGGTCCAAATAACAGCAGTTCTGCATTTGAAATTTTTTACTTCATGAAGTGAATTCCTGTACATATTCAGTAGCTGCAGCTTGCTAATCCTGGTGAAGAAGGGTAATCCATAAATAATTTGTACATAGGCTTTGTTTTCACATTGTTGAACCCTTTGAAAGTTATCAATTGTCTGTTTATTGATATTTGAGAGCCTGTGAAGAAAATAGCAGTGGAAATTTCTCTTTCCATGTCACAAAGAAGCTGTTACTTTCAATTTGTTAGCTTTGGAAGAATGGCTTAAATATTTACAGTGTCTTCTGACTTGTGTGGTTATTTTCTTACCAGAACAGTTAACTGTTGCCAGGTAACTCTTAATGTAAAAACTTTCTGATTCAAATGGCTTCTTTGCTATCTGTTTATAGGAAGGCCAGGAGAATATGTCTGGGAGAGTGGTGGTTGGGAATCAATTTACATCTTAGTGAGAGAATATTGCAACAATTATTCCCCTTACTTAGTTTTAAGGTCTCAGAAGTTATTGTGAAAGAAACCTCTACATTAAACCTTTAAAAAGTAAACCATTATTTTGAAGCAAATATTTTAATTTTCTACATGCATTCTTTAAAATTGGGTGAAGACTTTCCTTATGTTAAAAATCAAACTCCAGGAAACCTAGGATAATTCAGATTTCACTGAAGTGGCTTTTCTTCTGTTGGAGGAGTAGAAGGAAGAGAATATCAGGAGCAGCTCAACTTTGTCTTAAGTAGCCTACAAAAGTATATTAAAGTGAAGTAAGAAAGATAAATTTTATCATGGAAGCAGTACTGTAGTGAAAGCAGTAGAAGTGTTGGTGTAATTTAAACCTGTATTTCTGCAGGCTGAAGTTGAAACACTGTTTCTTTAGCATTGCTTCCTCACACTAAATTTATTTTCTTCTTTGAACTGCACTTCCTTTCTAGGCCATGAGGGAAATTGAGCTTAGTATCTCATTAGAAAATAATTATTTGCCAACAGTTTAATAGAAAAATGGAACTGCCTAATGTTTCCTGGCACCCCATTCTAGGATCTGTACTGCTGTGTTTTTGGCATTCTTAAGGAAGTTCTCAATATTGAGGTTTTTCTTTATTCCAGTCATTTTCACCGCATTTTACTGTAATGGGGATGTGCATCTCATAGTGATGGTTTTCTTGTTGATTCATTAAAAAACATTAAAGTAATACTGGGTTTCACAATTGTGATCAGATCACTCTGTTCTCTCATACATTCCTTATTAGAACCAGCATAAAGCAGTAGATCATGTAATTAAGACTGTCAGAAAAATCTGTTCTACACTGGATTGTGTAGAGACCCCTGCAATAACGGAATCGGTGAAGAAGCTCAGGAGGGCTGTTAATCTCCCAAGGACTAAAAATGCTGAGGTAAACTTTCACTCATTGAATTGAATATTTTAACTGATAAATATTATTTCACAGTCTTTAGTAGCTGGAAATAGCAGCAACAGTTCTGTCGGGGTTATGTTGGGATTTTTTGTTGGGTTTTATTTATTTGCGTATTTAACTTGACATCTTCCACTTATTTTGCCATCTCTCTGCTGTTAATGCATTAACTGCTTGCTTTGGGAACATTTTCCTTTTCTAAACAGTGACTGTTTAAAAACTAGTTTTAAAGTACTGTTTTCTGGTTCTGAAACTAGAAACTTGTGTCACAGCAGACGCCACTAAATCTGACTGAGGGGAACTGACAGGAGTTCATGCTGTCTAAAATTAATGCAGTTATGCTTTAAAGGAGGAATTGACATCATGTATTTTCCCTGTAGTGTTTGTGTTTAGCAACAGCATCTTAAAACTCTTAACTGTTGATGCTCCTGCATTTCTGAGCATAAAGACAAACCCAAAGTCTCTCAAATAGCACAGAATTTGGTGATGCAACTGCCTTATAATGAATGGTTCACTTGAGCAGGATGGTCTCAAGTCATGTTCTCAAAAACAGTCATTTAGTGGAAAAGTGTGCAAATAAAATAGCTAAATAATCTTATAATGCTATTTCTGTTGTCCTGCTGCCTTAGAAGAGTGGCAATTCACATGGTACTCCATTTGCTTTTGGCTTCACCAGTTCAGTGATGTGTTTGTAATACTAGGCAGAAGACAGATAAATATAGTTATAAGAACTAAAATTCTTACAGGGAAGTGCAGAAAACATTAAGACAACATAGTGAAATACAGGAAACAAATATTTTTTCAATGTTTGATTTTGATAGGAGAAAGATGTAGAAATAATTAGATTATAGTGTACAAATAGCTCCCAAAATAACACTGCTCCAGTAGAATTTGAAAAAAGGTGGAATTTTATAAATAAAATCCTGCACTTATTTTATGACAGACATTGGCTTACACAGTAATGTGTATGAAGTCATGTAGGACTGCTTTCAGAAACTGCTATAAATATTGGAGACTGTTGCATCATAATCTTTTGTAAGATACTGTTTAATTTTTTTTTAAGGTGTAATTCTTTGTGGTTGGAAGAAGTGGCTGTGTTTTTTGTGAGAATGTGAAATTGTTTGATATTCAAACTTTAAGTTGAAGATGTTCAATTAGTACACTTGAAGAGTAAGGAGAGCTTTCATTCTTCTGCAGCACTTGTGGCAGACTTCTTAGGAAGTTAGGAATTCACTGGGGTTTGATTTAAACCACAAGCTTAGTTTTCATTAAAAATTTTCATTTTATCAGGATTTGAATTTGTCATGAAAACCTTTCTGATTAGAAGGGAGTGAATTCCCATGATTTGTTTGTTTCTTGGTTTGTCTCTTTCTTTATCTCTTGCTTTCAGCAGTGTCTTTGAGACTAGACATTGCTGTGATGTTGCAACATGTTGAGACTTCCATTTTAGCAGATCAAGAAGCAAACAAAGATAGTACAAAGTAACAGTCCTTGCTGTTCATTTCCTCAGTGGTTGTTTTTTTTTTTTTTTGTTAATTCAGTAAATTTGTAACTGTGCCAGCAAAAGGTACCTCACCAAATGCCACAAATAATAAAAAAAAAAGCTGTTTAAAGCTGTTCAGATTTAAATTACTGGGTCTCTGCTTTCATCCATAATAGACCTGAGCAAGTTTTATCTCTACCCAGAGAAGTTAGATTATCCTGAGAAGTATTCCAATATACTGTGTCTTTGTGGACTTCATAAAGAATGTCAAAACATTTGACTTGACAAAAAAATGAGCTTTTGAACTTGGTGAATAGTTGCTGCATCATATGGTAATTGTGAAATTGTCATGCTGTTAATTAACTCTTGAGGAAATGTGAGTGAAAAGATGTGTTAGATAAATTAAAATATGAGCCTAACCTTGTATAAGATGGAAAATTAATACGGATTTTCAATATTGAAATTTCCTATGACTTTCTTATGTAGGTATCCTTAAAATGTGGTGATGAAAATAGTAAGAGCCCCTCTGGTGAGTAAAGTGCTTCCATTTTTATTAAAAAAGTGTTTTGAGGTGGCTAATTTAGGAAGAAATGCATTCAAAATAAATTATCATTTAGGTTCACTGCAGCCTGAAAACCCTCTGAAAGTGAGTATAGACCAGTTAACAAGAGCAGTTGAGGCCCTTCTGCAACTCCACACAAATTCCTGTAGCAATTCAGCAGCAATTTCTCCAGACGAGAGTAAGAGTACCAAGGAAGCTTGGACTGCCACAGAACATCTCCAATTCACAATATTTGCTGCTCATGGAATTTCTTCTGGTTGGGTGTCAAAGTAAGTGACTCACCCTTTTATAGATTTATTTTTTTTTAATGCTTTTATGGTTTTTTTAATGTTTAACTTTTTCTCCTTGTCCAGTTATGAGAAATACTACTTGATTTGTTCTTTGACCCATAATGGAAAAGATCTCTTCAAACCTGTTCAGTCCAAGAAGGTTGGCACATACAAGAGCTTCTTCTACTTGATTAAATGGGATGAACTGTAAGTGACTTTAGCCTATTAAAACTCAGTAAAATGTTTTGTTTTAGCTAGTTGCTAAATACAGTCAGTCATTCAAGCAACTCTTGGTTCTAATTCCATTTCAAGCATCCAAACAACAATTCACTGATCAAAATCAGAAATGTTTTTCCAAATGGCATTTCAGTAGTCATTTTGAAAGGGGGAATGGAAATGCTGGACTAATGCCCTGGGCTAATGTGTTTGTAGCATACAATTACAGGGAGTTGGGAAGGTCATAACATTGCTTGCAATGGGAATGGCTTGTGCTGCTTTAAGAGGGATTAAAGAATAAAGTTTGCTTGTATGTACTGCTCAATTTATGTAAATGGAGAGGAAAAGCAACTCACTTTTACTAACATCAATGTTGAATCAGTTTTTGTTCCAAATACAGAGGGTAGAAAGGAAGAAGGCAGAGCATGCAGAGAAAAGATAGGGAGATAATGGCTGGTATCTGATAACTGAAAGGGGAACATCTTTGATTGTCTGTGTACAGCTTAATCTCTGCCACTTGAGTTATCAGGCAGCCTGTCATAGCTGAAGCATCATGTGAGCTCTGTGTGCCCCATATCCACTCTCCTGACTGTTTTTAAAGGTCAGAGATAGACCCTAAGGAATACCCTGAAAGTTTGTGGTGAACAAATTATTTCAGACCAGCAATGAGAGTTTCTAGAACACCTGCCTTCAGAGAGTACTCCAACTACCTTTTATTTTTTTCTGGTGATGCATGGGAATAATTGTCTGATTTTTTTTTTTTTTTTTTTTTTACTGGCAAGAACTAGTGTATTACAGTGAAAGGTCTGCTAGATTGCTTAAAAGCTGCTGACAACAGTATAGTGCTTTACAGTGCAATTCTCATGTTTTACAGAGAAATCTAACTAAAGACCATTTTTAGGCAGTAAAAGCAGCGTAAACAGAAGTGGAAGCTTGAATAGCTCAATGAGGTGTATACTTCTTGCTTTATAGGTTTTGTACCATTTAGAATTTAACTTTCAGTGGTTCTTAATAGATTCTTCTATTTGGATGGGAAACTATTGTCAGCTGACCCTTTCAGTCTGAAAAATTAGGAGGTGGCTAACATGGAATTCTGTGTGCCCTTCCTAGTGAGTGGAGTTGGAAAACTGGTTATGCTGGACCCGTCAATTCTGTGCAAGGAATGTGATTTAACAGTCAGAGATTAAAGAGGGTTGTTCAAAATCTGACTACAGTGCAGAAGTGTAATTTAGCAGGTTTTGCAAACTATTGGTGTGGGAGATGAAGTGGAGTGAAATATGATTGCATGGCTATTTAACACTTGTTCTTCAATTTTAATTGACTTTTTGAAAGCAAGAAGCATAAATGGATTATATGGATAAGCCTGTAACTTACTAACTGCTGCCTTTTTCTAATTGACTTATTTTTAATACTTTTATTTTATAGAATAATTTTCCCCATCCAGATTTCACAGTTGCCTTTGGAATCAGTCTTGTGTCTGACTTTGTTTGGAATCCTAAGTCAAAGTAGTGGGAGTTCCCCTGACTCAAATAAGCAGAGAAAGGGCCCAGAAAATTTGGGTCAGGTTTCTCTACCTCTTTTTGATTTTAGGCGGTAAGTATCCAAAACATGGGTAAGGTTGTCAATATGATTTCCTCTGTAGAGCTTTCTCCACACCCATAACAATAGAAATTGCCTCTGTGTTATTGAGTAGACCATGATAAAGGTAAGAACTCTAAACTGTATTGATGCAGAAAAAAACACATTTCATTTCAACAGAGGACAAAGTGTTGTAGGATTTCCATCTAACTTGCTGAAAAAACTTTACTACTGAGGGAACTTGAATATTGTTTGGATGATTATAACTCAGAATATTCTAAAATTACTGCTTTTGATTCAGAGCTGGATTTATTTTGAACAATTAAAATAAAGGGATAATTAGCAAGTGTGTTAAACTTGCAGCATATTTCTGGTTTGAGCTGGCTTTCCTTCAAATGCAGCTGCTGGATCCTGTTACACATTTTTCACTTAAGAATGAAAAGCCTGCTGTAATGTTCCTAAGCTGAGTGTTTCTGGATTGGTTCAAGTTGCTTTGTTCTTCCAACTTTGATTACAAAGTGCATTCCAAAATGCTTATCACTTGGGCAGCTACTCAGTGAGACATGAACCAGTAGGCTTGAACCAGAGGTGCCCAAATTACACATCATGTTGCAGAAGTGATCACACCATTGCAAAACAGCTTCTGCATTTATACTTAAGGTTTCCTATTAATGTGTGCTGCTGACTCCTAGGTCTTACTGGAAGTTTAAATAATCAAACAAGGCTGCAGCAAGGCAGCCAGATCTTTCCTGGGCCATTACTGCTGTGTGTTGCACATCAGTAATATGACGTGGCTGTTTCGTGTGCTTTGCATCCTCTGGTTCCAGATTTGACTTTACTGGTTCTGCTTTCTCTTTTGTGTTGTGATGATTCCAACAGCTTGAGGGTACCACAGAGTTTAGGATTTTCTGCATTGCAAAGATGGCCTGCAGCTCCTTTCAGTCTCCACCAAAGCTTGGATTTCTTTTCATAAATGATGCTTATTTCAACCTTCTGTTTGAATGTTGCATTTCAGTCTTCTATCTAAATACCACATTTCACATTATTTGAAAACACAGCTTTTGATTGGAATTGTGAATTTATCTTGTCTTTGTAGTGTTCTCATGGGCATTAGTTTGGGGAGGAAACTGTATTTTCTGTTAATGCAGAACAGTACAATGGTGTTTGTTGTGCCAGAGCTTGCCAAGTGGCCTGTAGGTAGCAGCTGCAGAGGTGCTCAGTTGTCTAACCCACTTGCAGACCACATAAATTAAATCCAGACCTAGGTAATTAAAGCTGGTAGCCAGATATTCCAGTTGCAGTTGAAAATAGCATCAATGGCAGGCAGGAGCTAGAACTTCAAACTAACTGAAATATAGGGAGAACAAAACTGGTCATGCATGTGTTTTGGAAGAATCCATGGCCAAGTGAAAATTCCTTCTGCTGAAGTGCATGTGGAGTGGCTTAAAATGTCATTACTTGTGGATGAGACAGAAGGCTGTGGCAGCTGTATTAAACTGGGGAATTATTAAAAAGAAGAAGCTGTTCAGTTATGCTTTAGTGGCACAATTTGGTAATCTTTATTGGCATGGCAAGCTCCTAGTTCATCAATATTTACATATAACAAGCTGTTCTTTATTTGAAATACATATAAACCCTAAAATGTCTTTCAAAATACACTTAAGGCTTGTTCTTCAAGCAGTCTTTTGAGCAACATTTTGGTTTTAAAGGACTCATAGAAGTTTTCTGTATTTAACATTCAACACTTAATTGATTTATGAAGTGTCTTCAGTTGTGCCTTACTAAATTTGGAAATGGTATTAATGTTGAGAATACACTGGCAAATGCAAATGTCATTTGATATGCCCTTGCAGAGTCTGGTAATGTGGGAAGTCCAAGCATATGGTGATGCCTGTAAGATTCATATGCCTGGGCATTTTTTCTAGAAGCTAAGAAGAGTGTGTGTGTTTGTGTGCAGTTTTTTTTCGCAGAGGCAAAAGTATTCCTTTTCTGACTTAAGGAACAGGGAGCACCCAATTTTTCTGTGTCTACTAAATCAACACTGAACTTTTTCCTTTGCCTTTTCCACTTAAAAGTTGTATGCAGCCCTTTACAGCAAAGTACAGATGACAGCCAGTGAAAATCAGTAAATTAATTTATCAACTAATATCTTGGTGGAGTAAACATACTGCAATACTAATAGCCTGTATATGTTCTTTTCTCAGGTTGTTAACTTGTGGGACAAAGCTGTTGCATCTGTGGACCTCATCACATCCACATCATGTCTCAGGGATGGCCAGTAAGAAAGGAAATATGGAAAGAGTAGTATTGCAGGTTATACATAATTCTGATTTACTCTAAGCTTTGTTTGAATATTGTGACTTGTAAGTCAGAGTAGATGAAGGTTTTGGGGAGAGGGAAAGTACTGCTAAGTGATATTTCAAAGTCAGTTTAGAGTAGTGATTACTAAACTGGAAGGGCAAAGAATGGGAAGCTCCTGGAAGTCTCTACAAAACTGTTATTGAATAACTGTCTGGAAGTAAGAGAAATCAGAAGTGCTTTGGCATTACATGCTGTCGGTACTGGAAGAGAATGTTTTTGAAAGCAATCCATAGAAACGTGTAGTGAGGTGGGAGTTGTCTGGACATAAACAGTAGCAATTCCAGATCCCTTACAGAGCATAAGCACCTCTCTTTCTCAGTTCAGAGTTCAAATTTCCCTCCAAAGAGAAGGTTCCTTACTAGGCATGGCTCAGCAGTCCCAAAACATGGCCTGAGTGGGTGGCTGGGCAGAAACTGCTGCTGTGGGCTGAACAATTCTGTGATTATCTGTGCTCTAGGCATTCTCACTTCTCTTCTGAGGAGTGCTCCAGCCACTGCACTGTGCAATAACACAGCTGTACATTTAGTCACGTGGAAGAATTGAGATGGAAAAAAATATTCAGCAAACAGTATCTGGGGACTGTTGCACTTGTAGAACTAAAGAATTCAGATACCCGAACATCTGAGATTGCTGGAAGGGTGAGCTTTCTCTACTTAAGGATTTGCATCATCTTTTTAATTTTTTTTTCAGATTGACTTCCCATCCCATGCTTTTGATATTGAATATAAAATGCCTCAAGCTGCAAAGACTGCTGTGCATCATTCTGTAGAAACATTAGAAAAACCATTGAGAGAACGTCTCCTTGCCATTCTCTCCAAGGATGGCACCATTAGGTATGTCCATCTCTTCTAGCTGGGCTCTTTTTGCACGTGACTATATGTAGCTAGGGTATGGAATGCTTACATATTCTTAAGTTTCTGTAATTCTTGTTTGTTTTATATTTTGAAGACCTGTAGAGAGTTAAACAGGAGATTGAATTAAACATGTGAAATCATGGTACTGACAGTGAATGTCCTTGTGCTTTCCATAGCTGGTGCTATAATAGTTTCTTGCTACAAGACTGCTGCCCCTTTGCCTGCCTGTTATAGTCACCTGTTTCTGCTTGGCAGTTTCGCAGTTCCAGGGAGCATGGCAATCTCAGCAGTGTTCATGTTCCAAGGAAGCTTTTCTGGCAACCTTCCCTGTTCATCTGTACCAAACTAACATTGATGGTTTTGATTTATTTCAGCTTATACTAAAACTTAATTTTTGTCCCACCAAAATTATAAATTTGAACAAATATTTCCTTAATGTTTGAGGCTTTTTTTGGCTTCTTGTTTTGACTTTTGTGGAGGAAAGAGTAATTTCAATGTCGTTCCATTCTCTGTGTTAAATTATTTGTATGAATGCAACATCCGTGGCATTGGGGTTATTCAGGTGATGGTTTGTCATGCGTGTTATAAACTGAAATGTTCTTGTCTGCAGGCTGTCAAAAGAAGATAAAGAATTTTTGTGGGAGAAGAGACATTATTGTCGTAGCCATCCTAATAGCCTACCAAAAATACTGGTTAGTGCTCCTCACTGGGACTGGGCAAATCTTCCAGAAATATATTCATTACTTCAGCGATGGCCTCCTTTATCACCCTTAGCTGCACTGGAGCTACTTGATTCAAAGTAAGAAGACCAGTGTAAATAAACTCTGTATTTTGTTCAGCATACTCTTTTTTTTGGTAGAAGATCCTGGAATGGTGTTCTGTGGGGAAAATACTGCTGAATTTCTTGTGGCAAAAGTTTAAATATTTTTAAAATTTTAAAGAACCCCATGCTTACTTTATTGATGTAGGCTTAACCAAGTCATGTAGTGAAAACACAGGTGTAGTGGTTAGGGCTCTGACATTTAACATGCAACAGGACAGGAGTTTACACAGCCAGAGTTTTGAGAATGTTTTCAGTGTGCTTGTCCTAAACACGCACATGTATTTGCATCTTATGTGATGGAGGGCTTTGTACTTGTAGGTCCCTTATTGAGCTTTTAAAGACTTTATATGGTTGCTTTTCTATCTAGCTGATCTCAAAAAAAAAAAAAAATAAGAAAAAATCCTACATGAACAGAGAAAGCCTGATGTGGATTTGTGGTGACTTTCTAGGTTTGCTGATCAGGAAGTACGAAATACAGCTGTGAACTGGATAGAAACATTGAGTGATGATGAGTTAACAGATTTCCTCCCTCAGTTTGTACAGGTAAGACTTCCTGCCTACACAGAGGTCTGAATTTTATTGGCTTTCGAAAACCCTAAGGAGTTGCTTCTGACTAGTAGCAGAAGTGCAGTTGTGTGCCTCAAACTGTACTGCACAGTAGGGGGAACAATTTGAATAAATAATCACTTTGTGATGGTCCAAATTATTTGTGGTAATTCTGTCGATCCATTAGTCACAAAATACATCTTCATCAAGAATTAAATGCAGATCTGATTTATGCAATTTCCATTGTATATAGGCATTGAAGTATGAAACCTACCTTGACAGTGCTCTTGTGAAATTCCTTTTGGCTCGAGCACTGGGAAGCATTCGGATTGCGCACTACCTGTACTGGTAAGTGCTTCTTTGTTCCATTGCTCTTGTCATGTGTGTGCCGCAAGATTGATATTTCCAGATAAAATATCCTTCTTAACATCATAATTCAATAACATAACACTGACTGTTATGAATGGTGGTTATACAGAATATAGATCCTGGTTGTTGGTTTTGTTTTGTTTTTTGTTTTTTTTTATGAAAGAACAGATGGTGCCTCTACAAAGCACAAACTTCTTGTCTTTTCCATCCTGTATATCAGTAACTTCAGACATATATAGTAGTGATTCACTAAAATATTTTCATGTATATAATATTGCATTGTTTGCTGTATTTTTCATAGGAAAATTTAATTTACATCCTTTATTTCAGGCTTCTTAAGGATACACTATATGATACAAAGTTTGGTGTAAGGTATGAGCAAATTCTTGGAGCTTTTCTTTCAGTCTGTGGAAAAAGGCTGAGGGAAGAGCTGGAGAAGCAGACCAGGCTAGTGCAGCTCTTGGGAATGGTAGCAGAAAGAGTAAAGCAAACAAGTGGATCTGCTCGGCAGGTGTGTATATGTTTTTAATTCAAAACTAATCCACTTAATTGTCTTTTTAGTCTAAATTCAAAATGTTATGTAAAAGTATAGGAAGATTTATGAACCTGCTGCTCTGCAAAATTTAATGAAGGTGATGCTTTTGTCAAGTTGTCACCTGAAATATATGGTTGTGAGGTGATAGGGCAAGAAAGTATAGGATGGTTTCTGTGTATGATCAACTGGAAATTAATTTAAACCTATTATTTCTGAAGAATTATCTCATCATGCTAAAGAATGAAGTATCTGTTTTTGTGTTGATAATGGAACTTACAGTTTGATGGAGTGGGATGCTGTCGTCTGGTTCAGTCAAAAAAAACCCCACAAACATGTGTGATGAGTGTTACATTGCTAGGCCTAGGTATTTTTAATAGCTAAGCCAGCATCTATAGTTTCTAGTATTCCTTTGACATTGAGGGGTTAAAGTGGTGCCTTCAGGGTAACTTTGTCCAGAAGTTTTCTGTAGATGCTTCAGTTAGGAAAATGTCAGCTGAATTTTCTTTTTGTCTGCAGGTTGCCTTGCAAAATGGCATGGAGCGTGTGCAGTTATTTTTCTTGAAGAACAAATGTCGTTTGCCTCTCAATCCCAGCCTTGTGGCAAAAGAGTTAAATATAAAGGTACTGCACATTCAGGGTTTCAAAACCCTTTTGTAAAAATTACATCTAGGTAAAGCTTTTGCAAATGAAAAGAATAACTTCAAGAGCTTGAAAGCTCTTTATGTTGTTGAGATTGGGTTTAATCAAAAATGCTGATTGAATAAGGCAACAAAATTTGCTGAGCAAAGATAAAATGTGTCCAAATACAGTGTAAAACCAGCCAAGGCACTTGTGTCAAAAAATACAGACATACATCTATAATAACTTATTACATCTTCAGACCCTATCTCCTGAGACCAGCAATCCTGGTTATAGCAAAGCAGAGGACTACTCACAGTGCATGAAAAAGTCCTGTGTGCGTTAGTAATCAAAAGAGTAAATTGACCAAGAATATAGAGTTCAAGCAGTGAGTAAATACTGTGAAGCAATGAAACTACCTATTACTGATTGTGTCCAGAGGTACTGGGAGGGATGCAGTAGCTTTATTTTATTGTGAGGATCCACCATGTAATAATGTAGGAGAAGCAGGTGAATTATTTTTCCAGAACTCTGCAAGGTTTGACAATATCTGCTCAACCACAGTCTTGATTATATCATCATGCATGACTGAAAACCTAAAGGTTTGTTAACGCTTGAACTAATCCTGTGTTTGAGAGACAGCTCATCTCACTTTCCTTCTCTACTGTAACTATTAAATCATGAGCAGGGACTTGAAAGGAGATAAATGAAAAAATACTGTGAAACACCCCAATAGACTTTTCAATGCATCTTCTAGATTTCAAAAAAAAGCTGCTGATAAAATATTTATTCATGTTTTATTCACTCTTCCCTTTAGAATGTATAAAACATCACTGTGCAGCAGTGTTGGCTTTTGTACAAGAATTCAACAAATAACAGCCAAAGGGCTCGTTATTCAAAGGAAGCACGTATTCACCACAATTGAAATGTTAAGTCTGAATAGACACATTGTGTGTCAAACCTGCTTGTTGTCAGAATGTCTTGTTTTCTGGACTAGCAGGAATAGTCCTTTCTAAAGGACAACTAAATCTACTTGCAGGCCTGTTCTTTCTTCAGCTCCAATGCAGTACCACTCAAAGTTGCACTGATAAATGCAGACCCGCTGGGAGAAGAAATTAATGTGATGTTTAAGGTAGGCCTTACATGTATATTGGAGAAAAGAAGTTGAATGATAATGATTGTTTCATTGGTATCAATTAATTTTAGCATAGACCAATAAGCTTAGTTATTCTGTGAGTTTGCTCCTGTGTATCTAGAAAGCAACATGTGAACAAGCCATAGGACATAAAAATCTACCATATTTGAAAGTTTAATTGTAGCCTGTTTCTCTTTTATGTTTACTGTGTCACTTATTTTATTTTTCTATTTAAGGTTGGAGAAGATCTGAGACAAGATATGTTGGCTTTACAAATGATTAAGATCATGGATAAGATCTGGCTACAGGAGGGACTGGATCTAAGGATGGTTATCTTCAAGTGTCTCTCAACTGGAAAAGACCGAGGTGCTAAACCAGATGCTGCCTTTAATCTTTGCTTCCCCCTCTTCAATTTCTTGTCACATTGACAGTGAAAAACCTCTGGGCAGAAGGTGCCAAGGAACAGTTCCACCAAGGAACTTCAGTACTTGAAAGTATAATAAGTTAGATTGTTCTGAATTTCCTGATGGCTCAGTGGCATCCAAATGTGTTTCTTCTCTTGAGTGTTCTGTTGTAAATGAACAGTGGGACAAATAAATACAGTGATAAAAGCAAAGGTTGCTCTTGATACTCTTACTACAACACAAGAAAATAATGGTGCTATAGCAGTCCTTATTCTGAAAGTTTAATTATGTTGAAAGTATTCCAATGCAAACCAAAATGCTGAAGTGTTTGGAATCTGCTGCAGCTGAGTCAGGGAGTATCATTCTCTCCATCATCTGAAATGTGCAAAAAGAAGAAAAATTGAACCAGCCCTTGACATGCACACACACTATCCCTCAGAATTTGTGTCATATTCTGGTGAAAGTTCCTTGGCAGTATCAGACTGTCTCTGGGATTTGAAAGTAGGTCACAGAACTTGGAGTGCAAATAATGCCCTGCACCTTGAACTTGCTTTTTGCTAGTTTTAGCTAAGAGGTAGCCAATGGAAACAAAAGATATTTAAAAGGATAAACAATAACTTAAATATTTCTTTAATCAGATGAACAGCAGGACCAAAACTCTTAAATATGTGGAAAACATGGAAATTTAGGTTGGCAAAACTAAGCAAAAAGCTTCTATTTATGTAAGACTTGCCTTTTTGAGAAACAGATGGTTTTTCCTCCTACTCTGAATGATGGTTTATGTAGCTTTTTATTTATTGCTGCTCCTCAAAGTACTCAGAAATTAAAAGGGAGAAGTCAAATGGATGTGATTACAGATGTACCTTTAGTAGCTCTTGCCAAAATAGAAGTAAAATTCTGTTAATTAACTAAATGTTTTCCTTTTATGATAAAGCTATACAAATATCTTTAGTAAACTATATCTCCAAAGTAAGACCACATATAAAGCCCACTGTCTGGTCTGTTTCAACACCTGACAGCAGATAAAGTTACTAAATTAATTCACTGTCAGTGTGTGGGAATTGTCAGCATGGAAGTATTTTGCCCGATTTAGAGTAAAAGAAGTTTATGTGGTGGAAACTAATTATTCAAAGTATAACTTAAGTGTGCATTCTAGCAACTGTAACTAGTTGTAGTGAAGTAGGCTAAATTGGATTGCTACATGTTTCATGGTTTACTTTGTAACATAGTCTGTGGAAATGCTTAGGGGACTAATAGAGTTGTTTTTACACCTAGCTGGGTTTTCTGGGAGGTTAGTCTAAGACTGTGAGATTAGTCATTGTTAGAAAAGTTTCTACCAAATAATAAAAATGAAGCATAACTTAAGGAGATCGCTAAATATACTTTATTTTATTCTATATCAAGGCATGGTAGAGCTTGTTCCTGCTTCAGATACACTTCGGAAAATTCAAGTGGAATATGGAGTGACAGGTTCTTTTAAGGACAAGCCTCTGGCTGAATGGTTACGGAAGTATAATCCTACAGAGGAGGAGTATGAAAAGGTAACTTGTCAGCACTGTTCTTTTTTTGAAGATCTTTTGAAAGGGCTAAGTCAAATCTGATGAAAGAATGAAATTCATATTCCAGGTGTTCCAGTGAAATTTTTGTTTTGTATATTTAAGAAACTTACTTTTTTTCTATATTTGAAAAAGAGCAAATTAAAATTCCCCTATAAAAGGGAGCCAGAAGGATTCTCAGGATTCTCATAAAGAGTTTTTATTGGATGTAGAAAAAAATTTTCTTTAAATTTAAGAGGGGGGGAATAGTGGCCACTTTTAATTATCATTCAGGATCAGTGACCTCCTCTTGCACACAAGAGATTCAAAAGTAAAAATGTTTTTTTGGGCTATAATGCTGTTACAATAAATTGGAAATACAGGTTTTGTACTCTTTGCTAACATAGTTTTGTGATTTGTCTTCAACTCCTCTTTTTCATTTATGTAAAAAATGAAATAACCAATTTTGCTGGCAAGTGGGGTATCAAGAGATTTTGGCAAAGCTAACTGTTTGAAGAACAGCATTTGGGGGGACAAAAAGCAATTTTAGCGTCTGTTATTGGATTTGGCACTCATAGAGACTCACTGTTGAATACATGAATTATGTTTTTCCACTAATACTTGATCTCAATTCAGTTCTTTTCTCTCCCTCCCAGGCTTCAGAAAACTTCATCTACTCCTGTGCAGGGTGCTGTGTAGCCACTTATGTCCTGGGAATCTGTGACCGCCACAATGATAACATAATGCTGCGGAACAGCGGGCACATGTTTCACATCGACTTTGGAAAGTTTCTGGGACATGCACAAATGTTTGGTAGCTTTAAAAGGTATTTTCTCGACCTGAGCAATGTACAGAAAAGTGCTTTTCTTTCCAAGCGTTGCTCTGGGAGATCTGCTGTAGGTCCAGTACCATGTGAGTGTGCTGTATAACCAGAGGCAGCACTTGGGAGAGAAACCCAACCCAAACCCATGAAATGGAATGCCATTAGAATATTTAATACTGTTACCTCAGGGTGGGGATGGAGGGCAGCAGGAAGCACATGACAATAAAGAGACCTTATGATGAACTCATGAATTCTCTGCTTTTTGAATAGGGATCGAGCTCCTTTTGTGCTGACATCAGATATGGCTTATGTCATTAATGGTGGGGAAAAGCCTACAATTCGCTTTCAGCTCTTCGTGGATCTCTGTTGCCAAGCTTACAACTTGATAAGGAAACATGCCAGCCTCTTCCTTAACCTACTGTCATTGGTAATCATTTTTCACATTCAATTGAAACTTGATAGATCTGTTGTACTGGGTTGTATTAAAAACTATGCTTTTTATGCTGCAGAATTTCATAATGCATGCTTTTTTTAAAAGCCAGAAACATCTATTCTGCTCTTTGGGGAGCTTTATTTGGAATCTTTTAAGCTTTTTTACTGCCTACCTCTGTCTTGAAAATTTAAAACTAATATGCTACCACAGATCACAGTACCGAGAGTTTTTGACTGCATTTAATTCAGCAAAAATAGTGAATAACTGCTGATTATAAGTAATTGTTGTCTATTGCCATGAGTATTTAGCAATTCAGTGCAGCTGCAAATGAATTTGAGGGTCTAAGTCTTAATCATTTCAGTAAAAAATCATCTTGGGTTTATAGCATGAAAACTAAATTTCAATTTCTTGTAGATGCTTTCTTCTGGGTTACCAGAACTAAGTGGGGTTCAGGACTTGAAGTATGTCCAGGATGCTCTCCAGCCCCAAACAACAGATGCAGAAGCCACCATTTTCTTTACAAGGTACTGGACAGGGAAAAACTAAAATATCTCCCAGTATCATCCTCTTAATGGGAGATTTCTGATAGGAAAAAATGTACAACGGATGGTCGCAAACATGTCTAAACAAGTTGAACAGTTACAATGTACAATCATAAGATACCAGTTATCTGCAGATCAATTCCATAAGAGAGTAATCTTGTGCTAAAATACCTTGCAGATTTCAGGGGTGACCTTGTGTGAAAAATTGGTTTAAAGTGCTGAGAGTAAATAATTCTGTCTGGCTGTTCAACACTTACGTTTTGAATACCTCTTAAGTCATTTAATAGCAGAGTAGATGATGGAAAGCATTGTAAAGAAGTTTTCTCTTGAAGAAGTGCTTTTGCACACTGGGGAGGGAGGGATGATGCTCCAGTGTAAGTGGAGGAGTGCATGCAGTGTAACTGAGGTGTTGCTACATGTTAGAAAAACGTTACTGTACTTCAGATATAGAGGGGAAACTGCAGTGGTGTGCATGCCACTTAGGATCATAGAAAAGTTATGGTAGGAAGGGACCTTTAAAGGCCTTCTAAGACCAATCACCCTGCAATGAGCAGGGACTTCCTCAAAGACCTGTTCTGACATCTACAACCTCTCTGGGCAACCTCTTCTGGTGTTTCACCCCTCTTACTGTAAAAAAAATTTCTTTCCTATATCTAATCTGAATCCATCCTCATATACTTTATCCTTTGTCCTCTCACAACAGGTCCTGCTACAAGAAAGTTTGTCCCCATTTTTCATATAAGTTCTCCTTAAGTAGGAATGGCCTCCCTGTGAAAGGCCACAATAAGATCTCCCCAGAGCCTTCTCCAGTCTGAGCAATCCCCATTCTCTGACTGTTCTCACAGGAGAGGTGTTCATCCTTCTGATAATTTCTGTGGTCCTCCTCTGGACCTGCTCCAGCAGCTCCATGTCTTGCCAGGGCTCCAGAGTTGGATGCATGTCTGGAAAGCCTTCTCATCTTCAATAAAAACCTATTCCAAAGTTTGGATACTGAGTCTTCTATTAAATGTTGATATTATGCTATTTATATAGCCCATTGATCACTCTTAGAAACTGTTTCTTTATCAGTAATAAATAGAGTTTCTTCTTCTTAGACTTCAGTCTGAGGCATAGACAGAAACACTTTTGTGTGTTTTGACATTTTTTTTCTAGACTCATCGAATCCAGTCTGGGAAGCGTTGCCACAAAGTTTAATTTCTTCATTCACAACTTGGCTCAGCTGCGTTTCTCAGGTCTGCCTTCTAATGATGAGCCCATCCTGTCATTCTCTGCTAAAACCTATTCTCTCAAGCAAGATGGCCGAATCAAGCAAGTGTCTGTGTTCACGTATCAGAAGAGATACAATCCAGATAAACATTACGTAAGTATGTGGGAGCTGTTTCCACTCAGGGAGGATAATGGTGTATTTTCTTCCAGCAAGACACAAGCAGTGACAGATGACCAAAACTGGCCAGGGGGGTATCCCACTGCATATAATGTCACTGTCAGCAACAAAGAACGGGCAGAGAGAAGGGAGAAAGCAGGAGATGGGAGAGGGCAGTCTTCCAAGGTGGCTGTTTGGGAACTGGCTGAGCATGGATCTGCTTGTGGGCTGTGGTGATTGTCTTGCATCACCTTCCCTCCCCAGGACTGTCTGATCCCAGCCCACAGATCTTTTCACTCTTGCTCTTGTTCTCCCCACTGTCCCAGTGCTGAGGGGGTGGGAGTGAGCAAGCAGCTGTGTGGGTGCTGAGCTGCTGGCCAGAGTAAACCAGCAACAGCATTGCTAGAGTACAGACTGGCATTTCTAGCATCCCATAATATTATTCAAAATGAAAACACCTCTTAAAATCATCTTGAGTGAAGTAGAAAGGGCAGAAGTAGTGTTGGTGGAGATTATTTTAAAATACAGCAATCTGAGTCATGTTGATGGACTTTTATGTAGCTGCCTTCTAAAATGGCTCCTTCCTGAGTAGGAGTCATTAAATCAGACACTCTGGTTTTGGTCTGACCTTCCATTAAAGTTTGATTGTTCCTCCTAAGTAAAAGCACTGTATCCTGTACTAATGCACTTACACTCTTAGTCCTACTAGAGGCACCAACTATTGCAATTTACCCTCAGGATTTTAATAGACCTGGGTTACACTTTGAGACTTAATGTTTGTATTTCTATGCAGATGTGCAACCTTCGATATTTTTTAGATGTTTTATTTCTTTACTGCTATTTGCTGGGCTGGAGTAATCAGCTCAAGTTGCATTGTCCTGAAATTTTTTATAAAGTGAGCTATATTGATAGATGCAAATGTACATCTCTTTCCAAACTGTGTTTGCTGTAAATGTCTTAATTTGGTAAAACACCAGCAAGGGAAGGTAGAACGAATCTGACTAATGCTGGAAGTGAAGAGTTTTGTGCTGAATCACTGTATAATAAATGTATTTGAGTACTCCTGGTCTAAGCCAAAACAGCCTTGCCTCTTCCAGAAAACTGTTTGGATGGTCTAGATGCTGTCTAGATTTTTGAAGGTAAATTATACGTTGTAAGTTTAACTCCTCCACCCATAAAATGAGGCCACTGAACTGAATTTCCTGTACAGCTCTCAAACTTCATTTCCCTTGAATAATGTGAATGTATCCTAGGAATGTACGCACAATACTTTGAAAGATTATTTTTGGATAATGCAGTGCACTTGCATCCTCCTACCAAATTATCACTTTAAAAGTGGAATCCTTTAGAACCAGGAGGCAATGAAATTGAAAAAAATACACCTGAAAGGTCCTGTGGTAGTTCTGGCTCCACAGATACATGTCCCGCTGTAATCCTGCACCAGTGTTAATATTTTGTATGCCTGGTATGAGCTTCCAATGAGGCTTCAAAGGGAGAGTGTGCACAGCTCAGCCTTACCTACCTTCATCATCTTCCTCTCAGCTGTGGCTCTACCTTATGGGAAGACCATGTGATGTTACTCTGCATTAAGGGCTGTTCATAATTCTGACTCTACTGTGAAATGCAAATGGTGGAATAAGGGATATAATAATGGGATATGCATTCGGGAGGAGGATTACTGTAGGAGAAGGAGCTGACTGTGAAGAAAATTGTTGTTAAGTAATTTAATAATATTTCTATATAAGCTACTTTTGTGTTTTGGGCAGATCTATGTAGTGAGAGTTTTGAGAGAAGGACAAGTTGAGCCAACATTTGTCTTCCGAACATTTGATGAGTTCCAGGAGCTCCACAACAAACTTGGCATTCTCTTTCCTCTTTGGAAGTTACCAGGGTATGTTCCTAACTTGCTCATCACTACTACAAAAGCAATGTAACTGCTCCCAGCTGGGTGGAGGAAGAAATAGCTTGAAATGGAGACAAAACTGCTGAGGGGCAAACTAGACCTCAAAGTTGGTAATAAAGGGAGAAAACAGTTGTGTCTCAGTAAGGAGGAGATCCAGAGGAGCATCAGTGTTGTTCTCTGTTTGTCATATCACATACAATAATTACCTGTAAATATTTCCTTGCCTTTCTGGAGTGTCATAGCCTGTTGGCATGCTGTGTTTTCACTCTGGATTGGCAAAAATAATCCCGACAAAAACAGATGTCAGCACTTCGGGATAGAAATAACAATGAAGTCCTACTGTACTTGCTTCTGATAAATTAACTGAAAACTGTGTTGTTCTTCTCATGTAGCTTTCCTAATAAGATGGTTCTGGGAAGAACACATATCAAAGATGTAGCAGCCAAAAGAAAAGTGGAGCTCAACAGCTACATACAGAGCCTGATGAACAGTTCTCCAGAGGTGGCAGAAGTGAGTACACACATGATTTAAATCAAACGCAAGTTTTCAAGTTTTGGCGCTTTTTAACACTTTAACTAATATGTAACATTTCTTCCAAATTTAGTGTGATCTTGTTTATACTTTTTTCCATCCACTACTTCGTGATGACAAAGTGGAAGGAATAGATGGAATAGCCAGACCTGCAGGTAAGGGATGTATATAAATTGTATTATATAGTATGACACATTTACAGTGTGAACCTTTGAAATGTTTTTTACTTAACTGTAGTTTTCTCTCATTGAAAACTGCATCACTGTCTTTCCAAGTCTGCATACACACAGTTTCAAGGTCATATGTACCAAAAATAGCAATAATGTGTATGATCACTTGGGCTTGTTTATGGCTTGACTGAATTATTCAGGTTTTCACTCCAAACCTCCAAGCTGGTTCTTGTGAGAGAATGCAAAAACCTTTAAAGAGGCCTTGCCCCTCTGTTAGGGAACTAGAAATAAAATCAGGAACTGAACTTGGTCTAAGGCTTGTATTTTTTCCCATATGTGATAAGTTTTAGTGCAGTAGGGATGAAAAGCTATTGTAATATTGTACCAGTATTACAGAAGAAATAATTGTCTGTTATTTCAGATACAAGTCCATCAAGTCCTACCTCAGGCAAAGTGGGAGGAGAAGTGAAGCTATCCATATCCTATAGAAATAGCACTCTGTTTGTCATGGTGATGCATATCAAAGACCTGGTAAGTGGAGATACTGCACGCACTGCCAAAATCTTCCCATTTTCTTAATTATCATCTTGACATAGATTGATGTAGGAATAGTGAAATTCTCTCTTTTCCTCTAAATTTTCCAACTGCCTGCTTAATTAACTGCTGCTTTTGATTAGGTTGACTGCAAAGTCTAGACACTTGAAAAAAAAATGGGAACAGTTATGCACTAATTAGTTTTCTAACTCCTCATGTTTCTTTTGCTGTAGGTTACAGAAGATGGTGCAGATCCAAATCCCTATGTGAAAACCTATTTACTTCCAGACACACACAAAACATCCAAACGCAAAACCAAAATCTCCCGGAAGACAAGAAATCCGACTTTCAATGAAATGGCAAGTCAAAATTTATGTGATAACTTCCTATAGCTTAGTGTAATCTCTTATTCCAAGCAGTAATTAAAATATTGTCTAAAAAAATATGTGAATATGTATAAATGGAAAAGGAACTGTTTTCAAAAACTTTGTGCCCTGTTTAAATATAAAGCAACTGAGTGGGTCAGTGTGCTATTACAAGGAAGCAGAAATTTCTCAGACTGACTCTGAGGAGTGATGTGGATAAGATAAGGAGTCTTAAAGCTAAAAATCCCCCTGCCTTGGATTCAATGACTGATAAAGTGGAGAAAAATAAGTTCAGAAGTCTTGGCGTGTAAATAGTACTTCAGTCATTTTAACTACTTAACATTGGGAGCATGGAATAAAATAGGGATGTCCTTCTGCCAATTGTCTGAGAAAGGGATGTACTGTATCTGTCAGTCTGGGTGATTTCTTTTGGCTAATCAGAAAATTTTTGGCTTCTCACCTCCTAGCTTGTGTACAGCGGATACAGCATGGAAACTCTGAAACAGAGGGAGCTTCAGTTAAGTGTGCTCAGTGCAGAATCGTTACGTGAGAACTTCTTCCTAGGTGGAATTACACTCCCACTGAAGGACTTCAACTTGAGCAAGGAGACTGTTAACTGGTATCGACTGACTGCTGTACCCTCTCTGTGAACTCAGACCAGAGCAGTTGTATTCACTTGTGCTTTGTGCATCTTCCTACTTGAAGATAACCTGTACATCTTAAAACAAGGGACTCTCCATTGCAACAGATATGTCGGACCAATGTTCAGGTAGTCTAATTTGGAGGATTGCAAAAAACTGGTTTATACCCATGTGATGTTATCAAAACATCGTTTGTAAACATTTAAGAGTTGTGGGTAAATGAAGGGATTTTTAAACCATTGCTGAAAGTGAGATGAGCTGTTTGACCATGCTGGTTGGTTGAACCATAACTCAATTATTAGGCCTGTGGATGCAGTGCGTTTTTGCTTTTAATTTGTTGCCTCTGTTGTGTCATCCATGACACAATGCTGGAGAACATCAAAGAAATTGCATATTTTAGGATTACATTCCCACTACTAAGGAGACATTACAGAAAGAGCGACAGGTAAAATTCTGGTGGCTGCACACACACCTGTAGAAATGAAGGTTGAAGGGCTGGAAAAATTCCTTAGCATTTAATCCCAGATTCATGCTTCTCTGAGGCTTATTGGAGTGAGTGCCAATAGTGGAAGTTGTAAATAATGGTGCCTTATAATTCAAATGCTTCTCTTTTACCTCATTTCTGGTATTTAAATATGTATACATATTAACATTCAGCTCCTTATAAAGGGGGAACATTCTCATATATGATACCTTGCAGGATACCTTGCCTTTTCCCAGGATGGGTTATTTACAAATAGCATCACTTATACTGATCTTCACAATTCGTACAACTTAAATATGGTTTTTTCTACTCCATCTTCTACCCGTGGTCTCAAAAAACTGAATGAAGACTCGTTGAATGTGGTACTGTAGGGAATGTGCCCAGCTTCTCAGTGGGGGATTTTGTTGTGATTTCTAGAACTTTTCAATACTGCAGTGATTAAGTGTGGAACAGATTCAAACATTAATTCAAAGTGGCATTTGCATCTGTGCTTCCAGGGGAAGGGTGGCCTCTAGGTGAAAAGCACTACTGCTGGATGAATTGCAGGGCAGAAATTAGTTCAATTAACAGGTTTGAGACAGGAACTTGGCTGGGCTTTTTTTCTTTAGCAGTTCACAGAAATACTGTTTGTCGCTCCCAGTACAAACTACTCCCACTAAAATACTTCATTCCAAGGAAGTATGGAAGAATATATTCCATTTGAATATATTGTGACAGGGGAGTGCAAATGTCACTATCTCCTGTTAATACCACTGGTTAATTAGGCCTTTCTGCACTACTGGTGTCACCTTTTGGCTCACCTTATTTGGGATTTATGATATTCATGTTCTGTGTAAACAAAGCTCTAAAGTTGCACGCTTCTTTAGTACAAAATCTTGAAGGAGACTTTTAAAGTAAAATACGCAACTATGAACGAGGACACAATACAGGGAAAGCCTTCTATCTACCCAACACTAAAAACCTGTTTTGTCATCCAGTTTCCCTTCCCCTGCTACTGACCAATCTCCCTTCAATACAGAAGAGGGAAGTAAACTTGAATCTCCTGGTGCCTAAACGATTCATGGTCCAATTTCATAGGAATTATTGCAATTAAAAAGCTAATGATACCTTGAATGTTAGAAACTGGGCCAATACTAATGGGCACTAACAAATCCCAGTTGTACTAGGCATCCTCTGCATATTTTTCATTTAGTATACAGCCTGTAAATAATATATAACTAACTAGATATATTTCCTGCTCACTTGATGCTTTTGAGACTTACTCCATTCCATCATTAGAATCACAAGTCACTTAAACACAGGAAAGTAGACTACTGTTTTTGTGAAACGTTCCATTATGAAATAAAACGAAAGCAATATGGACTGCCTTTTTTGCAGTTTGCTATTAAAGCACAGTGTCTTACAGCACAAAATACAATTAAACTAAAATAATTTTTAAAATTATTTGCAGTTTTAACAGTTGTCTGGACTGAAAAAAAGAAAAAAAGTGTAGTACTGTATTATTGTTAGCACATGTCCTGACTTCTGATTTAATCTTCTTCATAGCTTAACTCATTTTGTGCCTTTCCCTTCCTTTTCAAATTTGTCACTGGCTGCAGCTTTTTATGGTCATGGTTTTTATGTTGTCTATGGGATCTGGCCTTGACCTCTCCTCACGTGTAGAGGACCAGCACCAAGCTTGCACTTCTTTGCACTATTCTCAATTATGAAAAAAACTGATTGCTGCAATAAGAATTTACCGTGCTACATAGAAAAACAAGATGGATGTGAAAGAGGGAAATATTTGATCGGGATGGAATTTACCAGTATGCTAAGTAGCTTGAAAATGTAGTTGTAACAGCTTTTTATATCACGTTTAATGAAAAGGAAAAAAAATCTTTTATGCATCGTTTGACCTGCAGCCAGAAGTGTAATTGTCCCTCCAGACGTTGTGTTGGTATCCGAGAGCAGCAGCTTGCGCTACACCTCTGCCTCTACTAACCTCCAACTTTGCACTGAACTTTTTATTACTGCCTTTGTACGAACTACAGCTGCCTGTCTCCGGACGCATGTGCGATCTTTGGTAAACGCTCTTTTCTCTATTTTCACAAGTGTAGGGTTGTGTAGACCCCCCCTCCCCCGGTCACCTGCCTTAAGGCCGGGGCCCGCCCTTGCCGGGCGCTCCCTGACGGGGCGGAGGGCAGCGAGAGCAGGGCGCCTCCCTCCGTCTCTGTATCTCTGAGAACCAAATACTTTAATTGAACGATAATAAAGATGTACAATATGGCCCCGCGTCGGGCGGGTTCGTTGTGACTCCGTAACTCTCCTGTAAGTACATTAAACACTATTCTGGAATAAAACCCAACGCGTGGCCGGCTCTGTGAGGGAAAGGGAAGGGCCGGGGCGGGGGGGGGGGGGGGAACGCTGCGGGCGGGACGGCTGAGGGTGCGCGCGCGGCGCGCTCCGGGCGCCGTGGATTGGCTGTCGGGGGGCTGGGGGCGGGGCCACCCCCTCCCCCGGAAGCGCGGGGGCGGGGCGTTCCCTTCCTGCCCTCTCTTCCCTGCGCCATCATGGGTCGCATGCACGCTCCGGGGTGAGCCGCAAGGCCGGGCCGGGGCCGCGCCCGGGGGAGCGGCCCGGGGCTGCTCAGGGGGGTTCGGGAGGCTCCGCGAACCGGAACGGCGGCGGGAAGGGTGCGGCGGGAGCGCTGCGGCACGCCTGGGGATGGCGAGGGAGGCGGGCGGCCGTGTGAACATGGCGGCGGGGTGGGGAAGGCTCGGGCCGCGGCCGGGGGGCCGAGTCCATCAGCTCGGGCGCTGAGTGTATGGTGTGCTTCTTCCCGCAGAAAGGGCCTGTCCCAGTCGGCCTTGCCCTACAGGCGCAGCGTGCCCACGGTGAGTGCCTTCCTCAGAATCTTCCCCCACATCTCTGCTGCAGCGCAGCTCGGGGTGCCCACGGAGGGAAAGAAAACGAGATCTGTAGTATTTTGCTTCCATCTGTAGTCATCGCTTCCAAATTGTGGCCTGTGTAAATGCTTCTTTGGTGTGTGATGGAACAGGCTTCCTGGACTTCCTCTGTGGAAGCATTCAAAACCCACCTGGATGCGCCCCTGTAATCTGCTCTAGATGACCCTGTTTTGGGGAGGGGCGTAGAAATAATCCCCAGAAGTATATCAGCCCTAAAAATATCGTGATTCTGAAGTGATCCTTAGTATATTGAGGAAGGAAGTGTTTTTTTCTGGCCAGATGGTTCGTTTGGCAAAGAAGTCTTCTTTTCGTCTTCGTACTTTCTTCTATTTAAGTATTTCTTTAAATATTTCGAGTCTGTATGCTAGTGATTCCTACAGATTAAGTAGTTGTTTTTCAAACTCGAGTTTACAATTTAATAAATCAATTGCCTTCAAAAATACTTACAGCTATTTTGTTGGTTAGGGGACTAACCTGAGGTAGTTTTGGTGTGCTCTTAGTTCTTCCACGAGTACTTCCACTTAAAAAGGCTTTCTCTGTCCTCCTTTACAAGATCATTTCTTGGAGGATCTGTTTGTTAGCAGAAAGAACAATTTGTGGTGCACGTGAAAAGCATGGACTGAAAACAATGAAATGGAGAACATAAACACCAAATCTGAAATTAGATACAATTAAAAGTAAGGTAATATGAAGCTGCTTGAAGTACTGCTGATGGTTAAACAGTTCATTAGTAATTAGGATGATTAAATGCTATATTGGTTTTTGAGAGATCCCATGGGGATTTTTCTCCTTAGTTTTATTTATACTTTGTCTTAAATAATGATCTTTAGAGCACTTCCATGTTTATTTTTGCTGCACTTTTCTGTTTCATACTGCAACAGTACTAAAAAAAAAATCAGGAGCTTCTGTAGCTCATGGAAAGTCAGCTTGTTGGTGTTGTTTTCCCATTAATAATCATGGAAGCAGTGGCCATTTCTGTACATGGAATTAATAGAAAAAAGGGACAGTCCTATATTGGTAGGTTCCTTTCATTTGTTAATTAATTAGTATACTTTAAGTCTGATTTTCCGGTTACCTCTGTAGATACTTTACTGAGAGGTGGCTTAATGGGTCTTAGTTTTGGTGTTTATTGGAGGAGCTAACTTAAGAATTCTTTCTGAAGGGCAGTGATTTGTTTGTCTAACATTTGATTTGTACTTCTGGTGTGGCAGTTAAAATGAAATCATAAAGCAGTTGGTTGGAGGCTTTATGGAGTTTTTTTAAATGGAGACTCTCATTTCTACCTTCTGCTGTAACGTTTCACAAGCACTGTAGGTTTATTATATGCTTAAAAATTTCTGTATCTTTGAAAGTCCCATTTCAGTTCTTGACTGCCTCTTTTAAGCATTAAAAAGCGTCTCTGCCATTTAATAAAAGTTTTCATGTAGCTTGCCTGTGCTTCTGCAGTTGTTAATCAGTTTGGCTTTTTTTATTATTTTCTAATTTTCTTTAGTGGCTGAAACTTACTTCTGATGATGTAAAGGAACAGATCTACAAGTTGGCTAAAAAGGGCCTGACTCCCTCCCAGATTGGTAAGGATTATAAACCACTCCTAGATTGTGAACAACGCACATTTTTCTGACTGTAATATTGTAATTGTTCCTTCAACCTGTATTAAATGACATGCTAAGAGTACACAGCATTTCTGGTGTACCTGTGTTCACTGTGGATACCACTGAGAGTCCTAGGATAATACCTGCCACAAGGATCAGCAAGTCCAACACTGGGACATTATGTGTTGTTCTTGCAGGGAGCATATTTGGTAGGGCAGTGGGTTGGTTTTGGTTTTTTAGGTTTTTTTTCAAGTGCAAGACTGGAAGCATCTGTTTCATCTTATAGCCTGTCCTTAGGAATGGCCACTAATAGGTGTTACAGGGCAGTTTGGTGTGTCCACTTTCCTGGAGGAAATTTTCCAATACCAGCAGGCCTCTGGGGTTTACTGAGCCAGGCACTGCAGCTGCACCATGGACTGGCTCCGGGGTTTGAATCCTTCCAGAGTTCAAGTGCTTGCATGACACAGCTTTATATGGTCATGAGTTATGTATGCAGTGTAAGTAGATGCTGTGTAAATGAATTTTTTTATTGTAATCCTGAAAGCAATTTTAATTCCTTCTGGAGGGATCCATAGAGTGATTAAATACATTGCTTTAATGAGTCCTGTTTAAAATTTTCCATTAGTATTGGAAAAGAGGAGCACCTAATGTGTTGCCTGCCTAAGCATGATGGGGGAGTTATCTGTCTTTTAAGAGTTCCCAGATAAAGTGTTTCAGCTTCTGTAAGTTGCATTTTGCTCACTCCTTGTCTACCATTTCTTCAGTTGCCACTAGCAAGGTTTTTAACTTGGAGAAGACCTTTTTTTGATAGTTTGTAACTTTAAGGTCAGTTTCACAAGATTTGTTGGTGTATATTTCTTCTTTTCAGTGTAAGATGTATGTGCTTGTTTCAGGTGTGATCCTGAGGGATTCCCACGGTGTTGCCCAGGTTCGCTTTGTTACTGGCAACAAGATTCTGAGAATCCTTAAATCCAAGGGACTGGCCCCAGACCTCCCAGAGGATCTCTATCACTTGATCAAGAAAGCAGTTGCTGTTCGCAAGCATCTTGAGAGAAACAGAAAGGTGAGGGCTCCTTTTTAGTTAGGTAGGTCAGTGTCTGATTTTAAATTGCACAGTAGTTCATGTACAGCTTGACTAAGCAAAGACTCTTTGTGTGCTGTTAGCCCCCATTTCAGTAAACTTCTGAGGTTGGGAAAGCATTTTGATTAAGGAGAATGGTCTTTGTGAAAAAGATTTGAACAGCAGTGTTTAAACCATGTATTTCTGGTCCTGCTCTGACTTTACTGAAGCTTTGGTAATGGAAATGTGAAGTTTTTAGCAGTAGCTGTGGATTATTTGCTTTATTGAAACTAATTTAAATTTTACCTTGAGAAGTCTGTAACACTGGGGCTGTAATGTAACTTTGTTTTCCAGGACAAAGATGCCAAGTTCCGCCTGATTCTTATTGAAAGCAGGATCCATAGGTTGGCTCGCTACTACAAAACCAAGAGAGTGCTGCCACCCAACTGGAAGTAGTAAGTCTTCTGCATTGCTCTTAGTACTAAGACTGCAAGGTCTTGTAAACTGTGCTCTGGATATTTCTCACGGGGTGAGGAGTGCATTGTGATAGGTGTGTATCACACACCAAGCAGCAGAGAACAACTACTTTTTTAATAAATAATCACCTGGAAAATCAGTGAAGCTTACGCATGGGTGAAATGACTATTGTAACTCTTGCATAAAAATCATGATCCCAACAAATGAAGTCACTACCAGGAAATTTTTATAACGCTTTAAACTGTGGTCTTGGTTCTCTGATACTTTTACAGTTTATGTCACTTCCAAAGTTTAGTGGGAAATGGCTTAGTACCTGTGACAAAAAGGAAAGTAACTTGTAGCATTTCTCTTGGAGGGGTAACCACCACCGAATTCCCATAGATGTTAGGATTAGCCTTGTTTCTCTAAGGAGACTCAAGTGCAGTTAGACCAGTTTTAAAATATATGGTTTTGTGCTGTCACCCTAGGATTTTTATTGTAAAAGAAGAGTGAAATCTTAGGCCATAAAAATTTTCAAGTAGTGATTTAGCCGCTGGTAGTAGTAAACTGGTAGTTTAAACTTCTAACTGAAGCTTTGTTCTTGATAATTCGTTTGAAAAACTGCCTCTGCAATTAATACTTACTTCTTTTCTCTCTCTTCTCTCTTTTTAGTGAATCATCAACAGCTTCTGCCCTGGTTGCATAAGACCTGGCTGTGACTTACTGAAAGAATAAATTTTCGTTACTTGAGTTGGTGTTGTCTCTAAATGGTTTGGTTGGTGTGTTAGAAGCTTCTGCTTGTTTTAGGAAGCTGCATGTAAACAGAACGTTTTCCAGGTGGAGCAGGCATGTGGCTGTGGTTTCTGTGTTGCTGTCCTGCAGTATCAAATCTGGGTCATGGTTGTTGCAGTACTACACCAGCTGGATATTGGTGTCTGCTTTAAACTGGTTTGATTTTTTTTTATTACCTGAGAGCCTTGATTTAGTGAAGTGCCCTCTTAATTCCCTGCAAGTGCATTGTGTTAATGTAGGGCTGCACCTCTGGTGTGCTGCAGAAGAACTGTGGCACAAAGCAGTGACAGCAGGAAGACTTGGAAATACAGAAATTGCATAAGGGGTTATGCAGGAGGTGAGGTGTTAAAACAAAATAGGAGAGGTTAATTTATTCATCACTGGTTGTGTGGAGCTGTTGATTGTGCAGAGATCTTAAGCAGACCTCAGCCAGTTCCTGGCAGTAACTTGGTGTCATTTGTAAGTAATTTTAAGAGTAATCTTTGAGGTTTGGGTAAATATGGACAGCAGTTTTAGCTCTTCTCAGATGTGTCTTTACTAGAATAGTTTTCCCTAAATCCATAGAGCAGGAGCTATTGCATAGTCAATGCTGTCAGCGTTGTGCCTCCAGATTTCTAATAGCTTTGTCCTGAAATCACCTCTCTGCTGAAGAAACATGGAAAACAGACTTGGCAGCTTCCTCCATTCTAGGAGAAAATTATAAGTGGAGTTGCTCTGAGCTGTTGTGACTTGTTTCTTGTCCGGTACGCGTTGAAGTACCGTCTTCCATCCGAGCAGCCGGCGACACTCGCTCTCCGTGCTCCCCGTTGCCAAGAGCTGCGTGCAGATAGAGAGAGCGCCCGGGAGGTGTCGCTGGGAGCCAGGAACACTGCGAGCTCCGCTCCCCGAGCAGCGCCACCTGCGGGGCCGCCGCTCCCGCACAGGGAACGGGAAGGGTTTCCCCGGTTCCAGCTGCTCCGGGGACTTTGGGAGCTTGCTGGAGCTCCCTAGAGCTGAAGGTGTTTTCCTGAGGGTGGGAGACGTACGCCGTACCTCTTGTTGCGGAATGGTAATGGTGGTGTAATTGCACTGTTATGCTCAGAGCTCTACTTACGTTGATAAAGATTCTGTATTTCCTATAACTCATACAGGCTGGTGTAGGTACATTGTTCTCAGTAGGATTAATCATAAAATCAGAATGGCCTGTACTGAAAGGGACATTAAAGATTACCCGGTTCTAGCCCGCTGCCTTGGACAGGGACACCTCAGAGCCCTATCCAATCTGATCTTGAACACTTCCAGGGATGAGGCAGCCAAATCCTCCCTGGGTAACCCCCTCCAGTGTCTCACCACTCTCACAGCCAAAAATTTGTTCCTAATATCTAACCTAAATTTCCCTTCTCTGTTTATTTTCTCCTTGTCCTATCACTACAGCTCCTGAGGAAGTATCCCTCTCCAGTTGCCCTGTAGGCCCCCTTTAGGTACTGGAAGGCTGCTGAGATGTTTGTACACAGCCTCTTCTCCAGACTGAAAAACCCCAGCTCTCCCATCCTGTCTTCATAGGGGAGCTGCTCCAGTCCTCTTTACCAGCTTCATGGCCCTCCTCTGGGTTTGCTCTGATAGTTCCACATTCATTTTACGTTGGGGACCCCAGGGCTGGATGCAATGCTCCAGGTGGGGTCTCACTGGAGCAGAACCCCCTGTCTTGACCTGCTGGTGCAGGTGCTGTTGCAGCCCAGGAATTGTCTATTCTTTGGATTGCCAAAACAGGTACAGCAGGAGTAGGGCTCCTTGCTCCAGGGAAGCCCAGGGTTGTCTGCTCAGCAGCTGCTGTGGGAACAGTGGGGCTAAGCACTGGCAGGGGTAAATCCTCCTTGGGGACAGACCCCTGGAACCTATGAAACTGAGCAATGTGTCAGAGGTGTGCTCCAGGAGGAAAAGGGTCACTTGGAAGTATCAGGTAGTTTCATCATTTGTGGTACGGGGCTGTGAAACTCTCAGGTAATCTGCTAAGTTTTGTGCCATGTTCCGAGCATGAGGACTGCCCGGGCAGCTCAGGATTGGTGATCCAGCTGCTCAGGAGACTTAGTGGAGTCTTTCTTCCACTCTCGGTAAAGGTACAGTAACTTCTCTTGTCTGGAGAGATGTGATAATAGGGATGAACCCAGACAGGGCTAACACAAGCAATCCCTGCCTCCTGGTTATCTCCAGGCACCACTCTGGCTTCCCCCTCCCTTAGCACGATGGGTGTTCTCAGGTCTTGGGCCCCACTGCCCTCTTGCTTTCTCCTGTCACTGTTATGTCTCTTTATGGCTTACTTTGCCTTCATTTAACCTTCAAAATATACTGGTTTTGCCTTATTCCAGGCAGCAATGTACAAATTACCAGCATTACTTTTTCCTCCAGCAGCACTTTTTGCTCTCCCAGCAGGTACAAATCTGATTTTATTTTTTCTCTTGTCCCACTGTGAGCTTTTTCTTGCTTTTTGCTGGAGCACACAGTGGAAAGGAGCTCTCAGCCTGTGTCACTTCCCACTTCCTTCTCTCTTGGCCCTTCCTTCTCCAGAGAGTGGCAGCCCCCTTTTTTTTGCAAATCAGCCAAGCTAATTTTCTTCCTTTCCTTTAAGTAACATGAGTTTAGCCTACCCTGATTTGGGTCAGCTAGGCCAGCGCTCAAATGTGTGAACACACCTTCATGTTTTCTGCACTTCAGCCTGGAATAGTAAATCCAGAAATGTCTTTGGTTAAATCAATAGATGCCATGTGCAGTTTCTACCTCTATTTCCAGGAAAGCATTTGAAAGGTGACTGTTAAGTATGAAAAGGATTAACCTTGACAGGGATTTAAGGGGAAGCTTTGATTCAGTCATGGCCAGAGGATTGTCTTCATGCTAGGTGTCTCTTTATTCTGAAGGCTTTGGTGGTGTGTGACTGGTTCTGTTGTGGAGGCAAATAAACCATCTTTTACCCTTGAATTTTTCTGATTGAGAGTTTCTGTTTACAGGTGCCTCTGTGAAAAAAAAAAACATTAGTAATTTATTTCAAGTAAGATAACTTGAACACCAGTTATTCTGCTGTTGAGTCATTGCCACTGCTGGAAACCATTAATTTCTTAGCTGAAAAGGGGCAAAAAAAGTAAATCAAGGCTACAGCACTGACAATCAGAAAAGGCAAGAAATTATGTGGATTTATAAAGGTAAAGCTGCAAGTATGTGCTGCTTTGGTTTTGTTTTTTTAAGAGCTTCTTTCCAGTTGCATTTTCTGCTACTTTTGCATTTTAATATTCAGCTCAAAATCATTGCAAGTTAATGCCAAAAAGCAAAAAGCGAATGGAAAGAGCACTGTGGTATTTTCAGAGCGATGCTGTGTGTGTCACTTTGTTCCACTGTTTTTAGTGTCACTTACAGATGGTGAAACACAGTGTAGTTAAAAAGCACCTCACGTGTTTCTCGGGACTCACGGGCCGGCTTCTCTCCCCGTTCCCATTTAAGTAAAGAGCACTAGAGCCTATGGAATTCACCAAAGGCAGGTTTCGGCGTTCGCCGGGCTCTGGGATAGCTGGTGATTCTGGCTTAAGCTAATGCTGCTTCACGTTCATGCAGTTGTTTTGTTCTCATTTCAATGCGGGGATCAAACTCGTGAAAAAACGCGGCTGTTGCTGGGAAGTCCCTTCAATAACTCGGCACATTTGCATGACAATACGTGGCTGTGCCCTGGTAACCTCCCTCCTTCGCCAGCACAGATCTTGGCAGCAGGAAATGCTTCCACACTGTTTGCTGCGCTAATGGTACGTCCGTGCATGTCCTTTTCTCGCTTCCAGGATTTCTGGACGTAGCTGCAGTTGGATGAATGAAAGTTTCCCCTCTTTTTCTCTTCCCCCTTTCCTTCCAGGATAAATTTTACCTCTGGTTAGAAATCGATGAACTTTGTAATGAACAGTGTCACTGATTAGTGTGAGTGCTTTGTTCTCACCACGGGATTTGTTAGAGATGTTACCCAGCACAGATGCGGCCGTAACCGGAGCTGAATCGATGAGAGGGAATGATGTTAATGGCATGGCAGTATGTACTGGATGTGAGGCTAAACTACCCATTGCTCATTGTGCTACAGGGCCTGGTGACTACAGGACTGGCAGCCCCTTTCTGGAGGCTTGCTCAGTGTTCAGGGCAAAGGAAGTGAAGCACAGCCCCTTACCTCAAGCCCTGAGCTGAAATACTGGGTGGCAGGTAATGATGTCGGCTGTGCCTGAGGCTAGAGGTGTACCTACATTAAAAGATCACCTGAGTTTTCTAGTGACTGCTGGTTTTACAGGCTGATATTTTATTCCCTTTGAGGCTGCTCACTCAAGACCCCTTTTCAGGTCAGAATTCTCCTTCTTCAGAGCCAGGAAGGGGCTTTCAAGTTTAGTGCAGCTGTCAGGGATCAATCTCTTTTACAGCTCCTTCAAGTTCTTTCTGATGCAGATGAATAATTTCCGTAGATCCCGAGTCCTGTGTTATGCCAGAGTGAGAAGAGGGTGACTGGTGTTTTGAACTGTAGAAGCTGTCTGGGTGAAGAAACCAGTGACAGCCATTAAAAATTAATCAGGTTAAATGAACTTGGGAAGGATCCTAATCTAAGGGGAGCAGTTCTGATTTGCAAGAAAGGGGATGGAAACCTCTTTCAGGACTGTATATTTTAGTGGACACAGGGCACACTGAAAGCTGTTGTGAAATACAAGCTATAAAAGAAATGGTTTCCTCATGAGTTTTTTTTTTTCTGCTTTGTTGTTTCAAAAAAAAACCATAGCATCTGCTGCTTTTCTTTTTTTCTTTTTTTTTTCCTGCTGGCCTTGGCAAAACTAGGACTATAAATTGATAAATTCTCAGAAACCACTGATGGAGCAATATCTATCTATTATATTGGGTGTTCCATTTTCACCTCACACTCATGCTACAGGTATCTCCTTACACATCACTTAGGTAGTTGTTCCTGTTAACTTTATTCAGCAGTAGGTTCAGGTCTGGATTCTCTTTTGATTTAGTGTTCTGTTATTTTCAGTACCATTTCACTGATGCCCAGCTCTCATGTAGTAGTTTTGACCCATAAATTCAGTGGTTTGTGTGAATAGATAGAGTAGATACCCCCAGCTTTGCAGGGTGACAGAGACACAAAGCAGTGAAAGGGTTTGCTTGGGGCAGCAGGAGAGCTTGGCACCTGCTCAGAGATCCCTGGATCCCAGTCTCATGTCCTGCATGCGAGTCTGTGCTAGTTGCACTTTAAACAGAGCTGGGTGTTTACATGTAAATAGCCCGTGTGGGGAGTGGTACAGAGCAGGGAGACTGCTCACAGGTTTTGGGGACACAGACCATGGCACTGGCTCCTGGCACAGGGTCTCAGCATGTGGCTCTTGGCAGACAGCAGTGGGCAGTGACATCTACCCCTCTTTGCACTGATGTATGTACAAGGCTTAGAGTGGAGGGAGCTGTTCCCCAGCCTCTTCCTGCCCAGAGGACTTAAAAAACAGGAAAATTAAGGTGCTTGGCCCTGTTGTGCAGTTGAGACAGTGTGACTTCTCAGATTTGAAACTTCTTCACTTATGAGTTCTGTGGTAAATTCCTGCACAATAATCACCTCAATTAGGCTGCAAAACATAGAGGGTTTTCCTTAAAATATGGGTAAGTTCTGTGTTTCAGTGATCTCTGGAAATTGTGTCTCCCCTTCTTAACAAAGATCAGTCCCTTCTGCAGCTGTTTAATAAAATTCTGAGAGCTGCCAATCAGTCAAGTAAAAAATTCTGTTTCATGGAATGGTTCCTGACAGCCTTGTTTCTGATTCAGAGATCCAACTAACAGGGTTAAATCTGAGCAGTTTAATGGAACAATGTTATTTAAGCAAAGCAATCATGTCCTGCTGCAGTGTTGTTTGGTATTAAAGAGCAATTAGAATTGTCTGCCCAACAAAATTGCAAAGTTCCTCTGGAAGCAGCTGTAATTGGAAATGTCACACTGTAGATACCAGTGACAGATATGGTTTAACAAAACACAGGCTTTGGCTGCAGTTCCTCACATTGATGGATAATCCCATGGCACACAGCAGTTTAGGACTGTTTATGTAGTTTGCACTTCAGGTTGGGGTTATTCCTTTCACTGTCCTGTACAAGCTCGTGCTTTTTTGCTCCAGTGTGCCACTGACAGCCAGGTTAAACTGGAGGGTTCTGTCCCATCACTTACTCTGTAGTGAAGGTCAAGTGAAATGACATGTGGGATGGTGAGCCTGAGGTTTACCCAGCTGTGCTGGATGTAACAGCACATGCATTGGACTCCACTCTGATGTCTTTGCAATGGCTTGCTCTGGAAGCACAAGGAACTGAGCAGCAGTTTTGGAAAGCTGCAGAGGTGGGTCATGCAGGAGTCAACACCAACAGTAAAGCCTATGCAGAAGTGCTGATTTAGAGGGGTGTTTCCACAGACACATTACTGGATTTGGTTCAGCAGCCTGCATGGGAACTTCCACAAGGGACACTTTGTGGATTGCACAAACTTATATCTCCCAGCCTCATGCAGAGTCGTGAGAATTTTTGCTTAAAAACACTCCTAGAACATGTAGAATGTGTGTCAGCCAGTGTTGAAAAGCAGAACTTCTATTAGGCACAATACCCTAAGTAATAAGCCTTCCTCTAAGCATCCTGACTTTCAATCCTTAAACATTTGTGTTAGAAGTGAAAGAAAGCTGCATAAGCATCAGACTATAGAGTAAGTACAAGTATGTGATGTGGGTAAAAGAGCTAGCCATGGGTGCATTTTTAGTTTTAGTATTTCCTCTCCTGTGAGCTGGGAGATAGTAGGAAATTGCCTCTTGCTCTGTATTTTTCATAGGAAGATACAGGGGCTGTGAAGAAGTGTTAAGGTGCTGTTTTCCTGGAGTCTGCAGCAGTGGCATCACTGTATTTTCTGGCCACAAAACCAGCAGTAGACCATGGATTAGATTGTACTGGGTATTTCAAGCCGTGGGGTTCTTTTCTGCTCCCTAGTCTCTGTGTACTCCTGCACTTATCAAAGCACTAAAACTCATCAGGGAGTATGTTCAAATGCTTGGAGTCCTGATGTGTGTTATTTGTACCTTTCTTTGATCTGTGCCAGTTAGATGTAGCTGGGGTAGACTGAGTGCTGTCTCTTCCATCACTTCCCCTCCAAGACGGTGTATGCTGGTGATCTGCTAAATATTCCCCGCTTCTATGGCTGGAAAAAGTGCCAAGCCTCATTTGTGTTCATTTATGCTTCAGCTTGCTCTAGGGTGAAGGTCTCACAAAGAATAATGACTTTGTATCTGTGTACTTTGGATATATTCCCTGTTCATCAGGTGTGCAGCAGATTCCTGTTATCTGATCCTCTTTCCCTCTGCTGCCACTGGCACTTTTGCTGCCAGCTAGCAAAGGGGGACCCAGAAGTTGTCTCAGTGGCAACGTAGGGTGCAGTTTACCCTTTGAGCAATATTGGTGCAGCAGCCTGGTGCTGCTGGGATTGCAGTCTGGTCTGGAGCTGCAGCTCAGTCTGCAGACAGCAGATCTGACACAAGGATGGAGGGGAGGCAGAAGAGGATCCCTGTCAGCACTGTGTGTGTGTTAAATGCTCTTTGCTGCCATGCCGACTGCAGGTTCAGCTCTGCCTGACAGCTGGCTCAGGACAGCACACAAGTGAGTGGGTGTTTGGGCTGTGCTGAAGCATGTTTGGCACTTCAGCAGCTTTCCCTCCATGCCTGGCTGCTGCCACCAACCCAGCAAATCTGGGAAACCGTGCTCGACATGAGTTTGTGTGGTCCGGGTAGCAGGAAGCTGCTGCCACCAATGCCTTTTCTGGGAGACTCTCTCCCCCCTCCCTGCTATGTGACCCACATAGGTCTGGATAAAAAGGGGGACAGCCAAGAGAAAGCAGCTTTGGCACAGAGACATTGCCCGCGTGGATATAAACCACAGCCCAAGCAGCCCAGTGAGGGGCAAGTCAAACAGAAAATTAGGATAATTAGTTTTATATGTGGCAGCATTGTAATTCCTCTCAGAGGGACCCCAAATTTCTTAGTATTTTTTTTTCCTTTTTAATTATTGTTCAGATATTTCTTCTCTCACTCTTGAATTACTCTGAGCGCTTTTCATAGGTTAATCTGCCTCTTTACCCTTGAGGGTAATTGAGCAGTCACTGGGTTTTCGGTTTTTTTTTTCTCTCTTTATCTTTCGAATGTCTATAAGCCATTGTCATTTTTAAAATTAATTAAAAACCCCCTATAGTTCTTTTGCAGCTCAAATTTGCCACAAAAGCAAGTTTCAAATTGCACCATTCTCTATGGAGAATGATGAGTGTGTTATGTAGGGGTGCAGTTCCTGTTCTTGATGTAATAACTCCAGTAACAAAGACACCTTTCTTCAGAGTACCTTCCTTCAATTACCCTTTTCTTTTTCTTTCTTTGCTAATGTTAATAATTCAGTATGTGGAAGCAAAGTCTTAAAAGGAGATAAATGCTTTGTGTCTCGACATTTTGAATTTAAGTTCCTTTGATAAATGCAGTCCCTGGAGTGTGTTTGGGCTCAGTAACCCTGGAGCATTAAGTCAGATCGTGCTGCCTTAGGAAAGCCACGAGAGGACAGTACTGTGAGTCAAGTCCTCGGAGCAGTTTGTCTTCACCTTTTAGAATCGTTTATCCAATCCCCTGGGAAAATCTTTTAGTACTGCACTGTATTTTATAGTGCCTGCTTTTCCTGTTAAGTAAGGAGTACTTAGGGAAGGCAAGGGGAGCAGTGGGTTTTGCACAGCAGTAATTACTTCAGGCTTCACTACCAGGGACCTTTTGACCTAATGCCACTCAGACTGATTCTGTCATGTTTAATCCCTCATGCCCCATCCGTCCCTGTGAGCCTGCAGAGATGCCCTGAGCTTCTGATACTTACATAATAATAACACCTAAAAGGTAAAATTCGTGTGCTGTTTCACTTCAAATTCTGCACTGAAGCCTTCAGGAATTGCTCTCTAGCTTTGAGGAGAAGCTATGATTTTGTTGGGAGGCTGCAATGGCTGGTGGTATAAGCCTGAGATTATGGGTTGTTTCTGTTCTGTTCCTGCCCTGCAGATTTGCCCGGAGCTGGTTGCTAATTGCTGAGCCTTTGAAAACAGTTTAACATTTTGGCTACGTGTTTTTGTTTCCTCAGGGCTGGCTCTTCCCAAATAGCACTATTTAGTCATTGTTTAGTTTTCAGACTCAATGCTCCATGCAGGTGTGGGTAGCCAGTGGCTTCTTTTCTGGTTATTAGAACTAGGCAGTTTTGTTAGCCACTGTTTGTCAGTTCTTCGTAAATTCTGTGTGTAGAAGTACAGACACAAACAAGCAGAGTGTTAATTAAGAGTCTTTTGCCTTATTACTTAGTTTGTCCTTGGATTGGCCCACTCTTAATTACTACCCAGTTACTATTGCTATTATTCTTGTTTAATGAGATAATCCAAATAATCTCATTTCAGTTTCACGGATCATTAGATCCAACACACTTATTAATAAGGCATTTGTGTGCTTTTTATGTCCAGTCAGCTGTTTTCAGTCCTTCTCTTATCCTCTATGATGGAGGGAAGGGATGTGCTCAACACTTTGTAGTTGGGTAATGTCCTCACACACGTAGCACTTGCCACTATACACTGTTTGTACAGCTGCTTCAATTTGTTAACTGCAGTGATAAAACCCTGTACATCTTGGGCAGAGGGGTTGACTGTGCTGGTGAGGGGTGGCTCTGGCAAAGAGGGAGCTGCTGCAGCCTCTCTCCTGCCAGGAAGGGTCACCTTTCCCAGTCAGGCAGGAAGGTGCAGCAGGTGTGGGGCTCCTCTGCTTCACTGGCAGCAGGGTGAGAGTGAGCAGGGCCGTTCTCTGCCAACTTCCCAGTGCCAGACAAAGGCAAGGAAGCACTAGGGGGACCATCTAGCTCATTGCTTCCCGATCTTTTTAGCAGTACACTCAGCCGTGCAACCAATTACCTGTTCTTCCATGGTGTCCCCAGGGCAGACTGTCAGCCACAGACGCGTGTCCCATGCCTCATTGGCTGGCTGTAGCTCCTCGCCGGTGAGACATGCCTCCTGAGCAGGGATGCATCTCTGCTGGGATGGCAGGGGCTGTAGGTGTGCCCTCGGGCTGTGCTGGGATGGCAGGGGCTGTAGGTGTGCCCTTGGGCTGTGCTGGGAGGGCAGGGGCTGTAGGTGTGCCCCTGGGCTGTGCTGGGATGGCAGGGCTGTAGGTGTGCCCCTGGGCTGTGCTGGGATGGCAGGGGCTGTAGGTGTGCCCCTGGGCTGTGCTGGGATGGCAGGGGCTGTAGGTGTGCCCTTGGGCTGTGCTGGGATGGCAGGGGCTGTAGGTGTCCCCTCGGGCTGTGCTGGGATGGCAGGGGCTGTAAGTGTGCCCCTGGGCTGTGTTGGGATGGCAGGGGCTGTAGGTGTGCCCTTGGCTGGAATATTGGCTGTGTTACTCCCTGCATCTCCTGCTGGTACCGATACCTGCGCCTGCCCTTTAAAGCTGTGACTCAAATCTAGCCTTTGATCCGGGCTCCTAGAGGGGTACTTGACTGTCTGTTTGTTCGCCTGGACTGTGGTATTTAAAACTGTGAAAATTCTCTAAAGGATTGAAACAAACAGGTGTGTGTGGCTGTGTTTTTGTGCCAACAATGGAAAAGACCCATTTTTTGTGCATGCACACACACATGAATTAAATGCAAAGAATAACACATGCTTCACTTTTGGTGAAGTGAACCTCTGGCTCTGCAGGATGTGAGCTCTTCTGGTCATGTTAGTGACCTTGTCACTGGGGTTCAAGACCAGGCACACATTGCTGAGTTGGAACAGCGATCCTGCAGTGAAATAGCAAAAGGAAAAGGGTTAAAATAATCAACCTCATTTCACTGTTGGACAAACTGTTACAGGCTCTCTGAGCAGCTGAAGTTCCACCCATTCTGTGAGACTCTTCTCCCTGCTGTGTCACCCACGTGTGCCTGTGACAGAAGTGGAAGGAGAGCTGCTAGAAAGGACTGGGGGCTGGAGGCTCCATCTGTGTGTGACTTACAGGCCATGGGCCATGGTTCTGTTAAGTCTGTAACTTGCTGTAAAGGCAAGATCTAAAGGATTCTGCTCTGAGCAGTTGATGATTTCTCAGTGGAAAGCTGTTCTTTGCAGGAGGGGGAATTCCATCTGCTCTTCTCATTGTCCCTGTGGGTCTGTCTTCACCCCCTGCACCACTGGAAAGTCCAGCCAGGCTACTGACTTAGCCTGCCCTCAAATGCAAAAGTCTTTAGCCTGATTAAGTATTAACTCTTTGTAAGGAAATGTACCTTGAGGATACAGTGGGGATAACCCAGGCCGTGGATTTCTCACGTGATACCAGCTCTGCTTAAGCAGGATTTGGCAGTCTCTTCCTCAAGCCCCTCTTTCTACCCCTCTGCCCTTCTCTGGGTGTCAGCAAGGCTGCTGCTGCAGCAGGGTGGTGAGCTGGACTGGGAGACAATAGAATTTGAGAACGAAAAAAAACAAATGATAAAGCAAGTGCATGTGTGTGTGGGGGGGGTATTTGGTAGATTTCTTAAATAGAAATTCTAGGTCTTTTCTCTGATCTCTTTTCCCATGTTGCTGCACAAACAGCTCTGTAAGGAAGCAGAGCAAAGGCAGGAGCAGCTCTGCCTCAAAAGCGACAGGGATTGCACAAGGATTGTTTTTGTGTCTGATGGCAGGGCCAGCACCAACACTGAGCTAATGCCATCTGCTCCAGTGCTGTCCCCAGGGCTGTGCCAAGGCAGCTGGTGCAGTCACCCGGCGCTGCTTCCCAGCACAGCGGTGCCCTGTGCCTGTGCTGCTGGAAGTTCAGCTGCAGTCTGAACACAGCTTCTGCCTCTCCTTACCTACTCTTGGAGAGCAGGGAACGAACTTAAGAATGGATGATCCAGGCAAACTCTACGGTGAAAACAAATCTCTTATCTCAAATATCACCAAAGTTCTCCTGCTTTCCCAAATCTCTGGGTTCCCCATCCTTCAGCAGCAGCCAATATTCTCCTGGCACAGACTGGAGCAGGGAAAATTAATTGTGCTTTAATGATGCCCCCCCCCCCCCCCCCCCCCCCCCTCCCCAGAACCTGGCCTTCTGTTTGGTGTAAATGAAGGGCAATCTGTGGCCTATCAACAGACCGTTTCCTTTGGGGAAACAGCCTCACACTTCTCACATTTCCCTTTACACTCCTGACTGTTGGCATATTTTTCTACCTCAAGATCTGCTACATTGCTGCAAAGGGGCTTTTTTTCTCTTTAATTAATTTCTTTCAGCTCTGACAGGATAGAAGGTAATTAAATGCTTCAGTATCTTGTCATAAAAATGCCACTTTTCAGAGGTATTGTCTTAATGAGCCTGTTTTTCAGTATAGCAGAGGCTCATCTATTAGTCCAGTGTATATTTTTAGAGCATGGCATTAGCCAGAAAAGCCCATTAGATCGTTATACAAGTGGCTGAATCAGCAAACTGTATCTGCTGCTATTCTGTCACAGCAATAACGTTAACATTACCAAAGTGATTAAAAGCCATTCATTCATTTTGCATCTGGGTTGACAAGTTCATTCTTGCAAAGGAATACAGTGCGGAGCTGTGAGAAAGGAAAACTAAAAGCTCATCATCTCCCTCAACCTGAAGATCTACCAGTGTGTGACAGATGCAATCAAAACATGACAATTGAGTGGGACACTGGACGTCTGTGTTCTGTCACACCGTGGGTTGTCACTGACAAAGCAAAATCAGCCTTAGTCTGGGACCCTTTTTAAAGATTTATATCTTTCTGCAGTGGAAAAAGCCGTGGTTTCTGGAACAGGGTACCACAGAAACCTTTGTTGTTCTTCAGCTCTGAGTCATCCTCCTGGAGCTTCAGAGCAATGATGGTGCTCCTGGCCTTTCCTTTGGGGTTGTTGCAGGTGTGTTTGTCCAGTTGCTTCCCTGGATCTCCCCCTTAGGAGCCATGAGGTCTGGGTACTCCAGCTGCAGTTCTTGGCCTTGGCAGGGCTGTTTGTCCAGGGTTTATACAGAGAGCAGAAGCAATGGGAGGGATAAACAAGTGTTGGCATCACTGTCGTGACCTTTCTAGAAAAGCTGAGTAGACAGAAAGCTTTGATTCCTGGGGACTGCCTGGGGAGGCTGCTCAATTAACTTGCTTGCAAAAAGTGCAGCATATCCAAATCCTTCCCATGGATAGGGCACAATCCAGTGGCAAAGGGCATGGGAGCTGAAAGAGCAGTCCCTGAGGCAGAGGCTGGACTGAGCTGCTGGCCAGAGTGAGAGATTTGCATGTAGGGGCCTCTGGTTTCTGCGAAGAAAGCAGCTTGGGAGTTCTGAATGTAAAATGGTGCATCAAGGAAGGAAAAGGCAGAGGAGAAGAAGGGCAAGCTGTTACTTGGTAAAAATCCACCACCTGCTTCCATCAGTGGTCCCACCTACTCAGCTCTAGTCAGTACCTGAATGTGCTGAATTGCATTAAAAAACCAACCAGTGAGTTATCACACTGGGCTATGTACATGTAGCTGAGGTTTTTTCCCATGTTGTGGATTGTCTTAATTCTGCTGATGTTGGTGTGACTTTTTATTAGGGATTCATTTTAATGCCATAAGCCTGTTGTGGCACAGTGTCACTAACACTGTGTGTTTGTTTTAAATGAGTGTCTTGTGGTAGCACCTGTATCACTGTGAGTTTCAGACTTGTGTGTGCTGTTGTGTGCCCGTCCAGGAGGTATTTGCCTTTTTGATGGCTGGTATCCATGCTACACACAAATTGGTCTTTCCTACCATAGTCAAGAAAACCAACGTTCTTTTATTTTTTTTCATTTTTAATCTGCAAATAATAAAAGAGTAGCAAATCTGATAGTTGATGCTTATCCAGGGAAGAATTGCTCCATAAAGATGAAAAAAATCCATTAAAACTCTGGATGATTTAGGTACTTCAGTTATCTAATTGAACTGATTTTGGTTTTTTCCCATTCCCATTTCTAGGCAACTTTGTAGTCACTTGGCTTCCTGCTCATTGAATTTGTGTCTTCATTGCACTCTTCAAATCAAGAAAATAAATGCATTTAGCAGTTTATTGTCTTCCATGGCCTGCTACTATGAATCCTGCCTGAGGAACAGTAATATTTTTATAAATGGTAAATTCAAATCATCAGGTGAGAGCTGATAGAGAGAAACAATGGTGTTTAATTTTGAGGAGTGGATTTCTGAATTTCTGAAAGACATTTAAAAATGCACATAATGGTTGTTAGGTTCGGTCTGATGAATGTATCTCAGTAGAAGAGGTCAGAAAAGAGAACTGCAAAAGCAGCAAAGTCTTGGCTATGACGGAGACATGAGGATGAACACCTGAATATTTCATATCCAGTAAGACAAACTTAATGGTCTACTGTTGGTTTTTGTCTGTTTTATCTATCAAAAGTGTGGGCATCCATTTTTATTGGTGGTTGCTTTGTAAGTACCCCTAGCCCACTGGGTTATCTTGGCTGAGCTGTGTGTAGAGCATTCCCTGTAAATGTCTGCCACAAGAGAGCAGTGTTGGTGTAATAAGCTGGGAGAGTGTTCCTCGGGTAGTGGAATTCTTCCATCAAAATGCACGCTGAAGTGCTGCAAGAGAAATTCAGATGCAGTACAACAAATCTTCTGGGAGCTCAGCAGGATTAAGGGATAAAAATAATGAATGGGGCCTAATTTCTGGTATTGAGATTTGAGTTTCTTAAAAGCATTGATATGACTGTGGATTCTTTGGAAAATTTCAAGGAGTTGAAAATTTCATCATACTGCTGATAATCTAAATATGTTTTTCCCTATTTTTCCTCCAGTGTGACTCCATTGAAAACAGTGCTGTTTAGTTGATTTCTCTGAGAGAGTAATCTGGTCATGTGTGTGTATTTAGGTAGGGTGGCCTAATTGTGACCTTTTGGTACCTGAAGGGAGCCTACAGGAAAGATGGGGAGGGACTATTTACAAGGGCATGTAGTGACAGGATGGTGGGGAATGGCTTCAAACTGAAAGAGTAAGTTTAAATTATATGTTAAGAAAAAAATTCCATACTGTGATCTTGGCGAAGCACTGGCACAGGTTGCCCAGGGAAGCTGTGGATGCCCCATCCCTGGCAGTGCTCAAGGCCAGGCTGGATGGGGTTCTGAGCAACCTGGAATAGTGGAAGGTGACCCTGTCCATGGCAGGGAGTTGTAATAGGATAATATTTAAGATCCCTTCCAACCCTGGTCATTCTATGATTTTCAGAGCGGACTCCAAGATCCGTGGAGCTACAGACTGGGAATTCTCTGTGGATATTGAATGCTGGGTAAGGCTTGTTAGCACCTAACTTCATTTTTAAACCCATAGCCCAGTCTGCTGAGCTCTGTGCTTTAGGAGAAGCACAAATCTACTGCTTTGCTGCAGATGCCCAAATCCCAGTTATATGAAACAGTTATGACTGTGCTTAGTAGATTGACTGCACCTATGCCTTCCTGGTGGGAGACCAGAGCTGCAGCAGTACTTGAAATATATGACTGTCAATTTCTCCTCAAAAAAAGAAAAAATAAAACTTTTATGTTGAGAATTTAGTATGGATTAGTGTAGAAATAATTAACTTTACTTTGTGTGCAGCTTGTTAATGAAAAATCTGTCTCAATATTAAAAATTACAGCTGCTTTCAGTCTTGATCAAATGACTGATTTTCACTGAAGTGTATTAAAAATATTTTTCTATCAATAAAAGCCAATACTAAATTTTTTAAAGCACGTGCCTGGTAGCTCCTGACTTGAAAGCCTGGACTCTGATTTTAAAACTGCCACTTTACTGTGTGGCTGTCAATGATCTGTTTCCATGTGATGGAGAGCTTGCTATCTAAGAATGACATGGCAAGCATGTGTCAAAACGAGATCCTACAGAAGCCAGGCTCAGGCTCAAGAAAACAGGATGGATTACTCTGAAGACAAGATGGAGGAGAGAAAGATGTAAAATTGGAGAAGCTGCTAGGGGGTTTAAAAGAAGAAAAGGAGAAAAATGATCCAGTCATGGAGCAACATTTTAAGCTTGAATTAAGTGGAAGAGAGATAGTAGACTGCACTCTCTCTTGATGCAGTAAAATGCTGAACTTAGCAGAAATGGATCATCAGATAATTTGTTCCATTTGGAGGAGACCAACAAAAGCAGTTGGGTGAGAAGAGAAAATTGTGGGAGAGCATGGCTGTACTACATCAGAGTACAGTGGTCTAGACAGGTCGCTGGCCTTTCTCCAAGTTTCTGCCAGGGGATGCTTAGGAAAGGGTAGCAGAAATGCTTGTGACAGGTTTGTGATTACTTTTCTCCTGCTTTACCCATTAATTTTTAGAAGACAAACAGGGAGAAGGGGTCGTGGTGTGCCATACCTTGTAGGTGAGAATGGGAGCTGGGATAAAGTCTATCTGAACTGATTAGCCAAATTAGTGCACTTGCTAAAGTAGCCAAAACTGAGCTTCATTTTGACTAAAAATAGTTCTCTTATCTAAATATGTCATGTACCCACTATGCCTTCCACTTCCGAAATGCTATCGCAGCTGCAGTGTCCTGCATCCTAAATTTAGAACCATTCATGCCACTGAATTTTCCAGTACAGTAGATGGATGTAGCAGCTTTTTTAGAAACTAAAAAACAGAAAAGGTTAAGAATAACATAATGCAGAGCCACCACACTGAAATATCTGCACTTCATCTTTGGTAGCCATTACTGTCTTCAGTTCTTTAAGTAATGATGGTACAAAATGCGTGAGGATTTTAGTGTCTGAATTATCAGAGATGGTTCTGGTTTTTTTCTAGAGTGCTGACGGATGTCCTTGACACCTCTTTTGTGAAACAGTGTATTTGACTACAATCTGTGAGTCACACAGGTCATGAACTGTACTAGCTGTTTATTGCTGTAAGTCAAATTTGAATGCGAAATATATCCCTAATATGCAGCAAGATGAGACAAAGGACTGCCAGAGCTTTATGGATCTATAGCTTTTCATAAGCCCTCACAAATGGAGGTTGTTTGGGATTGTTGTTTGGTTTTGTTGTTTTTGTTTTTGTTTTTTTTCACAGGTACATGCAGAAACAAGGTCACAAAATCTTTTTTTTTTCTCCTGCTCGTATACAGTTGTCAGCACAACAGCCCACATTATATCTGATAGCCAGTGTATTTGCATACTTTAGGACTTTCCAGAATACCTTTCACTAAATCCGGGTCTGAAAGAAAAGTGTATGCTATTTAATAGCTTCTGTTATTAAATTGTTGGAAACTCTCTCCGTATGTTCTGTCTAATCAAATTTTCTTTGAGAGATACAAAACCCCACACTCTTGACAGAAGAAGCTTTTATGTTTTGATTAAGCCTTTATGTTTAGATTAGTTATAAGGTTGCTCATCAGCTGATGAACTGAGCAGTTCTTGAAGCAGCCTGAACTGCTATTAGATCTAGTAAAATGCATGTGAAATGTTGTGCTTGTTCTAATGTTTTGCCACTTGTCAGATTACCACCTTAAAAATTAGGCAGTGTTACACTTGAGTGTAAAGTATGACTTCACAAAAGAAAGTTGCTTTTTTGTATCTGGCCAAAGATGCAGAAATCTTGAGGGACCAGTAGATTAACAGTAAATCTCCTGATTTCCTATAATCTTTCCAGCTGTTTCCCATTTAGAAACTCTATAAATTCTAGATAGTGAGAATCAAGTTCTTAAACTGGATTCCTAAAGTGACTTAGAAAATAAAAATCCTATGGATGGGGGGGGGGGGGGGGGAATAGAAAAAAGGTGTTTTTCTGACAGTGTGAACATCAAAACGCAGCTCCTCATGGTGGCCAGCAGGCCAAAGCAGTGTTTAGACTCAGCTCTGTGAGCAGTGCTCAAAGTGGATTTCATGCTCACACGTCCTCCTTTGTGCTGGTGAAAAGAGAGGCTCCTGCCCAATGCAGGACTTGGATGCCATTCCCAGAGAGGGAATGCTGCTCTCCCTGCACTGCCTGCTCTCACAGGGAGACAATTCTCTTGTCATCTGCCATTTCAGTGCTTTTCAGAGAGCTGCAATTCCCTTGTAGGAAAGTCGTTGCCCTAAAAGTAATCTTTACAGGGAGCAGCTGTAAGAGCATGCAGGTGGGTGATGTTTCAGACACCTGGGATTGTGTGGGGCTCCTGCAACAGCTGGTTTGTTTGTGGACTTTAAAAAAAATTCAGACTTTGATTTTTTTTTTAGTATTTCTTCTAATTCCTCATTTTAAAAGGTGAGCATTTTCCTTAGGAACCAATGAACTTTGCATCTTAAGCTAAGTTGTGCTTTTCATAACTGGACTTCATGACAACTTGCTTTCTGAAGGACCAGATGGGTTTGATGCCTGTCTGAACTCTGTTATTATCTTTTAAATCTCCAGGTGTAACCTCTGACCCTTCTCCGAGGCATCTCTTTGCTGACAAACCTGAAATCCCAGTTGTTAGCTGCCTTACCCGGCTTGTTTTCCATTCTAATTCCTCAGTTTTTGGGTGAGCCAGTAAAACCTAGGTCCCTTTGGCTGCTCTCAGCTGAGGAGGGCACATTGCCATTTTCCAGCAAGTTGGCATTCCCAGCAAGTTCTGTTTTGTAATCACCCAGGTTAGGCCAGCACTCTGGAAAACAGATTTGACCATTTTTTTCTTAACAAACAACTCAATTTCTCACCACAATTACCTACAACAGTTCTGTGGCAGTTTCACAGCTATGGCAATCATTAGGGATGTTCATTATTGCATTCTTTATCGTGCTTGCCTTTAGTCACACATTAAATACACGTTGCTCTCTGAAACTCTGCAGCTCTCTTTGTGCATTGTGTGACCCCATACCTGGACCTTTAATCAGGCTGTGGGAGTGCTCCTGTATCACACTTCCTGAGGTGAAGAATAGGGCTCTGTAAGAGAAAGTGACTCAGGATCAAAGATTAATAATTACCCTTTCATTGTTGCTTTTGTCATTTTTCCATTTCAGAATAAAAGGCATAAAATTTGAGGGGAGGGAAAGTAGAATTTTAGGCAGCGTGATTTATTTCACAATGTATTTTTAGATTCCTTAAGTATTTTAGTCAAAAAGCCAAAGGTTGCTAGAGTAAGAACTGCAGGATGTCTGCTCACAACTGGCTCAGAGCCTGTTTACAGCAGTAATGTTCCTACTCCTAAAGGCAGATCCAGAGCTGATTTTTGCAAAGGTTTGAGGTAGGATTTGGTTCAGATTATGATTTGCTGTTACAGCAGCTAGAGGCCCCTGCTGAAATCAGAGCTTCCTTTTGGTAAGTAGCTCATATCTGTTAAGAGGCAGATCCACAATATGAAGAGAAAGGACAGAGCAAGAGCGCAGGAAAGGAAGCATAATTTTCCTTTGTATATTTGTAAGATGACAACTGAGTCTGAAACTTTATGAAATATTTGGGAACTGAACTCAGATGTTCCAGGCCAGTGTTCAATCATAAGATATCCTTCCTCTGGTTTGTTGCATGGCTGGGATGAGAGTAGAGTGAAATAAATTCTGGAGCTACTCTGCTTGTGTTTGGCAGCTCTTCCATGAGCTTCTGTCTGTATGTGCTTCCCTTTGCCCTTGCTTCCCATTCCCATATACTCAAACTTCACTGCTGTAAAATTTTGGTAACAAAGATGTTCCAAAAAAATGTCAAGTGACAGATGAAGTAAAGGTCTCTGCCTGGCCTTTCGCCCTGCCAGAATGTTTGCAAGTAAAATGCAAACCTAAGGGGTTTTATTAGCCTTTGCTTTCTGCTGTGTTAAAATAGTTCTTAGAGCAATTTTGGCTACCTTTGTCAAATACAATTCTGAATTGGATATTGGTAGCTTTCATGCTTTATTATGTATTTAATACTCTTGTTCATGCCACTCCCCCCCTCTTTTCTTTTTAGCAGCCTTGAGTCATGGGATTAGGCCAGACTGCCAGATTTTGTCTGAAAATGAAATTCTCACAGTTCTCCTGAGGGTGATTAGGGTCTCAGGAGCGTAAACCTAAGGCTGGAAAACCCCAAGGATCAGAAAATAAAAACTTTTTAAAAATCAAAATATTTCTAAGCTGTTACTGTTAGTTTTAGGGACTGACCCAGGTTTGAAGATGCAGGTTGGTAACACTGTATTGTATATCCTATCTCAAAACAATGCCCAGAATGCAGGGATGTGTGCTGGGCTGTGACTCCTTTATTTCGTAACACCAGAGGCTTGAAACAGGCTTTGGGCTCTGCTGGCAAATGCCTTCAACAAGGAGTTCTCCATGCTGAACCTGCTCTAGCTGCTGTCCTTGGCACAGCAGGTCCAGGTGGGGTGGGAGAAGGGAAAGGAGAGGTGTGAGGAGCAGCCCTGGGCTGGTGTCTTTGCTTTCCTATGCACAGCTAATAAAGCTCAACTGCAAATTGTGTCAGCCACAGCGGGGGACACTTTGGCTAGACCAGTCCCTGGTGTTTGTATAAAAATGAGGGAAAGCTATCAATAACTGTGTGGCCGGCTGTGCCTCTTGCAAAGCAGTGGAAATATCTTTTTCCTAGATATCTTTTTAGTTGAGTAATGAGGGCAACCTCAAATGAATAGTTTCTGTGTCCATTCATCTGACATACATATTTTAAGACTTTGTCTTGTGGGAAGTTTTGCCTGCCTTAATAATGTCCCTTTTATTGTTGTCTTCATCCTCTCCGTCATTTGTCACTGAGAACAGTGTGCCAGGATAATGGGAATTGGGGCATGGATTGTATTACAGATATCAGTGGGAATTATGAGCATGCATCAGAGGGGAAACTTCAAAATGTTAGAAACAAAGGTATTCTTGATCTCCAGTGCATTAAAAATGCATTGTATGTAATTTAGGTGGTCATCTCACACTGTCCTCACATCCTCATGGTATCAGTGAGAGACAAATACTACTTTCAAATTTCCCAACCTAAATCCACAGTAGCTTGCTGGAAGTGTGTGAAACTTGACCTAGAATCTGTGCTAGTGTTGCATCCCCATTAGCACAGTATGTGCTGTATATGACAGGAGCTGTAGGGCAACAACCTTGCTACAGGGGAGCTTTGCTTTGAAAGGTTTTAGAAGGTATTAGTCTTATCTCCTGCTGCTGATTTTCCCAGAGACTAACATCATGGATTGTTGAGGAATACCCCGAATGCATTTCATAGAGGTCAGCAGGTAAAACTAACTTAATTTCAATAAATTAATTTAGATAAGCAAGAACAGCAGGCAGTATATTTTGCTAACCTTGGAGCTGATTAATGTGGAAACTATGTATTAATTGTAACCCAGAATGAATTATCACCATTAAGGAAAAAGTAAGATCTTGGAAAGACATTTTGGGGTCGTCAGAGGTAGTCAGGCATAATAATAGGCACAGTTGCCCATGTCAGGCATCCTTATAGATTTATATTCACACCTCAAAACCAGGCTTTGTGTTACATCTCCCCTTGCATTGGTAACACAGTCTTTTTAGTCTGAGAACATGCCAAGCACATCTTCTCACCAGGACCCCTCAGGAGCCCCTGTTCCTTTTGCCAGGGGTTTCAAGGAGGTGCAAAGAGTGCATGTGCTGGTAAGAAACTCAGCACTGCATGGGTTTCCACTTCAGCAGAGGGAGAGCTGGGGACTTGGCAGCATTAGGACAGACAGCTACACCAGGGCAGTCTCCTTCCATACCAAGGACTTTTAAGAGAAGCAGACAAATCAGAGGTATATAATGAGATTTGATGGTGTGTTCATGTTCTGTTGAGAAGAGGGGTGAGCTCCAGGCTCCTAAAGTTGTGGTAGAGATCCACATGTAGAACAAGGTACCATGGCAACTTAGGCTGTTACCTTGTCAACCTGTTTGAACAAGAGGGAGGGTGTTTTTCTGAAGACTACATGAGCCCTGTTTTGCCAGTCCATCTGCATATCCACTAGAAGTGTTTTGCTGTGACAATTTCCTGGAAGAGTGAAGTGGTTCTGTTGCACAGAAATCCTTGAACCTCCTTGTCTCACAGCATGCAGTACTTTATTTTTCCAGGAACTTCTTCACGAGTGTGTCTGCACTGCAGCTATCAATCAGCTGCTTGGCTCTGATTTCACCTCTCCCTTCCTCACTCAGAGGGGGTGCGTAGAGTCTAAAATTTGCTTCACAAAGGCAAAATCACTGCTGGCCATGGAAAGGAGTTTGCAGACTGAAAACATTCTTGAGATTTTCATTCAGCTCCTGCATAGCTTCTCAGAGCCCATGGTAAAGAGCTGTTGGTCCTTGTTAGTGAGGCTGGACCATGAACTTTAGCTCCATGGAATACTGCTACTTTATTCTCTCTCCATAAGACTCAGTGGTGTGATCAATACACATTCCTTAGTCATCTGATTTGCATGCCAATTTTTTTTTTTTTTCACGTAAAGGCTGTTTTCCTTTGGCTCATTAGAAGCAGCACTTCAGAACTTACTTGTTTTAGGACAAGAGGATATAAAAATTAAAATGAGTAGCAAATCAGGCTTCTGGGCTCTTCTCTATAAGGGTCAGTGTGTTCCTTTAAAAACAGACATTGTGAACTTTGGGCATAGGAAACTGGGAAAGATGCCAGTACAGGATAGAATGAAGATTAATGCAGGCAGCTCCTAGGCAAGTTTTCCATATTTCCTTTCCAGGATGTCAATATGCTAAGATTATTTATGAATTTATATAGGATATTGTTATAAAGGCTCCCAATAAAGACTCTCCCTCTTAACCTAAACTGTAGCAGTTCTAATGTTTCAGTGTGAGGCTTCTCCTGCACAGAGCTGCTACTGTGCTGGGCAGTGCTCCTGTGAAGAGAATACATTTCTGAAGGGATTATACTGAAATCACCCAACTTGTTTCCCCTTAGGCTTAAGTGAGATTTAAATTTTGGCTTGTGGATGTGCAAAACAAGCACAGTGATTTGCTGAATTGCTTCCTGTTCCCAGGAAGCACTTTCAAATAAAGACAAAATTCTTTTAACGCTCTTTGGTTCACACACCTCATGCACTCATGGGGGTGAGCTCCTATGAACTGAGACAAAGCTGCCACATTTGGATAAATATTAGCACCTCACACATACCATGGCCCAGTTTTCTACAGATGCTCCAGTTTTTTTCCATTGTAGCCAATTATGTTTGAAACTAGCAGTTTGTCCCAGTTTCACTAAAATAACACCTTACATTTATAAAGTGCCTATTATCGTGAGTTTCCCCAGCATTTTACAAATGACAAAAATATCCCTTAATACCTGTGCAAGCCGGTGGGAGATGGAGGTGGCAATTGGAAATGAAATTACAAAGACAATAATAGCGACAAGAAAAGACAAAGTGCGGTACTGTGAATTGTTAGAATTAATGAATAAGTTTGAATCTACTTGTATTTTACTCTGCCTGAGATCAAATATTGAGTCAAAATCTAGAAAAGCAGAATTGTAAAGATTCATTCTTTTTTTCTGTCAGAAATACCTTTGATTTCAGGAGAAAAAGCCCGTTGAGCATTGCTAGGATTCCCTGTGGATTTCTACTACATCTCCTAGTAAAAATCCATTGTTCTAATGCCTTTTGACTATGGGATTTCTTGACTTTTGGTCGATTTTTTCAGCTTAATAAGAAAACTACTGTTCTGTCTTTGTTTGGCAGACTGTGCCAAATGAAAGTTCCTCACAAATTAATTAAAGATTATTTCCTGCTTTGCATGGCATTCCTCAGTAATAATGCCATTTTTTTTCCAGAATTCATGCATGACCTTCTCAGTGAAGTTCGTGCACAAAAATCACCAAAAGTTTGTCATAAGTGTATCTTGGACTCAGTGCTATTCAACACTACACAGTTCCATTCCTTGTTTTCTTTATTCATTGGTGAGATAGGATTATGCTTAATCCTATCAACAGCTTCATATTTGTGATGTGCCAGCATCTTTTCTAGGTATTGTGCTCTGTTAGTTATTGCAAAGGCTATTAGAGAGATGTGTATTGGACAGTTCAAATTGTAGAGCTGGCAAATGTTTACTCCAAGTGGCTTTTGATTCCTAAGAAAGTCCTAAGGCGATTTAGTTTTTTCTTTTGCTCTTTGCCTTGCATGCTAATTTTCTGTTGTGGTGGGTTTTTTTGTTTGGTTGTTGTTATTTTTTTTTTTTTTTGGCAGTGGTACACTAAAAATTTATGCCAATATTATTCTTAGATGAAAAATGCTACCAAATGTAAATCAGACTGTTTTGCAAAGCAACTTTGGTAAAGCACAAAGTCCACCAAAAATCCACAATATACCCAATCTTTTACAGCTAAATTTCTCTCCTACACACAGAGGAATAGTGTTATCCCATTTCAGAGATACTAGCAATTGTAGGTGGCCTTAATTCAGCTATAAAAGTTCCAGGCATTTCTTTTCAGCCTGAGATTCGGAATTTCATTCAGTGGAAATTATAAGGCAAGTTGCAAAAGGCTGCCAAGGAGGTGAGCTCCCTTTCCAGGAGAAACAGCAGAGATATTGCTTGTTTCAAAGCAAAAAGCTCCTCTGCCCCTTGCAGAATTTCCCGAATCTGCAAGCAGGTTTTTAGGATGTGGAAGACTGTTGCTTCTTAGAATGAATCCATTATTCTCTTGGAAAAGCTGTGTTGATGCTATACCCTGTGCAGGATGAGCCATCTATTGCTCCTTGGCTCAGAGGCTCTGCCTTGTTCTGTATCTACCCCTGGGTCAGGACCCACCAAAACCTGGCTGAAGTGCACTGCCACTGGATAGTTTTTGTTTGAGGATTTGGAGGTTCCACAGTAGACAGGGCATTTGCCTTATGCACATTCAGGAGGCTGCTTTTGCTCTGAATATTGACAAGTTACTTTCAATCTCTTTTCTTGCTTTTTGTCTCTTACGTCTTTTTATACTCTTCCAAATAGGAATCGTCTCCCAGCTCATGTTTTCATGGCACACTGTCAGTAGCACCTTGAGTGCAATTAAGGTCTCTGTGGTCACGGGAGCACCACAAGCCTGCTCAGTCTGCCTGCTGCTAGGAATTGTGGATGCATTGCCGCCCCGGAAAATATTCTCTCCCTTCTCCCTCTTTTTCAAAGATTGCTGGGTGTCGGGGAAACAGAGTGGGGATGGACAAAGGCTGCTTTTAAAAATCTTTTTCTTCCTTTTTCCTTTCTTGCTTTGCAATATATTTTTATTCTCTGTGTGGCAAAGGAGCTATTACGTGGCAGTGACTATTATGTGGCGTGACCTGGCTCACGCTCCTCTCTCCGGCAGCTCCAGCAATCCAGCCACGGAAGGCACACGGGAGCACGTGTGCTGGCTAATGTGTAACTACCTTTGTTCTGCTCTTGTTCTTTCTGGGCCTTGGCTCTTTTTATTGCCAGTTGGTTGTTTGTTTCTGTTTTACTCTTTTAACTCTGAAATGTGGGGCCTGTTGGATTATTGCATCCAGCCTTCTGCTGCGGCAGGTGCAACCGTGTTCAGTCTCTTCCTCAAACCTGACAAATTCTGTTTTAAAACTGGTTACAATTACTCCCACTGGAATGCTGTTATGAAACCTTCACATCTCACACTTGTGAGTATTATTGGTTTGCCTGTGTTGGTGCAGCCAGGATAGCAGAGAGCCATATGGGAGATGCAGTACGTCATACAGGGAAGTTTTTCTACTGGGCTTATTTCCCTGCTTCCCTGATAGCCACCAAGTAAGCCAATAAAATATTCTGTCATTTTGCCAATGTAGCCACATGAGATATGGATTTCTTTTCACATTTCTATCTGGCAAACTATGTTATCAAAGCTTTGTAGAATAGACCTCAGATAGCAATTGTACATTTTGCAACTGCATTGTTTTTGAAAGATGCTTCAACATATGAGTCGAGTCTGGAGGCAGGATTTACTTCAGGTCAGGTTAGGGGAGGAAGGAAGGGGATAGCAGGTGGGAAGAGAGAAAAATTTGAGTGTTTCAGGTCACCTGAAAGGACTGAGAAAAGCCAAAACTAGAGGCTTGGGGAAAGAACAGCAGCTTTTTTTTTCTTTTGTTTTTTTGCTTGCAGGTAAAGAGGAGATGCTGTTTAGCTTCTCAGATCTTTTCACTGTTGCTGTGCTGCTGGCAAGGGCACTTTGACCATGTGGGACTGGTGACAAGCTGGAGCTGTGCCCTCAGTTTGCTTCAGCTGCAGACTGCACAGCTGCCACAGCCTGATCCTCCTCAGTTGTGTGCCCTTGCTCTTGGTAAAAACAACACATCTGAGTTTTCAGACTGTCTAAATAAGCTGACATGCCCTCACAGGAGGAGTATAGCCCTTCACCAAGCAAGTTGCTAAATGAATTTAGCTATACCGAGATTTCTTTAAGTGAACAAAGCCTTAGTAGATGCTTAAGCTTAAAGTTTTCTAGAAAACATTTCCTGTGACTCTTGGTATGCAACAATTCTCCTTGTTCCTTGAAGAATCCTTTCAGAACTCATTTCTTAAGTGACCAAGAAGGCAGGAAGTTGTTCAACAAGTTTTCTGACATTGATCTGCTGCCTCCTTAGATGACAGCTACCCTCACTGAGAGACTTTCCTTCACGAGCTCAAAAGCAGGTGCTAGGAATGACATTGTTGCTTAGGCAAATGTCAAAACAAGAGAAATTTTAAATTGTAGAACAAATTTAGGACATATAAAATTAGCAAAATTCAAAGAATGCTGGGGAGATCTGTCCTGATCCTTACTGTCTTAGGGAGGAGCTGCATTTCTCCTGTTTCCCCTTACCTGTCTGGAAGCCCTTTCCTCAGTTTTCACAGAGTAGCTGCTCCTTGCTCTCAGGTCATCAGGTGCCCTGGGCAAGACATGATTACAGATATCTGCATTTCTTATGCCAATATATTGCATAATCAATTAATATATTGCATAAATTAATATTGCAGGGACAGCTAAGCTTGTGTCTGGTCATAAGGAGGCTGCATCTTTAAAAGCACCCACAAGAATGAACCCTGGACACAGAACCAAAACATGTGCCGGTTCCACAAGATGCTTTCAATCACCATAGGTGCTCATACTGCCCAAAATTTAGAGGAATTGAGCCGAGTAATCTTTAGAGTGTGCAAAATAGGTGTGAAGTTCTAAAATTCTTCCTCTGTTTTCCACAGCTCTGACCACTCCTGCTTAATTGATTAACCATCTTTGATTCGATTCCTCTGTGAACTCAGGTCAGTAATTTGATTAATTAATATTACCTAGCAGGGTTTGAAACTTATGTCAATACTACTTATAAGGGCGGAATGTGCTGTGTGTTATGTGATAATGCTACTAGTGATATTAGACATGATGTATTCAGACTAGATTCAGGACAAGCCACTGACTTACTGAAACAGAAATTGGTTGCATTTCTTTGTGCCTCTGCCTGTCCATTTAACCACTCTGATGTTCTCTTTAGAGTTTCTGCATGCTTACAAAATGCTTTAAAAGATGTGATATCAATACCCTCTTTTGACAGTGGTCAAGGTGTTCCCACTCCCCAAGGCATTAAAGTGAAGGTGGTGGTTATTTTTAAATTCATATCTCATTCATTGGGAGAACTTTGCTACATGATTTTCTGTAAAATGTCATGAATACTTAAATATGCATTTACAGTGTAACTCAACATTAATTATTCACAAGGAATTGTATTTGTGCCAGCTGTGAAGCACAATTGCAATTGTGCATTGAATGCAGTGATAATGCAATTGAGAACAGTATTGGTCTGTTACAGTAATTTATCCTGGGTATTTGGAATGCTGGAGTATCCTGGTTATCTGAACACATGGCTTTTATTCTGGACTGATTCAAAACTAATTACAATTCCTGATGTTGTATGTGCAGCTGTTTTCCCTCAAGAAAAAGAAAATCCCACTGGGGCAAAAACTTAACAAGAGCGCCAAAAGATCAGGGAATTGGCACTTGTGTTTGCAAGAATCTGAGTAATTTCACAAGTAGCACAAGAATCAAAATCTTTAATGGTCTGATTGCTAAAACCAGTAACTCCAAGAGGAAATCATTACACATGACCTTCTTGCAACAGGAATTAATAAAATGTAATCTTAGGTTACAACACATTTTAATTAATGTAATGCCTATTTCTGAGAGATGCTGGTTTCTATAAATAATATCTGCATATACAGTACTGCTAAGGAAATTGGTATAATCTGGGATTTTACTCATGTTTCTTTTAGGCAAATTTTTTTTGCTTTAATTTTTTTTCGTCAGTTCCCACACTGACCCCTTATTAGATTACACTTCAGCCTAGTTAGTTGCCTTGCTAATGAGGAAAACTGACATTAAATTTCCAAACTGGCAAATTTAATAAAAATAACATAACAATAGTGTCCTTATTCTCTGCCCAGGAGGCTGCCATGAACCACTGACAGCTTTATTTTTTTGTTTGTACATTGACATTGGTGTATATAAACATAAACTGCACCCTCTCCTGCATCCCAAGATGCAGCAGTGGCCGTGTATGAGGAAAGTAAAAAAGTAGAAAAAGCCACCATTGACAGATGTAGGAGAGATGAACTAATGGGCAAAAAGGTGTGAGATATTAAAAGCCAAGATTTTGCCTTTCCTGACTTCTCATTTATTGTGCACAGCACGGTGTTGAATTAAAGTGTCTGGTCAACTGTTAGTTAATGTGTAAAGAAGGATTAATTAATCCCAGAATCTTTATTTTGCCTGATCTTTCTTTTCTCCTACTGAAATCTGGGTTTATGAAGTCTTGGATTTCCATTAGAATTACTGGGACTACTCTTTACCATCATTAGTGTTACATGAGATTTTATTAATAGTGATAAAGTAACTATCACAGTGTACAAAGAAGAAAAACAAATAGTTTAAGAAAATTAACATTTGAAAATGTCCTTTTTTTTTAAAAGACATTAATCTAGTTTAAAGAGCATACAGCATCTGTAAGAGGTGCAATGGCACTGCAGTGGTGGGCAAGAGAAGCACATCAACAAGCAAATAGCAGATGGAAGCATGAGGTCATCTTGTTTGCCACTTGTGCCCATAGAAATCTGTTGTATCAGAGACTTTCAGAAACCACTGATTCAGAAAGCTGATTTTCCAGGAAGAATCATGGCTGTGGAAGGATCTAGAGGTGAGTCCAATTCTTCCCAGAGAGGGTGGTGAGGCACTGGCACAGGTTGCCTGGGGAAGCTGGGGATGTCCCATTCCTAGAAGCACTCAAGGGGAGGTTGGATGGGAATTTCAGCTACCTGGTCTAGTGGAAGGTGTCCCTGCCCATGGTGGGAGGGTTGGAATGAGATGGTCTTTAAGGTCCCTTCCAACCCAGACCATTCTATTGCTTAATCTTGTTTATTCTCCAAGTAGCTCTTCAAGATGTGATATGAGATTGTCTCATATGGGGAAAATATGGGTGACATGGGGTGAAACAAGAGAAAAGACAAAGTTCCTCAACTTTTCCTTTGTCCCTGGACATCAGAGTGGATTCAGTGGGAAGGAAGCACACTTAGCCTTTCAACTGCACAGGATTGTGAACAGGGGCCTGGTGAAGTAATACGCCCTTCAAATGCACATGTTGATGAGCTGCAGTGGCTTTTCTGAACCAGTAATCTACACTACTTCATTCATTGTAAATGGTTTAATGTTTTGCATTTTGAGAGTGCATTTCAGTCAGAGCTTTACAAATACTCATTAAGCCCTGAAACACTGCTCTGGAATAGATGAATAAATTATATGGGGAAAGTAATCATTAGAAACCTCGTTGTTTTGTTGAATGGTGTACAGTTTTCATGTAACCCAGGACTTAAGTGCAGCAAGTCCTTGACACCTATTTTCACTTTCCTATATGAATATTCATTTGGCTTAAGTTAGCATTTCATCCCCACATCTTATCAGAATTTAAATTCATCGTCCTCTAATGGAAACTGTGCTGTTTCCCTGCCACAGACAATAGTTGGCATCAAATAAAATTGGTCTTTGTTCCAAAACTACGGTTAGAATTCAGTGGTTAATCAGATGCTGATAGCAAACACTCCCCATTTCCTTTACATCCTTGTGACAATACAAAAGACAATTGATGTGTGTCTAGTGTAAGATTCACTCTGGACATTCCAGGCACACTGGGCTTTGTTAATACTCAAAAGTACAGCTTGACATGATGTATGGCCTTACTTTGAGTTGTGTTTCTTTCCCCTAGTGCAAAAACTGTTCTGTTCTTCAAATTGTATCATAGATTTATCTTAAATACATGTATCTATGGATTTTACTCTGTGTTAGTGCTACATTTTTATTCTTAAAATCCCTTTAAAATGTTAAAACAAAAAGAAAGGATGGTCCCAGGGACATATGGTGGGTTATTAAATTGTTCCTTCTCAAAATCCAGCCTGAATCTGGTCCACTTTGTTAATCTCCAGATGTTTCTCATTGCATTAGTATCAACTTAAATGAAAAAAGTTTAGCCAGGGTGCTCATAATAGGAAAAATGTAACCATAATGGTATCAGTTTTGCTACTTTTCTCAGTGAAGCTGATATTTGAAAGGCTGGAGTTGTAGGTGCACTTGGTCCTGCCATCAGGTCTTACTACATCAGAGCTTAGATGTTCACAGAGCCAAGGGTAAAACCTGCAATATCCTAATTAATCTTGTAACTGCTTTATGAACTGTCTGTGCAGCACCTATGGTTCACGAGCCATAAAGTTATCTTAGAAAAGTAAATATTCTCAAAAGTGTTAAAACCTAAAATTGCAAAGCTGATTTCCCATGTACCAAAATAATTATGTACCAGAGTTTATATGACAAAGCCATCGATACCACCAGCTGTTTTTTCAGCACTCCAGATGGATATAATTCTGTAAAATGTGGAATTTTAGCATGATTTTTATCAGCAACAACCCCAAGGCAGGGTTAAATGGAATAATGACCTTCGGTGGAGATATTGGTTGTGAAATTCACTGAAGGTGGAGAGAATGGCCTGGAGTGCTAATTCTGGCTTGTTATCATTCTCTGGAAATGCCTCAGGCCACTTCTGCCACTACTAGGGCAAAGATGAGCCCTCCACTTGGGAAACAGCATAATCCCTACAGATTTGCATATAATAGAAGTGGTTGTGATAGTTTCTCAAAACACTCTTTGTTTTCACCTCGCCTTTGCCAAACCTGAGCCAGAAATGTGTCATCAAAGCAGTCATTTATGTATTTAAAAAACGAGTGCTGTTTTCACACTGTTGCCATGGGACAGCCATAGCAGGAAATGAGCAAAACACCCACATAATTATTGTTGACAGAATACAGTTTCAATTTTATCAAGTGTAGCCCCTATGTGATATGTTGTTAAGGCAGCCTTCAACATCTCTGTGAGCGAAATGCTGATTTGAGGAGTATGCAGTGCCCCAAAGAAACATGCAATTGTTATTCTTGAAAAACAGAACATGTTAAAGACGTCTGCCTCACTAAGATGATATGGGAGTAATTATTGCTAAGTCTCCAAGGAGCAATTAGAGTTGTTTTTATTAAATTTTCATGTCTTGATTGAGGCTGAAACTGAATGAATCAATATGTAAATGCAGATTACAGTGATCTGATAAGATATTGAGAAAGATGATACTTTACAAAACAATCTGTGGCAAAACTCACAGCACTGAGAGAAAAACCCCATAAATGTATCATTTTGCAAACTGACTTGCTGTTGTTCTTGCTTTTGAGTTCAATCTGCTTAGCTACTGTTTAAATTAGATTTTGGAGGATGCTGTAATTAAAAAGGGGGATATAATTCATCATTTGTAGAGACCACATCCATTATGAATCTAAATAATATAAGTTATTTATAGCAGTGTTGTGTAACAACCTTAGAGAGCTTTAACCATTAATCAATAGCAATGGAATGATGTCAATGTGTAAAATTGAATCAGGTATAATAATACTCCAGTTTGACAAATATCAGGCTATTCCTTGATGAAATACATAATTCTCTCTCCTGATTTGCATGGCTACTTCACTGGTTAAAAGGAAATCTGTTTTAGGGTTTTATTGAGAAGAGCAACATATATGTATGTATTTAAAAGGTATATGGAATAGTACTACTCCCTCAATAAAGGAGGGGTCAAATAAGAAAGAATAATTTTTTTTTTTGGAAGATAATACTGCAGTGAATGAAGATGGTTTCGTTTCTTTTAATCAATATAATATAATCAATTCTTTTTGGTATTAATTAAGTCTGTTTGGTTTATCTATTTTGACATGCATATTCTAACATGCAAGAAGGAAAAGGTTTGACACAGGTCTAAGTGTGTTAAATTACTGAACAATGTTTTGCTGACCTTGCTGACTTTTCAAGTGGTCAAGTAAGCTGAGGCCCTGAGTCTATTTTGGTTTTTTCTGTGGAAGTCCACCTACACAGGCTCTAGGGAATGAAAAATATGTGACAGTTAGAACAAAAGCATTTTCTTTATTACCTTGACTCAGTCCAGTTAGATTCAAGAGTTCTGCTCAAGAATTTGCAGAAGGTTCTTTTTCTTGTACCTGTGTTTTTAAAGTTACCTGTGCTGTTCTGCACTGTCAGAAATTGCTCTCCAGGTCCATGTGACAGTGAGATGGGTCACAGGTATCAACACGTGGCCTTACTGCTGGGATAGTGACAATCTTGCCTGTCCTGGATTTGCAGCTTGCAGGTATATTTTTTCTTTTGGCGTAAGAGACAAGCTTTTCCTAGTTTTGTTGTGTGTAATTATTTATTTATTTTTCCTCCTTAAGCCAAGCAAAATAAAGTTTTATTTTTATCTCGCTGTGTTTTGGGTTAGGTAGAGATACAATCAGGCAAAGGAACACAGGAGGACATTTATGGAACTGTGCAATATTTGGGGATAGAGGAACAGTTAAGTGATATCCCTCAGATTTTTTTTTCAGTTTTGTTTAAAGCTTTCCTGTTACTATAGCTACTGGTTTTGTCATGTGCACATATAGATGATTGATCACATTGCCTTTGGAAACTGATTACTGTTGCAAATCATTGAAGCCAAGAGTGGAAAGGGTGCAGGTGTGTAGCAGGAGACTACAGAATGAAAACCACGAAGGACCTGAGCCCAAGCATAGGAAGAGACAAAAATCGATGTGGAGGATTGTCAAGAAGGCACATGTACTAGGATTGTAACAAAAAACAGGAAGAAACCGGAGAGAAGTCAGGTATTGGAAAGCTGTGATGAGGTATACACCCTTCATGTTGCCAGAAAAATGAAGGAGAATGATTAAGCCTCAGTTACCTCCTCCTGGAGCCAAGCAGATAATCAAAATCTTAGATTCTTTTGCAAAGGAGTCTTTGAAAAAGTATTTGGGAGAGCACAGTGAAGAAGAGATTGTTCTGCCTGGCAAGAGCTTATTTAGGAAGAGGACTGAGACCTTGGCAAGTTACAAGCCTGCTGAGAAAATAACATTTCTGGAAAGGTAGGGGAGAAGATGCTAAAATGGAATCTTGTCTGGAGTCTTGTGTGAGGGCTGCTATTAGTATGCACAGAGGTGTGTTAAGTGATCCACAGAGCAGCAGCAAGCTATTTATGGGTGTATTAAGAAAAATGAGGTGAAAACCTGCTTTATCTTTGACGTATTCAAATTTGAAAACATCTACTTGAACAGGTTGGTTTCTATTACTACTATGGGGACTCCAGAGTGAAGTTTTGGGTATTCCAAAGCAAATGGAAAGCAATCTTAAGGAGGAGCCTGGAAAGTGAATTCAGGGGTCTTAAATTTCCTTAGAAAAAATGTCCTAGTGAAGACTGTTGGGAATATGTGACACTCTGTTTGCCCTATGATATGTAGTTGCAAAAAATGGCAGTTGCCAAAAGTGCTGGAGAAAGGGTAATAGCAGTCACAGAATGGTGGACTCAAAACTGGGGAAAAAAGCTTTGATGGGAATAAAGTGAGGTATCTCATTTTGGGAAAAGAAATCAAATGCATCATTCCTGAGGCAGCATCAGAGAATTGAGCAGTTTGATTTAAAATTTTGAAGATTTTAGTCTTAAGGATCAGTGATATTTGTCTTTGCATTTGTCCCATTTCTTAAATAAGGATCTCTTCATACTCAGGTGTCATGGAATGACAGGGAGTCTGTTTTTGTTCATAAATATGGAATTGACTTCAACTGTCTGCTTTAAAACAAACCAAATATTAATAAGTCACAGGTACATCAGTATTGAAGAACTGATGGTTTCTCAGTGTTGCCAGGCTTACAATGTCCTTTGCCAAGAAGAAAAAAAAAAATAAAAGAAAAATACCCTCCAGTATTCATTATAAAATGCAAGTTAAATTTCTGGAAATGATCCCGTGACTTTGCCACATAATTGTTCCTTTATATTTCTCCCTTCTACAAATAACTTGAGCACTGTGCAGATATTTAACTATTGCCATTGCTGTTTAGAATGATAAGACCTGTCATGACAAAATTTTGACTATCTGTTATTTAGTTTAATTTTTGATTACCAAATATATTCTAGTGTATGGATTCTAGGTGCTGGATACGTAAATTATTGAGACTTTGTGAAATGCAAAAGGGAGAAAATAAAGAGAAGATGGGATTATGTTAAATATAGTAATCATAAAAGCTTGTGTGACAGGAAATTGTAAATTGACAGTAATTAGGGAATGTATTCATTCATTTTTGCTTTTGTGTGCATTTTTGTGCATTTCACGGGACATGCTTAACTTGATTCTATGAATATAATTCTTTTGGGCAAATGGATATTCAGGTGAGAGAGAGGTAATTAGATATATTCGGATGTTTGCATCTAGAAGGTAAATCTTCTAAGGATGTCTTTAAACATGAAGGACATTTGTAAGGAAAATAGAATTATTTTGAAGATATCTTCTGGATTTCACAAAGGGTACTTTCAGTGAGAATGTACCTTTGAAAACCGATGGTGGTTTGGAAAAAAGAAAACCTTTTAACTAAAGATAATTACCCTCTTTTTTACTCTTAGGAGAGTTCAGCATGTTTTGTAAGGAGAAGTTTAGATTTGTTATGCAGCACCAGTGTTGCCTTCTCAATGTCATTTTCCCATCTGTCTTGCTCAGCAGTGTCACTGTCTGGGCTGATGCCTGTGTGCAGTCTCCAGTCAGATCCTGCTGCACAGGGAGACAGTGAGCCTCCAAACTATTCTTGTACAATGTCATGCTCCATATCTTCCTCAAAGGAACTGTGGATACAATTTGAACTTGTTTATATTCTTTCCAGTGTCCAGGAAAATGAATAATTCCTTTTCCTGTATTTGGAATTCCTTCAACAATAGATTTACCCTTATCTAATATTTCTTATTTTATCACCTATATTTATCTTTTGGTGCTCTTAGAATTCTGTTGCCTGACACAGGTCCCATGGAAAATTAGGGAAACTTCCCAGTCTGTTGCAAGGAAAATAGGCTCCAGAGATTTTACTTTGTCTAAATTTCACCATCACTTTCCCCACAGCATAATCTGCCCTGTACAGAAAGTGTAAAAGATGTTTCATTTAATGTCAGCACTTACAAAAAGATAAAACACAATGTATTGGTGACAATACTCTTTTCTGTTCTGCTCAAGATTTATTTAGCATTGTATTAATATATATATTTATATATTCTGTCCTGGAAAGTGCTTAGGTTGGAAATGGTGCTGTCTTGCAGATGGTGTGCCAAATTTTTGTACATATCTTGTGACTCTTGCTGCCCTTCCTTCTGTCTAGCTCTCCTGACTTCTGTAGGTTCTGTGGCTTGACAGAAAGCACTCCAGATCAGGAATGAGCATGTGCTCTATATTTAGTCATGTCATCAGTAGTACCATTGTGCAAGTTGCTCATCTTTCTTAACTGCATCAGGGATTGTCCTTCCTCTCCTTGTCAATAGAAATCTTTAAATTCAAGAGGCTGCTGTGAATTCTTCTTGTCAACTAGATAGCCACTCAATAAAGGTGCTCTTTAGTACCTATCAGGTGATGACAATTTTTGATGTCCATCTATTTCCAAAAAACTTAAGATTTTGAACCAGCATTTCTTTTAATAGAAATATAGACTACAATGGATCTTGTGAGATCATCTTTTCATAGCTCCTGACCTGAGACAAAATAAGTAAACTTAGAATTTCCCTGACAGAAATTTTGTCTGAGCCAGCCTTTAGGAATTGGTGATAAGGGAAATACCGTGATATTCCTACTTAGGCTGCTTTACCACTCATTACATTTGGGAAAATTTTTGTGTTTCATCCATCATCAAATTTATCTTGGCATAAATCAAGCTGTTTTCTACTCATCCTGACATGGATGAACAAGGAATAAAATTGATTGGTATGTATTAAATCTCATCAACTATATTTTAGTTTCAAAATAATACAATAGTGATCTTTTTGATATCTTGTTTGCTTTCCTGTCCTACTGAGATAATGTTTGGTCTTGGACTTGAATCTTTTTAATTTGTCCTCTTCATGTTTTTAAACAATCTTAGGACTTCAGACTGGAAAAAACTTCTGCCTGTTCCATCTATTTAATTAAGTGTTTCTTCATGCTACCGCTTGATGCTGGTTCTAGCTGTGCATGGCCTTTTTTTTTTTTTTTCAAATTGAAGAATTCTGTTGGCACTGTACTCCTGGGATGGCTTTCCCCCATGCTGTCTGAGAATCCAACAGCTGAAGTTGTTTTCTCCAATTTGAACAAATATACCATAGTGATTACTTAGTGTAGTTCTTCCATAATCTGAAAAAGCATTGCAGTTTTGGAGTAACGGCATTGGAAATTTTTCAGGAGTGTGGATTTGCCTAATGTTTCCAAGATCTCTTCCCTATTTTCCCTACTGTCTGATTAATCCATTCTTCTATCTCTAAGTATCAATGTTTTAATTTCTGGTGTCTTAAGCACTCACCACTGCTAGAGGGAATCACACTGCACAATCCTGAAGAACAATGTGGTTGCACAACCTATATTTCAGTATAATCAGATGATGAACTGCTCTGAAATTGTTTTGCAAATTAATCCATTTCACCATGAAACCTTTCATGATTTTAATTCTCAGTTGTTCCAAGCAGAGCTGGAAAATCATGCTAAAAGGCATAATACATGTTTTGCAGCTAAAGGGCATAATACATGATTTGCATTACGGCTTATAAGCTTTCTTAACCAGGATTTAATAATTCAGATTCATTACTCTTCAAATGCTCTCTGTCTGGCCTTACACCTTTTATAAGTCATGCTTATCCTTTATCAAATATACAGGTCATGATGGAAAAGGCATAACTAGCAGGCTTTTCTATGCATTGTACCTCATTTAAGCTTCCTGAAATAGCAGCAGCTTTTGACCTCTAAGATCATCAAATTCAATTGTATTGAATTCTGTGAAAAATAGGAAATAGATCATTAGAGTACACACCATGCTGAAATCCAGCTGTGATTCTGTAACCTTATAGACATTGGATCTAATTGTGACTGAAGGAAATGATACTTTTTTTTTTTTTTTGTGACTCTCATATAATGTCTCCTGCATTATTTGCAGATTCTTACTCCGTGTTTTGTTGAAAAGTTATAGCATATGAAGGGTTGAAAAAATACATGGAAACATCCAGACCTGAATGGTCTAATGGGTGGGGGTGTGTGTATTGAAATTGGGAAAAAGAGGAAATGAGAGCATTTGGATATTGCCACTTCCAGGGTGAAGCTGGGTTGGAAGGGCAAGGGCTGAAGAGAAAGGGAATGAGGTAGAAAGGATGTCCATATTCAGTGAATTTATTCTGGAAATTGAAAGGGCATATAGTGGTAGGAAGAGGGTAATATTTTCATACTGAAAGAGGACAGGTTTAGAATATATATTAGGATTAAATTCTTTACTTCTTTGAGGGTGGTGAGTCACTGGTGATTGCCCAAAGAAGTTGTAGATGCCCCACCCCTGGAAATGCTCAAGGCCAGGCTGGATGGAGCTCTGAGCAACCTGGGATAGTGGAAGGTGTCCCTGTCCCCCAGGGCTGGGGGATTGGAAAGAAGTGATCTTTAAGGTCCCTTCCAACCCAAACCATTCTGTGATTCCCTGTTTCAATGAAAGTGCAGATACATATTTTGGTGTACTTTAAAATGTATCACTGCTCCCCCAGTTTATTGAAGTCTTCCAAAAAAATGTTCCCAGAGGATGCAGACAGAGCAAGTAACATTAGTAACACATTCCTATAAAGCTGTCAAATGTGGGTTCAAACTTGCAGTATTCAGGGACCTCATGATGTGTCCTTGAATTACCCAGATATCAACAAAGGGAGCTTCAAATACCCTAGCTTTTATTAGACCCTTGTTGAAGAGCATATTTCACTTCCTTCAGCTGAGTTCCCGATATTGTGGCCCTAAAGTCCTAATTTTACCCCAAATAACTTCTGCCAGACAGTGCCTCTAAAGTGCAATGAATGATGTGTAATAGAAAAGTGTCTATTATCAGCCAGGGAGGACTGAACCAGAGCCAGAAAAAGGAAAACAAAACAAAACAAAACAAAACAAACAAAAAAAAAACAACAAAAAAAAACCAAAACAGAAAACCCAGAAGAATCTGGTAATCTTATTAAGGAATGATGCCTGGAGGCATTCTTCCTCCAGGGCTCTAAATCACAAACCTACCTCTTGATGAGGCCAATACAAGTCAGCTTGTGAACTTTTCTGAATCTAGACTAAGTTTTCATCTTGATCATAATTTTGGAATAGAGCTCTGCAAGATACTGGAAGAAACCCTCTTTTTCAAAAATGCATTTCTCTGAAATTTACAGGTGTATGTGATAATGTGCTTATGGCTCTGGCACCATGATGCATCAACTCAAGATCTGGTTGTACGACAATGGTGACAAATTGAAACAGGGAGATTCTAACTTGATATAATGAAAGTATTTTCACCACGAGCACATGGGAACTGGTTGCTAAGAGAGGCTGTTGAATTTCTGTCCTTGGAATTTTCACATCCTTACTTGGACAAAGACTTGGGCCACCTGGTCTAAAATCAATGCTGACACTGCAGGAGGCTGCACTAGTGACCCCAGTTTCCTTCATTGCAAGAACTGAAGAAAATCAATGAAATGGGATCTGGATTCAAAACAAACAAAAGAAGGCAATTCTTCATACACAGCTCAGGTAAGATGAGCATTAGGAGCACTTTGCTACTGCTGGATGATAGAAGTTACATGGGCTCTATTCTGGACAGGTTCACAGAAAAGTTCCATTAGGAGTTAGAAATGGAAACACCTTGAGCAGGAGCTTTCTGAGCTCACAGCTTCTGCAGGCAAGCCCTGGGTGTAGGTACTAGCGCTAAGGAAAGAACCTGGGGAGTTGCCTGTGACTGTCTGGCTCCTGCACTCTTTCCCAGCACCTGATCCTGTCAGGACATGAGACAGAATATAAGGCTGAATAGACATTTAGTTTGACCCAGTACAGATGCTTGTAGGACCTGGAATCCAAACCACAGTAATGTTTATTCAATGAAGTTACTATTCATTTGAGGTAGATAAGCATATTTTGTCACGGTCGAGTGGCCAAAGCCTGGTGGTGTTACAAGCTCAATACAATGAGTTCATACAGCTGATGGAGCATGGAAGACTTGCTTAGAGCATCATGGCAAATGAGTGACTCCAGAGCAGGAGCTGGTCTTAATCTCCTCAGCACAGACCTAAACACGCAATGACACTAAGTAACTTGTATTTGATTGACTGTGGAATTGCACTAGAACTCACCTTACTGACAGTTCTGAGATAACTCACACTGAACCTGAGTGACATAGAATTGTAAGGGCTTCTGTGGTGGGTTGACACTGGCTGGACATCAGGTACTCACCAAAGTGATTCCCCCTCCCCAAATAGTCAGGGAGAGAAAATAAAATGAAAGGCTCATGGGTCAAGGAGCGTGTGGGACAGGGAGAGACCCCTCATCAGGGGCAAAAGAGACTCAACTTGGGAAAATTCATTCAGTTTATTACTAATCAAATCAGAATAGTATATTGAGAAAATGGAGTCATAAATATACCTTCCCCTATCCCCCATTCTTCCATTTTTATTACTGATTCTCTACCTCCTCCCCCTCAGTAGCACAAAGGGATGGAGAATGGGGGCTGTGGTCAGTTCATCAGGTTGCCCCTGCTACTCCTCCTCAGGGGGGCACTCCTCACACTACTCCAAAGTGGAGTCCCTCCCCTGGAAGACAGCTCTCCATCATCTTCTCCAACTAAGTCCCTTTCCATGGGCTGCAAGTTGTACTTGTGCTGCTCCAGTGGGCGTCCCTTCCAAGAGGGGTGGTCCTTCCTTCAGGAACAGGCTGCTCCAGCGTGGCACCCCCCCAGGGTCACAACTCCTGCCAGCAATTCTGCTCTACCATGGACTCCTCTCTCCCGGGGTTTGCAGGTCCCTGCTCCCCACAGGCTTCCCATGGGGTCACAGCCTCCCTCGGGCATCCACTTGCTCTTGTGTGGAATCCTCCACAGCCTGCACGTGGATGTCTGCATGTCCGTGTTCCCCCGTGGGTTGCAGGAGCACATCCCCCTCATCACGAGCTGCAAGGGAATCTGGGCTCAAGTGCCTTAAGCACCTTCTGCACTGACCTTGCTGTCTGCAGGGCGGTTCCTCTCACATGCTCTCGCTCATTCATTCTCGGGCCGTAATTCCTCCTTTCACTAACTCTTTTCCCTTTTAGAATCCCTTATCTAATAAATTGGCCAGAATTGAGTCCATCCTGGAGCTGGATGGCATTGCCTCTGTTGGATGTAAGGGAAGCTTCTGGCAGCTTCTGACAGAAGCCATTCCTGCAGCCTTGCCTCTTCCAAAATTTTACCATGGAAACCCAATAAGGTCTAAAAGAAAAAAAAAAAAAAAAAAAGGCAGCACAGAAGTTTAAGTATTGTGAGTTTTAATCAGAATTCTGACTTAGGATAAAGGGCTACAAGATACTCTACTTTCTCCTCCTTTATAACTGTGGATTGTTGGAAGATGAGAATATCAGTGAGTCTGCTATGTGTGCCACAGCAGTGACCATTCTTGGTTGTCAGATGACACTAGTATAGTGTGTATACACAATATATATATATAGTATCTTCTCCAACAGTGGTCAAAAAGGGAAATCTACATAAAGCTATCCTGCTGCATTAGAACTACAATGTTGTCTGAAACTGGCATGAAATAGAGCAAAGCCCTCTCTCTCCTGACTGATGCTGCTTTTCTTGCCTCCTACTTTCTTCTGATGATTTATTTTGGTTATTTAGAAGAAAAAGCAAACGTTATCATTTTCCCTGTACGGCAGGACTTTTCCCTCTTACACTCTCCTACTGTATGCTGGCATTCTCCCTCTCCTCCACAGCCGTGTCCTCAGTTGGTGTCTGATTTTCTTTACTAACCTGTCCCCAGCCAGACCCACTTACCCTTTCTCACCCCTCTTGCAGTCTGTCTTTCCCGTTTAACACTCTCCTTCTATGCCAAGCTTGCGAATGTCCCATTTCCTGCCTTTTTGATCCTCCTCTTTTCCCCAGTATCAGAACAGCAAGAATCCCGCAGAGCCACGCTTGGCTCTACCCTTGCTGCCCTCATTGAAAGAGGCATTTCTGCACCCCGAACCCTTTGGCTTTGTCAACCCCCCTCTCCTGCTGCAACTACCGCTACGGCCAAGACAAGGCACTGGCTAGGACTCCCCACGTGGCACCCAACCTCGCTCTGCTGGCTGGCGCTAGGGTGAGAGTAAGAAAACTACGGACTCTGCTGTAGGGCAGACCACCGCTCGCTTGTCCCATCCACTCCGTCCCTAAACCGCATTCTGAGTGAGCGAAGCACTTAACTCCAGCTGGAGCATCCCCGCACACCACACCAACACCAGTAAGGATCTTCGGGTGACTGGGAGCCAGCCCAGCCCCACTGAAAATGCATGCAGCGGGCTCTTCCGTTACCTTCGTGCCTTTTCTAGGTCATGGATGAGCACAGGGGCTGGCACAGGTCCCTCCCGATGCCGGTGACAGCCCTGCTTTGTCGGCCGGCTGCTGCTGCTGCCTCTCTGCGATGTTTTAACCTTGGTGCCCCCGTACCCTGTGCCCGAGGTTCAAAGTCCCCGCGGCCTGTCTGTCTGTCTGTCCCTCCTCACCTGGCGCCGCTGGCGAGCGCGTCCCCGGGGCAGGGCGGCAGCCAGGTGCGCTCACACCTGTACATCCCCCGCTCCGGGCGCGGCTCCCCGGGCGGAGAGCTCCGGCGGGGATGTGCGGCGAGGGTGAGCCACGGGGGCTGGCCGCGGGGGTGGCCGCCGGGGGCCGCTGCGCCTCGCCGGGCCCGGCAGCCCACGCGGGGCCGGGGGGCGGGCGCGGGGCAGCGGCGGACAAAGCCGGGCGGCAGCAGCGCGGGGCCGCCGCTCCCGCCGCCGTGCCCGCGGCCTCCCGAGGGGCGGGAGGTGCCGCCCCCCGCCCGCGCCGCGGCGGCGCTGCCGAGCAGAGCCGGGCGCCGGGCTCCGAGCAGAGCCGGGCTCCGAGCAGAGCCGGCCGCCCGCCCGCACCCCCGCCCCGGCCGGCTGCGCGCACGGCGAACATGGCGGCGGCGGTGGGGCGGGACGCTCTACCTGAGCACTGGTCCTACGGCGTCTGCAGGGACGGGCGCGTCTTCTTCATCGAGTAAGGGGGCGCCGCGGAGGGGCGCGGGGGGGCGGCGCGGCCCCGCTCCCGCCCTCGCTAACAGGTGCATGTTTTCCGCTTCTCCCTCGCAGCGACCTGACCCGCACCACCACTTGGCTGCATCCGCGCACCGGCGAGCCCGTCAACTCCGGCCACATGATCCGCTCAGGTGCGTGCCCGCGGCCCCTCCGCGCCCCCCGCCCCGCGGCCGGCAGGCTCCGCGGGCGAAGTTCTCACCCCTCTTTCCCCTTCTCTCTCTCTCTTTCTGTTTCCCCGTCCCCCGTGCCTTGCAGACCTGCCCCGAGGATGGGAGGAGGGGTTCTCGGAGGAGGGCGCCAGCTACTTCATCGAGTGAGTACCGGCTCCCAGACCGCCCAGGCCGGGGGGCGCTGGCGGCGCGGCCCCGGCCCCGGCCCCGGCCCGGGCTCAGCCCGGCCGCCCCCGCACCGACCCCGCACGTCCGCCGGCTTCATTGCTGATCCCCGCCAGACAGAGCGGCACCGGGGTCGCCGTGCCAGCGGGAAAGTTGGCTCCGGGCGCGGCGGGATGCGGGATCCCTCAGCCGCGCTCTGGCGGTGGTCAGCAACAGGTTTCCTTGGAGGCGGCACTTCAGTTTTCCCTGTTTGTTTGGGGTTTTTTGGCGTGTGTTTGTTTGGGAACTGGCTGCTCCCTCCCTCCCCGCTATTCACAGTGAGCTTTGCGGCAGGTGGAGCGTTGCCTTGCCGAGCTCCGGCCGAGGTGGAAGGTGAATGGTGGTTTTGTTACTTTAAATGGCTTGTGGCGGTGGACGGAGCCCCGAGAAGTTTTGCAAGTGAAAGGCTTCCAGTGTCCCTTCCAAGAGACGATGAAGTTGCTCTGCCAGGGCTGGTGGTGCTGTCGGGATCTTTCATCTGGCGTTTCTTGTTCAGAGAGCAGTCTCAAGCAGGGAGGGACGTGCTGCTTAATGAGGTGCTTTTACTCTATAAGATGCAAGCGTGCAGCGGTAAAGTAGGATAACTAAGAGACCTTCTTTCCCACGTTGCAGATAAAAGGCTTTTGCAAAGATTAATACTCATGTAAAAGTAGAAATCTAATCAAATGAGTAAAACTCTGATACATCTTGGGTATAGAGTCATATGCCACGTGTGATGTCTGCGTTTTCCTTTGGAAATCTGAATGCCTGACAAACTTAATGGAACCACCAGAAGAGGATTGAAAAATGCTCAGACTATCTCATTGCTTCAGTGCAGGACTGGCGTGGCTAAACCAGGTTGTTAAGTACAGCCCCAATAACTGCTGACAGTAGTTGCCCAGTATTGAAATTCTTGCGGAGCGTACCCCAAAAATCTCTTTGTAACTCGAGGCTTTAGTAAATATCAAACTTCCAAACCATACTGGGCCGGGTGAAGGAGCAAGTGACTGAAGATATAACAAATGCCTCACATGAGGGATGTTTGATAAATAAAATTCCAGATGATTCTAAAGCATCCTTTTTTCACCTACAGAGGAGAAACAAAACATTCAGTCTTCACTTGTCTGAGCCATAGAATTCCTTACAGTGCTGGGCTGGGCAGTTAGTTTAGCCCTTGACTCTTGAACGGGAGGTAGTAGCAAAGCACTGGAGAGCAGCTCAATAATACTTAGAGCTGCGACCCTTTATCTATGGGCTATGTGTTGAAAGGAAGGAATAAAAGTTCTGCTGGCTGCACAGACCAGAGATGGGACTCTAAAATGTCCAGTCTGTAAATGTACTGTAAACAGATCCTTTACATGGGTGCATAAACTTCTAGGTATAGGAATACATCTATTTGTTTTTCTGTAGTTTCCAGAAACTTGCTAGTGCAATTTTAGAACAGCTTAAATTCCTCTTCCCAAGTGCTGTGTTTGGAAGACCATCATTTGTCTTGTTTGTCAGGCAGTTATAAAACTTTTAATTTCTGATCCACTGAATTTGAGTTTTGTGCAGTGCATTTTCATAACTTCTGCTAATAGTGTTCTTCACCTTGGGCTGGAACTGCTGCAGGAAATGAAATAAGGAATGGAATATGTATTTTACTGAGCAACTTAATAAACTCAATCATCTTCAGCCAAGCAAAGTTTTGAGAGGAGACACAGCAGTGTTTTAACATAAAATCTGTTCAGCTGAACTGCTTCAGACCGAAGATTCTTCTGATATTGAATAAAATATTTAACTCTTCAGCAGTGATACTCCCCACCCAGCACTGCTCTAATGTCTCTAATTTCAGCTCAGAGGCTTCCTGAGCCTAGTGGAATTTCTCATTTTTTTTTCCATGAACATTCTGAGCTCTTCTTGTGCTCACGTAAATGTCAGTATCCTTAGATGATGATTTCCATACCTCACTGCTCTGTTCATTCCTCCTGTGCTGCTTCCACGTGATGAGTTCTCAGCTTACAGAAAAGGTTACTGGTCCCTAAACGCATGATTTCACATGTTGTACTATTAAATTCCATCCTCTGGCATTCCAGCTCTCAAAGCCCATGAGCTCTCCTGGATAACTACCCAGTCCTCTTTGTACTTGTGACACTTCCAGTCTGATGTCATCTACAGTAATTTCACAAGCACATTGTTACTCCTTGGATACTAATTTATTGAACGGTGTCAGGAGGAATGTTCCAAGTAACCCCTCCCCATTGTGATCATTTCCACAATTAATACAGCCTATTTTAGTTTTGCCATGTTGGCCACGTAATGGATTTTTTTGTCTTATTATTTCTCTAATGAAATTAAAAGCATTACTAAGTATTGCTGTTTCAAATAACTTCAATCAACCAATGTATTTAAATATATACAGGCTAACTCCATTTACATAACTGATTTCTGGTACAGAGATCATGAAAATATTAGATAAAACACTGAATATGCGTTGTCTTTGATGTAAAAAACTTTTCTTATGTCCATTTACTTCCATATCTTTATTGCTTCTTTCAATATTGTGGACAAACTTGAAACATAATATAGTAAAACAAAGGTTCGAAACATCATAAATAGAGGTTTGTAATGTGCTCAAACTTCATATCAAAACCAGGTAAGCCTTTCTGCCTTTCCACCTGACAGGAGTTAGAAAATTTCCAGAACTCCGCTTCGTTGAATAGAAGCTTTCCAAATTAACGTGCTGTGGCTTATAATGTTTGTTGCTGTTCTGTAGTTGGGCAGCTGTCCTGTAGTTGAAGAGGTACTGTTTTCCCTTTGGTTATTTATTTGAGATGCTTGTCTGAAATCACATTCCCTCTTAGCATTGTTTTGCTCAACTAAGCAAGCCAAGTTCTTTGTTCAGCCCTTTAAAAAGGGTTTCTGTCTGTTTGATTATCCTGTAGTTCTTTGCACCTCTTGCAATATGAAGTCGTCTTTGTTGCATGTGAGGGAACAGAGTCCTCTGCTGGAGTGAGTTTTTGTGAGGCTCTCAAACAACAAAAGTGGTTTCTTGGCTTCAAAAATTTCTCAGTTTTCTGCATTTTAGGTTGTTTGCCTATTTAGGGAAGATGCCCACACTTGACAGTACATGTGAATGCTGCCAATGCATACAGGCCTTTCTTTTTCTTTACTGCTTTAAATTTTAAGAACCATAATTTATATTAGGAAGCTACATTCCAATTCTTCCCATTTATGCACATCCCTATCTCTGTGAATGATTTTCTCTGTTCCAAATATTCCTCAGGTTTTCTTGATAGTGGCAAAACCTGCAAGGACAGTGCTGCTTCTTTTCCTAAAATCACTAAATAAAACATTAAATAAGTGATGTATAAACTGGTCCTTCTGGATCTCCATATAGTAGTCTTTGAAAGTATCATGGTTGTCACATTGTTTGAGTGCTGAATGCAGCTTGCACCACACTTTTCCATCCCGGTTTTTTTTTGTTTGTTTACTGATGTTTTTCAAATACCTTTTGTTTGTGGGGCAAGTGCTTTATGGGAGAGTCACTGCAGAAAGTTGTTGCTGAGCATCTCTGGAACTGAATGAGGACTGGACAGCACTGGCTCTGTTTTGTTTCTGGTGGTTGGATTGCTGATGTGAAATGTTAATTGTGGTTAGCAAACTGCGTGGGGAAGGAGATGGGACATGCAGGGAAGGAAGTGATGATGGTGAAGCAGTGCATGTATGCGTTGTAGCGCGGGTTTTTCTTTCCATTTGCTTCTCTTTTTCTGATCGTCCAAAAGACTTGTGGAAATTGGAAAGCTCGGGAAGTGTGGAATGTTTTTTATTACCTTCTTACAGCTTTCAGAGATTGAGGTTGGCTATTGGTGTGAGAGGATCTGTTCTTGCGGTGTTAGATACCTAACTGGCTTGTATTTAAACATGTTAAAAAAGGTGTTCTGCTGCTACAGAGGTTCTTTTTTGGAAGCTTCAATGGTACTGCATATCTGAAAGGTAATCACGCATTCAAATTGTAGCCCAGAATTAGGAACAAAGAAGTAGGAACCAGCACTTAAATATCTGAAGTTAACCTTTTATTTGTTTCTGAAGTCAGTTTCTAGCTCTACTTGACCTCTTCTTTGGGTAACAAAGTGGATGCAAAAAAAAAAAAAAGAAACAAACCCATGAAATTGGCATGGCAATAGTCAGTAACCGTTTGCAACTGTTATTCTATAATTCTTGTATTTAGCCTATACTGTGTGTAGGAAATATGCACGGTATGTGTTTCAAGTGTTTGGAAATAGCAAAAGAGCAAAGCACACTAAACAGAAGTCTGCCTTTTTAACTTTGATTCTGCTGTACCAAGCGTGTACATTCAGGTACAGTGTCACTGAAAACTATACAGGAGCTCAGATTCACCCACAGTGGGCTACAGATGATACCCACTTAATGATTATTTAATCACAGAAGCTCAAAGGGCAAGAGACCATCTGGATTACTGTCCTTTTGATTATTTGAGAAGATTGTTTTATAATCTCATTAATAAATTTAATCAACGTGTTTCTTCTACCCTGCAGAAATTCCTGGCTTCCCCACTCCTAGAAGGATGTTGAAAACTGTATATTTTTTGTGGCTGTTCATGTGGGCTAAAACACTATTTATTTTATGTATTCCCTGACCTGCTATAAGCAAATTATTATTTCTTGCTCTGTTCTCCATGATAGTTATTGCTGTAGCAGTAGAAGATAATGGAGCACTTAGCTACTGTAAGGAAATAGTGATGCCCCTCATAATGAGGTCTTTTGTGTAGATGATGGCCTTTTTGGTTAAATAAAACATAATGTATAAGTACATGAACTGACATGAAACCCACCTGTGAGGCTGGGTTTATTTCACTGTGTCACTGCTTGCATGGCCAGTTCCAGTTGGGGAGAGTTCCTGGAGTGGAATAAAGAGTGGGTAGCTGGAAGCACGTGAGACCTTCACTAAAAGTGATATGTTTGCACCACCGCTCAAAAATGTGAGGATAGCCTCTCATTCCCGGTGAAATGAGTGGGTTTTGTGTGCTGCAGAGTATCGTGGGGAAATTTTTGGGGAAAGAAACCTGGAGTGGCTCCTCAGCAAGGGGTACAGGACCTAGCTTGGATAAGCTGGAGAGCACCACGTGCAGCAGTGTGGATTCTGGCCACCAGTGAGAACCTACAGTCAGGAGCTGCCCTTGAGGGGGACTAGACTTCGCTGGGGCAATTCGTACGGGTGGAAAAGCGCGTGTGGGGCTGGGAAGTGCAGGGAGGATGCCAGATGTCCTGGAGGGTCGGGATGCTGCCGTCCCATGCCGCCGTTCTGCGGGAGCGATCCGTGGTCTTGAGCGGCCTCTACTGGCTCCTGGCAGCAGGAGGAAAGCTGCCAGGCTGGGGGAAACCCTGCTGGGTCTGCCTCTTCTCGCTTTCGGTTCTCCTGGAAGAAACGGTTCCGTTTGGGCCACGGGAAAGCAGAGCTATATGCAGTAAAAGTAAATCTCACCGGTTGTACGGCTTGCTCTGCGTCCCTTTCTTGTCCTTTGTTCTCCGGCTTTGGGTTTGGTCAGACAGCCTGTTTGATGTGTTTTGTTGTCCTGGATTGTGAGCAGAATAGAGCTGGGAATATTGGATCTGCTGGTTGGATGCAGTAGCTGTGTTTCATTCCAGCTGGGGAAACAATTAAGTGTCGTTTTTGATGGCAGTCGAAGTGGGAGATCACTCGTTAAAGAGTGCAGTAATTGCTGATGGTTTGTGCTCGGGCAGGGATGGCTGGCAATTGCAGAGAGCAAAGGATGTGCTGTGTAGTTCAGCTCCCGGAAAGTGGGAAGATGGTACGTTGTTCATGGTGCCTGAATTTCAGAGTGCCCTCTGGAACAGCAAGCTGGGAACTGTGTGTATAAGGAAAATGCCACGGTGTGGTTTGCTTCAGCAAGGTATGTGAATGAGGGGGCATGTCGTGTGCATTCCTTAGGGGAGGGAGGAGCACGTAAGGGAAGGTGCTGGAGTTTGTTTTTAAACCAAGGCTGCCCTGCAAAGTACTTAGATTGGGTAATTAATCTGTGTTTACCTTTATTCCAAAATACACACATGTTGGAAAACGGAATTTTGACTAGGATAGCGAGGATAACACACACTTGGAGTGAGATGCTTTTTTAGGTTTTGAATGTTTCTGGAAATTGAAGTTTTCTGGGAAATGGAGCAACATTCTTTTGTGCTGTTTGGGGTTATGTGGCTGCCTTGTGTTGTAGCTCAGACACGAAGGCATGAACTGATTGTTCAAAGCTGCCAGCCTCCACGTTTTGTTTACTACGCATTCCAGCTTTTTGAATATTTATGTGTAAGAAAAGCTTCATTCATTCAGCCTCTTTCCTAAAGCAGTGCCCACTTCTGCATTCCTTGGATCTGTGCAGGTGAATGTATGTGCCTTTTTAAAGAAGGTGTCTATGGCAGTAAAGGTTTCAACATTTCTGAAAGTCTGTCTAAATTTAGATAAACAATAAATACAGTCATACAGCTGTTCTGGGCAGGTATTGCTGTAGTCTCTAAAGTAGTTTTCATAGCCTTGAGTTACTTTTCTGACTGCTTTTGCAACTGTGCAATATGCCTGTCACATCAGGCGAGGAAACACAATTTATTCAACACTTTTTATTTAATTAATTACCTGTTATCTGCCCAGAAAGAGAGAATCTCAAATATTTGGGGCAGCAGAGTCTTGTTATTAATGCTACATGTTTTGTTGAAAGAGGTTGCTTCTTCAATCTATCAGTAGTAAACTTTAGCAACTGGACCTAGTGAAAAGGACTACTTATCTGCAGGCAAGTAGTGGAAGATGTTGTTGTATTTTATAAGTGGAGGAAACAAAAAGGTACCTTTTTCCAGGCAGGTCTGGCAATCCTGACCAATCTTAGCAAGTGCTTCAGAGGAAGAAGTGTGTGCTGTGAAATACATGTGTTCTATACCCTGCATTTTCCCATCATTCCACTTGTTGCAGATGGATTATACTAAAATGAGTTTTAACCTCCTTACTGATCCAAGTTTGCTATCATCTCAAATATTTACATTTTTTGGTACAGATTAAGTGTACTGTTTCAGTATTGTAGTGCTGGATCTCGGCAAACACCGACTTGAATAAATTTATTTAATATCACATTTATTTAATATCACATCCCATTCTAGCCAGTATGACTGTAGACTCTGATTTGCTGCTAAATCTGATTTGTTTTGTCTTTGCCTCCTAGACGTGCTTTTTAAACTGTTTTCTTTCTTTTTAGTGGCCTTGGTTTGGATAACGGTAAAAGATGGGGCATTTTATTTATAGCTTAATTGTCTTTTCCTACAGCATTATTAGACTGTTTTACAAGGTCTGCTCTATGTCCTTAGAAGCAGAACTTTTAATTTAAAAGCAGATTTGTAATTAAAGATGTTAAAATCCAAGAAGAATTTGGTTAAGTGCCCAACCCTTCTCTTTTTGATTGTCTGCCACGGAGTAGTTGGCAGGAATGTCACTGACTTGTCTAGACAGGTACAAAATCTTGTTACCAATACATAGTTGGTATGTGCTTTTCTGCCTGAAGTTTTGTGTTTAAACCCTTGTTTTTCTTATTGCTTATCTGTATCTTTAAAGGTTTTATCTTTAGTTTAATAAAAAGTACAACCGAAACCACCAAAACTTTCTCAGTGAGATTGGGATGCATTGCTGAAATGAAACGTTTGAGTAATACTGGATTTTATTTACAGTTCTTTTTCAAGTGAGGACTTTTATTCTATTTTTATTTACTTACCAGAGACCAAATATCCTGACCTAAGAGCTGACTGAAACATTTGAAAATACACATGAATTCTGCAACATGCAGGAGAATTTTTTAAGGAGCTCTGTATAGACTCTGTAAAATATGAGTAAGCAGGAAAGCTGCTGGTAATTTTCTTCTTTATTTAATCTCAAAAACTGTAGTTAATGCCTTTTGCAAGCGCCTGTTTGTTTCAAAATGTCATAGTTTTACATTCATCTTCAAAGTAGCAAAATGCTTGAGCAGCGACTTTGACTTAACTTTCATGTTTATTTTTCTTTACTTTTTGCAGTTACATTTTTGTTCTTTTCCTAGGGAGAAGGAGGATTTGCTTTGATTAACTTAGGAAATTGATACCAATAAAGAGGAGGGCAATGAAAAGATAAAGGCAATGTTTGTCTATCAAGCAACATAAATCAGAGGCCAAAAGCCAAATAATTTACTTTTTTAAAATGTGTGTCCTTTTAAGCCAATTTTTAGATTTTTTAAATGTGTGCTCTGCATGTTAACCTCTGAGTGCTTGAAATCGATGCAACTTTGAATCAAAGAAAGTAACTGGACCTTATTCTAATACCTGGGATAATGGAGCTGTTAGATCTTTTTCAGGAAAATCTTTAAACACATCTGGTGACAGAACTGTGCTAATGGGAGTGATTAATTTTATGTAATTTTCAAAAATGGCTGGTAAAGCAGTCATATTTTCTGTACCTTCTGCTGAAGACTGGGGGTTATAACATTAGCTGCTTGTGTGGTGAGATAACACTGACAAAATCTAGATGTAGGCACTTGTTCCACAGAGGACATGGGGATTCAAGACCATGTTGAATCTCCCGGACAAAATTAAATTAAATTAATAAAAGCTGCAAGATGATGAAATACATTTTTCTTAGATAACAGTTATCAAAAACTTGATGTTTATTGTTACCATCTCAGAATATCAGCCCTATTTTAAAATTCCTTTACTCAAAGAATGGAATTTCTGAACATGCAGTTTTTTAAATGTAAAACCTTGGCTTGGTTTTCAATCAAGACAATTATATTGTCAAGTGGCTTGAGCAGATGTTTTTATTTTCTTCCTTAGAAATCATAGATTAATACTGTTCTTTAAATGCTATTTTTGTGCTTTGCTTTTTTAGCACAGAAATGCTTGACTGCCTAAAACTATTTTAATTAGTGATATGATTTATTCCTTCAACACTGCATTTTATTATTCCCACTATTCAATTTTAAATTGCCTAATCTCTTTCCTTTTGCTCTTCCAGTTGGCTTTGTAGTGAGGTGCAGTTTGAACTCATTTAGAAAAGAATAAAAGTCAATGACTTACTTCTTATGTGAAATCATTACCTGAAGTTCTTCAAAGGAAGGGATTACAGGTATCAAGTTGGGCTTTGATATACTCATTTCACAGGATATTTAGTCTTTTCAGTTGAAATGTGGAATGATAAATCTTTATTTCAGTGATCAGTGTAACAGATACTTTCCCGTGGCACTATCTGGTTTCTCTCCCCTTATTGTTACCTTGCCTAAGGAGGTGGACAGCTACATCCCTGGATCCAGAGTCATTCTTGAGAGTTGCATTTCCCTGCCTCCAGGGAATATTGATTTGTCTAAGGAAATACTGAAACACCACAATAGTGGAGGGGAAATTGAAATTACTGAGGTTTGTCTATGACAGTGTCCTGTTGGAAGGAAGCAAAACATCATTCACTTTTATGACTTTAGGTATGTTTCCTTGCTGTGGCATGTGATTGCTTGGCATTTCGATTGTTAGGTATGAAATTCAGGTTTTGCTTCTGCATTCTCCTTGAAGCTGAAGGATTAAAATCCATTTCAGGTAGAGGCAGAAGTCACAGTTAACATTACTAACCCAGAGCATCCGGTGTCAAGATTAAACACAAGTTATTAAAATACCTGATTAAGGCATTTAAACATAGTACCCTGTATTTGCTGAGCAGAAGCTTCTGTACTGATGCAGAATAGTCCTTGCTGAACAAATAATATGGATTTTTAGAGTGGCGGTTTCTCTCTCACTGAGCAATTTGAGGTGTTGCAACAATATTTCTGGTTTTGCTAGGTGATCCAGAGAATTTCAGGAGAACTGTCTACCAATTTTACATGGGGCTTAAATTTTAAATAGCCCTTGTGCTGGGTGGATTTCTGCACTACAAGGAAACATCTACTCCTTTTAGTGACTACAATAAGGAATCATTTAGATAGGATATCAAACTTCAGATCATCAAGTCCAACGTTAACTTGACACTGCCAAGTCCATCATTAAACCATGTCCCAAGTGCCAATGATTTTAAATATGCTCAGGAATGCTGACTCAACTACTTCACTGGGCAGCCTTTTCCAATGCTGGACAATCCTTTTGGTGAAGTAATGTTTTCTAATATCCAATGTAAATCTCCAGTGGCACAGCTTGAGGCTATTTCCTCTTGTCCTGTTGCCTATCTCTGGGAGAAGAGGCTGACCCTCACCTGGCTACAACCTCCTCTCAGGTGGTGATAGAGATCAATTAGGTGTCCCCTGAGCCTCATTTTCTCCAGGCTAAACGCCCCCAGCTGCCTTGGCTTGTCCTCATAAGAGCTGTGCTCCAGGTCCTTCCCCAGCTGTGTTGCATGTCTTTAAACTGGGAAGGTGGGATCTCAGCTGTGACTTTCCCTTGGGATGGCTGCAGAGTCAGATGGCAGCTGAGCAACAGTGGCAGTGCCTGAACTGATGATTCAGTTTTAATAATAATAATAATAATAGTTACATGCCCCAAATACTGGAAGTTTGTGAAAACATTGTTTAAACTGAGTTTGTGTAAAGAAGAGAACCAAAGTTAGCAAAAGAGCAGGATGGATGTGAAATACTTTGGAAAATTTAGGTAAGTAATGAACTGAAATCCTTTCAGTGTGGGCTTCTGGATGTGTTGTATGTTCAGAAATCAGAAAGTAGATGAAGAGTTTTGGACAGTGAGCAGTGTGGACTAGAAAAGGCCAGAAGCAGTGTTTATGTTGGATAATATGGATGGCTTCAAATGCAGTTTCTGTGTTCTCTTTCTGCACCATTTGCTGCATCAGCAGTGCCTGTAAGGAAGGTCCCAGGATTTTATTTTTTTCCATTGATCAGATGCAGCAGTCAGCAAATGAACTGTTAAATAGTATTGATAAATAACATGTGCTAAAGACAGAAATCAAGGAGGAAAATTGAAGTTCCTGTGTATGGATGATGTGACCTTCCCCTCACCCAGAAGAGTAGCACTTGGAGAGAGGTGAGAGTTACAGGAGTCCAGTTTTTTATCCAGCTCATCTTCCTCAATAGGTGCAGTAGAGGTATCACAATTAGCAATTTGGGGAGTGCCTGTGGTTGCCAGTGTGCTGTTCCTATGTCACTGTGGTGGGCAGACAGCAGGAGCTTGAGGAAACTGTGGTTTGTGGAAATCAGTTGAAATGTTGCCTGAAATCTTAAAAGGAAGTAGTTGTAAATTGTGTTTTTAAGTAGTGTGAGTAGTATTTGAATTATTGATGAGCAGAAGAGCCTTGTTTTTGTATGGAAATGAAAGCACTTGTAAATTTATATGTTTAGACTGTTACACAGCTGTTTCCATCACTTAGGGTGAGGTATGTTGTCAACAGGCCAGTTGCTTTTTCTTTGTGAGCAGGGGGAGTATAGAAAAAAACACCTTAATTTTTATATGTAGTGGGCTGCTAGTGAATGATATATCTCTTTTCTTTAGGAAGAAGATTATCCACTTTCTTTAGAAAGAGAATTCCAAATTGTTTTTGCTCGTATATTTTTAATATTTCTGTGATTAGTAGCAGCAATAAGAAATTCTATTTATGCACTGGATAAACTGTGGTAATTCCAAATGTACTAATGCAAATGGAATTGGTTTAAAAGTAACATTGAGCATCAGATGGAATCAGTTTAAAAGTAACATTGGGCATCAACAATTTTTTTTTCCCCAGAATGTTAATAATATATTAACTTTTTGTTCCTTTCATCAAAATTTTCAGGAATTCCATGAATGATAATGAACATGGGTTTTTACTTGTTATTGGGTCTGTATAACAGTTTTGGGTGAAACTGAGAGAAATATACTGGAAGTGCTGTTCTTGGTGAATTTCGGTGTCTGTAAATGATGTAGGTGAAAATACAAATTAAGCATGATTATATGCTTGACTGATTTAACAGAGTTCTTAAGCCTTCTGTCATAGGGTTTTTTTTGGTTCTGCAGTAATACAGAAATTGAGAAATTGTTGACCTCTGCAAATATATTAAAAATTCTCGTGCATTATTCATTTTTGTGCTTAATTTGACTCAGCAGCTCTTCCATGTCAATTAACTTGACATTCCATTTATTTTGGCTACTGACATTTGCAGTGAAGATGTTAAATTGCCAGTGTAAGAGTTCTCTGCCAGGAAGGAGAGTAGAAATATGGAGAAGGTATGAATTGAGAGTGCTATGGTTTGGGAGGATTGCCCATGTGAAGAATTAGAGTGGAGGAGCAGTGTTAGGAAAGCCCCAGTGTTGTGCTGATTTAAAGGCAGTGTGCCTCTCTCTCAGCTGGCTGTGGTTTTCTTTAGGTTGAGCTTTAATTAAGACGTTTAGGGTACATCTGAACCTGCCACTTAGGAAGGGATTATTTTAAGAAAACCCAACCTTCTGGAAGCTTTTAACTGTTTGTGAGGTAGACAAAACAATTTCTCAGTAACAATCAGAGAAATTACTTTTTGTGGGGAAGTGGTGTGTCACAAGTTGTCAGTAATTGAACTGCTGTCTTCATGAACAAAAATTATTTCTGATTATGAACTGTACGCAGCTTAACCATTTAAACACTTTTGCTTACTTGTAGGTTTTTTTTTTTTTTTGGCAATGTTTTGGACTGTTCTGAATCTGATATTTGAAATTCTTCAGTGGGTATGTCAAGCTGCACTATGTGTTCCAGAAATGAATGTTTGGTGATCTAGAGTTTAAGTCACAAAGCAACTTAAATTGTGAAAGTTAATTCATGGGTCCCACTGGAATTTCACTGCTCAATTGAGCTAAAATAAAATGTGTCTTAATAGTCTGTGATAGAAATGGATTTTTAAAAATCTTACAGTACTTTTTTCTTGAGTGCTTCAGATAATTCTGAATAGTAAATCATGATTTCCTTTTCTATTTTTCAAGCTGTTTTTAATCTAAAGCCATGTAAATTTGTTCTCCCATTCCTAGTGGGTCATAAATTGCAGAAAGAAAAAGTAGTTTAAGTGTGTTCCTGGCAGTTGTTCTTTACTTCTGACATACTTGTTAACTGAATTGGCTGAATGAGAGAAGGAAATATTTTCTCTGTACCTGCCCTGAAGCTAAAGCATCAAACAAAATTTTCAAAGTAGTTAAGAAGTACATTAATTACTTTATCACCTTATGTTATGGGCAAATTAAATTAACAAGGATGATGTTAGAAGTGCAGAGTTTCCAAAAATATGATGGGAAAGGCTTTTGTGGTATTGTGTTGAAATAATTGTGTGCATCATTTTGAAAAGCTCCTGAGATGATTTGGCATCAAGGTCTTAAAAACAAGCCTTTACACTTAATCTGCTGGGAAAAGCCAAACACACCCCTCTGGACTTTTGAATGCTGTATATTAAGAAAAAAAAAATTGTGGGATTCTTTTCTGTGTGTCATTCCATCTAAGGTGACAATTGCTTTTGTCATGGCTTCCATTTTTGAAGAAAGTTGCAGACCTCTAATTTTGGAAGATTTTGACAGTCAAGTTATTCCCTCTTCCTAATCAGTTTGTGTCAAAACATAATTATGTTAAAATACATTTGTAATTATATTACTGGCAGCTTCTCCCCTCCCTCTGCAAAGAGTAATCCTGAAGCTCAAGCAGGTCAAAGACTGTCTAGTGGAAGCTTTTTTTGGTATCTGATGCTGGATAAATAAATCTTCTGAGAGGTGAGCACTTGCCATCTTCATAAAAACATGATAAATACTATACTTACTGACACAGATTGATTTGAGGAAATATTTCTGTATTGGGTATTTTTTTTTTTATGCTAGGGAAAAATAGTTGCATCTCTTTCAAAAGCTTTATGAAATGGTAGGAGCTATTCTGTCCTAAGTCTTTCCTGGAGTTCATGCTGTTTTAGTCGGGTTAGTCAGAAATTTGCAGTCAACTTTCATCTTACAGATGTTTTTATGTTAATTTTCCTTCATTTTGACTGTGTGGATCTTTACCATTGTTTGGGATAAAGAATCCTTTCACTAACTCACTTTTCAAGTAGACTATGGTAACTCTTACTGTGATTTTTTTTAATGTTTTTTGTTATTTTTAAAAGTGGTTAATCATGAGGAGAACTACTTGCTGGTCAACAGGTCTGACAAGTAGAGGAAGGAGTTTGTTCTTAATCTGAAATGCAGCAGGAGAGGAATGCCCTTCAAAGCTTTCTAGCTCTTAGGTTGTTATCCCCCTTTTCCACCAGTGTTGAAATCAGTTTCTGCAGGGCATGAAAAACAGGTTTTTATTTATGTAACGTTTCTCTGGAAATAAACTTTAAACGTGCTGAAAGAATAACAGTTTTTGGGGATTCTGAGATTTGTAAAGCAATGATTTGAATGCTTGGAGGAAAGGCACACCAACCCACTTAAACGGGCTGCTGCTTAGTATGTTCTTAATAATAATGGTTTTTTTTTTGGTTTTTTTTGGTTTTTTTTTTTTTTTTTTTTTTTGTATAGGCTTCTTAGATTGGCTGCTAAGGAAGCTTATCTTGAATGTTACAGCTACCTTTTTAAAGTTGCCTGGTATAAGGATATCCTGTCTAATTTGTTACCTTAACTACTTGAGTAGCTGCAAACAGCTGAGGGACCTACAACTGTCACATGAATTCTTGCCTTGTAGCTGATGGGGAAGCACTGCTTGTTTCAAGACAAGTGCAATACTTGTGACCTGTGCGATGGATACCGTTTGTTGAAACATGCCTACGCTAAGTGGTGTTGTAAATGGCAGACCTTCCTAGCGTTCAGCTGCTCAAGGATTATGAGGAGTTATTTCCTGCAGGGGTTGGGAAATTGTACTCTGCCTCAATGCCTGGCTGGTGCTCTGGAGAGGAGGCTTGCTGAGTCAAGAAGGGTGGGTACAGAGATTGAGAATTTCCTTCCAGGATCAGAAGACAGAGGGACTAAGATGCAGACATCCTGGGACAGCACTCAGGTTAGTGATCTGGGATAAATTATGGAGAGAGGAATTTGTTATTATGATATACCTGAGGAAGGCTGGTTGAGGAGGAAGCCTACTCCTGATTGGAGATTTCTTCTCTTCCAATCTTAGGTGTGGTTTAACAACCATTCTGAGGTAATAAGGACACTTGTGATGTTTTTTTTTTCCTCTCCTTCCCCCGTCTCATTCCTTTTATGTGGGTGTGTACCCACATACAACTATTACTTATGTTCTGTAAGCATTGGAGGAGAGCTACATATAGCTGTCTGAAAAATGGCAGCTTTTAATGGGTTGGGATCTTAACCAGATAAGGGGTTTGTAGATCTCCCTTTGGCTTGGTTTTACTCAGTGGCTGATAGTAAACTTGTCTGTTTAGCAAGACCAGGATGTAGAGAATAGATGCAAGTGAGGATAACTCTGGAAGGAAATATTGATTTTTTTATTGATTTCAAAAGTGGAAAAAGTTAAAAATTCAGTTGTATTTAAGAAGAAAAGGACTATTGAACTGTTCCACCTGGAAGAATGCAACCTAATGACTACTGATTTGAGAATCTTTACTGCAAGTGCTGGGTGAGCAAAGTGTTGAAAAATATCTCAATCCTACCAGTTTCCCCTGTTGTCATGTTGATTGCTAAACTGTCGCCACAGTCCTGCATGGTTTCAGAACTGCCTGAATAGCTTTGCAGTGTGGCTGGCAGAGCTGTTCCCAGAGGAATCTGCTCTGCTGTTCATTGCCAGCCGTGTGTGTTTCCAGGACCATTTCGTAGGTGTTCTGTCATCTGGGGTGTCCAGACCACTAAAAATACAGTGTGTGCATCCTACTCTTCCTGGGGAGACTTTCATCTCCGCTACGCACAAAACAAGTTTTGAGAGAAAGCTCACTGACTCTTGTCAAGAAAGATTTAACTCTCTTGAGTTTTCCACCGGGCTCTAAGAGAGGAAATAACCTGGTGATTTCACTGAGTATTAAACAGTAACTTAGTTTTAAAATGCTTTGGTTTTATAACAGTTATTTTAAAAAGTTCTTGGAACTTCATCTGAACACCTTGAAAATGCCTTTGTAAAAACCAAACATGGGTGGATTGTGTCTGAAAAGAAAATGTCAGATACTCAGATAATTAAAATATCTTGTGTTCTGAAGTTGTCTTACTATTTTAACTAAAATGTTGTGCTTGATTGAGGGTTTATAATAGATTGTGAAACTGTTCTGTGGTGGGTTTTTTGATTCCTGCACTGAGGCAAAAGACCAAGATGCTTTTTTTCAGACAAAACACTTTCAAACCTGCCTGTTCTCTCCTGCTGCCCAGTGCTGCAGATGCTGCTGCCAGCTCCATCCCAGCAATTGGAATGAGCCCACCTTAGTTGTGTATGACCTTGCTGGGGGCTGCTGCAGGTGAACTGGCAGCTGAAATAAGGTATTCCTGTGCCTCCAAACAACTGCTGCCTACTTGGGCTGGGTCCTGGGAAAAACAGAGCAGCACCTCTTGCTGCAGACTGTTCAGGGAGGAGCAGGATGAGGGACCCAAGCTGTTGGGGATTGTCCTCAGGAGTAAAAGGAATAATCTGTGAGGCTTCCAGAACTGCCATTGGTTGAGCAGATGGAACCAAGAGAGTGATGTGTTGAACTATGTGCTCTTTGCTGTGTTGTAGGCTCAGGATGGGAGGGGCCCCTCCTCATTTCTGGGCATCAGGATTTTAGTGCTTGTGGAGGGTTGACTTCAGTTTAAAGGGTTTCTTAATGGCTTTTTTCTGTTTGTTTGTTTGCTTGCAAATGAACCGCTACTTTTCAGATTGTTTTGGCAGGCTGAGAGCTAGAAAATCAGCAAAAATAATACCTGTATGAAAGATGTTGCTTCCAAGAAAGGGAATTGAAGCTGTTGCAGCCACTTTCTATTAACAGAAAAATGTGTACTGTGCTAGCTTTGCTCCATAAGAGAAAAATCTGTTGATTGTAGTTCTGTCCATCAGTCAGTTGTTCCCCTCACAATCAGTGGCATATCTGAGAATTAGTGTTCTGAGGTGAGGGAAAATGAGGCAGTCTTGGAAATGGTTAGCTGTTGTTGAAGATGTATAAAAACAATTTCAACATCTTCCTTAATAAAGAGGTTTCAAGATGCACAAAAACGCCTCTTTCAGGAATCTGCTAAAGTGACTGTGCTCTATTCCAAGCAGAGAGCAGCTTTCCCTTGGAAAATTGGATTATGCTCAGATTTATAGGAGGGCCAGATGTACTCACTACTTAGATTAATGCTCAAAAAAAAAAAAAAAATTAGAGAGCCACATAGAGAAACTGGGTTGGGTTCAAGCATTTATTCAAGCTCTGAATGATACCTGCAGTTTTAGTTTACTTTATTACCTGCTTTCCTTATCTCATTTGACTTTCAAAACAAGCCCTGAGTCATGTGTTCTTGTTCTAAAAGCTAAGCTGGAGGACCTGAGGGCATGCTCTGCAGGGTTCTGCTGTGCCACAAGAGGGCATTTTTTGTGCCAACTTTGCGACTGTTAAGGAATAAATCTACTTTTTAAATGCCTCACTTCAGATTAATTAGTCTTGAAAAACAGCTGAAATGATGCATCTTTTTTCTAGGCTCCTTAGTTTTAAAACTAAGAGCAGGTTTAGATCTTTGTTTTCCTAGATAACGTAGGATTTTTGCATGATTTGTGAAATTACATAAAGCCTGAAAATTCAGAGTAGAATTGGGGTACATTTGGAATTTTGTGTCTGGTGAATTTTCTTTAGGTGATCTGCCTAATACTGATTATAAGGAATTAAGTTGGACGTTAAAGAATATAACAATGCTAGAACTATTTTTCCTTTTAGGACAAGTAACTTAAAATAATGTGGGTCGGTGTGGGAGGTTATGATAAGAAGAAGAGTGTATCCTTCTCTTCTGTTTATATGGAATATGAGGCCAGTAAAAACAGAGGCATTGCACTGTACACAGCAACATACAGTACTTTGAATATTGCAAGATATCATTATGCAAACATTTTACAGAGTTTGCATTTAATCACCAATGATCGGTGCTATTGTAAAGAACAGAAAAAAAGCTTCACCTGCCATTTAATTTGGAGCTGCTAACCTTTGCTGTGGGGTGAGCCCCTTGTTTTTTCAGAAAGCCCTGGAAGAGCTGGGGCTGCTTCTTGTGCACGGGGCTGTCTGCACGGGATTGCTCCATGCTGTGCCTGGGATGTGCGTGTGCCTGTTCCCCTGGGAGCACGTGGAGGTGTCCTGGCGCGGTGTCCTCGAGGTGAGAGGCTGTCTCCCCTCCCTCATCCCCATCCTGAAAATCCCCATTCTCCTGTGGTAAGGGGATTCTACTCATAGGAGAGCTGCAGGAGCAGCGTGCCAGAGGGTTTATCCAACATGAAACACGTCTGTTTTTGAGCGTTCCTTGAGAAATATGGCTGCAAGGAAGAGCATCTGAGCCAGAGATGAATTGTTCTGGCAGGCTGGGGTTGTTCTGCCGGCTCAACTAATCTCCAGGGGTTTTCCGATCTCACCGAGTGCAAAACGTAATAGTGGTAGGATTCTGTTTGTTTGTTTTTTTGAAATATGGGGGTTTAAGCTTTGCAAACCATCGCTCGTGCTCTTGGCTTGGTGGCCCAAACTTGGGATGGAGACATTGGCAAATACCAGAAGAATGTCACTGAGAGCTTGTAAAGTTGACACAAAATTTCCATGTGCAGCAAAAATTTCCCGGATAGTTTTAATGTGAGATTTTTTTTTTTTCCCTCCACCAAACTTACATTTAGAATAAAAAAAAAAAAACTGTCTTTTTTTTTTTTTAATAACCAACCTGTGCATTATTAAATTTAAAGATATCTGATTTCTATCCATAAAAGCTGAAGCTAGGGAAAGACCTTTAGCTTTATTTACTTCAGTCACTTGGTATTTTTTTTCTCCAGTTCATGAATCAAATTTGTGCTTAAATTGTGCCTTTAAAAGTTAGTGGGTGGTGTGCTCTGCCTCAGGAAAACAGCTGTGCTTTTGTCATTTCGTTCTGCAGCATCTCTGCATGACTGTTTAGGGGATGTCTGAAGCCTTCTGAGTACTACACGTGGAAGGGTGTGTTGGCACCAGTAATTTTTAAACAGTCAAATAACTTGTAGTAATGCTATCCACTTAGATTTGGCACGGTTCATTATGAAAAAATAGGAATTATTGTGCTGATGTAGTTTTCTATGGCGGATTTTTTAAATTGTGCTGTGTATTTTCCCTGAAATTCATATGCTTTTGTATATGATGTGCCTGTTTATGTGGCTTGCTAATAATTGGATTGCTTAGTTGCTTAGGGTTTTTTTTTTTCTTCCTTTAAAAGAAAATCTACTTTATTGGCTTTTCAAAAGAAATTTGTGAACACCTTCTTGAGATGCATGTGCTTTGAAAGAGGAGGTGGCAAACTAAATACATGCTGACAGAAAGGATAACCTTAATATTCTATTTAAAAATCCCTGACCAGCTGAGTCCTGTAGTACCTCTGTGTCTCCTAACAACTTCATTTTGAGGCTGTAGCAGAATTTGAGCATTTTTGCAATGAGAAGGTGCATTTGTTGGTAGCTCCTATTATTTGCTCTTAAGGAACAGTGTTTCAGTCATTAAAGGGGTTTATCAATACTAGGATGGCAATTAAAAACCTTTAATGTATGTCTCTTTTTAAAGTCTTTTTAGTGTGATTCTGTATAGAAATGCAAAAATAACTAGTTCCAAACCAAAGGCCTATTCTTTTCACAGTGCTGAGGGTTACAGTAAAAAATGTAGACAGCTGCTGGAGATTTGGGTTTATAGATGCGTTCAGAGAGATTCTGTTGAACGAATAAAGGCTAATAAAGTGTTTGCAGTCTTTGGCCAGCCCTGCTTGGATTCTTAAAGCGTGCTCATATAAGAAGTGCTGGCATAATTGACACCAAGTAATTATTGTTTTGAAAGTCTTAATTGGGGCTTGGCATGGGTTACTCATGGAATCTTTGTTGTTCTCCTCTAAATTCTGCTATAAATTGGTATTGAACTGCAGGGGAAACTGGTAGAAATCCAAAGGTAGACCCCTATGCAGTAAATGTGCTTGCCTGCAGATACATACATGACCTGAAACCCATACATACTGCCAATAAAGCACCTTTCAAAAACCTTTTTCTTATCGTCTAGAGTCTGTGAAGTATGACAAGTTATGCTAGCTGTATTTAAAAACAAACATACCCTCCCTCTTCCCACACATGCACGTGTGGAAATGACAGGACTTAACATTTTCATCAGCATAGAACTGCAGAACTTGTGTTCATACACAAGTGAGGTAAAAATCATATTGGATTTGTGGAAAATAAGCCTTAATTGTCAGAGGGCATGCTTTGGGTGGGAAGGTTTCTACAGAGATGCTGCTAGTATAGTAAATATTCTAGTGGAGAGCTATCCAGCAAATCAAGGAGCAGATTCCAGGCAAATTCCAGTAACATGTCATTGTAACTTTAAATTGTTAAAGTTCTTGGATTCTAGGATAAAGGGCATGTTGCAGTGTAAAGTGTTTGTAGTCAGCCTTATTCAGACGCATTAACAATTGCTTTTGTTCATACATGTGATGTCAGTGGCAGTTTTCAACTTCTTTATGACTTCTGGTGCCTTCAGAATGGCTTTGGAAAATAGTATCTTCAATTGAGATAACTGGTTATTGAATAGGCTGGATATTTTTCATAATAGTTTTCTATTTATCCACTAAAATAAAAAAATACTTGTTTGAAATATTTTAAGCCGTAAATGCTTTGTTTGTTTTTGAACCGTTAGAACAGTGAAGGTTGTATTAATGTGCTGCCCATGAGATTTTTGCTTTTTGCAGTTCATAATGGGAGAGAGAAAGAGTTAGTGGGGGGATATGTACAGAATGTGAGCAGCTGTATATGTATATATACATATATATAGATAAATATAATGTTTGGACATGAGCTTTTCCAAGGATGCTTAGGAGATAACTCAGTTGTATACTGGTCTGTAAAGGAAAAAAACATTAAGTCCCCAGTTTACTTCTGTGATTGCTGATTTACTTGGTGTGGAAAAAAATACAGTAGCTATATAAACAAACAGCGTATCATTATGGGGATATAACTGAAGCATGTCTGCTTGGTGCTTTAAAGCCAGGGCCTCCTGGGAATGTTAATTTGGCCAGGATGCACATGTGCATACTTGCAGTGCCTTTCAATATGTCACTTGCTGCCATTCTATTGCAGACAAAATTATTTGTTGAAGACAATGCAATACCTCAACACAGACATCGTACTTTAGTAAAATCCTCTGTGTCTGACGTTCCAGGAATTTGGGAAGAACAAGGAAAGGGGGAGAACACTTCTAGTTCAGCTGGAGAGTATATCTGTTTGACTGGAACCAAGTATCTCTGCATGTATTCCTTAAATATACAAATGGTTTGCAATTTCTGTGCATAAAGCACTAGAGCAAAACCAAGCACTAGAGCAAAACCAAACACTTGCTGCACACATATCAAAGCTTTCCTTGTTTATAAAGTCTCTCCTACAGCTATTTAATAAACGGGCAAATAATGAAGTTACTAAAACAAATAGGAGTTGTTTTTCCTATAACTCAGCACATGTATTTGCTTGTTTTCTACTTCATCTCTGCATCACTTATTTTAATTGGTATGAAATTGGATGTCTGTACTGTCTCTGTGCTGGTTATATACACTGTTATAGGTGTGGGCAGATGCATTTACTGCCTGTTTCACTCATGGTTTTTATGAGGGGGGGAATCTTGAAATATAACAGATGTGTGACTTGGTTAATGAATGTGGAAGGTTTAGTGATGAATGAGCTGGTGACCTTGAAGAATACTTTTTTAGAAAATGAATTTTTTCAGCAGTTATCGTTCAAACTTGTCATCCACTTTGAGGCATTTGTTGAGGCCCTTTGTTTATAAGCTACATGGTGAAATTAGATGATAGATCACGTGTTTGCAATTTCCAATCTTACTAGAGCTGGTCTTCTGTCAGTACTTAAAAAGATCAAATCTATGTAGCTAAACTACCCAAAGTAAAAATATAGTTGTTGCTGTTTATTTCTGAACAATCTAATAACCATATGTGTTTCTTAGGTAGTTAAATTCTAGCCTAAATCTTTGTAGCTGTACATGAATTTAATTTTGTGTGGAAGATTTGGGTAAACCATGGGTAAGCCCACCTGGGCATGCTTGTCTTGTCTTACCTCTGAAGTCAGTGTAGAGTACTTGTTGCCTTGAGCATGAGGACTTGCTTGGTCTGTGCAGCTGTCAGAGTAGCTGAGGTTTTGTGCGACCATAAATTCAGCTGCATCATGTGAACGTAATTAACTCTCATTATGTGTGCCTCATAAGTTCCATTCAGTTATCTGAGTTGTAATCAGCTGAAGAAGTGGTGGAGGTCCTGTGTTCACCAGCCACGCAGAAGAAATGCAGGAATGTGTAAACAGTGGTGTGGTTTGTGCTGGGGAGGGCTGGACCTCAGGGGCCAACATGGAGTAGCATGTCAGGACAAGGGAGCTGAGATTCCAGCAAGGACAGGAAAAGTATCAGTAAGTCAGGACAACATTGGCTGAAACTACACATAGCGTGAAAGACACAGGAAATGTAGTGGTGTAAAGGAGTAGAGTGGTGTATGGCATTTTTCCCTGTTAATTCTGCAGCTGTGGATGTGCCCTTCGCTCTCCTGGAATGTTTGATGTGCTCCTGTTTAACTGGGACTTCAAGCTGGCAGTTTGAGAGCCTCACATCTTGCTTGTAGCTGAGGTCCTGAGTTTGGAACTGCACTTTTGAGATCCCATGACCCTCACCTCCAGCGAGTCCTCCTTGCATGTGGTGTTTTGCCAGAATGTGCATAATCCTTACTGATGGGGTTTCCACCGAAGTGCTCATAAACAGTGAGTATTAGCAAATATATGGAAAGGTAGGAGGCAAAAATTGTGTGTGAAATAGAGGATAACGTTGAAGGGTAAATGGTACTTGCACACTATTAAGTTAGCCTACTTAGAAGATTTGCTGGCTGATAAATAATAGAAGGCTTTATTCTCTCAGCTTTAATTCTCATGCCTTGACTTATTCCAGAAACTTTCTGTTCTCTGAGGTAAATTCACAGTATCGGTCTTTATTGTTTGCTTTTGTATGAGCTTTTAATAGCCTTTCAAATATGCTGAGTGTGCTGACAGTTGTGAGAAGTATTCATAAGTGAAAATTTTAATGGATGGAAAATGAGGAATGTAAAATAATGGGTCGCTCAAATAAATTTAAGGAAAATCTAAATATCTTGAAAATTAATGTAGTTACAATCTCATAAACACCAGGCGTGTCACAGACTCATTTTTGCATGCTGTTACATTCCTGACATGTATTTCTCCTGTCCTGCAGTTTAACTTTTTCTGAAGTATTCCAGGGAATGTATTAAAACTGGGAAAGCTGGGCTGTCAGAGTCCTGCATTTTGAAACAGGGTATCTGGATTAAAGAAACACAATTTCTGTCTGTATAGAAAATACTTTGGCATAGCCAGACATCTTGATAAAGAGTTTAAGCTTTCAGGCTGTGTAGAAATTATAGCAAAGGGTGTGCTTGCCAGTATAGTTCTGGAAGTGGAAAAAGGGACAGGGAAATCAAAAAGGGGAGCTGTCTCAAAAGCAGTATCTACTGTTTTTAACTAACCTTTAGGCAGTTTTCTTTCATTTGTATGTTTATATGCATCTCTTTGAAAAATGAAGTGGTACTGGGAGATATACAGGATTAGATTTATTTATCAGGTAGAGCATTTGTTGCTCTCTATTTGTTTCTTGGTGGTTTTTTTCACCCCCCATTGTTCTGTTTCTGGTTGGTGTATTCCCAGTCTCACTACCTTCAGATTCCTTGTCTGCTTCTCACCCAATTTTTTCGGTTAATAATGTTTTAAACAATGTCATTGCAAACTAGTTACATCTAGTAATCTTTTCCATCACTGTGATGACTAAATGTTATGGGTTGGGGTTTTTTTGTTGTTCCCCCCCCCCCCCCCCCGACTTCAAAGTTTGAATTGACTCCTCTGAGCGACTTTGTTATAGTCAGAATCAAATGGCCAAATTGTAATTCAGTGTACTCTCCCCGTGTGTATTTGGAAGTTATACAATGTGCAGTGCCTTTCTTTTTGAAATAATTCCCAAATTGGAGTCCTGTACTCCCTGCTGGTCTAGGACAAACTGCAGTCTTGCTTTAGAAAATGGATAAAAGCTCCTTGGCTAGACCTTCTTGTGATACCAATTCAGCCATGTGTTTTCAGTTTTGGCATAGATTGGTTCTAACATGGTTCACTCCCTTTATGTTCTTGGATATTCCTAATGTAATCTGATCCTGAAGGTTCCAATCTAAAAGTTACTCTTTTCACTATCTCTGTATTCCTATTTCTACAAAAATACTGGAAAGTAGAAAACATAAGATATTTCTATTTTCTTTCCTGGCACGATTATATTTACGAAAAATGCTGTGATAGCACTTGCTGAAAAGCATTTTTAATATATATTTAACTTTAATATTTGTCTTATATATGCAGGTTTTATGAGAGAGAGACTTCAAGGTACTCAGTAAAGGTTGCGCGATTCTATGTGTATCTCAATAAATTCTGTGTGACTTGAAGGTATTCAGTAGTATGCTGCTCTTGGCTGAAGAACAATAGCTATTCATTTAAGAAATTACTTTGGTAGTTAATATTTTAGCTTATAAATCTTTTCAGTATGGGCTTAGAATGAATGGAAGTGTTGGCAGAATACTTTGCATATATATAATTTGCATATATACACATATATAATATGTGTATAAATGAAAGTATACGTGTGTACTTGTACATAAAGCCATACGGTACAGTTATATTTAAAAATGTACACCTATACAATTAATTCCAAAATTATTTTCTGTCCTGTCCATTAAAACGTTTTAGATTTAGAAACATTTTTACTGTAGCATTAATAAATACAGGAGCAAATAACTTAAATATTTTTAAATTGCCCTGTAGTTTATTTAACATAAGGAAAGTATTCATGGAAAATTAAGTGGGATTAGTTTTAATTGTGCTTTTACATTGTTGACCATTAACTTCAGTGGAAGTGTTGTTTTGGTTCTGCCTTTTAGCATTTGTCATTCCTTTTTCTATTTTATTCACTAATATTGTGCTTAAAGGCATTTTTGTATGGGCTATTTTTTAGAGTTGTCTTTACTAAGAATACTGAAATGGTGTTTTTAGTAGAATTATGGATTTTCTTACCCTGCTAGAGGGGAATGAGGGAGGGCATTGAGTGTGTCTGGGAGTCTTGTGTCCTGATGTGACTGTGTGATGTCAGCTGCCTGAAGGATAAGTGTGCAAAACAAAGTGTTCTAAAATCTGTCATTGCCATTGTCAAACCACACTTAGTCTCATGGGAACTCGGTTATTTTATGATTGCCCTGCTGCCAAGTGTGATGCTCACCCATGGCTCTTCTCTGAAACCATCAGCTGGAAATCATCCTAGCAGATTTACTTCTTGTCTAGCTGTAGGCAACATAGAGATGACACCTGAGAAAGTCACTTTTGGGTTCATGTATAGGCAGCAGAATGTCATTTCTAGGGCTACTTCATGGGTCTTGACATCTAAAATAGATCAGGTGACTTGTTCCCTCGAATTTCTTTCCTTTCCACTGTGAAATGCAGGGGACTGCAATGCAGTGATTAGCTCAGCAATTGATGTTTAGAGATAGAAGAATGTGTCTTATGTGGAAATTTAATGTGCAGCTGCTTTCTACCAATTCACTGTGCAGCTGGTACCTGGCTGGTGGTGGGTCTTTTAAAACAGGGCTAGAAAAGTCACTTGGGTAAAGAATTTTCCTTAAATGTTTTTGGTAAAGATCCTGAAATTAATACCTGCATATTAACTGCTGTCCTTGTTGATTTGGGTCCAGAGAGGAGAGTTCTCTCCTTGCTATGCAGTATTTTCAGCATTCTACTAGTCTGAGGGTGTTGGAATTACAAGTATTTATAAAAGAAAACAGTAATGCTGTCTTTCTTGAAATTCATATTATTAATTCAGAATGGATAGTTGCTACTGTGGTGTAACATTTCATGTTTTTTTGCTTACTTAGTCTAGATACTCTGGGATTAAACAAAGTTTTGATTTTAAATAGAGTCTGAACACAGACTCAGATATCTTGCTATTTTTCCATGTTCAGTTTGGTCCTCAAATGTTTTCTGCCCACACATAATTAAGCTGTTCAACAAAGACCTAGTTTTGTTTCTCGTTTGTGACAATAGCTGCTGTGAGCTTTAAGGTTCCTAACAGCTAACAAAATACTGTTTTCTGTCAGTGAGAGCATCTAAGTGAAAGACAAAGAACTGGAGTTGTGTAAGTCAGAAAATCCATTAATAAATCATTAAGGGTACTGCAGTACCTATTTTGAAGGTTATACTATTAAAAAAGGTATTAGTTTTTCCCCTTTGTTTCAGTAGATGTTCACCTTTTTTTAGGTTATAAAATGTGGGTGGAGAAGAACCAAGACGTTTTTTTAAAACAAGTGACCTTGGGTAATTTTGTGGTTTTTGTCTTCTGTATTGGTACCATTTCTCAGTTCCCCTCACTCCATCATAGCTATATGCCTTGTGTATTCTGAGAGGCTTTAAATGGTGCCCTGGAAGGTTTGTTGTTGCTTCCTAACACTTGGAATTTCTCTCTTGGGCTATTGTTTTGGTCAGGGGGGTGTTATGTGTTTGGTTGAAGTAGCTTTTGCCACCAGACAGAGGGCTACTTACAGCTGTTGTGTGGGAGTGGAAGGGGCAAAGGAACTAACATGTGCCTGTTTCTGAGCATTTCTGGGAAACAAAGGACAAGGAAAGTAAATTGTCCTTTCACCATTCTAGGTTATTAAAGGTCTAATCTGGAGCTGCTGATTTCAGTGATCTTTGGATTACTGCATGGCTGAGTTAGAGGCAAATTAGTTCAACAGCTTCAATTTCATTAGAAGGGAAAGGTGTAAAGTCCTTTCCTGATGGCTGTGGTTGAGCACACCACAAATTGGCTGGCTAATAAATTTCAATGGGGCTTAAATAAATCCAAGGGAGAGCTGTCAGTGAAGGGGATGCCCACATTTCAACAGTATCTTTTCTGTGCAGCCCTTTCCTGACCAGTCCTGGAACACTTGTTTGGCAGCCTGGTGGTGAGCTCAGTTCTTTGCTTTAGCTAGGAACACATCCTATGGGAGACTGATTTCAGCTGAATCACTTGCCCTTTGCTTTGCTGCAGGGCTGCAGAGGCACCAGTACCCGAGCAGAGGAAGCTTTGGGAAGGCAGGAGGTGGGGCTGCTCCTTTCAGTAGTAGTGGGATCTTTGTTGGACTTTTCAGCTTGTTAGAAAATGATGCATTCAGTGGAACTGTGTAGCAGATGAGAATTAAGTAGAGCACATCTCAGAGATTTTCACCTCCCAGAAGAGCAGACATTTCTTGAGGTTTGGCAGTTGTCCTTCAAGTTTGGCTTATATGCTTCCTATCTGCAGTTATATTTTATTTTTTTATGAAATTATCCTTCTTAGATCCCTCTTACCCAGCCTTTGCTTTTTATGCCTGTCACTTCTCTGAGCAGAACTAAAATAGCTCCAGTTAAATAAAAACAATGGGTAATTAAAATTAATAGCTTTCCCTATGAAAGCTTACCTTGGATTTCATGTGAGCTTTAAAATGAAGTTACTATGCAAAAAATCCTTTGACAGAGGTAGGAATAAGTAGCAATTTGCTAAACAATGCCTTTGTTGAAGTTTTATTGGAAGAACTTTAAACTTTTGTTTTAAAAAACGGGCACTTTACCAATGCTTATAGACACTGAATGTCTTGTGAAGTTTAGGATACAGATATGAGTTCTTTTAACATAGTTTAGGTTTTAATGTACTGTTTGTGGAAACTGAACATGAGGACATGCAGACACCCAGGTCAGATCACTGGTATGTTCTGATATGCACTTTAAGTTTGTAGAATTTCCTGGCGATGGGGCGCTTTGTTTTGCTACTTTCTGAGACAGGGAGACATCTCCTTTTCTAGAACTTGGGAAAGCACCAAGCTATTGTTTTGGTACATGTAGAGTTACTACTGTAAAAAACTTGGTAATTTTTTAATTTTTTTTTTCCCTCTTCTCCAAACAAGGAATACAAAGAAGCATTCAAATGTACAGCTGTGGTGGGAGGATGTGCTTTCTGCGGGGACACCGTGGTACATTCCATTTCATGGAATGCACTTGGTGCGACATTTAACAAAATGCGTTGCTTAACAGCTTCAAGAAAGCCAGCTAAATTGTAAAGATGAATGCAATGGGAGCCTTTCCTGCAAGATGGCATGCCTTCCTTGCACTTCTGCAGAAGGCATTTATTGACAATGTGAGGAATGGGACTCAGCTGCTGGACAGCGTTCTTGAAGTGTTTGTGGATTAAACCAAACTACAGGAGGCACACTTCTATGTATCCCAGAAAGCAGAAGGGTTACCTGTCCATATATAGTTCCTGGTGAGCAAACTGAAGTGATTCATTTGAATAAATAGGACAAATTTTTTATTGTTCTTCAGATGTTTATGTAGTCATGTTGAAAACTGCAGCTAATCTGCAATCTTCAGCTGTCTGCTCTTTATGCTAATGTGGAGTTATTTTGCAAAGGTTTGGGAAGGAAATCCATTATAGGGTTTATTGATCTTAGTGGTATTGACTACCTGAAAAACAGTTTCCACAGATGGTGAAACAAACTCATATTTTTAGCTTGAGGTGGTGAATTTGAATGTTGTCCTACATCTATTTCCTAATGAAATCTAACAAAGACCTTAGGAATTTCGAGTTGGGTTTTGGTATTTTGTTTTGTTTTGTAACAAAGTTTACTAGAATATTTTCTAAGCCCTAAGAGTTTTATTAGATAAAGTGTGGCTATTTCTGTGCTTTTGAGTGGGGGAGAGATGGGAACAGTAACTTCTTATCTACAAAAAGAAATGATATTGGTAGAATGTAATGGTGATTATGGTATATAATCAGTGAGAAATAATTCCAAAATTAAGCTCCAGTGTATCAGTTGTGAGGATTGCTAAAAATTGGAATACTGTTTAATGTAAAAAGAAAAAACTAATTGTAGGAATGAGGCATTTTCTTTAAAATGGGCATGTCCCACATTTGATTCTCTGCAATTCTTCTTCACTGGAAATACCAGACTGCAATTCATGTAAGATGGCCGTTATTTTAGGTGTCTCTATTTGGATGATGGGCTACAAGTTTCAGAATTTTAAAAATAGTTCATAAAGAATTCAATGGAATTGCAGAAGGAAACAAGTTGGTAAGATTTAGACAAAATCTCTCTTCTGAATTGGCAGGCAGAAAGAGTATAAAATTTTATGTTTAAATGTGCAATTTAAAGAAGACAGGTATAAGCCAAGAAAATTTCTTGATGAATCTATAGAAAACAATGGTGTATGGTTGTATCTATGGTGTATGGTTATATCTACATTTCTGAGTGTTCCTGAGACAGTGGGAAAACAGAAATACTGGAATAGAATGCAAATTGAAAGCATTCTTATCAAAACCTGTTTTATAGTAATATAATGTATTTTAAATATAAAAATTAGTTGTACTTCTTATTTCAAAAATCTCAGTGTTCGTATCTCTCAGAGATAGTTAATGAGCATCAATGGTGTAATTTTCCATTTCTACCTTTGTTAAAGCTGGGAATATCCAACTTCATGAAAATAATGGAAGTGTTCTAGTTTTCTGGGGAGTTCACCCAGAGGACCAAAGGAGCTCAGTGAGTGAGGAGGGTCTTGAAACTGATTTTCGTCAGATCTGTTTCCAGGTGTTGGGGACAAGGAACTTGCAGTTGGCAAACTATGTCAAGGCTTCCATAACTCTTTTTGTCAACCTGTGCTGTTCTGCCAGTCCGTATTAGTGAACCAGCTTATTGTGATATGCAAGTTCTTAGTTTTGAGACAAGGACTATCTGTTCCTGACCCTGCTTTCCCGGTACTACTTTTTCTGGGAAACCTGAAGGTGTATAATACTCTCTTGGTATAGATTCTTCTGTTTGTTTTCTCCATTCCTTGCTCTGACATAGCGAAGAGGTCAAGATTTAGAAGGAAAATAGTGTCATAAATAAATGGTTCAACTTAGTCACAAAGGTCCATAGGAGCCCTTTGTAAACAGCTGTTTTGTAGCCAGTTGGTCTCCAGCCTTTGCTGCCTGACCTTATTCCATCCCACGAGCCTGCATTTGCCTTTCTTGGATGTCATGAGGTTTCTGTCAGCATTTTTTCACCCTCCAAATGGCAGCTCTACATAGCCACTAGTCTAGTGTTGTTTTAAAACTGTTAGTAAATTTAGAGGGTTTGTTAAGCTTGGCTTTTGGTTGACATTTGCATTGGTGTCTGTTTTAGCTCTATGCTGTGAAGAGTGGCCTGAATTTTTTGCATCTTGATTTAGCATCTTAGGAGTACTCTGTGCATGAACTGCTTATCTCTTCTGGCTCAATTTGCTTAAATAATATAATACAACCATAAAACTTCATAAATTTGGCAAACCCAGAAGAGGAGTGCTTGTTGTATTGGACTTTTTTCAAAGAATGGTAGAGAGCTCTGTAAGAGAGATGTTTGTTCAAATCTTCATGTTTTATTGTCATTTTCAGTGTATGAGCTAAAATATTTGTGAGTAAATATTTGTTTTTAAAAACCTTTTTTATTTTCAATCAAACCACTGCTGCTGAAGAACTCTATTACTATCAGTTTTGCTATAGCAAAACTTTAAGCCAGTTACAGTCAACTTAAAAATGTCAGTGCAGGCATCTGGGATTGTCTTGCTCTAATTCTTCTTTAAGAATTTGGCTGTGCTTGGCTCAAATGGTTGCTTTTCCATGTGTTTCACTTTGATCTCTTTTGTGAGGGACTACCACAGCTTTATGAGAAAATCACCAAGTTGCCCTTGCTTCTTTGTGTAATTTACTTGAAAGGAACTTTTTTTTTTGTGCCACTTAGGCCAGTAGTTTATATGTCTTGTTTAGTTTTAAAAGGGTATATAGAAATGAGGGATGGATGGGGCAGCTGAGAAACAGTAAAGCCAAAGAATTGTACTTTATTAATTTTTTCTTTATTAAATTTTTGTTTTGCTTTATTTAAATTCATTTTGAGCTACTGTCTCTATGGGGTCAAATTCTGATATTTTTGTTGCAGGGGGAAGGGGAAAGAACATACAAGTGAAATTGTTAGGGTTTAGGAGCTAGGAGCAACTTCTGAGTAAAATGGAAAAACAACATAATTGTGCACCTGATTATAATTTATCTGTGGAGTGCAGTAGAATGTCTGGAATCTATGCTTTAGAATTGCTTAACATTTTCTAGATTTACTGGCTTTTTACTCTCTTTATACCCACGTATTTATCTTTTTTTTTTTTTTTTTTTCCCCTGAGCATCTACAGGATGCATCAGATATTTTTTTTCCTCTTAAAATGTGAATATTAGGACTATCTTTATAAGATGAAAGCATGCATTCTCAAGTCATTACATGATTCCAGGAACTGGGAATCTAAGTAAAGATGCCAAATACCACCTCTGCTTGCAAATGGCAGCTCTTAGCTGCCTGCCAGAAGCTTTTTGTTGGATTGAAGGCAAGGCTGGACGAGAGTATTGTAAATGTGTATTTCCCTGACTAATGCCACTCTGCATGACTCCTCTTGCTGAAGTGCTAATGAACAAGTGCCTCTTAACCAAATCTATTCCATGTGTATATAATATAGTGTGGTTGTTCTTGTCAGCTGTTCTATGGCCAAGTCTAGTACTTGTGGTGTATTGATTAAAAATACATTACCATTTCATTTAACATAATGCTTATTTCTAGCATAAGTAAGAGCTTAGCAAACCCATCCACTTTTTTCCCCCACACTTTGGGAAAATCCACCTAAGAAAAGCTGTGTGACAAGGATTGTGCTTAAATTCTTTGGGGCTTGAAGAGACTGTAAAAGCACTACACACTTCCATCCAAGTATAGCATTCCCAGGCCTTCACTTTCAGCCCTGATCAGTCAGGAAAGGTGATTCTTCATTTTGGGAACTGTTAAGTATTGGAGTATATTGATTAGAGGAGGGGCGGAATTTCCCTTGCTGGAAGTATTCAAGATTCAGTTTGGATGACCCAGGATCATCTAAAGTCTCATTTTCAGCAAAAGATTGGATCAGATGATTGCCTGAAACCTCTTTCTGTTCAGGCTTTTCTGTGTCCCTGACATTCTTCACTGGGAAGAGTTGAGGCTTACACTCCAAAGTCTTCCACAGATTAATTTGGGGCAAGATTTTGGGTGATGCTGTTTGTCCTTTCATAGATTAAGCAGGAATATCTTCCTTTCTCTAGATTTAATTAGATCATTTGAAGCTTTTAACATCCATGTCTCAGTAGGTTAGACATCCTGGCTGCATGGGTTGAACAGCAACAAAGTTGGATTTATACTTCTGGGACAATCTAATGAATCCAGAGCAGGCTGTGATTCCTGACATTATGGACTTAGGATCATATCAGAAGAAGGTATATTCCTAATGAAATTTTGTATGATAATTGAGCTCCTGCTTTGCCAGCAAGAGGAAAATGCCCTTGTCACTCATTTGGTTGCTGGGGGAGTAAGGAGGACATTTCAGTACTCTTGCTGGAACCAAGGCAGTTTAAGGACACAAGAAGAGTTAAATCTACTTTGCATAATAATTTAGCAAGGTAAACTCGTAACAGATTATCTTCTAGTATGTTACAGATGAAAGACTTCTATTGAGAATTCTTGATTCAGAAGTTTTGAAGTTTGAGACTAATAGGTGGTTGCACAATTGGAGAAGTTTCATGGTTTTAGAGATGTACTAGAATCCAAAATATTTATTGGTGTTTACAAACAGCAATGAATTCTTTGCGTGAACAGTGTTATGAAATCCTGGTGAATTGCCTTTTGTGTCTAATGTTTGCAAGCAGGTATTGACTCCGTTGTGTCTTCTGATTTTCATCACATTATTATCTCATGGACTCATTAATTGCATCTGGGTTTTTTTTTGTTTGAGGGTTTTTTACTTTTTTTTTCCCTGCATGTATACCAGATTGTGTTAGAAATAAATTTAGGGAACTCAAGGTTGTGACTTGCATTAACCAGTGGCAGTCTGGTATCTTTTGGTCTCCTACCATTCCTGTTTTTTTAATGAAGGCAACTTTCCCTTCTCTGGTATTTGTATTCCTGGTTGGTTGTTTTGTTTTTAAGCAGAGCAGTCCTCCACCCCACAGAAGAGAGGGCTGAAGGAGTTTCATGTTGATGTCTGCCTGTGCTGAGCAGTGGGAGGAAAGCAAAGCTCAGCTCCCACACCTGTGTAGCACCACACAAGCCAGGGGCTTTAGTGGCCATCCAGCAGCAGTGGAGTGGCACCTGCAGGATGTGTGCCTGGGCTATCAGGTGTCACAGTGCCCCATCCCAGTCGCTCTGCCTCAGACACCAGCTTGGCTTTGCTTCAGCTCATGTGTTCCCTGCTCCTGCTGTGTTTTGCAAAACCCATCAGCCCGGGTGCGTTGCAAATGACAGAGCACTTGATGTGTCCTGATCTCTTCCCCAGGTACACAAAGCCCTTTTTACACGCACCTGTTTGATAGTTTCTAAATGTGGATCATCTCGAATGTAGCATGAAATTTTTGATAAAGACTTGCTGAAACACAGTTGAAGGCTTCTTTAAATATTTCCTTGTGTCTTCTGGTAATACCTGTCATGTATGATGTGTCCTGGCACTGAATTTTGTCTTTTTCACCGCCATGTTGCAGTGGTGACTTGTGCTGGGTGCCTCCTGCTTACTGATCAATTTACTGTTGAGCATTCATTATGCATTGTCTCTGCATTTCTCTACTTTCAGTTGTTAGCTCAGGCTTTGGATCTAATTTTGAATGTTCTATTTCTCTTGCTTACTAAAATGTTAAGATTTTAAAATTAAAATTTGTGTTCAGCTAATTATTTCCTGCATATGAAAACTCTCATCTGATAATTGAAAAATAAAAATTGTTCATGCAGTATTTATCACGTTACATCTGTGTAAAAGTTACTGTTTTCTGATAGTTTCTAACAATGAGACACAAGACTAGAGTAAAGAACAGTTTGTGAGGGAAAGTTTGTCTTGCCAAATACACTTTTTTGTTTGTTTGTTTTAGTTGACAGGCTGTTACGCAATTCCTCTTGCTTCTTTTAAGCTTGTTGTAGGCTCTTTTGTCACAATATGGCCATGAATATTTAATTATATTTTCGGAGTGCCTTGCTGAAACTGGTAGAAGTGGTGGTTTCTAATTGTATCAAGGTAGTTCTTTCATATAACTCAATTGCAATCATGTTTCTCAAATTACACTAAATTACATAAAGGAGCAAAAAGCTGTAAATTCATACAGGACTCCTATTATGATGTTGTTTTTATATAATAATGCACACAGATGTACATAACAGCAGCAGAGTCTTGATTTTACGCTGTGATTTTTAAACCTACTAACTGTCCCTTCAGATGGAGAGCCTGGCTTTTTGCTCTGCTTCATCTATTCTGCTTCTTGCTACTAATAATGAGGCAATCCTCCTCTGAAGCTCCAGCTGCTCCCAGGCTTTGCTGCTCATTTGAAAAATCCTGTTAAGAAGAGGAAATGTGGTAAAGCCCTGCTGCTGTCTTGGCCAAAATAGCTGTACTGAAAGGTGTATGGGGAAGAAAATGGGAGGTTTCTGGAGGAATGATAATTCTCTTAGAAACCATAAACGCTTGGGAGATGGGGTGTAATGACAGCTACTTTTTCTCTGATGTGGTACTTGTTTGCTGCTTGGTGAATGTAGTGCTTAAAAACAAACATGCTGCTGGTTTGTTCTAATCTTCTTGCTGTAAACCCTCAAATTAAGATATGGCCAGTCTTTTCAGTCAGTGTAATCTGAGTCAGATTTGAGAAAATTAGTGTTAACCACCCTTCTTACTGTAGCACAGATAAAACTGCCAAGACATGAGAAGAGATAGGAAAAGCTTAAACTACCAGCCAAAGAACCTTCACTGCTGCTTTTGGGTGTTACAACAATGTTTGCTCTGTCCAGGAATGCCAAACCAGGACAGGATTATCTACCCTGTATTTCACGGGTTAGAAACATGTTTTATCTGTGTTTCTCCTAGCTTTTGTTCTATCTAAACCAGACTCACAATTTTTGCATTTTTCCTTGCCTTATGGTTGTTTATTCTTTCAGTGTTTGTTTGCATCTAGAAGTAGGGTGAGTGGCTGTTTATCTTCATTTTGATGGAGTCTCAAGATTGCTTCCTTTAAGCAGTTGGAAATTAATCAGAGAGAGTGTAAAACTGCAAATTGATAAGGTTTTCAGGTATATTTAAGCAGTGGTAGTCAGTAACATGAAGATTAAATAAATCAAGATACACTTCTGGCTTTAAACTCTATAGGCATTCTAAGAAACGAGTCAGGGCTTAGTGCACTTTTAAAGGTTGTAGACGGATATGAAACTTGTAAGTGAGCAGGAGATTGGGGACATCACTCATTCTTACTGGTCAGTCTTTTCTCCTCCAGGATCTTACTGTCCCATTGGATCAGCTGAACATGACTTTTTGTATTGTCTCTTCATCAGCTGCTTTCTCAGTGATCTGGGTTCCTTTATACTCTACTGTATGGTTTGAAAAAGTCAGATAATTTTGACAGAACTCTGTTAAGGAACAACTTGTGGTGTCTGGTCTGAGGGGGACATTGGCTGACCTTTTCAAGTGAGAAGCAATGAGAAGTAGGAAGTAGGAACCTCAGCAAAACCACACTCACAGCACAGTCTAAAGAGAGTGTTTTTCCACTAGTAATATATTTTAAACAAAATCTTTCCAAGCATGGTGATAATCTTTTAAATCTCAAACCTATTCTTAATCAGCACAGACTTAATTGTTGTAATTTGTTCATAAGCTGAAATCTATGCAGATTTTGAACTCAATGAATTTCATGCCTTATAAATATATACAACTGCCTGTAAATCTTAGTGATTTGTACACTGTGGAGGGTCAGTTAGACAAAGTGCCAAGTTTTCAGAATCGTTCTGGCAGTGGGATCTTGCAGGTATAGTATTGTCCTCTTTGTAGTGCAGAAACACTAAAAGCAAACAGAAACTGATGGAAGATCATTCTTCAGAAGAACTTCATAGATCTTGGTTGAAGCATTAGCTTGGTGATTCACACAGATGTGTAGACTGTGCAGTTGTCATAGACTTTGCAAATTAGAATATACAAAAGATACAAAATCCAGTGGAATGTATGGGGAAGCTGCATAAAACTATCCCTTGTCAAAATACTCTGTAGAGTAGTGCCTTTCTTCATTAATTGCATGTGTGAAGTAGAATGATACTTCTGTGGAATTCTGGGGACTAAAAAGACTGTGAAGCAGTGTAAAAATGGCAGTGTGAAGGGGAGAAGAAAAGGTAGTGAACACAATTTCTAGAGTGTCTGAGGTCTCACTTTTGTATGAGTAGGAATGTGCGTTGCCATTTAGCGCTTCGTCAGAATGGTTTGTGCTGCCATCATGAGGAAATTTTATAACAAGTAGCTGTTCCTGCAGTGTGGTACTTGTTCATCATTTAAACTATTCCTAGTTAAGATGGTTGGAGCACCTTTGAAATGTTTTTCAGCATGCTTACAGAATTAATAGCATACTTTAGATAATTAAATGGGCTTAAAAATATTTAGAAATCTTTCAAGCTCAAGCATTTGGAAATCAGATGAGGTGTAAAAGTGAATCTGGGGAGATCTGGTGTTTCTATGCTTTTGACAATTAATTTTGAAAAAAAGAAATCTAGTGAAGCCTGCAGTGTACTTCTGACATTTTGAATTAAAACCCAGAAATATCTTCTGTAGTCTAGATCGTTATTATGCTGTTTTTAGCCTGCAATGCAGAAGGAAGAAACTTCCATAATAACACATCACTGATGATGTGAGGTTTATGGTATGTCTTTATGCTGAAAAAACACTTGGAAGCTTCCGTAGTAGAATTGTAGTGCTTTGTCTGTCTTAAATGGCAAAACTAATCTGCTGGGCCACGAGTAACCTGGGAATGGCTTTGACATTTTTAGGATGTTAGATGGGAATAAATCAGAATTTGAAGTATCTAAAGGCTAGTCTTAGAGGGTAGTAGTTTCACAATCTCTGGTATTTCAGCTCTAATTTCTTTATAGTACCAAACATGTCATGCTTGAGGGGATATGTTCTCTTGGTTTAGAGAAATCCGTTGAAGGGATTTTTTTTTTTTTTGGTGTTTTTAAATACTTGTAGAGCCATTATGATTTTAATTGGAGCTTCTTACAGAATTACGTTTTCTATGCCAAAAGCTTAGACCTAATGAAAACTGTTCAGGCAGCTTCCCAAGGCTTCAGAGTGTTTCTCTGTGCAGAAAAGCTGTTTAGCATATTGATACATCCTGTGTCTATTCCACTTTAGATGATGTACCAGAGCTGGAAGACAGGTCCACAAATCATCAGACATCTTATGTGCAGTCTTGTTCTCCTCTCTTCAAAGGCCATCAGTAGCACAGATCCCATAGTTTAGTGTTCCCATCTGTTAACTTATTAGAGTAATCCTTTGGAAGTTCTAAAATTGTGTCTCATTTTATACTTCATAATTCCTTTTTCATCATTAAAGACTCATCTGTCTCCCCTTCCATCCCTGTTTTTTATGTGAGAAAATTGTTCAGATGTACTAAAATAACCATAAACTAAGGTTGTGATCTTTAGCTTTTTAAAATCTAAATGCTGTGGGAAAAGAGGTGGTCTTGTTTCATGGGGTTTCATTAAAAAAAATAAATTTTAGTATATTAATCAACTGTTCCCTTTTAGAATTTAAAATTAGTGTGTTAAAAGTTGGGAACTTCTTGGTAATGGGACAGTTCTGAATTTTGAGGGGCGGTAAAGATATGAAACAGTATTTTCCCCAAAGTCAAAATAAAACTCAAGACAGTTTGAGAAGTAATAGTTCCACTAGGAATGGCCAGAATATCCCAGTCTTATGGTTTGCAGATGCCTGGATATGACCACAAGTTTTCATACTACAGACAGTTCCTAAATTCAGAAGGTGTTAGGGACAGGGGATGGAACAGGAGTCTTGGAAGATGGAGGAGAAAAACAGAGAATCACTAACATGGTGAAGTGCTATTAAGGAAAATGGGGAATCTGAGAAGTGGTTGGTTAAATACCCAAAATAATTGGATAGAACAATCTAATCAAATCAGCTGCTAAGTAATGTTTTTTAAACATCCCTACTGGCAAAAGCCCCTTTTCAGCCAGGGATTATAAGCATTGATTTTACTGGTGGCTCAGTGTGGAAAAGGCATTTTTGGCTGGTCCTGAAAAGCTGTTGGAAGGATGTGAAGGACACTGGGGTTTCAGCAATTCCATGTAGCACTGCAGGAAGACATGCATCCCTTTTTGCCCCATGCAGTCTGTGGGAATGAGAAATGTGGGAACTGGTGTCAGGTTAAGTGAGTAATTACTGCTATATTTGAATAAAGTTGAAGAGTGAAGGTTTGTCAGCTCAGCTGAGAGGCAGCAGCTTCTTCCTGATGTTGCTTGTTTCTGGTCTGATGCACGCTAGGAAGAGCTGTCTGGGACCTGTGTGCTGGTGTACCATTATGTAAATATTATTTCAAAGCACAAGTAACTTACTGTCTAAGTGACTGTCTAATATTATGATTCCAGATGAAAATATTCTGCGGGGAGCAGAGATCAATGTTATCTTTTTTAAACTTTGTGAGCACCTGCAATTAAATGTAAATTAATCAAAAACAAATGTTGAGTTAGGATAGATTGTCACTTTACTTGCTAGATCTCACCTCTTGGTATATTGTAATGGAGGTACTTGTAGAGCATTTACTCCTAGAACCACTTCTTTGCATGTATTTTTGTATCTCATTTATAAGGTAAGTAAGGAGTAATTGGATTGTTCCAAACTTTTAAGTTTTTGATCCTGTGGTTGATGAGGAAAATGTAAGCTTAGGTAAAGGTTTAATTTCTCACACATATATTTGGTGAACAGGAAAGCAAACAAGGCTTGCAGTTTCACACATTTTTATTTCATCTTAATTTTAGAATTATATCCCTTAGTAAAACAAGCATGGTAGTTTTGCCTTTTATTGTTTGTGCTGTCTTCTGCAATGAGAGTGAAGTCACAGGAGCTTGGTGATAAATGACACACCCCTCAGCCCCCTTCTGCTCCCAAATGCAGGAAGAATTTCAGTCATGCATATGGAACTGATGGAATTTTGACAAAGGCTTCTCTGTGTATTTGCAGCAAAACAAAACTCATAAAATACACGTGCTTTGAGGTAAGTGGCAGGCAGTGTGCTGAGTTTCTCAAAGAGTGTGGGTTGCCTAATATTTAAATTAACAACTGTTCAGAGAAAATAAGGCAAGCACGACTCTTGCAACTAAATTTATTAGGAAGAGCTTTAAGGCAAATCTATTTGAAACAATGTGACCTACTTATATTAGCATACTATATTAGGTAATTGTTTTAATACAATGTGTTGTTCAGACAAAATTTAGTTATCAAGAGCCCTAACAATGAGTTTTCTGATTGGTTTGTATGGAAGTTTGTTTAACAGTTAAACTTATTGAAGCACTTAGACCAGAAGTAATTTTGTAGTTTGAAGGCAGTTTTAAAACAAAACATAATAAGTCCTGGTAATTTAGTTTCTTTGATGTAGGAGTCATAGAACATGTCAATGCTCTTCTAATAAATTTCATATCTTATCAAAGTGGAGAGATTTTTAATTCATAAATCTGAGGAGAAATTTACAGGTTTAATGCCCCAGCTGTGCAGTGCTCCAATTTTATAAGCATTTCCATTAAAATCATGCATGCAATAACTGTTCATGCTTTGCTTCAAGTAATTAATCAGAGTAGGGGTTTTCCTGAAAGAATATATTTAATTTGGCTTTACAGAACAAGCTGATCAACTTGTTCTAGGTGGGAGGAAACCCAGAAGGTGTTTTTTGTGAACTTTGCAATGCTGCTGTGATCTCTGCCACAGAAGTTGTGTGGCCAGGGACAAATACTGAGAGCTAATTAAAATGATGTGTCATTTAAACATCTGTTTTCTGGTTTCAGGAATTACCTAGGCTATATCATAATTATGGCTTCTTGATATATCATGATTTAAATTTACTGCCTTCATCTCAAAACACGAGAGAATGATGGCACTGAGTGGATGCGAGCATAGTAGGGCCACACGTAGCTCTACATAAATCAAGTTAATTTTGGTTTGTTTCTCTTAAGACAGTCTGAAGCACAATATGGAGACCAGTTTTGGTCCTTTTCCTCTGTGTGGCTGATGTGTTGGGAGGAAATGATGGCAATATAGGCGGTGTTCTGCTCTCATCTTCTTCCCTCCCCTTGCTTTCATTCCCTGGGCAGAAAGAGAGGAGTGAAGGCATTAATGATTTTTTCCCCAGCTAATAGGGAGAGCACAAGCATGGTCCTTTTTAATGACTGTGCTTCACTTTTGAATGCTCACGAATGCTTCAGGCTTAATTATGAGAACTCTTAATGGCTGACTGGAGCTGATGGGTCTGCAATCAGTGTTATGAGAGTTACTATCTTAGGTATGTATCAGTGCCCAGTTCTTGCCAAAAAAAAAAAAGAAGAAAAAACTTGTAATGTTTCATTTGAAACTGTATTTTTCCTGTGTGCTGTGTGCTAAATGTCTGACGTAATATGAGGATTTTTTTAGTGATGTCTCACTAAAACCATTTTGAGTTTTCCATCCTGAAACTCTAAATGTGCACTTTTGACTTAATGACGTGTTTTGCAAAGTTTGCTTTGTGATTAGAATACCTGTCTGAAAGTTGAGTGCTATTATCTTCAATAATTAGGCTAGTGAATGTCAGGTATTCCTACCTTTCTCTCAGTAGTTACATTCCAGATTTGTGAAAAATCCTGGTTGTTTCTTGTTTTTCGTAGACTTAGCCTTCAAACTGATGATTAATTCTTACCAAAGAAAATAAGTATTTGAATGATTTCCAAAGCATTTAAACAGATTTTATGATGAGGGAAAAAGAATGGAAGTATTTCTAATATCTTCTGAAGTAATAAACTTGCTGTAGCAACCCAAAGCTTAGTTGCAAAAAAAAAAAAAACATCATGCCTTACTTTGGCTTTTTCTTACAATGCTGAGTCATTGTCCAAGTTTGAGTCGACATCCTTCACCTTTTTATCCTTGTTGTTCTTAGGGGGAAGGGGAAAAAAAAAAAAGCCCTTCTCTTCTGACAAAGCTCCTGAGGTTAGGTGGTCAGATGTTGTAAACATGAATAATTTCACAGGCTTCAGAAGATTAATTGAAATACAATTGGTGATTTGTGTGTTTGTGTAAGTTAGTGCACATTTTAAGGGATCCTGTTTGTCTGCTCTGTTTTGCATAGAAATGAATCTTCTGCCCTTGAAAACAAGTAGTCCCTGTTACCTTGTGTGTTGCCATTCCTGGTGCTTTTAGGTATTTTTTTGTTTTGTTTTCTGCTTTTTGCAAATATCATTGTTCTTTTGGAATTCTGTGCAGTCTGTTCAGTTCTTAAGTGTGACTGTGGGTCAGATGTGCATTGTATAATGTTGTGGTTAAGTTTAATTTCTTCCACTTCAAGATTGGGTATAATATGGAAATAATAAGCATGTAGCAGATTCCTGTGTAAGGGATGTAAAGGATTCTTTAGCATTTTTTCCCGAGATTAATGTAGATTAATATAGAAGAAAATGCCAAAAATAATTAAAGTTTGTACACCAACACAGAATGAAGAGTTTCACTGGTTCACTGCTTAAAAATACTAATGAAATATTTACATTTCAGAGAATAGATTTAATAATACTTCAGTTTGTAGTCCTGAATTGTCATTTAGTGGCACATGAATTGACCTAGGGAAAAAAAAATTTGCTATGCAAATTAAATTTCTTAAGTGCAAATACAAGTATAATAAAAAGTGCCATCTGTCTAATTAAGCAAGTTAAATATTTCTTCAGGGAGGCAGGGAAGACATAAAATTGATCAAAACTATATATGCAATGTTTCTGTCTTTTAACAAAAGAAAACTCACCCGTTTTAGTAGTCCAGGTGTGCCTGTGGGGACAAATGAGTACAATCCCATAGATGTAGTCCTAGAATGGATGGATATGTTGTTTCATTTCTTTAATACACAGATTATATAATACGTTGAATTGGTACCTATAAAAAGTCTTGAACTGATTTAAGTAGGGATTTTTCATAGTTTAGGAATTAATTTGATATTTTCCTGAGTGTGAATTTCTATTTGTTTCATTCTTATGACCTTCAACTGCTTTTAATATGCTGGTGTTGATGCTAAAAATATTTTATCAAGAATATTTCAGATTACTTGTAGCAGTGGTAATAACTGAATGCAAGCCAGCTCTGGTTTAGAAGCCTTAATTAGGAAAGCTTATTTGGGAAGTGGTTTCATTTATCACCCTGACCTCAGGAGTTTGTACACCCAACAGTTTCTTTTTACTTTTGTTCTTTGGAGGCACATCGAATGACACAAAATGCCAGCTTAAAAGTGAGGTGACAGTGTTACACTTGCCTCTACTTGTAACGCTTTTCTGTCACCTGATAGGCGATTTGCACCATTTGCAAGGCATTGTAGTTACAGTCCATTTTCTAGTTTGAATTTTGAATAGGTTATTATAGCGGATAAGAATTCATCAGGGCTCTTAACCTAAAGTATGAATTGATTAAAAAGCACACTGTGTGATGGCCCTCTTGCCAGGCAGCAGGCTTTGATTTGTCCTGAACCTCAAAAATAGAGTCCCGGGCTGTATTTGTAATCCTACAAGAAGTATATTATTTACTCTGGAGCTTCATCAAGGACCAGCAAGCTGAATGCCATTAAATAGGCATCTGCTTAGTTTGTATTAATAAACTGTCTCTGTAGAGGGAGAAATTTGCTACATTCTGGTAGCTCACACAAGTTAATATTTGTGTCATGATAGAAAATAAACTTGCTTTCTCAATTCCAAGTAATTTAAAATAAATTGCTTATATTATCAGCATTCTGACTTGTACTTATGTTTGAGGTGACTGTTCCAATTAAGTCACTTCAGTCCAATTTACTTGCATGCAAGCTCAGTAATCATGCAATATCAAATTTCCTGTTTGTTTTTAGCAAAAGTTAGTTCCTTTAAAGTTTATTTGACTGACTCAGGGATTTGGTGTGTGGAGTTTTGTGTGTCTTTTATTTATCTTTTTTTTTCCAAATTCAATAATTTTAATTAGTTTTCTGTTTGATATTTTCATGTCAGTTGAGAGGATGTATTTGTCTCAATCCAGAATAATTCATTTTTAAGTAGGATAAAGTAGCTTAATCCCATTTCTGGCTCTGCATATTTATTTTTTTTCTCTCTCTATATAATAATGTAATGTCTTCATGAATGTTATTTTTCTGGTTTTTATAGAAGTCATTTCAGATCTAAGGATATGTAATTATTTCACACTGTGAGAGACTGTAATTTGGTTCTCACATTATCTTTGAGCTGAAATGTGTAGTACCTGCTGATTCTACAGCACACAAGATTTATACTCTTGTATTTACAAATGCACTAAGCAGGAAATAGAACTGTCTCTCTGAAATGGTCCCTGTAGAAGGCACAGGGAAAGTCTTGGGTCTGTAGAGTGAACCTCCTGTTTTCCTGGAAGAACAGTTTCCCCCTTGCTGCTAATGACTGTGTGGCCAGGTGCTGTTTGCTCTTTTTCCTGGGTAAAGGTCATGGGGATGATAAAGAGTGAATGTGGTGGCTGAGGTTTCCTTCTAGTGTTAAAGGTGAAATCAGCCCCCAAAATTTACTTGCCTAGGTTAGAAAGATGTGCAGTACAGGCTGTTTTATGTGCACAGGTACAGAGTAACTAATGTCTTCCTGCCTCACACCGTCACCAGTGATCAGGCCAATCCTGGAAGTTAGTTTCCATTTGCAGGTTACTTGAGCTAATTGTTTCAGCTGGAATTGCAGATGGAGAGGAGGGCAAGGCTGTAAGCAGGGTCCTTCACCCTTCTTGTCATGGTCATTGGCTTTATGTCTGTATTGTTTCGTGACTTGCAGGAGGTTAATTTACAGCTCAGGTGTTCTTCCCTGCCTGCCCAGAAGACATCCTCATGTTTTACGGCTGACAAGAATTTTTGTTGTCCCTTCTGCAGATTGTTACAGGCTAGTTCAGACAGCTGCAGGGCAGAGTGGCCCGGCTGAGAACACAGCACCTGGTTACACAGCAACCTCATTGTGGCTTTGGGTGTGGGGGCAGGAGGGTTCACTGCTCCACTTCAACAGGACAGGCTTATCTCCCTGCCAGGCAGGGTGCCAGCCGTGTTCAGTTACTCATGAATCAATGGAGGACCTTTGGCCACAATGAAGAGTTGTTTAGCTTCTGCCTGAACACTTGCTAAACAGTAAAGAAACATGCACTGGCTATCTGGCATCTAGGTCCCGATTGCATGTTATTAATCTCAGTTCTAGTGCACGATTTTTTTGCCATGTTTGATGTCACGTGTGAGAGCCCTTAAGAATTTTGAGAATTCATGTGTGACTGCTGAAACGTTTGGTGGTGAAAGCTACCTAAGCTGCAGAGTAACTGAAGTCAATGGCGATGGCTGTATTAATGTGCAAAGCCTGAAGAAGGGTGGTGCTGTCTCTTGAGCACCCAGAGGAGAGTAAAAGGAATGGAGCCTTGAGCCATGCACAAATGTGGAGTGCCAACTTGCAGGAAGAGTGCAAAAGGAAGGGGGAGGTGTGTCACCTCTGGTTTGGGCACAAAGGCTGTGATGGTGTGCTTTGAGGAGTAATGACAAGGTGCGAAGACTGCTTGAAGGGTGACTTTGGACTCGATGTGTTACTGGAATGTGTCAGGTCAATGGAGGCTGTGCAGGCTGTCCCATCACTCCTGGTAGCTGAATGGCTTTTGGGTAATGCTGGTTAGGTGGCCTTGAAAGTCAGGGAGATGGTTTTGGACTCTGTACATCTTTACAGCCTTTCCAGTAAAGCAGCTAAGAGCAGTTTTATGTTTGGGCTAAAAATAAATCTTGTTTAGATAAGACCTTGATAACGCCTTCCCTCTTGTTCCAGATTTGGAAAAAGAAAAAAAAAAAAAAAGGTTAAAAATATGGTTTCTTAATCCAATTAAGAATATCTAAGGAATTACTAAGGTAGCAAGTGGACATGTAAGTCTAGTAACTCCACTATGAATTCTCAAATATTTAGATTAAATGCTAGTTTATTTTTTTTCCCCAGATATAGGAATTATTGGTCTCTACAGCTTCTTGAAGGGATGCTGTAGCCAGGTGGGGATTGGTCTCTTCTCCTAGGAAACCAGTGACAGGACAAGAGGAAATAGCCTCAAGTTGCACTGGAGGAGGTCCAGGTGGGACACTGGGGAGAATTTATTCCCTGAAAGGGTTGTCAGGCATGGAAACAAACAAGTGCAAGAGTCAGTGTCCCTGGGGGTGTTTAAGAAACAACTGGATGTGGCACTTAGGGCTGTGGTTTAGTTGACAAGGTGGTGTTCAGTCACACTGGTAGTTGGGCTCACTGATCTTGGAGGCCTTGTCCAACCTTAATGATTCTGTGACTTTAAGATAAAGCTTCTGGATGCAGAAATGTGTCTGTGCCTAAAATATAATAAATAAAATAAAATACCGCCATGTCTTCCCATTTCTTTTACTTCGCTAGTCCATGAAAGACAAATCCTTAATGGAAATAAATTCCTTAAATTTCAGGTACTTTGGACTTCAAGGCTCTTACTATTTCTACTTTATGGAGTTCCATCTGTCTTGTCAGCCTGTGTGATTGCAGGGAGGAGTGAGTTGGCATTTTAGCTTGCAAAGGATGTCTTAATCTTTTCCTTTGCTTTCTTCACTGTGGGGGTCATGAGAAACTGGCACAGGTTGCCCCAAGAAGCTGTGAATGCCTCATCCCTGGAAGTGCTCAAGACAAGGAATGGATGGGGCTGTGGGAAGCCTGATCTAGTGGAAGGTGTCCCTGTCCATGGCAGGAGGGGTTGATCTTTAAGGTCCCCTCCTATCTAAGACATTCTATGTGAAATCTCCTTTTGGAGAAGTTTTAAATTTGCAGCTGGGCCCCGTGTTAGCCAGTGAAAGGCTGGGTAGGTCAGACAAAAAGGTACAGGGTAAATTAAAGACAAGAAAAAGAGGTCAACTTTTTCCTTGGTATCCACACATGAGATTTGAACTCTACTCGTTATTAACACTTATTAGCAAAGGAAATAATACTTAGCTGAGTTGTTTGACCAGCAAGTTGAGGAGTGCAGCAGAGGTTATCCATTGTCATGGAACTCACTAGTGTGTCTCAGGGAAGAGTGACATCCATCAGCAGTGAGGTTAGCTGGCTTTCTCATATGGCTTTTTTTCTTCAAAGTACTGATGTTGTTTATAAGTCCTCTTTCCTTCCAGTCATCACTTCTGCGTTGTTTGGATTTTGGGAACTTTATTTGTTTTTTTCCTATATAAATATCCAGTTAGTCTTTAACTCTAGATGAGTTTGGAATTTGCAGTGATAGTATCCTTCTTCATTTGCAAGTTTGCAAATTATTCTTTAGTATTGTTGAATATTTCTTTATTTTGGAGTTTTGTACAGAAAGGAGGGAAATACTTTCCATTATGTCACCTAAGTACTGCTCATTATATTGAATATCTTTATTTTTTGGTAAATATTCTTGTTTTCAAGCTGCATGTGATTTTATTTTACGTTTCTTGTTTCTGTTCTAATTCACTGTCTAATTTATTAGATACTAATACAGCAGGCAGTGAAAATATCAAATATAACACTTTAGAACAGAGTAAATTACTGATTTATGGTACTGATATTACAATAATTTTTGCATGACACCTCATTCTCTTTTTATGAATACTGAACATTTTATATACATTTTGATATACAATCACATAATTATCTACAATATGTTCTGGGTTCCAGACTCGATGAACTTGATTTTTAGTTTTGAGTTAGTTTCTATTTCTTCTTCAGCCTGACTTGCTTTAAACAAATTTTCCATTAGTTTGCAAAGGATGCTGCTAGTTTGTGAAAGAGCTGAAAATAGTAGTGAATTTGTTCTCCAGTCTTTCAGCCTGTCCTTGCTTTTTGAACTGCAGTTAGATCTCAGTTAAATATTTCATACCTTTTCATGTAGCAGCATTAAATGCTCTAACAGGTTAATTCCTTCAGTACTAAGGTCACTGTAAAGTCTGGAGCACACAGTATTTATGTCCCAAACTTTTCCTGGTTTAATTTTGTTCCAGCAGAGTAGTAAGTGTTACATTGGCATGCTATGCCAAACAATACTAAGGTGGTTATTTTTAAGTAAGCTCGTTGGCTCTGAAACAAGGAAGTAAATTTCCCAAAGATGTGAGTGTGGTTGGAATGAAACCCACTTGTCTCTTTCAGCGGAGGTGGTGTTTGGCAAGTTAGATCTGGATCCCAAAAGTAGTTGTGTTCTGCAGTGCAGTCTGCTTGTGGAACTAAATAGAAGGGGCACTTGTTAAATGTTGTGTTTCATTGTGGGGAGGCTTTCTCTTTGGTCCTAACCGGATTTTCTCTTTCCCTTTTCTCTGTCTTAAGCCCCACTTTCCCTTTCTGTTTCCAAATGGCTGAAGTGGTGTGATGTTTACCAGTGAAGCATTCTGCTTCTGTAAAGATCGTCCTAAATATAGTTTTTTGTCTGCCTATTGTCATTTCACTTATCCCCATCTTTAAATGCTATGGAATGCTGGCGGCCCATTGAAAAACTGCACTTTCCACCATATTTTAAAATTTAAATGACTTTTATATTTAAATTGGAATTTCGGTGCAATAATGCCTCTGTTGTGCTAGAGCTAGGAGCAGGAGACAAAAAGTAAGCTCTATTCTGAATATTCCCACACATCATCTCCCTCAAATGCTACAGCTGTTTTATCCCTTCATAAATCTTTAATCAGAGGATTTCAATACTTAATTAAAAAAAAATTAACCTCGCACCATTCCTTTGCTGTCAGGCAGTATTTTTCTTATTATGTGGATAAGCTAGGCATTAAGGGACTCTGATTTTTGCAAAATGTAATGGCAAGCCACTGGTAACCTGTAGGACTCCAAATTTGTAAGCCTGTAATCTGCCAACTTGACACTAACATTCTTTTTCAACTGGAAAATCCAATGGAAAGCTCCTGAATCCCTGTTGGGACTAGGAGGAGTTATTCTGAGATGAGAGTTACTGCACAGATGTGCTAATGCTGCCATTATCAGTGTTGAGAAGACACCAAATACAAGATGAGTAAATGCACAGGTTAAAATTTGGATGTTTCAGGAGTGTTCACACAAGGGGACTCCTCAGGGCCAACTCCAGCATGCTGAGCAATCACTGGCATGTCCCTCTGCAGCTGTGGCCATGGGGGTGAAAGGCACCAGTATTTATCCTAACCTTCCTGATTAGGCAAAGGGGACACAGGTTTAGTACAGTTTTCTCTTCCTCTCACATGCACACAACTTTTTATGGTGTTCCCCAAGTGGTTTTTGAGAGTTGTGAGTTTTGGAGTGAGTGCTCCATGTTAAACATGAGAGAGATGAGGCTTTTTCAAGTCTGTTTACACAATTTCAGCTGATACCACAAGATTATTTGTGCTTGACTTGCCTTTTCAAGCTTGCTCTTTACAGCCAGGAGAGATGTAAAACTTTATGCAAAACGATATACCCAGAAGCGTCTTTGTTTTTCCAGATGTATGAGTTGGGCAAATAAAAAAACAAAAAACAAAACAAAACCAAAATCAAACTCAAAACTTTTTTTTGGCAGACTATGCTCTCTGTTATATTGGCACTTTTATAGGATTTAAGGAATTGAAGACCTATGCAGTGACCCTTGTCTTTTAAGCCAGACTTTAAACTTACCTAGGATAGTGACAGTTTTGTGCCATTTTTCTTATGATGGAAATGTCACTTATAAACTTGGGATAAACCAAGTTAAACTGATAACTCTTCTTCCTAAACTGAGACAAAATAATATGAAAGTAAATAACATGTCATGGGATAGAGGTATTAAATTCAACATTTTATTGCTTTCCATTGCAAGCAAGCGTAGGTAATAGAATAATTTAAAAATCTCTTTTATTTAAAATTTTGTTTAAATTAAGGAAATCCATGTGTGAGGGCACTGTACACCTTCCTTAAGAGAAGTGTAAGTAGATAATAATTTAAATCTATTTGACATTAGTCGTGCCACTGGGCAATACTGTGACTACTCACTCACATGTCTTCCTGCTTTCCAGTAGTCTTTTTGTGTCTTGAGGAAGGCATGCCCAAATAACTTTAATGTAACATACCATTGTACTGTATATCAAAAGAAACATTGCTTTTGATATTTCTTTGATTTAAGCAGTAGTAAAATACTGCAGGAAAGCATGCACATAATTTTATACCTATATTCAGTAGCTTAAATGATGTGGTTGAAGATTCCATCTCCTGTCCTTCTCTCCTGCTTTTCCCATAGTTGGGGGTGTAGCATTAGAGGATTCTTCTTTAGCAGGAGAAGCTCAGTATGATTTTTCATGCTTCCTTAGCGTGCAGTGCAATCTGATCTTGCTCATAAAACAACAGCATGCAGCGTGCAGTTAACTGAGATGTTTAGATGGCGTTTTTGTCGCCCGGTTCAAGGTCACGGATCTCGTGCATCGGGAAGGAAATTCTCGCCAATTCTCGACGTTCCACCTGCAGCGTGGCCCTTCCTTCGCTAGCCGGTCGGAGGGATTTGCGGCATTGGCAATAAGTTGTGCTGGTTGCTGGCTGCCTGCCAGAGCAGGGCTGCTGTTCCAGGCAGCAGGTCTCTGCCTGAAAGGCACTGTGCTCGCAGGAAGAATGCGGTGCAGGGCTCTCTGTCGAGTCAAAACCGACGGGCTGTCCTTGCCTTGCTGAGACAATTGCGTGTTTATGATTTTGTAGTATGTGATGTCATGAGGGTGTTGGCTTTTAGGAATTTCACTACTGAGGAAGCAGTTTGAAATGCAGGCAGAATCCTCGAGACCTTCGAATATGAACTTGGTTTCTTTTTAGTTAGCTCGGAACAAAGGTACAGATGGATACGTGCGCATGTATTTTTTTAGTAAGGAATTAACATATGGAATATAGAAGAGACTTAAGTGGATACAATACCTGAAGGCAATGTCGAGCCAGTCTGGATTTTCAAACTCTCTTCCTCTGCCAGGATATCCATTCTACCAGGTGTCATGCAGGTATATCGTGCTTTAAGTTTTACCTTTGAATGCAGTTGCAGATAGAGCTGTAGCATGATGAGTGTGTTAACTGATTTTTTTTCCCCCCTATTGTTCTCAGAAAAAAAAATTATGAAATTGGAGAGTTAACAAGCTGAAAACCATAAATATTGTTTTAGAATGTGCCTGACCTTATGATTAAATTCACTTTTGTTTAAAGCAAATATTTTTATTTCTAAGCATACTAAATATTTTCAGAGTTTTTCTAACTGAAAAAAATGAAGTTGTAACCTTGGAGATTTTTTAAAGTGAGTTATGTGTTCAGATATTTCTGTCATTTATTGGGAGCCAGATATCTACAGTGTTAGGGAAGGGAAATGATACAGATTTCTAAAACTTTAATGATTTCGAGTCTTTTAATATATAAGGTAAATAAACAGAAGGTAGTATTTACCTTACGTAAGGTAAATAATCAGAAGTACTTACTGACATTTTGCTTCTAAGACAATTCAGATAAATTGTGCATGTGTGAAAAGATTATAAATACCAGTGTTGTGGTAAAGCTAAATTGTATCAGCTTCTTATTTTACCTTTTTGACTCAACAGTCCTGCTTTATTAATAATCCTTCCTTCTGAAAGTGCTGTATAACAGTTTTCTAGTGAATGGGCTGGATCCTAACCATGAAATTACTCTTCCTGCTGTAGAAGACTGTAATATTGCATAATAATTAGAGGGAATGTGTTACAGTACTTTTGTGCTGAAAGAGCTCAGGTTTCTGGCACACCTTAATACAGGAGCATAATCCCTGTTTATTGTGTCTAAATCTGAAGTCCCTGCAACAATAACAGAGGGAGGGGAGAAATGGGTGTTAGGACAGGAGTTTTGTGCTATTACTCATCTTTCAATAAGGCGTGTGAAGAGAAGAATAAGAGAATAAGTTAATTATTAATGTACTCATATCTAGAGAATGAATCTGACAATCTCCATAAACTGCAGCATAGACAGTGGTATGGGTTAGTTTGGTAAGGCTGCAGTAATGGTCACTTGTGAGTAGAAATAAGAGTGGTTCTGCATAGAGTTGATTCAAATACTTTTATAGAAATCTGTTGAAATATAAGTTCAGTTATTTGTATCCCTGTAGCACTGCTGGGGCTGTTCTGCTCAAGGGTTCCAGAGTTAGCCCTTGAGAGGTCAATCACAGTGACTCCTCATATTCGGTTGTCCTTTGCCTGACTTTAGTGGAAGCTGAAGTCTAGGAACATTTTTTTTTTTCTCCTAGACTTTTTTTGTAGTAAAACGCATTAATGAGCTGGAAATTAGACATGAGAAATTCAGTAAATGGCAGCCAATGTAAAATCCTCCTCTTTCCACCTGTGTGTTAGGTGCTTAGTCAAAGTCACAGCTTTTCACTCGTGCTCCTTGAGATCAGAATGTCCAAAGCCACAACCCAACTCCCGAGTTTCCACAGTGACCTTCTGGACAAGAACGAAGGTCTCATGAGTGGGTTCCAAATCCTCTGCTGTAAAAAGAGAGATTCAAGTTCCTGAACTTTTGGATCCTTGTTGCTTATCTGCATTTTGGTTTTAATTTTCTCTTTCCGTTTGTTACATGGTTTTAAATAGTTATTCAGCATTTCAATGATGTCTGTGTGTAATAATTTTCAGATAAGATAATTAGTTTCTATAAAATGCAACTGAGCTTATTAAGATCCTGTTTTATGAATGCAAAATTGGGTGGACTTACTTCCTTTAATGACTAAGTCATTCTGACTTTGCAACTCTGTTTCAGTACCTAAAAAGATAAACTCCTGGCATTGTCTACAACCAGTGATAACTGTAGAATATAAGATTAGTATTCCTGCAGTCTGTTTAGAGCTCATCCTCAGTGCAGAATTTTTCTTTCAGTATAGTAACATACATCAATTTTTGCTTGTAATTTTGCTTGTAGTTTAAGGGAGTAATGTACCTTACAGAGACAGGGCTGAATTAAGGTCTCCACTTTAGTTGTCTAGTTGTCAGTGAGTGAACTTTTCCCAGTAAAATAAATAGACAATGGGACTACTGTTTATAATAATTGGTTTGTGATCTCTAGTGGGAAGGTTAGTGGACATTGTGCTAAACTTGTATATTGACAGAGACATTACATCTACTGTGTATTGCTATTGAGATGGCATACAAGTCCTGAACAGAGTTCTGGAGAAGCTCTCTCTTCAGGAAACTTTTTGTCCTTTTTTTTTTGTAGATAAAACCAATTTTCCACAGATCAGACTTGTCATTGGGATTGCTTAGCGTTCAGAATAGATTATGTTTTTGGTACCCATAAAGAGTAGTAGTTTTGGAATAATTTTTTTTTTGTAGAAATGTGGATGAAGTATTGATGGTAGCCTGTTCTGGAGAAATGCACACCATCAGTGTTTTGTTCATTTATGCTTTTCTAAGATTGGTCAGGGCATCGTTTATGTTGGGGATGACCAAGATGCTGTCTCCAAAACTGGGTCACTCAGGAGTAGCATGGCCTCCTGTTTGGCTGTGGATTATGGCATTGCCTAAATCAGGAGTTCAGCTTGGAGACTATGTTTTTTTTTTTGAGACGTATTTCATTTTTGGTATCCATGTAATGCAGAATTGGTGTTTCTTGCTTTTCCATATTTGGACAAAATTTAGAGATGAATATAATTTAATTTGAGTGTGGTAAAAAATACCTCCTAAAAAGAGATATGCTCTAGATATTGTAGAAAATGCCCCATATGATTGAAAAACACTTGGAGTAATTTATCATCTTTGTTCTATTACAGATTTGGTATTTGATGTAGAAATTCAGAGGAAAATATGGCCCTCTATAATTCATATGCCTCAAGATAGGTAGCAGCAAATGTAGAATTTGTTGTTAAAATTTAAATGGTAGCCAAAATCAGCCTGCAAGTGAGCCTGTCACCACTCTGGCTAGTATGGCATCAGCCACAGAGCTTGCATTTTTTCACCTGCTTCATCAAGTAATGTTGGTTTTTCTTTGTATATTTTATGGTGTAGAAGGAAGTCTGTTCAGAAGTCTCTCAAAATAATCTTACCATGTTTGATTTTCATAAACTTCATCAGTAGATGTTAAGAACAAAGGCTGCACTCATGTCTTTCTCCCAGTTGCCCTGGTATGGCAAGAACTGATTATTGTAAGAATGTTTGCTGTCTCTCATTGCTTTAGGCTGCTAGACATGAAGAGTGTAATCTTGTGAGTATTACTTTGGCAAAGAAGACATCTGGTATCCTAGACATGTTTAATGGGGGAAGCCAGAGCTTTCAGCTCCACTGAGGTATCAGCAGAATGCAGCCATTTTAGAAAACAGTTGTTTTTGTTTGCCTCACAAATACACGTTCAAACACAGTTTTGAGTAGGAGTTACATCTCTCTCCTCACATGGAGATGTGAGATAATGCAAAACCCAACCGTATCTCACCTATTACTGGTGTTTTTGTGATGTAGTTGGAGTTTTGCTGGTGGACTGTGATACCCTTCATAAGAAGATTTCCCTTCATCCTAACCAAAATCAGAACTTTCTGCATCACTATGTAATACTGGAATTCCTGCTTCCAGCAAGGTCAGTGGGAACCACAATCACAACAGAAGTCTTGGAATCGCACGTGCTGTTGTACCTCTTCTGTCTGCTAATAAAGAAAAGGGAGAAAACATAGCTATCCAGCTGTTGATAATGAAAACTTGTAATCCTGTGAATTCAAGATGAGTCAGTTGCACCTGTGCAGTTAATTCTGAATGCAGTTAATGCAAATTCCATCCAGTCATAGTAATAGCTCAAGTAAGTTACTATGACTGAAACTAAGCAACAAATGGGCAGGATTTATCTGTGGAAAGAGAAGAGATTTTGCAGCATTAAGCCTCTGCTTTGCTTTTAAACAAGGAGCTACTGCCCACTTCAAATATTGCCTTTTATTGGTATCCATTCCTTAAATTAAAAAAAAACCAAACAAACAAAAAAAAAAACCTGCTGTATTTTAGACAGAGGAATAAATCTTGATTACTTCCATGTTGTGCAGTGTTAGAAGACAGTGAATGATTATAAAGAAACAAATATACTCAGTTTTCTTTGTAGCATAATTCGACAAGTTTACCTAAATTAAAATCTCTTGAGGAATTATGTGCCCAGGCAAATAGTTATCAAGAATACAAGAAATTTATTGCAGCATTTATTGGTTAGTGTTAAGGAAAGTCCTGGGTAGCTATTTAATATTGCTATTCAGAACGTTCAGCAGTAAGTATGTGTATGACAGGGATTTACAGTTGCATTTTTCTTGGCATAACTAAATCAGTTGAGCAAAACTTCCTGTATTTTATGTTCTTTGGTGGTTCAGAGCTGTTGCCTTTCCTCTGTAGGGAGAAGAGGAGGAGAAAGGGGAGGGCAGAGTTTTTGACTAAATGGATAAAATATATGCAAGAACATGGTGTGCTATTTATGGTGTGAAATTTATGCTGGCCTTAGAAGTTGCTTCCCCATAGAATTTGATTTTTATATATGGCTACAACAAAAGGTAGCTTTCATGTTATGAGAGGGAGATTGGTCTCTGGTTTTTAGAAAGATAATTCCTTCTTCAGGGCTTGGGAAGAACTACTAAAGAAAGCTGGTGCTGTAGGAATATATTAAATTCAGATTTAAGTAAGAGAGGGAATGATTAAAATCTGAAGAGGACAGTTTTATGTATTTTATCCTCTGCAATATTTAAAATGTGGGCAGGCTATTTTTATATTTAAATGATTTAAACATTATATATATATAATTGCTTTATAGGCAAATGGAAAGATTGCTTTTAAGCAAAAGACCTTTTTTTTTTTTTTCTAAGGGGCCTTATGATTAGAATGTCAGCAGTTATTTGGGCTTGACAGAACAAACAACGCATAAAAAAGTTTCCCATAATGAAAAGCAACTCGTTAAGCAAGATTGGACTTGAAAAAAGAGTTCAGCTTGCAGGGAATGAATCTTAAGCACAAGGTGCTCTTTGAGAAGACAAAATGATAGGAAAACTCTTAAAGATGAGGCAGGTTGCAAGGTCATTATCTCTAACTTTTGTCCAGAAGACAGAAGCACAAGGTGATCAGAGATGTTGATTAAGGTGTGGCAGGGAGTGCAGTTCCTTGTGGTGTTGCATGACCTTCCTCAGTTGCTTCCTTGGAAAAGCGGGGCTGGTAGGAATGCATCTCTTGCAAAGTACCTCTGATATCCTGAGCTCTTACCTCTTGCTTTCCTGCCGGTCCAACTTTTTTCTCACCCTATTTAGTCTCCTTTTTTCCATATTTTTTTCCTCTCCCTTATTTTGTCCCTTCTGACCTGGAAATGAAAAGCTGCCGGGTGTGAGTGACCAGGAGATGGACGCAGTCCTGCCTGTGGCTCCCTGGTGACCTGCAGGGCAGGACCAGCTGTGGAGCTGAGTGTGCTGAAGCTGTCCCCGGTTAAACTGAGCTCTTGTGAAACTGTTGGCAGTGGTGCAGTGCTTGTTTCACCTCTGTTGAGTTCCAATGGGTATTGCCTTCTTTAGGCATCTCTATCACCTGGGGCTCCTCAGGTCTCTCTGTGCGCATTCCCAGCGTGGCTCGGATTACACTTGCTGGAAAGGCTGTAATCAGATGAACCAGTGGCAGATTGCAACAATTCATTATAAATCATTCTGTCAGGAAAGAGGAAACTCTGAGGAAAAATGTGAGCATTAGGATAATGTTAGCTATTAAGTGTTCTTAAAAGGAGGCAAAAGAATAAACTGCATATGGTGCAAAGCAGTAGCTCTGATGTGGACTGCTTACTTGTCTAATTAATTCTGACTGAAACTTTGAATATTTCTTCTTGTTTGCTTTGTGCTTTCAGGTATTTCAGGCTGCCATTCACAGAAATGTAATTGCGGTTCTTCTAATGACATTGATATTTGGGTGGCAGAACCAGTTACAGCAAGTTCTGTGTGGCTTTTTTCTTAACTGCTGTTTTCTAACACATTCATTATGAAGAAAGGAGAAGGTCTAGTGTAACTAGAGATTCAGATGTAAAATGTTTTATAGTTTCATTATTCTAAGGATTTCAGCATGAAGTGGCGGTTTGTTCCTTTATTTTTGGAACATTATGCATTACTTCTGTTGTTTTAGGGGAATCTGACTGTGTCCTGAAACAAAATTTGGTCTGTGTTGGTATAAATGTATGCAGACTTGGTTTTTGTGAATGGTGTTGGCTCTGAATTCTCTTTGGTTCTTTCTGTTACCATTTCTGCCTCAACATCTACTTACATCATTAAGTTAATGAATTATCACAGTTCTTGGTTTAGAAATGTGCTTCCCAAGATTTCCATTCTGATTGATTCTCTTGGAGCTGAAGGTGGCTGGATGCCTCTTGATTGCTTTTTAAAAATCCTTACCGGGATGTGTCTGGAGGTTTTCTGAGATTTACTTGGAGTGTTGAGAGAGTCCAGATTAAGCAGTAAACATAGGTCAAAAAAATCACCCTGTAACACTGAGTTTATGCTCTTAATACTGTGGTTTTGAGATTAAATATGGAAACTAAGTTGGAGTCTTAGAAATTGAGCTTATAGAGAAATACTGTTCTTTCCAGTATATGTGAAAGAAATTTTGGCTTGTATTAAATCCTGCAGTTTAAATGATGGTCCTAGAAGTGGTCCTGGTTTGTGAAACATGTCATTGATAATTTGAGAAATGTAAACTAGGAATTTGTTACAATTTGTTTTGGAGGAAAAAAGTTGGAGTACTGGCAGAGAATTTGTGAAGCATAAATTTTCAAGTTTCTTCTTTATGCAAATTCAAAACTTATTAAATCATAAATGAGGGCATTGCAAAGACTTAAAAGTTGTTTCTATAACAATTAACTATAGGAAAATGAAAACTAATGCTGTGATTTATGTTGATATTTGAATAAGTGTCTACTAATACTTGAGTTATAACAAATTGTTAAATATAGATTGTATCTATTCAAATCAGATGTAGGTTATATTTAGTCTCACATTTTATGCTGTTATTTTGGCAGGTGTGTGATTTATGACATTGCTAATCCAGTTTCATGAGTCCTGCAATTCATTTGAAGGACATCTTCCTTCAGGAAAGGAGAATAAATTTGAGCACTTAGTAAATAGATGCTTACATATTCCATTTTTAGACTTTTTGCAGAAAACCAGACTACTTTTTTCTCACATGCTGAGGAGAGCCATCTTAAATAAGACACTTAAGCAGACGGTTGGTCCTGTTGACGTGGAAATGCCTCTGTGCTGCTGAGATGACTGCAATGCAGATAATGCTGATGGTGCTTGCCTTTTCAAAATTTACATCAGGTTTTCAGCTCCTGCAAGAGGTTTCATTCACTCATGGCTTTGGGTGAGGAATAATCATCTGCTGAAACAGACAATTACAGTGGAGAGGACTGTAATGGCTGAGATTATGAGCTCGTGTGGGGAGGGTGCCAGGGCACTACATGAGGATGCTACTCCTCTGCTGTGTCTGCCTGGGCTATGAGCTGCCCCAGGTGAAAAATCCCATCCCATAGAGCACTTCCTCAGAAATAAAGACCTGTGTCGTTTTCAGACATTGTTGCTTGTTATTCTCTTTTATTGGAAACTCTTGGGTGTTGTACCCTTAAACTTTGCTTGCTGTGACATTACTGGCTTAGTTCTCTGTTCCCTGTGGCTACTGCCTTCTCCTGCAGTGGGACAGCAACTCTGCTCTCTTCTTGCACTTTTCAAATTTCAGCTCTGCAAATTTCAGCCTGCACTTTGCCCATATCCCTAAAGTGTTGCAGACCTGTCCATTTTGTAGAGCTTTGTAGAGACTCCTGTTAGAGGTCTTTTCTCTCTGCAGGGCTTCTGCAAGATTCTTGGAGCTCGGTAGCACTTCCCCTCCTTTACTCTATTCCTATCTAAATAATCCACATTTTACCTGCTGCTTTAGCTACATCATCTGTTTGAAAATCCGTTTCTTGGCTCTCCTGTTAAACTGCATCAAGTTCAAGCTTGTCTTTTTTGCTTTAAGACATGTCATTAGCTCTGTCCCCACTCTGGTTTTTTACCAGGTTACTCCCTCTGCTTAAGCCTATTCAGAAGTGGATGTAATAAAAAAATACTTGCTTTTTGCTTGTGTGCTGTTTACCAGGTAAGATTTCTGGATTTGAAATACATCCTGGTTTATAGAATTCATAACTGTTGGTTATTCATTTATTACTGTTCTGAAAAATGTAATTGTCTGGCCTTTCCCAGCTTCTTTTGGTTTTTACTGTTTTCCATTCCTTCTTCCTGTCCCCTTTCAGGTAAAAGCTAGAGTGCTTCCCTTCATTTTCCTACATCTGTTCAGTCTTTTCCATTGCTCTTAAAAAAGGTTGCCTGAAGGGAATAAGGGAAGTAAAAGCAAAACTTAGAGCATTACCCGTAATTGTGGAGTCTTTTAATTGTGCCTTTGTCTTCTGTTGGAGAGGGTGAGGTTTGAGGTGATTTTACAGATCCAGAAATAGTGTTCACAAGAGTTTCTCTGCTGTCATTTGTTCCCACTAATGGAAAATCAGCATGTGTGTATCAATTAGAAAAACATGTTTGTATTGAAAATCAACTGGATTTTACTTAGAATGATTTTCATGTGTGTCCACCAGGTATTTCTGGTGTTTTAACTCCACCTTTTCTGAGCTGTTCTGTATCTCTGGAGAACAGTAGGAAATTTGGTATAGCTTTTGGATGGGGAAATGTACAATACATTTTTCATTCTGATTTTGGCTATTCATGGGGAAACCTTAAAGGCAGGTTTGTTTTCTCCCTGCACTGTATTACCATAGATGGATAAAACGCAGAATACCTAGTAAGTGGCTTGTGTCAACTTGTTGTGCTAAAATCTTAGTTCACAATTCAGAATTGTTAAATTAAAGAAAAGCAGCATGGATCTATTAATGCCTACTAAGAATCTTTCATGTTCTCTGGCAGAAGTGTTTTTCTTTTATGGATTTATTGCTGCTGTCTGCTGGGCCTGCTTTATTTCCATGTGCTGAAAACATTAGGCAAATGTGCAGTGGATTTGGTAATGTAAACTTTTCTATTGCTTTGCACCATGGGTCTTGATTTCACTCCATTGTGCTTTCTCTCTGTGTTCTTTTCTGCCCACTCCCACCCTGCTGGGTCATGATGTGCTGTATTTCAGATGCTAAAAGCTCCTGAAGATAAGCCCCTTATTTTTAAGTACAAGCTGTTCTGAAAACCTCCGTTCCTTAAATGTAATAATTTTGCATGTTTTAAAACCTAAATTTTCCTAACAATAAAGGCATTGGATGTTTGTATTTTCTAAGTTTGCAATAGTCCACTTACTGCAGTGATTTGAAAAAGATTTCCTGTATGCTTTGTCAGTATTAGTGTGTATTAAAATAGTACTCTAAAATATTCTCTACTCCCTCTGGTTGTAGTTTAAACTTGGGCAAAGTGCAGTTTGTAAAAGTCCATAAACATACTCCCATAATCTCTGTTTTTTGTATTATGACTGTGAATTTTTAGAATTTGAAAGCATTACAGACAGAGAGTCAATGGTAGCATTTATTCTTGTCTACTTGAGCACAGGATGTGTCAGGAACTGCAATGGGAGTTTGGGCTGAAGTTCTTTGAAGCAATGCTGGTGCCTGATTAGTTCTGTTAAGTAGTTGTGTCCCAATGCATGAATCTATTCTCTGCTCTGTTATTTTTAAAATATTTCCTATTCCTTGGTTGTTTTTCCAGTTGTGAATATCCCCATGCTGCACATTAGTCTTGGCAGTTTATTCAGCTTCTCCTTGCATCACATATAGCCTATTAAGCCCTGCTGGAGTACTAGCCAGAACTTTTTTGGTAGAGTGATCATTGTTATTCTGCTGATCACGGTTAAGTGCACTGATTTGGAAGTGGAGATCTGTGAGTGTTGAGACATGTGTCTCGGATCGAAGCCGTGCATGTGTGTTTACTTCACAGAACTCTGATGAAATACTGGCAGCCTTGACTGGAGCCCAGCCGGAGGCACCTTGTGTTGTGCAAGCAATTGTGGCTCAAGTTTAGAAGTGTAGTTCAGATGATTGAATCGGTTCTTTCAGAGAAAGAAACCCTTTCTGGATGGCGGAAAGAAAATCCGCTGTAGACCAGATTGATAAACTCAAATGGTGTGAATTGTCCAGTGAGAATCTGCAGAAACTGGTTGGAATGTAAGAGTTGATTTGACTAGACTGCTATACTACTGTCAGCTTCCTGACCCATGACAATACTTACCTTTAAATCAAAGTCAGAGCCATGCCTACCACCAAGGTGCTCAGTACTACGGCCATCTTTTTTGAGCTCAAACCTGGCCTTCTTTCAGCTGCTGATTTATTCTGGATTCAAAGTTGTCATGGTAGGGCTTGGGTTATAATGTGCTGCTCATCTGCACGTGTTGCTGTGTTCTGTGGAGAGTTCTTGCAGAGAAACTGAGGAAGATTTTTTTGGTGGTAGCCAGGACAGAATGCAGAAGTAGGAGATACCCATAGGACAGAGGTGACTTCTCAATGTTCAGATCAAACAAATGCAAAGCTGCTGCATGCACATCAATTAACATTTTCACAAAACCCCCTACAGCTGTACTACCTCAGTCAGATGTGATTGGTAATTTGCTGGTTGCTGTAGCAGATGTCATGCACTCTTCTGGAAAAATGCTGCCAAAGCAGTGAGGTCAGCAGCAGTCGCACAAATGGGGCTTGAAGAGATGGAGATTGTTTCCCTGTGTCCTAGCTATATTCACCATCATGCTTCCCATCCAGCTTGCTTCCATCCCTCTTCTGCTGCCCTTCTTTTATTTATTCTGTTTGTTTTGATGGGTACTTATTTGCTTGTTTTTAAATGAAAATGATAATGTAGCCTTACTTTTGTAGCGCACAACACACTTGTGTTTTGCAAAGTACTAGTGCCCTGCAGCATGTTTCAAAAAGTGTCGCCTATTTGCTGCCTGTTTGGATCACTGTGTTTGGGTGCTTGCATGAAATTAAACAGGAATCTGATCTGATGGATGTATGGTCACTAAATAATCATTAACACTAAGCTCTTGTAAGTGTATCTCTGGATTAATTCCTCCAGAATTTCTTTTGTTGTTTGATTAGTGAAGAGCAAAAGTTTAACTCTGATTGTAGTGCCAAAGGACATTTACATGAGAGTGACAGCTGGTATGTCTGAGTACAGTTTTGAGGCAAATAATTTTGTGGCGTAAACAAAGGAGAACTTTTTCTCTAACTATTAAAATTTCTGAGTGTACAGTAGAGTATAAAATGTGCACTTTTATCTATTTCCTACTTTGGAAGAAGTGGTTATAGTTTTAACTTGGAACTCGCTTTCTCTAAAGTTATACCAAATGCTGAAATTTTGTATCCTTAAAAATCTAATGTTCACTATTGCTCCTCAAATGTTACTTGCCTTTCATAACATGTACCCTGATGTTTGTGATTTTGGAAGTTCTTTAAGATCCTTCAGGAAAATGAGCTAATGATTGAAATAATTCCGGTAGCTTGATTAATATGATTAATACTATTGGTGTTTGGAAGCTGTTGCTCCTGAGTCACTTCTCCTTTCTACTAATAAAACTAGTGCTTTTCATTCCGATCAACAGACTTCTGTGCATGGAACAAACTGAAGCATTCATGGCCCAATATGAGGGCTTTGTAATTCAACAAATACAATTGGAATTGGTTTATTGGCTCTTCCTCTCTTAGTTTAATATTATGAGTTCATGTTGGTAGTTGCTACTGGCTTCCATCACTTCATAATTTTATCAATAAATTTTAAAATATAAGGAATTCAACACAGAAGTGTTGTAGGGCACAAATGTAATTAGTTATTGCTAATAGGTGAAATCTGTTTCCCAGAACAGAGGAAAGCCAAAGACTGCAGTAACAGAATTGTTCTTATCCCTTTTATGTATTATGTATATGGGGTATGATGGAGGTGCAAGTCAGAGTGCTAAAGATAGCCAGGAAAATGTTTGGAATGTTTTAAGGTAATAAGTAGTTGGCAGTGATACTTTAAGTTTTAGATTTCATGTTTTCCAGATTCTGTACTGCATTAGTATATAACTCTGAATTCATATAAAGTGTTAGCAAGTTCTCTTCACAGTTCATTCAGACCAAACAATCCTTTTCCAGTCTGAGAACCAAGGACACCATTGCAGCTTCAGGCCCAAAGAATATAAACACCAGAGAACTGAGGAGAGCAATCTGGGGGGATGGGACTTCATAACCTGGAGCTGTAATTGGACAATTAACCCCAATATGTAAATGGACCAAAACTTATAAAAGTGTAAAAACTCGTGACTTGGAGTCCATCTTGGGTGGAGCCATGGCCGGGCTCTTGTACTGCCCAAGGTGTATCTTTTAAAGGCCTTTCAATAAATACCTACTTTATTCCTTTAATACTGTTTAACCTCTGTTCTAGGTAGCCTCTCAAGGCATCAGCAGGATGCAAGTTTATCCTTTATTTTAGATCTGACTTTCAGGGATGCTTGTCTTCTAATAGTTAAGACTATAGTAAATTTCCATGGAGCTAAGATCCCTCCTTTCTCACCCAACTTGTGATACTGGTTAAGCTTTAACATAGGATCAAATTTTACTGGAAGGGAAAGTAAAATGAGTTTGTGTGTGTGTGTGTATAAAACTTATTATTTTTATTACTGTTTTAATGATTATTTCTAAAGATTACTCCAGAACCGCTATCATGCTGTGGATTGTTCATCTTGAATTCTGATATTTTTCTTCTTCTTTTCTGCACTAGAAAATCTTACCCATTGTTGAAGTGAAATCCACTGCATCTTAGCAGATGAGATATATTCTAGCACAAATAACTTTCACCTCTCTGTGTTTCTCCCTAATAAGCACAACTATGAGTGATCAGTTGTAAGACAAATAGCTGGGTCTGACACTTCTTAAAAAGGCTTGTGTTTTTTGATTAATACTGGCAATTGCTATCAATTGAGGTTTTTATGAAAAGGATTGAATACCTTATTTCATAAAAACTATTCAGGCACTCTGTTAGTGGTTTACTCTCTTTATCCAACCCAGTGTGGATTCAAGGTATTGATACAAATAATTCCAGGAGTCCCCCTGAGTTGTTTGGTTTCTGTAGGAAATTTGATTTAAATCAGTCTTGGCTATAAAGCCTCTACTGGTTTTAATTATTAACTCCAATGGTATGACAGCTTAAACAAAGTAAATACAGGTTATTAATGGTATGGATTTTTATTTAGTCAATTTTCCTAGTCAGTACACATGCCACAATTTTTTTTGGTGCTGATTTAGAACATTCTGCCTGCAGAACTTCCTAGGTTGTGTGAATGAGCCTGCTGCTGTTAAATGGTGCATTTTAGAAAGGCAGTCATTACTCTTGCTTGATCATGGTTTGGAACAATATGCAGAAATAAAGGGCTTTGGCTCCTTACCACTTTTTGCCCTTGGAATAATAAGCAATTCAACGCTAACTCTTCATAGAAGGACACTTCTTTTTGGTAGAAAAATATGAATGTATTTTCTAAGAATAGCCTACTTTTTGTGCTTTTCTACTTCATTGAGTGCCTTGATGAGTTCTGGATAACAATAAAAATGATGGCCTTGACTTGGAAAAAGTAATGAACCAAATCATTGAGCTACATAGGAAGTTAAATAATAAGATGAGAAATTTGTTATGTACTATATCTAACAGCCATGTAGTTCTTTACACGTACTGTTCCTTTTTTGCCATCTGTGTCCTTTTAATGACTTCGTGGTTTAAATCACTTCCTGTGAAAAAGTTATTTCTAGACATGTTGTATGTTTCTGCAGTGTTTCTGAAGTACATGGCCTCAGTGCAGCGTTGTCGGTGCTATTTGTGGTATTAGTGAATCTGTTTGGTTTAGACATAAATTCCTGAAATACTCAATTTTATGCATCCTCAAAATTTCAAGTTTCCTGCAATGTCATTTACTTTCAAGAGATCGGTAGTAAAATCATGATTCTCCATGTAGTGCTGACTTCTCAGTCAGGTCAGGATCTTACTGATCAGTTAGATGTTACTCCTTCTGACTTTATGGAAGTAGTTTTTGTTCTCCCCATTGAACCTGAAACTTGTAGGAATTTATGCTTTCCAAGTATGTGCTTTTCCATCTTGAATATTTGTTTTGGAAATATTTTGCTAGAAGATCTTTTCTAGATTGACTCTATAGTTCATTAAGGACATTCTGCAGTATCAGAATATTTTCTTTATTCGTGTGTGCTTTTCTTCTGTTGATTTGGTTTATTCTTCATATTGCAATTTTAGGTGTTTATTCTGGAGAAAAGGGGGCTCAGGGGGGAACTTATCACTCTCTACAACTCCCCAAAAGGAGGTTGTAGCCAGATCTCCCAGACAACCAGCAACAGGATGAGAGGACAAAGTCTTGAGGTGTGCCAGGGGAGGTTTAGGTTGGACATCAGGAGGAATTTCTTCACAGAAAGTGTGGTTGAGCATTGGAATGGGCTGCCCAGGGAGGTGGTGGAGTCACTGTCCTAGAAAGCGTTCAAGGAAAGACTGGCACTCAGTGCCACTTATGCCACTGTGGGGCTCCTAGGTTGGACTCAATCTCAGAGATATTTTCCAATTTCTAATTGCTTCTGTGATTCTGAATCTGTATGAATTTGTTTGGACGATCAAAACTCAATGCCTAGTGGTCAGTTTTGTTGTTATTCCCCCCCTTGTGGTGTGAACAAAGATCCTTTACATCAAAAGTAAATGGGTTTTTTTCTTTTCCAGGTAATCCGTGTACATTCCCAATAGATTGTTACCCTCTGAAACACATATGAATATTAGTTTTTCCATAATTTTGCATTTTTATTTTAATTTGTAATATTCTTGCATCATGGGACTTTCTTTTTTTTATGTTTCCTGATAGGACACGTCATGATGGAGAAAGGCCCAGGAGTCAATTTTTTTCTTTGTTATGTGATCTAACCTGATCTTCAGTAATCAACACTAACTCTTCACACAAGGATGCTCTTCTGTTAGAAAGATGTGTATGTCCTGAGAATAGGCAATTCCACTTCTTGTCCTTTGCTGTTTGATTGATGTTCAGAGTTTACTTTAAATATTATTGTCTGATGATAGGCTATAGGACAGCTACAAATAACAGCATATTATGAGATTACCAAGTTGTATCCATTTGTAAGCTTGTTGGAGAAAAGCATGTCTGTGTGGTTGTCTAAATAACTGCTGTGGTTTGTACTTTGTGGTAGCTTGGAGAAGAATTAGCACCAAGTGTTCTGCTTTTTATCCCCTTGTGTATTTTTAGCAAGGAACTGAAAATATTTTGTAATTCCCAGAATTGTTTATGCATGCTGTGAGCAATGAACAGCACTGTCAAGGTGGAGATTTATGTTTAAGAATCTGCTGGATTTAAAACACGATGGCTTTTAATTAAGTTTTTAAAGCAATATCTAACCCATTGTATTTTAAAAAGCCCACAGCTGCATTTACAATTGTCTTCCCCCCTCCTCCCCCCCCCAAAAAAAAAAAAGACTAGAAAAAACATGAGATGTCTTGCTTTCAGCTTTGCCTCCACTCCTTTGCAGGTAACCAACCAATCTGTAGGGATATTGGTTTGGGCAATCAGTCCCTGATAAATATTTGAGATTCCCTGCTGAGGTGAATTACAAAACTTAGTCTGCATTGACTTTAAAAATATTCTGCCAGCCATCCTGAAAACCATATTCACCAAAGTATTTGATAAATAGCAAGTGTGAAATCTGAACGTGAGGAAATACAAAGAACAGAATGTTCAATGGGGAAAAAAAATAATTCTTGCAATTTTAAATTGGCATTTTAATTTTTCTTTTTAGAGAGTAGAATTTAGTTTCACTCAGACTGTCAACAGAATGAATTTCAGTAATTAAAATTCCTATTGTCTTCTCCAGGCATGAAAAGGTTTTTGTTGTTGTCATGGTGACAGTTGAGTGACAAGTTGAAAGTGAGCAATTTCTACTGAGAGCTCCATTATGAACATTTGCAGTATTTCAGAAAGGATTTCAGGACAAAATGGGATTTCTTTATTGGGTTTCCAAAACATGTATGGTGGACATGAACTTAGCAAGGTAAATTTAACATTCAGGATTTTACAGTCTCCACAGTGCTTTTACCCCTGTGAATTCCATGATTTTAAAGATAACGAGGCAAGTGAGATGTGCAAAGTACAGTTGTGTTTATAAATTGTGATTACACCAAGTAGGGCTGCACTGAAGTTTGTGTTTGTCTCAAAACTCTGTATTCAACAATAATCCAGTCACACACATCCTCATTACCACACACCTGGTTTTATTTAAATATAAGATACTTTCTTAAAGTTCTGAGATTGTTTTTGGGGAAATACTTTAGTTCCTGAAGGTCATTATTATGCATCACCTGGCTGCCTGAGTTAATATTCTTCTTGCTTTTGGTAAAGTAACTTACTGATCTATCAGTTTTCTGATAATCAGCTGAGTTGAAGGTTTCTCTTGGATTTTAACTGGTGCAATGTACATGGTGCTACTAGATGTGTCAAAGACCAACTTTGTGCATTTTAAGGATTTTAATCATTAGGAAATCTGTGTAACTTCAGAAATATCTGGAGCCTCAATGTGAAAACCCCAAGTACGCACATATGCTCACAGATGTGCATCTTGTACATGTGTGTTTGTTTTTGCATATGTATCTATAAAACGGCAAGAAAATGCACCTGTGCATATATTGGGGATGTTTGTGTGTGCAGTTTTGATTTTTGATTTAGGCCACACAGTAGTTCAGGAAAACTTGTTTTGTGCAGACTGTCACTGAAATAGTTGACGAGCTGAAGGACTGCTGTGTTTGTGGAAGAAAATTCCATTGAAACTATGCAATGGAATCTTCATAATTGTGCATTTGATCAAATTGGTCAAATTTTTCTCAGAGCTGATGAAATATCTTAGATCTGAACTGTCATTCTGTGCTTGGTAAGCCCTGACAGGATTTGGTTTCTTTTGCTAAGGAATAAGTGAACTGAGGACGTTCAAAGCCTTTTTTTCTGTTTGCTTCTGGTTCAGGGTTTTATGAGCTCAGTTATTCAGAATGTGTTCTTACATGAAAAGCGCTGTTTAAACATGAGGTTGAAGACATTACATTAAGAGCACTGAAGTGTATTTTTATCGCATACAAGCTTTAGTACGTATCAAGTATCATTGTTTTCTATGTGTTTTCTCAGTAGACTTACACTTTTCAAGATTACCATTCTCTGTTTTAGCTCTTTCTGGAGCTCATGATTTTTAAGATGTCTTTCTGCAAAAATGGCACGTAAGAATCCCTTACAGACAGTGGGCAGATGTACTGCTTGGTGTCCGTTGATCTTAATTCTGCGAACATTGGGAAATGTGAGTTGTCCCATTTGAAGTGTTTGAACTAAGGATGTCTTTACATTGTTGTAGGTAAATCACAAATTACAACTGTAATCAGTTTTTACACTGCAGTAGTAGATAAATGCCATCTCAGTTTTTTCAGGTTTCTTTTTTTTTTTTTTTTTTTTTTTTTGGTCTATGAGGAAATCTAAATATTATGAAAGCTGTAATTTAGACTTTTAGGTGGTACCATTAATACGTCTCAACTATACAAAGGGTTTTATTATTATTGCACTAAAAAAAAGCCTTGCTGTTCCTTGGAAATTGTGGCTTCTGTCCCTGCAGAAATTTTTCCCTTCCTAGTGAAGATAAGACACTTCCTGGTCAATTATCTAGCAACATTTAGTTTGTTTGTTTTAAACTGTAGTGTGTTTTATTTTCTTACTAGCAAAAATACCTCTGATACTATAGTCATATTGATCATTATAATGACTTTCCATTAAGGGAGTTTTTAGTGTGATGAGTCATTTTTAGGCATTTTCATTCAAATAACATACAGAGTACTGGTTCAGAAAATGCAGTAACTGATTCTGTTCTTGTACATGAGAATATAATGCATAGAGAAGTTTGTCATTTAAAGAAAACTAAATGGAAGTATTTCAAAATATGGGGTTTTTTTCAATGTGATGAATATAGGAGTTATGAGCCAAAACTGTTTTGTGATCCAGTAAGCAAAAAAATATGATCTCTGCTTTTGTGTAAAATACCATATTTCACAATGGAAAATAAGAGTAAGGGTCTATAACTTGTACTTCAGTCCTTTAGTCCTCTGCAGGAACTCTGCTTCTTTCCAGTTAAAATAATGTGATTAGATTTTTAACTACAAAAATATTAGGTGGGCAAAAACATGCGTTAAGTCAAGAAAAATTGGCGTTTTAAAAGCTCTGCCTTAATCTGTACTTTTCTACCTGCTCTGTAGTAATTCTTAATTTATGATCAGGAAGTATTACCTGCTCTAATTCAGGTCTTTGTGGATGTTTAAGTAAATTATATAGGTTTAGCTATAATAAGTGTTATTCATGCTTTTTAAAAGTATTAGGTGTTAAATTTTGTTCTTAGAAATTCCTCGGTGGAAATACAGAGATGCTGTGGTACAGTTTTCTCTCTTTGATCATTCTGACTTTTCAGTAACAAGAAAATTATTGTGATCAGAAACATCTCAATAAGCAAAATGGTATTCCTGAGAGAGATGAAGAAAATAGAATAAGGAAGAGGGTGTGTGTCAGGGCAGTGTTATTTTGTAACTCAAGTGCATTCTAATTTTCTGTTTATGTTGTGGTGCCAGTTTGTTGCAGATACTGATAGTTCTCCATGAATGAAGGGTGTAAAAAGTTAATGGAAAATATTCCTGAGAAAGGTTGAGATGGATGAGTCTTAAACTTCAGCTGGTTTTTGGAAGATAAAATATGTCTCTGCTGTCTGTGCTCCTAGTTCAGGATTTCTGTAATAACCACAGTGTTATGAGGGGCTGTTTGGATTAAAAGTAGTGCATAGGGAAAATCCTGCTGGAGGGTGAATAGTTTAGAGAGATCGGGGGTGGAAGAGCCTGAAGCAATACACTCACAGTCTACGATAGCTGGAGATGGGAGTGTCTGAAACACATTTACAAAATAATACTGTAAATACTGGCCCTGAGAAGATTTAAAATGAAAAGTTTTCCAAGACACTATTGTGTTATGGAGGTTGCAGTTAAAGTTGTGTTGTGAAGACTGAATTGAGAATCCCATTTTAATTATTTCCTGAGAAATCTGCTAATTGATACCGTTGAGATTTAATTTGTAGATACAACTGCTGCTGCTAATGTCCCACATTCTGCATTCTGAATTTTCTGCATTTTAAAAAGTCTGCTTAATTTGGAATCTCATAGGTCAGTTAACACTTTGGTTTTGATTAGTGAATTTATGAATATATAGTGATCTTGATTGTAAATAATGTATAATTGTACATTAATATAACCAATATGTTTATAATTTGATTATAATATTGTTATACATTAGTTGTGTGAGGAAGAGGACAAGATAATTCTGTGAAGAGCTGGAACTACCTGTACTTAAAGCCCCAGGGAACAAGTTGAGTATTCAAGGAACAGAAGAGAACATCTCAGTTGTAGAGAATTAGGAAGCGAGGAAAATCCCTGCAGTGTTTCTATGACTTTCTCTCATTGCTGGGATTTTGTCTGCCTAAGGGAAGGTCCTGTGACCTGAGCTGTGTGTGTTGCAATACCATGTGCCTAAAGAAGGACATATAAATTTTTTTGCTAGTCCAGCCATTTGTGGTGGTTTTAGGTAGTGGTTGGTTTCTGAGCTCTCAAGATAGTTTTCCAGCTCAGCTGGGTCCAGAGGGAGGCTGTGAAGATGGTCAGAGGGCTGGAGTACCTCCTGCATGAGGAAAAGCTGAAGGAGTTGGGGTTGTTCAGCCTGGAGAAAGCTCCAGGGAGACCTTATTGTGACTTTTGAATACTTAGAGGAAGCTTACAGGTGAGGGTGGTTTCATTATTGGAGTGAGGTGATAGGATGTGGGGGCAGTACTTTTAAACTGAAAGGGGGCAGGTTTAGATAGTACACTAGGAAGAAATTCTTTACTGTGAGGTAATGAGACACTGGAACAGGTCACCCAGAGATGTCTTGGATGCCTCATCCCTGGAAGTGTTCAAGAACAGACTGGATGGGGCTCTGACCCACCTGTTCTAGTGGGAGGTGTGCTACCCACGGCACGGGGGTTGGATCTAAATGATCCACAAGGTCCCTTGCAGTGCAAACCATTCTGATTCTGTGATAATTATATTGCAGTGGCATTACTTCATAGCTAAGCATCCCATTAGTTTAACTGAATGCTGTTTTAATAGGATCTAACTGAAAAGCACACTGACTATTTAATGGTTATGTAAGGTAACACTAGAGCTGATATGTATTTCTAGTATCTTTAGTGACCTCTTTACCTATTCTACCAAATATGTAGAGATATCAATTCTACAAGCATGTAATGGAGGTCAGGTTATATAAACTATTAATGCAACTTACAGGACAGTCCTTCAAAAAGTCCAATTATTCCCATGTGTTTGTTGCTTGGCTTATTAATGACTTTTTTATCCTCCTGTTGGTAAGCAGCTAGAAATGTGGCATCTTGCATGTGTCTATGATACGTGTCACTTGGTGTTAGATGACGGTTCCTTGCTTCCAGAAATAGCTGGTGTTGCATGTCATGGATATGGATTATTTATTTTCTCTTAAGAATTTGTTCTTAGCTATAGCAGAAAATACCTTAAAAACTGAGTCACCTTCCTTGCGTGATTTTATGGGTACGGCAAGATCACTTAATAAAAAGAGTACATCTTTCATTTTTCTTCTTTTGGGTAAACTTCTGGGGAAGACTATTAGGAAACAACATGATTATTGGACCTGCTGTCAAGGCGCTTTTTTTTGCTTTTCTTCCAGCAGTTTTTCAATACAAGATGCAGGGAGATGGGCTCACAGTTGACAGCAAAGTACCTGGCTGGTTTATTTCTTTTGTTTTCCTTCCCAACAGTGTCTGCTGACTACTCACAAAGGTTCCTGTTGGAACTTCAATCAGTTACATCGTTTGTTTTCCTTAGATCCTTAAAATTTAGATTCTTTAGATCCTTGTTACTTAAAACAAAACTGTCTATTTCCAAATAGAATTTTAGTGGTTTTTTTCCCTTCCCACTCTCTCACTTGTAAATGTTCTAAGGCATCAAGAAAATAGCTTTTGTGTCTATTGTGTAGTTCTCGTGCTAACATTTATGTCAATAGAAGTATTTGAGAATGAAAACAAGTATGTAAGGAATCTTGAGCCAAACATTTTGAGGTGCCAAAAAGTTCAAGCTGCTCTTTCTTTATGTCTTTAGAATACAATGTCTTATTCTGCAAACCTTTCCACATCCAAGGAATGCAGAATATGCATGTGATCTTTGGAGGATTTTTGAGCTCTCTGATGGTAGTTAAATTCAGAAGCATTAAGGCTTGAAGTCATGGCATATAACATGGGGACTCCAGAATATTGGATAGAAAACAATCTGTGTTATACAAGTTAAGAATAATGAATTTATTTATTTTTTTTTTTTTTTCTAGAGAGTATCTTTGTATTCAGAAATGGGACTTTTTTCCTCCTTTCACTTTGATTTGTCAGCAATTTGCATTACAGTGTGATTGTATCTTTCTAGTGTTGTACTTTGAGATGAATTGCTGTCATCACTTCTGGAATTTAGCCTGTTGTATTAATATCACTGGCTTAGATTTAGATTCTTAGATGGTTTTCAAAGCACAGTAATGAAATGACAACCTATGATACTACAGATGCAAACATTTTCTGGCTTATGTTAGGCTGAGCTTGATATTTCAGTGCAGTTATTTGTAAATTGTACCTGGGTGAATTAAGTTTAGAGGGATTAGAAAGTAGCTGAGCAGAAAGATTTTGATTAAGTAGTATAGGAAAGTTCATCTCAGGGTGAGCTTAGTTTTGGAGACATATATTTGGAGATACAAGTTTTCAGGTGGCATTAATTGGTTCAGTTTTGAAGAAGTGCACTGACAATTTAATCTTGCCAAGTAATTTTGCTGAACTTGCTTTGTGGGTGTTGCAATGCATTAGGATGTTTTTACGGTCGTATCCTTTTTTACAGTGTTACCTCACAACTCTGAAAGAGTACAGAAGGAAGAAAGGCAACCACCTTCTTCCCACATGCATACAATTAGTTCTTGAAAGGAAAAGAGCACTGATGTTGCCAAAATGTTGTTTTCAGATGATTTTATGTTGGATGAAAATATTTTAAAGAACAAAGTTCTAGGCACTGAGAGAGATTTTCTGTAAATCCATAAACAATTAATCTGGAAGGCTGCAGTGTGTCTTGTTTATCTAGATTCAGGAATTTCATCCTGTTCTGGCTTCCCAGCTTTGGTGGAATTCTTTGGAAAGGTTGAAATAGTCCTTTCTGCTGTTGAAAAACAATGAATGTTTTTGTTTGTAGGTACTGCAATAGCATCCTGAAGATTGCAAATGAAGCTAAGAATTTAAATTGGTAGGCACCTTTTCTCTCTTTTGAAGGTCTTAAATTTTAATAAAGTGATGGTTTTGTGAAAAAAGGGAGGACTGTACAGGAATTCTCCTTCAGAGCTAAAATCTGAATCCTGATCTCCCAAATCCCAATGTAGAAGTGCCAAAACCATTAACTTCTTTAATCTGTTAATGATGCAGAAAAACTTCAGGTATTTGCAGATCTAGACACCTCTTTCACTTTTCTTGTGGGAGAACTTAATTTCTCTGTAAAGACACATTTCCGAGTCCCAACCCAGTTTCCAAAATAACTGAAATTCATCACTCCACAAATGCAAATTTTTTAAGCTTTAAAATGCAAAACTGATGAATATAGCTTCAAAGCAGAATCACTTTGTAATTGAAGACTTATTCAGCAGAAATCAGTCATCTGATTTCTTTGTTCAGTGCTACTTTCAAAATTCTTATGTTTTAAAGTAGACTCTGCAGTTGCAGTCTACTAAGCTCTATCTCAGGGACAGCACACATTCAGACAAATTATTTGTGCATTTCTGTTTGTAAATTTGGTTTGTAAATTTTGGTTTGTAAATTAAAATACAATGGAGCTACTGAAAGCATGGAAAAGTATTGTGTTGCTCATAATCCTCTTGATTAAATATTAATGCATTTGATACTTGTCACGGTGCACTTGGAGTGTTTGCATTTAAAAAATTAGCATTGAATAAAACCCCTTTTTACTATATGTTGCTCTGAATTTACCAAGAATGTCTTGCTCTTAGTCTGGCTCTGTTCATGTATATGCTTTGCAGAATTTTATTTCTGCTCTCACTGTATCTGTAAGAAAAGAAAAATGAACTCCCTGAATGGTGAAGGACTATTTAATATATGTATTTTTAAGAGATTGCAAAGGTTTCTGTAAGTTAAAAGATCAGTATTTTTCGAAGGCATTCTATCATCGTATGTTCTGTTAAATAATTACCTAAAGAACAAATATTATTTCATGTGAAATTACTTCACCCCTTTAGCTGCCAAGTTTCAGTCACATGCTTGATGGAGGCTTTCTTGGCATTGAAAGGACTTAATGCAAGATCTGAAGAAGTTTTTGGGATTTCTTTGCGTCTCTAATCCCGTTCTCACCACAGGCTTTGTCAGCAATGTGAGAGCTCTCCCGCTGGCAGCTTCTCCTGCTCCGGCGCTGCCCTTGCCTGTGCCTCGGCTGCCAGGGCGAAGCAGCCCAGCAGAGACCTGCAGTCCCAGAGGTGCCTGTGCTCTGCTGTTGGACAGCAGCAAACAGGGGGGATGCCTTGAGGTCAGAAGTGAACCCGCACGGGGTTGTCCTCCCAGCCGGGGGCCGTGGCAGAGAGCTCGTCCTTGTGCTGCCAAGGTGAGAGGGGCGGGTGCTGCTGCAGGTGCCCTGGCTGAGGTCTGGTTTAAGGGCACGTCTCAGCCACGTGAGCTGGGCTGTGGATGCCCCGGTGATAAAGCAGCAGCAGCAGCAGTGCTGTTGTAACCTTGGAGGTGTTTTCTGCACTGGCTTTGCTCCGGTGACAAGGGAGGCTCTGCTGGCGCCACAGCCTTGAAGCTACAGGACAAGAACCAGGCCAAGAGGCCACAACAGGCTGCACAAGTGGCCCAGGAGGAATGCAGCTGATAGCTCCCCTATATATAGTGATGTGCCAAGAGCTGGCTTTTGGCTGGGTTGTGCTGCAGTTTTGCTCCCTGAAGCTAAGGAGCCTGATTTCAGCTGTGTTGGTTGTTGGCATTTTGGCCGTCCTGTGTGGTTGTTCACTTCCAGCCATATTGTGAAAGGTGGTAGTTGCTTCATCTTCCCAGTTATTTTAAAAATAATTGCGGTCTTCATGCTTAAGGCAGGGATTTTCATCTTCTCCAATGGAATAATGTCATTTCATGCAGAATGTCATTCGAAGCAGTTTTGAAGCCTCACACTATCCCCAGAAGACTGCATCCTATCTAATAATGCATATTGATGTTTGCTAATCTAAATGAAACCTCTGAACCTCTTCACAGAAAGCCAACAAGGTCGTTTTACAAGTCTGTTTGCTAGCTTAAGCACATAAAGAGTGAAAGTGTGCTTCTTGATACATTTCTTGTGCTATTTTCCTTAGCCACTAGATCTACATATTGTGATCAGTTGTGTGTACCCTGGACTTTTTCTCAACTGTTTGGGCAATGTTAATGTGTCTTCTTAGAGACATTAAGAAAATGCAAATTTTTATTCTGTGGCTGGGTTATTTTCAGTGCCATGCTTGTCAGAGTACTTTATTATATTATTTCATTCTCAAATTTTCACCTTCTGAGAGTGCGATGTGTTGACTCAAGAAATACAGCACAGAATGTTATTATATGAGAGTTGTTTTTTTCAGTTTCAATACATTTGGTTCACATACTTAGACATAGAGTAAACACAGCATAACTTATGCCAGTAATGTAAATTGTTGCTAACCAAGTGCTATAGGTTTGATTGTGATCTGTCATGCTTTGATGGTGTAGTGGGGAGTTGGGGGTTGGAGTGGTGGCGCTGGATGACTGAAAATAGTGGTATTTCTGGAGAATTAGTTAATTGGTTTGTATTTACCAAAGAAAATTCTGGAATTACACACACTGAAGTAGTTCATTTGCACAAGTTTGTTTGGCTTTCTGTACTGAGTAAAATAATGAGAATTAAACCAGAGATGTTTTAGAGTTTGGAATTATTTAGTATAGTGTTGAAATCGTTAATGTATTAATGATTGTATTTTTTCTTCTTTGTCTGCATGTTGTCTAGTAGTTGTGTGAATTTTAGCATATTTTCCAAAGAAAATACTTCAGCACTACAGCAATATTTCTGTGAGTGCTTGGAAATGTCTGAGGAGTTTCTGTGCTTGTCTGTCTTGGGGCCACTGAGTATTTCTACATCTCTGTAAGGACAAGTTTGCTCTAGGTTATTTCTTTAGGCAAGTTATACTGAAATAGTCAACTTCAAGTAGCTTTATGTCTTTATAGTTGTATAGCTATAAATCCCCCCTTTTTTTCTGTAATGCTGAGCTTTTTTGCTGATTTACAAAAATATTTCTGCATACTTTTTAAACTGGGCATAATCTAAAATGAGACTCTTCCATATCTGTTTGACAGTTACAATCCTAAAATATTAATCTTGGTTCTGTGTGTGATTTGCAGTAGCATTATGTGTGCAGATGCTGATGTCGTGGCTTTAGACCATGTCAGTATTGCAGTGCTGTAGGTGCTGGGCTTCTTTGCAAAGGAAAGTAAGAACCAGGAGTATAATTCACAGCTCTGAAGAATCAGCCTGAAAAGCTCCATTAATTCATACCTGTTGCTCTAGGCAAGATGATCTTGCATTGCTAATCTTTTCTCAAGCAAAACTTGCTATTATGTGCCTCTCAGGAGTACTGTAGTCCATTTAATGCTTAAGATTTGATAAGAAAAAACATTTTACCAATGCACTTAACTTTGGAGGAGATGCATTGCATTTTATCCAACATGGTGAATTGAGTGAGGTATGGTAAGGAGGAAATCCTTTAAAACAGTCAAGAATCACACCAACCAAAAGAAAGAACTTTTTTTTTTCTTTTTTTTTTTTTTTTTTTTTTTTTTTTTTTTTTTTTTTGCCTAAGCTGCAGATGAATAGAGTTTGAAGTGTTTCAGAATTAACCACAAGGCTTCCATAGGCTTGAACAGTTTGTTATTAATGAAGGAGCATTTATTAATATATATGTCAGTAAACAGTATCAGCCAACCCACAAGAATGGGTGAGCTCTGTGGGAATTATGGTTTCTTCAAGCTAAACATGAATTCAGTTACTACAATGCTGATATCCTTGCTTATTCTTTAGCCTGCTGTCTGAAGGGAATGAGGTTTGTAGGATTATGGTCAGTACCTCAAAAGTGCTGTGAAGCTGTGGAGGACATGGGTAGGGCTACAGAGGAACTGAGACAGACCCATGGGTGTTTTGAATGGGCCTAACTAGGAAAGACTTGTGTTGGAAGTTGTGTCCTAGCAGATAAAAAGCACAAGAACCCTGCTCGCATAATTTCTCTACTTTAATGGAATATTTATTAGTAGGATGTAAATGTACTTTGGGTTTATTTAGTTGCTGAAGGAGTTAATTAATGGTGTAACTAAAGCCTGAAAGAGGAAACCATGTTTTAATGCTCTTTTGAGGAGTTCTTCCTAGATGTGGAATTTTTACATTTTTCTCTTAGGAAAATCTATGAAGCGAAACTTGCTTGTTTGTTTTGGGTTTGCCTTTTGTGATATAAATAGGAATTGTACTTAGCCTTACAGTAGTTGGACAACTTGGATTGCGTGGGGCCTGGGTTTCTCAGTTCTTTCTCCACTCTGGTGTTGAAAGCCTTCAAGGAAGGGGACTGCCCAACCTCTCTGGGCAGCCTGTTCTAATGCTTCGCCATCCCTACTGTACACAGTTGTATCCTCGAGGGGAAAAAGCTTCTCCTCCAAGCAGTCTGAAGGTTTCCTGTTTCGTTTTACGCCTGTTCCCATGAGGTACCACAGTGAAGAACCTTCTTGGTTAGTCCTGCAGGGCACTCTGAAGCTGAGCAAGGGCTGACTCACTGACTCTCTCCTCACCAGAGGTGCTCAGGACCATTTTCGTGCCCCTCTGCTGCACCCAGTTTGGTTTGTTGATGCCTTTCCTGTATGAGGAAGTCCAAAATTTGATTCGGTATTCTGGACTGTAGCCCTGGGACAACTTGATGGATACCAGCTGTAATTTCTTCATTCTGTCCTGGACACTTGTGATTTTATATTTCATTAAAATGCCATTCCCATGGTATAGTGGTAGATAAAGCATTTCCATTTTATGGAGAGGTGAAAAGGGCAGTGTGTTTCCACATTGAGAGCACACACAGCAAGGTCTCAGTCTTCACTATTGTCCTCTGATAATCACTTCTTTTGTGTTATAGATTAAATTCAATAAATAAAAAATCAAAAGTGCATTTATCGTAAGTTAAAATCCATCTTTGGCAATTAAAACGAGGATAAAATGTTTTGAGGTTATATGCCTTATGTGGCAGCTTTTTTTAAATTCGATTCTTACAGCTGTTGTGTTAAATTGTTTCGACTTTCTACACTGTATGGTTTGCTACTTGGAAACTGGATGCTGGGAAACTTGTATTTGCTTTGATATTTAGAACAAAGCAGGTTTTGTTGTCTGTTATCATCTGTATGATGTCTTTGCATCAAAGTTTAATAGGTTCAAATAGCACTAGTGAAGGTTTTAAGCCTCCTTTGGTAAATTTAGATGCTATGCATGTGAGCACCTATTTTATTTTAACCAGTTTTGTCATGACTTAAAACCTGAGATCTGTGATATTTTTGTGTAAAGCTTCCCTTAAATACTTTTTCCTAAATAGTATCTTTATGTGGCACTGCTTGTTGGGCGGCTTCATCACTAAACTCTTTACCTTGTGGTTGATATTGGAATATAAGAGTGTGCTGCTTTTACCCAGGGCTTTTAAATCATATTACTTAAAGAGATCACCACTTTCTTTTTTATTAGAGAAGGAATTAATAGTTTCATTTGTGTACCTGTGTTATCAGAGCAGTTTTTAATTTAATTTTTGATTTTGAAGACAGGGACTGCAATTTTTCTAGAACTGCAAAAGTAATGAAATAGAATCAAATTTCTCTTTTCTAAAGATCTCCTTGTCTACAAGACTAACATGCTTTTTTCCTTTAATTTCAAGTTCCCTGAATGCATTTTGGTTTTATGAGTTAATAAAATCCTGATGGTTTCTCATGATATGCATCAAAAGGATTTGTGAATCAGCAGATGACTTCAGCCTGTATTACTCATGGAAATCTGTGTTGATCCTGTGATGATAGTGTATTCATCCTCTTATCTGTGCTTTTAATGACTGAAAATACTTGTAGTGATTCTGTGGCATTTTCCATATTAGCTTACCATTGTTTTATTAGCTCTGTTTTTAAAAGCATGATCATTAACAAAATCTTTCCTGCTGATACTGCTACTGAATAGTATAAATTATATTTGGTAGTTCATTAAGAGGAAAAAAACTTGTTTTTTTTTTTTTTAATTTCCAAGGAAACTTGGAGTTCCTATTTAACCTCATCATCAGTGAACTGGGTAGAAGGATGGCACTACATGAGAGCATGACTATCAGTTTACTGTTTGTTTCGAACTCTTCTTATCTGCAGGTTTCTACCAGAAGTGAAAATGTGATAAAGTCAGGCCATCTTTAGTAGTCCCCTTTCATCTGTCTTTCTAAGTTCAGACTCTTGTGTTGCTAGTCACAGACACAGTAGCTCAAGATAGTCACAGAATTGTATTTGGACTGAAAAACGAAACACTTAGGAATTCTCATCTGAGTAGCATGTAACTTCTGAGTATTTTTTTGATTTTTGGATATTTGCATATTAGCTTTATTAGTTAGATCAATTACCAACAAATAGTCCAAGAAAAACAGTGCCCTCAAAGTTCTTCAGGCTGGAAGAAAAATAGCTCTACTCTCTGATTCTTTTGCGGTAGTTTCTAGGTTAAGATGCTAATTAAACTCAGTGGGGCGGTAAAGTTTTGACCTTATGAAAGTGTCCTGGATGCTGATCACAGTGAGGGAAGGATTTTACTGCTACTCTGAGACACTGCTATTATAAACTGTGGATCATGTTCAGTGTCCTGAAAAGATGGAGTTTTGTGTACATGCGACTTGTACTGGGTGCTTTTGCTTGAGTAATACAATTAGTTGGTGTTGTTCCTAATCCTTCCAAATTATTTCTGTATTACACTGTGTTCTAGCTAGCAGAACGTTGAGGGCTCTGTTTTTCTTGGACTATTTTTTGGTGCTTGTTCTAAGCAATTCTTAAAGCTAATATCAAAAAAATACTCAGAAGGCAGCACTGAAACTGTTTTGAAGCCTTTGATGTAGTTCAGAAATATGTTATGAAAAAAAAAGCAAACTACTCCTGGCTGTTTGCTTGATTAGATACAAGCACTTTCTCCTGTTTGGAGTAACAACTGAGTGGCTGAACAGTTCTTCATGGCACGAGTTCTTCTGTCAGCTGCCCCCACACCAAAATCACCCATAGAAGTGTGGGTGGGTACCCACACATAACTGTCATCACCATTTGGGGTATTCAACATAAAGGTGTTTATGCTTATCTAGTCTTACAGGTAAGTGTAAAGAAACCAGCCTGCTTGGGAAATAATTGCTGTAGAAATGGGTAGTAATAATTTATAGGGCATCTGTCCAATGACAACGTGAATTTTTCTCACAACTTATAAATTTGCTGTTAATGTGATGTAGACTCCATCAATAGTTGATTCACAGGTTTCAAGTTTCAGCTGCCTGTGCATTTAAATTACTCCAGGGACAATCTGTACACTTGCTTGACTTCAAATGAAAGGTCATCAGCATCAGTCATGTCCAAAAATTAATAATTAGGACCTGGCTTTGACTCAAATGCAAAATTAATCAAAGTCATATTAATTATGAGTTCTGCAAAAGGATCCATGCAAGCAAAAGTGCCTGCCTGTCTCCATTATGCTGTAGGATTAGAGCCTGCGGGTGACTCATTTCTTATGTTGGTAAAAGTTGTGTATACGTGCTGTGAAATCATGGAATTTGTAGTGAGGTATCTAATTACAAAGAAAGAGGTTTTAACTGTGATTCCTTTATGAGGAGTCTGAGTCTTAACTAGCTTTGGAAAGTGGTGTTCTTTAACTTTGAAATTCAGAATAACTTCTAACAGTCTGTAGTGTAATTTAATAATGCTGGTAGTGGTAGGTAGTAATGAATGTAATTTTTTGTGGGTTTTTAATGTTTTTATATTTGCTTTGCTTTCATGACTCTGATTTCCAGTATCTGTTCAAAATCAGAATAATATAAAACTATTAAAATGAAAAGATGGCTCCTAGGAAAAAAATGCCATAATTGATTACCCAGAAAAATTGTGGTGTTGCTAGAAAACTTAGTTTGGCATTTCAAATGTGTGGTGTTCTACTGATGCAAGTACTGAGGCATTCAGAATGCACATGGGGAAGCATCATAAGCCTTTCCCAGTTTTGTTGAAGCTATTGCATCTTTCTCTAGTAAAAAAAAAAAAAAAATAAAAATTAAAGGCACGGAGAGTGGAGCAGCTTATCACGTCCTTTTATTAAGTCGCATTTATTTATTGTGTCTGTTGTACATGGTAGATCTCTGGACAATGGAAACACATTCGGTAGCTGCCATTTGGAGGAAATACAGGTGATGAACTACTTCTTGGGTAGCTGATGTGTCCAGAGAACTGTGCCAGGTCTTTTCTTAGTCAATGCTTGGAAAGGAAGGACAATTTGCACTGCCACAAGTTTAGAGCTTTCTTCCTGGTGATGTTATTTTTTTATCAGTGTTGTGTAACAGATATCACTGTTAAGCAAATGCTTAAAATACATGAAAACGACAACAAGAAATCATCATCCAAAAATCTAACTATTCAATTTCTCTCCTCCTGATAAAAACAAGGTGCTGCTAATAGTCTTGGAATAAATCCATTTAAAAACTGGGAAAGCTTCAAAGGTATGATAGGAATTAAATTGTATTTGCAGAGAAAGGATAGAGGGAGCAGCAGAAAATGGCACAACAGAATAATTTATGTTGGAAGGAAGCTCTGTACCCCATCACATCCAGCCAGGCCAGCTTTGAAGTTGGAAACAGCTTACAAAGCTTGATGTGGTAGCTTGCGGCCTTATCTGGCCACATTTTGGATGTTTCCAAGGAAGGAGATTCCATGGCCTTGCTAGGCAACCTCTTCCAATATTTGCCTGCTCTCCTTGTGAATGGAAATTTCCCTGCTATCTAATTCCTTGTTGCAAGGCATTAGCCATCTGTTGTATAGGTTGTATTGAATAGTATCGCTTAGTCTTAATGAGTCCTGTGAGGCAAAACACTTAAACTCTCACTTTTCAAATTCAAATAAACCACTGTGTTCTGCAAAACTAATTGTTAGTGGCAAGGGTTTCATGTCTTTCTTCCCAGTGAAGTCCTATGTATTGAAGCTGCAGATTTGCGGGAAATTTTGGGGTTTTGTGCCCTCTCCTTGTCTGTGAAATTGCCATCTGCATTTGATGCAGCAACAGAGCCATCCTTCTGTTTCTCTGCTCATAGTGTTTGTTTGACATGCAAAACTTGTCCTAAAATGCATTGCTTACATATTTTAACAAGTGTTTGCTTTCCAACTGAAATCTTTATTATTGTTAAGTAATATTTAATCTTATTAGTAATGTACTTGCTCTTTATTTGAAACTTAAAGGGCTAATTCATCTTCTGGCGAATTTATTTCCTGAGACAGAATACAGCATTTGTGTATGTGCTAGTATGGTATAATGGGAAACTTCCCTTCCTGAATAGTCCTAGAGCTCTTCTGGAATGCAATCCTTTTTCTTAGTCTTAATTGGAGAGCGAGTTATTAATGACTGAGAGCCTGCAGATGAGAGCTTGTTGGCAGTTCCTCTGTCCCTGGGGAATATAGCTGGCAAGGTACTTTCATTTTTTTTTAAGCTAACAAGGTATCTGCACTTGTTTTGATAGCAGTCCTAACCTAAGCATCTAAGGTTAAACAGACTGCAACAGGCCTGATTTGGAAGGAAAGGCATTCAGCTTAAAACTGGACTGTGTGACAAACATTAGGTTTAATTGTTAGCATTATAATTTATTTATTAATGATTTTCTTTGAAAGCATGTCAAGCTCCTATCCCACTCTTTGGATACAGACACTAATTCCCACATGGAAATGCTTTTTTGCATTTGGGAAACAAACTTCTCAATGATTTTGTGAGCAAATAGATCCTTGTTGCTCTGTAGATGTTAACACTGTGTGCTTACGGAAGATGCTTTCTCTGGATCTCTGATTTCATGGAAAAACTGGAGAGCTAGAAATTTTATTAAACTTTATTGAACTTTGTTAACCTTCATCTGGAGGTCAGGTCAGTTCTCAGCAATCTAGGGAGCAAGGGCCATCCCTTGTACAGTGGATTAATTGACAGCCCATATCTTGTTCACAGTTTCCAGTGGCTCTAGGATGAGGATTTTTGTATAGGTGAGGCTGGAAAAAGGCCTTCTGGTGTTGCATAAGTTGTTACAGCTTTCAGCTTATCATTGGAAATGTTCATTATATGGGTTCCTTATATCTGACTTGCTATAGAAAGGTGTGTTGGGAAAGGGTGGAAAGTTTTAATGCACCAAACATTCTGTGTGTTTATGGCCTGAGTGGGACTTAACATGAACAGTCTGTGGGGTTTTTGTCATTAGGTTTTGGTTGGTTGGTTTGCTTGGTTTCAGTTTGTTTTTCAGATCAAGAAGTCCTGAGTTATTTACATTGGAATGTTATGGCTGTGTGAGCTGTTTGATTGTTAGCTGTCCTTTAGTCAGCAGAGTGTTATCTCTTGGGAACTCTGAAACCTCAAAATATTTCTTTATGCCTCATTCTGTGCTGGAGGACATCCTGGTATGCTGGACAAAGGGTCAAATCTGTAATGCTTGAAACCAAATAGTCTTTCAAGAGGAAAAACTCCAAATCTTGAAAACATATCATGTTTTCATTTTTGCTTCTTTGAGGTACAATTCTTTGAATGGCCTTGTTGTTTTTGCTTTCTGAATGTACTCAGAGTGTGTTGCCATTTTGCTACATTTGATGTGAGTTCTGGTTTTGGATGATGTTTACCTAAAAGTTGTTAATAAAACCCAGAAAAATTTAGAATCTTAAATAAATGAGCACTTGTTTCACAGATAAGGTATTTATATTTGATGAAAAATTTTCACAGAGGATAGCAAAATGTCTAGATAGTACTCTAGAGAGGAAAGTTTATAGAAACTCCCAATTTTAATTCTGATGAAATACTAAATAATGTTGTTTTATATAGACCATGCAGCCACACAGCTAAGGTTGTATGTCATCCTGTGCATCAAAGTGTAAAGAGAAATCATTGGAGAAATACCAGATTAGAGGGGAAAGAAGCATGCAAGAAATGGCTTCCACATAATTTCTCTGTGTGACCTCATTAAATAATAAAAATTGTGTCAAATGTTGTCCAGCAGCATTTCTAGTTATTTTACTGGTTCTATTCTGTGAAAATTACAGAAACAAAAATCAGAAATTTATGTTGTGTAGTTTCTATGCTATGTCTAAATAATCTGGTAACAGCCAGGTGTTAATAATCATAAATTCAAGTGTGTCTCACTAACTAAAGATTGCAACTAGTTTACTTTTAAAACATTAACCTACTTAATAATTAAATGGTACAGTGTGCCATTGACAACGTCAACAAGAACATAGGAAGGAGATGAAAACACTTCAGGAAAGTACCTCAGAAATATGTTTAATTTCTGGAATAGAGCAGGAAAACATCAATATAAAAAGTTCTGCCGTTTAGAGATAATATTTTACTGATTATAGCAATATTAATTTTCTTTTCCCTTTTTTTCTTTTTTTTTTCCCTTTCAGCCATAATCAGCAGACCACGTCATTTAGACATCCTGTGACAGGACAGGTTTCTCCAGAAAATATTGAATTTATTTTACAAGAAGAGTAAGTAGTTTTATACTCATGTCAAGAGATCTAAAACAGTAACAGATTTGTGTACAGTAGATTAGTAGCTTGATTTATTGACAGTTCTTCCAATATTGTAGAAAAATTTAATTGAGGTTTGTGCTTAAATTTTTGCTTCTTATTGTGATAGTATGTTTTTGATTCTGTGTTAGGACTTGAGGGAAAATCTTATCGACTCTTAAAAAACCCCCAAAAAATTAACAAACAAAAATATAGATAAAAAAATTAATTCTTTATCTTATATAAATATCAGATAAACAGAACATAAATAGTAAAGTGCTTTTGGAGCATATGGGAAGGTTTGTACTGAAATTGAATTACACAAAATACTACTAGTTTCCATTGTATTTCCTTGGTGTTCTTACATTCAAGATGTTCTACATTGATCAGCTGTTTTATTTGTTCTAGAGAAATGGTGTTGAATATATTTGTTTCCAGAATATTTTCTCTTGATGGTCTGATTTAAAAATTAGCCAGAAATACCAAACAAAAGTAAAAGATGCATGTGTTTGGTCAGGTGAATTTGGTCACCCTTGAGCTGATGTTGGTTTGGATCATGCACCATTTCTCTGTGGGCTTCAACTTCTCCTTGTTACCCTGGCTGCATGCTAGATTCTCTAATGGAATGACTGGGTATCTTCCCTAGACAGAAAACAGAGTCTTGGACAAAATTCTACATTGCTTCTAAAACCCAAGGGCAAGAAGAACGGGACAACACCTGATAGGTTTTTCCTTTCTGGGCCACTTTTCCTGCACTGTTCAAGCAGTCTCCATCCCCCTGTGTGTCGTCCTGCTGTAATGGCCTGGATGTGGGGTTTGTGTGGCTGCCTGCACAATTCTGAGCTCTTTGCATTTCAAATTCCATGACATTTAATTTTTGGTAGGACTGCTATCAAAAGCAATTACAGCATTAAGAAAAATGAGGCCTAGAGAAGTGCCATTCAACACTCCCAGGAGATGGAGCCTTTTCCAGCAATGTCTTCTCCTGTGACTTAGAGGTTCTAATACAGCCCTGAGAAGAATTTCTCAAACAGTTTAAAAGCCAAACCAACCAATGAAAACCAACAATAACAGTAAAACCCCTAACAAACCACCAGCTAATAAACAACAGCTCTTCCCCAAATCCAAGGCCAATCCTATGTTCAGATGCCTGATGAGAACTAGCATGAAATACAGCAATTTAGGAGAGGACTGTGATTAGGCATGAAGGCTGTGGGATGGCTGTTGAGCTGTAGGTCACCCCAGATGTCCCATGGCAAGCAGGTGCTTTGCTGCTCAGCTGGGTTTAGCTCATTTACAGCTATGAAAAAGCTGCTCCACCTTGCTCTCCTTGTGGGGAGAAACAGGTGTGTTGCAAATCAGAAAGTATGGACAGCAGCCACTGAGCATGTGTTCCAACTTCCATCTGTTAATTGATTTTTAATTTATCTGTTGTCAAGGTTCAGTCAAATTTAATGTGAATTTAAACATATTTAAACTGGAAAATAGGTGCTTGGCTAACCTCTTGGAGTGCCTGTCTGGATTATTCACACTTGCCTGGGCTTTTGTTCATTTTGTAGTCATGGTAGCTGATAAAATATTAGAAACATTTCAAGAAGTACTTGTTAGTGGCACATGGATTTAGTGTTCTTTAATCTATGTTAGAAACTTCTTTGGAAGAGAAATGGAAGTGCTTATTTGGAGTCTCCTAATCCTATGTGATAAACAGGTAGACTTTAGTTATTTGCATTGGTATCAAAAGAGATGGTATCAAAATCAGGAAAAATCTTACACTGTAGTAGAATTAGTAGAGAAAGGTAGTTTTAATTCTGAAAGAAGAAGGAATGGCTGGAGTGATAGAAGAGTAAATATTTCTAGTCACTGCTCAGATAGCAGTCTTTGCAAGAATATTTCTCTAAGCTTTATTATTGGCCTGAAGAACATACGTTGTTTTTAAAATCAGATGTTTTAAACTTGTCAGTTAAAATTGCTTTAAAAATGTCTTTTTCAAATGTGTGGGATGCTGTGGTTTCCTTGGTTTTGTACCACTTCTCTGCATCAGTGGGGTTCACACAGACGCTCTTCGCCATGGACTTGTGTATCAGGTGATGATGTTGACATACGTGGATGTGTCTGGTGAAATCAGAAGAGCTGTTGGCACCTCCCTGTCCTAAGGCCTAGGAACTGTGATGGAGCTGTGCCCTGTTCAGTCCTTTTCCCTCAGGCATCAGGGATCTCTTAGATCAGTGGTGTTGATTGTGTATCAGGTTGGAATCAGTGCTGTAGATCCCCATCATGTGATGAAATTATTTCCTCAGGTCAGAGGGGCAGTCTCTGGATGAGTGTGGAAAATTTCCATCATGGGATCCTTTGACCAAGACTACTTTTTCCTGTAGCTGAAGAGCCCTATCTGCAGCAGTAGTACTCTGAAGGGTTTCATAAAAGGTGATTTGTTCTTCAGTTCTGATGCAACATGATTTATTACTGACTGGTTGATCTTAATTTAAGACTAGGGCCAGGAAGTTGTCACCAAATGTTGACTGGGAGCTAGTGGGGAGAAGTGAGCACAAACTTGTTCAGGCTGCAACACATATTTCTATTTAAAAGGATACATTTTACATCAGAAAAGTAATTTACAGTCATGTAGAAATGATGAATGTGGGGTCTGCTCTGGCCATTCCTCATTCTGGAAGCACTGTTTGGACAGGAAGATTTGGAAACAAGTTTTGGAAAATTCCACCAATGGGTGATGTAATCTTAGCTCAATTATGACTCAGTTGTGAACCAAATGCCCTTGACTCACTTGATCAAATGAGAACTGGACACTTTTGCTAGAAGGATGAGGCAGTATTTCACTACTTTTTTCCCAAGGTGTTTAAACAATATCACATCAATTTTGCTTTTCAAGCTGACCTCTGGTTTTCTCAGCTCCGTTGTAACTGGAACCTGTGACTTTTGAACCTGTGACTTTTGAATTACATTATCTTTTGATCCTAACACTATTCCTTCTTCCTAAAGGTGTTCTAATTTAGATTTCCTTTTTCTTCTAAATAGTGAATGGTAATTCCTTGTTTCCTAAAACATTCTTAGCTGGGACCACTAGAAAATCCCTACTTCGTTCTCTTTTTCCAAGCTTAGGAGCTTTGTTCACTTGGTATGTGGGATGTGTGTTCTGTACCTTTCACTAGCTCTGCTTGAGAGCCAGCTTTTCTGCATGTCACTTTTAGGTTTCTGTTTTTCAGATGGAATGATTGATCATAGGTGACTGCAAGATTCAGCCTATGAGCTCATTTTTTGTTAAAATAATTTAATTGTACTTTTCTTTCTCTATTCCTCTACTAATAATTATTAATGTACTTTGCCTGCTGTTACTCATTGTGCTGATATTTAAAAATAACCTTTCCTTGGCAATGTTGTTTTGAGTGATAAAAGCTGCAGAGGTGTTTTTTATTTCTTCCTCATTTGAATTACTTTTCTGTTGCTGGCATGGGATTCACTTTGGCATTGTGGATGCTTGTAGCTGAAGATTATTTTTCTATCTGTTTCTGCCAGCATTTCAGTTTTTGTCTAGAATAATTTTCATTTTCTTTTGACTTGTTCATCTCATAGTTCTTAGGATCACATTGAAATAATCCGAGTATCTTCTTGCATGGGAAGCTCTTCCATTTCACAACTGCCCCTTGATTTCTGTGCTTTGGTTTCATGTTTACAGTGAACCCTTAATCCATGAAGAGACTTTTCTTAACCAATGGAAAAGTGAGAATTAATTTTAAGTCTGCCAGACAGATGTTAGGTTTTTAGTTAAGTACATTGTGACACGTGCATTTCTCTGAAAAGATTCTATGATAGAATTACTTAGGATAACTGTATGCCATGTCTAGATTTCTCTGCTGCTATCTTGGTTTAAATAACAGTTCTTTAAGGAATTGTGGACAGAAAGGAAGAATCAGGCACATGCAGCCATGTAACTAATGTTAAACACTACTAGTTGTGTATTAGGAGCTGTATGATATTTATCTTAGCAGTATGTTTGCAAATGAGAAGATAGTACCTTAAAAAAATAAGACTTGAACATAAATGTATACATATGGAGGAAAAATATAGTGTGCTTAATCCAGCGAGTGCTGTCCACTTTCTTGCTTGTTTTTGTGTGCCTGATAAAACCTGTGTATCACCTCTGGGGAGAGAGCCATCTTATTTTATCTATTGCATTTGGTTACTATAGCAGCAAAAATATCAGGTGGAGAGGAAAGAGTAGACCCAAACAACCCCAAAATAAATATCTACCTTGTTTACATGTATAGAAAGACTAGGAAAGGTTGTGGGGGTTTTTTTGGTGTTGGTTTTTTTTTTTTTTTTTTTTCCCCCTAGCTGATTAGGAAATCCATTAGTAATAAAACTACATTGTGCCAGTGTTATTGCATCATGTCTGATTCCAACAAATAAATTTTTTAAGTTGCTGGTATGGATGTGGATCTTCCAAGTCGACTGATCTTTATGATCTCTCGTGAGTATTGCATCTTCAGTATGGTCTGCTGGTGTAGTAATCTTTTTTTATTGTTCTTGTTCAGTGTCAGGGTTTTTTAATAACCCAAATGTTGGCTATGTAGCTTTTTCAGCTGGTAAATGTGGTTTCTGGAGACATACTAGCAATGTTTAAGTAGAGCAGGGAGTTGCTTGACAGGAGATATTATATAGAGTGTTATTTTCAAGTGCTTAAAAAAATTTACACAGTACTGGAACTCCAAATGGACACACTGCAATTCTGCGTGTGTATTCACACACTTGTGGGAGGCAGTAAGAAAACTAGCCTGAAATAGTAAAACACCATCACTACAAAGACAGAACGGGGTATCTTGGATAACAGATATTATCAAACATCTTTGGTAATAGTAACTTTGAGCTAATGTTTGTGAATGCACAGTCAGTGCTTTAGTCATTCTATTTGAAAGTTGAATCTGTAAATACTATTAGGACAATGTTAATTTCCTCAGCATGCCAGGATGTTTCAGGTAATTCTTCATATTCTGTCTATTTGCTTTTAAAAACACTGAGAATATTGATTAGCTCTTAAGAGACTTGAATACCTGAGTTTTGTGTTCTGATTTAATGCAAAAAATCTATTGTATCCTGCTAATACTATATACAGATACTGAAATAAATTTGCAGTATCGTTTTGTGTTTTTTGCTAAATGTGGGTACAGCAAGTTTGCATCACCAGTGTTTGCTGCTGAAGGCATTTTATAGGAGAATAATAATGTATTTTCTCTTTCAATGGAGTTAATGTCTCTTTTGCTTGCTATTTCAATTCTTCCATGGCAACAACCTCGCATTTTTTAAAAAGCATTTTTCTGCTTGTGAATTTGAAATTTGTCATTAATTTAGTACTACAAGAAAGGGAAAGCTTGGTTTCTTAGCAGTGATTACTTTTAGTAGCAAGTGGAAGAGAAATCATTGTATGATCACATAATAATAAATGCTTAGAAATGACATTTTTATCATTCTGTATTGTATTATTATTTTTTCATGATGGTCTTGTTAAACATATACCTTATTTTCCCCTGTAATTCTTCTGTTGTTTTTTGAAAGTGCATTATGTTTAAGCTGCTGTGCAACTGCATTTTGGGGACAGTGAAAAACTGTTAAATCAGAGTAGAATTTTTAAATTAAAACCATTCCTCTGGGGTTATTCCTTCTTCTTCATTAATTTTAATTGGAAAAATGAATTCTAATTTGTCAAGACTTAAATTGTATTTTTAATTTTCATCAACATAAATGGATTAGTGAGGCAGTGTCATATATGGGAAGTGTCATATATTTTGCAGAGACTGGATTAAAAGATGATTAAATGCTGAAGTAGGGGACCTGGTCTATAAGAGGCGAGGCAAATTGACTCAAACTGAGATGATTAAGTTTTCTTGCTAAAGGATGGCCAGGAATTTAAGGGGCTTGCTGTATGTTGTTATTGTATCTTGGACCTGAGGTTACATATAAAATCTAGAAAGGTGGAGTTTATGCCAGATATGCAAGATATAAATGCAATGGGCCCTCCAAGTTATTTGTATTACTTGCTTGCAAGCTGCGTTTAAGCCCTGGTCCCAGATGGAAAAATATGCTTTCCCCAACACCAAACCACCTATACAAGCTATTGGACAGGTAATTGTTCAGGTTATAACTGAGGAAGAGCCGTGGTGACAAATACTTTGTCCTCTGTTGAGCTGCTAAAATCACAGACTCTGTTCTCATGATAACTCCTCAGAATTATTCTGTTCTCTCTTGGTTTCAGATGTGGATTACAGTGGTAGCAGCAACCATGTTTGGTGTGGCTTGTATACCATTTTTGGTATTTCTGATATATGGCTTTGGTGACTGGGAAAAGGAAAATCATGCATTGTTAATTGTTTGTTTTGTTGTGTTTTCTTTTCTGATGTGACTGTATTGCTACTTGTTATTTGCTAAATTGCGTTGTTAGTGATTTTTGAAAATGCCACCTGTGGTTTTAATTTCATTTGGTGCTCGTGTCAAGCTCGGCTGCTGAAGCTTCTCTTCACACAGATTTTATTTTGCCCATCCATTTATCCTTTCAATTCCTCATCTGTACTGAGTACTGGCTGTACTGAGTTCTTACTTGTTGAACAGGTTCTTCTGGTAGGATTGGCCTCACTTATGCTTTAAATGGATATCTGAGCTAGTTATCAGGATTTCTGGAATCTTAGGATGACTCAGAAATTACACATTTCTACCAACTATCTGCCATGAATTGCACCATTTTACTTAAAAGGTATTTTAATAATTCAGAGTGTGCTATGAATCATATTTTGGGCAGATTCAAAGATACAGCATTAAGTTAGTGAAAGATCTAACAGCAGTCTAGACTCAGTTTGATTTTAAATAAAAAGCCTGTTATTGCCAAGTGCTGATTCCCGTCCTTTTCTCCCCAGTACTGACTCTTTCACAGATTTGTGGCCAAGTCTCTAAATTTGGCACAGTTTAGTTTCACTGCATAGGCCTTGTCTTCTCTCTTACCGCACTCCTTGTTCTATCTTGGGTCTCTCTTAGGTTTGCAGACAATTTGGCAGGTTTCTCCTTCCTGATGCATAGACAAATACCAATCATCAGATGTCACTGCTTGAGAAAGACCTGAAATCAAAATAACAGGAGTGGTGCGAAGGAACTTGCAGACACATGGGAAACATTTGACTAACTTGTCGTTCATTTGCAAGCTGTGAATTTTCAATATAAAAAGGCCAAACGGAATGTTTGAAACAATGAGCTTTAGACTGTCTGGTTTTGTTTGCTTTCTAGGCAAAATTCATCTATGTCCAACCAACAAATAAACCAAAGGCCTTCAAGCATGGTCAGTGAAACGTCCACTGCGGCAACTACGTCTGCTGTTGATACAAAACCTGGCTCTAAGGTAAAGGAAAAAGCTATTTTTTCAGTTTGTTGATCATAACTTCACTAATTTAAAATGCAGTATTCTTACACTGATTTCAATAGGGCTGTGGATTTAGCCTAGAGGTCTGGTAAGATCTGAGAGAAGAAGCAGTGTCTTCTACCCAGACACAAATCTTTTAAAAGCACTCTCACAGCTCTTTAAGAAACGCTGTATATCCACATTATAGCATTGAATGGTAACTTCTAACACAATGATTATTATGGCATAGGATTGAGATTCTTCCAAATGGAAGTAAATATATGTAATATTAATATTTTAGCAAGTGTTTTGGTGGTTCACTATATATGGAAAGAAGTAATGCATGATACCAGGAATTTGCAGTTCTTATTTTTCATGAAATCTTACTGCCTTTCTTCCTCTTAGTAAGAATTAAATCCATTTCTGCCATTGCTGCAGTGCACAGCAGTGCAGACACCAAGTTCACGCACATAATGTTTAATAATAGAAAAGTCCATTCCTTGTCATTGATAAAGGACCTGTGTCTGTTATTGAACAAAATATAATAAAGTGCTGTACTTGAAGTGTCACCATGTCTTTTAGTACTTCTTTGACCTTACAATAAATTACAGAACAGTGAGAATGGTAGTGGGTGGATAAAAAGGGATAAAGCAATATTGAAAGAATTAGCACGGATAATTTTCTAAACTTTCTCTGCAGTTCTTAAACTTCTCAGTTGCTTTTTATTTAAATGCAAAAGTTGGCAGTCTCTTATGTAACCGAGTTTAAGAAATTAGTTCACTGAATTGATTGCAAAGATATTTTTTTCAGTTGAGTATTTAAAATGTTTTAATAATGCTTTGAAGTGCTTGGGTATAGGAGATGATGCAATTCCATGAGAAGCTAAAAAATATTATTTTAAAAATTATTTTTTAAAACCCTAAGTGCATAAGTTATTGGACCAACACACAGATGGTAGTGTATCAAATCTCAGGAATACATTAATCTTTAAAGTGCTAGATGAAATTACCACTGCAAACAGTATGCTTAGTAGGTTAGTTGAATTAGTTGAAACACTTCTTTTTCATATTTGAACAGTTGAGCTTACCAAAGTATTTGCTAAGTTCATTTGTTTTTACCATGTTTATCCTCCTTACTCTGATTTTTTTTTTTAAGCCTGCGTCAGAGGCAGAAAGCTCATTTCCCCCCGCTTTAAACCAGCAAATTTACTGGGGACCTGATACGGTGCTTTGAGCTGGGGAATTCTCCCAGTGACACAGTTAACTTTCACTTAGGCAGCATCACACTTTGCCAAAAAGTGTGTGTCCTCTGACCCCTGCTCCTGCTGCTTCCCTTTGTCATGTGCTTGCACTGATCTAGTCAGAGATCAAAAATAGGGACTGGATTCCACTCCCAGGCCACCCACATGCTGGAGGCTAATTCACTGGGCATGTCAGAACCACACTGCTGAATGGGAGGGTAATGCTTTTTTCTTCACAACTTTGAGAATATCCAGAATCACCTCCCAAGACTTTGGTTGGTTTGGTTTCGGTCTTTCTTTCTATTCTATTTGCAGTACTGTGTAAGGGTGGCTATGAATGCTTCTGGCAGGCTCCCAGGTGTGGATTTTTAGAGCACATGACAGCTTTAGACTTAGAATAAAGCTCTGACAGAGGCTTTGCCAGTTCTTTGCCTCTCCATCAAGTTTGTTTTTATAAAGTCTATTCTACTTGGGGTCATCTTAATAAATACTGGAGTTTTAATTAAGATGACCCAACATCTTTCTTACATATCCTTTGTTTCATCACTGGATGTGTTAACAGGCTTGAAATCACTTCTCTTGTTTTGTAGAGTCAGAAGATCTGTTGAATTCCTTCACAGTCCAACACAAAAATTATTTCAAGTGAACTAGCAATGAGAAAAAAGGCTATAAAATAAATAACCTATGTCCTTCGCTTGGAGGTTGACTTTTGGCAGGTTTGGAGTAGATTTTAAGGTCCCTGCATCTATTTCTAAACGTTTTCTTCCACGAATTCCATAATCATTCTTTCAAAGAGCAAGATGCAGACATGAAGCACAGTCACGAAGACAGAGACTTGTTCATGTTCTCTACTTTGCCATGGCTAAATTTTTTTTTAATTTTTTTTTTTTTTTTTTTGTCAAATGCTTCTATAATTTAATCTTGCAAATGCCATCACGGAATGGTGTATGCATAGTGTTGGAATCTTGCCCAAATTAAAACTATTTTTTCCTATAGAGCTGTGCACATCTGGGGGCCAGTATTTTGATGCAGGTGCTAAGTCATCTGAAGACTTTGGATCAGTTCAGTCTTATCCTACTCTTTAACATTTGAGAGGTGTGGGCTGAGGGAACAAAAAAGAAAAGGGCATTTTGATAAACTGCAATCGTTCTCTGTCCCAAAGTTCTGCTTGTTCATAGCCCATTCAATTGCATGATTCACCATATTAAAAGCCATTTATATTGATTAATAATTAAGGTTATGGATTTATATTGATTAATAATTAAGGTTATGGAGGAATAAGGGTCTGTATCAGTTTGACAGTAAGGTATATTTGGAATTTAGTCTGTTAAAACATCTGGTGGTGTGAATGAAAGTTTGTAAATGTTACTGTGCCACACAGGACTTGGGCCAAGTCAAAAATGAAAGGATAGTAGGGAATGTATTTACTGTCTACATTTTGAGAGCATGTTTTGGATGGATTCCACATAACAGAAGTCATTGAATTGTTGATGATGCTGGTAGTTGTTGGTATTTCTCTGAGATAAGCTGGTGAGGAATGCAAGTAAAAAAAGAAGGATTTTATCCTTTTCTTAGAGATATTGAAAGGATTCATAAGTTCATTTCTAACTGAAACAGATTTTTTGAGTTCAATGTTTTTTACTTAAGTGGCTTCTTATGGGCTGATTTTTTTAAGAATTCCTTCTAGGTTGAAAGTTCCATATTTTATTTTGCATATGTATTTGCAAATTTTGACCAAAACACAGTCTTCCTGTTTACTATTTAAAAAAATCTGTTCCAAATAAAAGTCTGTCTATACTTTTCTTATCAGTCCAGTTTAAAAGAAAGAAAAAAAATACATCATTGAATTAGCAACTTTCCTCCTCAGCTACAAGCTACTGTAAGAAAGAAAATGAGGCAGTGATGAAAAAGGATTTGAAAATTTTGGCTCTTGACATTTTTGAGTTTTGTTGCAAAAACTTAGCAGTCATTCACAATCAAGTCAGAATAACAAATGTGCTGAAGTCAAAAGTGACTTTTGTGTCTTCAGTCATACAGATAGCTGTGCTGAACTGCATTTTTAAACTCACGACAATGATATCAGAATAGTTTAAGTTAGGAAAAGACAACTGGAGTGCAGAGAATTAGTTTTAAAATATACCTTTTATTTTAAACCAATTTCTTAGTCTAGCCAGTGGAAGCAAGGCATGACATGCAGTATCTGCTATGCTTTATTTTATTCCAGAGGAGAGTGAGATGATCAGTACTGAAGATTATGAGAATCTGAATTACATAAATTATCATAAAATGATAATTTTCTTTTCCATTATGGGTATTGGATTGACATATAATACACAGCCTTTGGAAAAATTTTTCTGCTTCTATACCATAGAAATTGTTTGGTGTTTTGACCAAGTACAAAGATGATTTTTCTACATTGTCGTCTGCATTTTTTAAAAAATAAGGTTAGAGAATGTGCTTGATTAAAAGATCTGATTTAAAAAAACCACCAAATTTAAATGCTGCTATAAGGCTAGATCTGCTATGCTTCAACTGCTCCTCAGTTCCTCCACTCTTCCAAAGATCTGTGTGAGAGAAGCTTTAGGAAACTAAATTCTATACATTTTGTAAATTGATTTCTGCCCCAAAGCATAAATAAAATAGAAACGAAATAAAAATAGATGTTTGACTTTCAGGGCTTTAACAAATTTAGGCCTCGTTATTTTTCGTCACCATTTCTTGGTAGCTGTTGCATCTTAACATTCGGCAACAATCTTAAAAACTCAACTGTATGGTTTGCTTCTCATTTTCTTTCTGAAAAGCCCATCTATGGCTGTGTTTGCCCAAAACCAGTGCTCTGCAGCCTGTTAGCTGAGTGCCTTAGCACAGAGACACAGCCTGGGAGATTTCAGCAATACCATCCTCACCTGACTTGTGCTGTGAGCTGGTTTTTGCCAGCTGGATGGCAGGGGCACCTCCTCAGAAAGCTGTTTTACAACCTGCTCTGCTTGGTTTGTGCCAACAGCCCTGGACAGGTGGACAAGTGTGGGCTTTTTCCTCAGGTGACCACCTGTGGTGCCCTGGGGTGCTGGTGGGTCTTGTGCAGGCTCTCTCTGAGCTGTCTGGGGAGGTGGCACTGCTGGGGAAATCCTGTCCTTTGACAGCTCCTCACAACTGCTCAATCTACCTCACTGTTTCATATGCTATAACAACAAAAAAGAAGTGCATTTTCTTCATACTGATTGTAGCTACTATTTTAACCCTTCATTAGGACAGGAAATTTAGTGCAGATCGGTGAAGTCTGGCCTTCATCAATCAAATGAACAGAATCCATTTTAAGTTATGATATTTTGTTAGAGTTATTACATTCTATGCTGTCTTCTAGTCCAGGTGTTGCTTGACTGGCAGGAGCAGTACACCGAGATACTTTCCTGATATTATTCCCTTGTGTGTGATGAATAGAATTGTTTCTAGAGCTGCTTGTTTGATTGCAGCCCACAGAGCATCTGCACCCTTACAAGCTCAGAGATTAAAAAGAAAGACTCTGGACAGCTCTTTTCTTGGAGAAGTTGGCAGCAACTCTAAGAGTAGTCTGTCTTGAAGCAATTGGAGGAGCAAACTGGAAAAGATCAGGCAAATTACTCATTGAGTGATTCTTGCTTTTTCACGGGTGGATGGGCCTTGCTTGTTTGTTTTAGAAATAGTTTTGTCCATGTGAGTCAAAACTGAGGTTTCATTAAGACACAAATCATTACCTGGTCCTTGTGGTTTACACTGATGGCTCTGTAGGTTTCTTCCCTGGTAGTGTCACTGTATTTTCCTTTTGTTTGCAGGGCCAGAGTCCAAGCATTTTATTGTGTTTTCAATGTTTGAAATGTTTGCATTTAAACAGGAAAGAAAAATTAAAATCCACCAAGAAAAAAACAAAACCACAAAACAAAACAAAAAAAACCAAACAGAAAATAACCCCAAAATTCCAAACAAAGAACAGCAAAAGTAGGATTCATCTGCTCAAAATCCTGTGCTTGTAAGACATTTGTGCAATATTGTCCAGAGAGACTTACATGCAGCTCTCCAAAATAATTCCCAGGCACATGAAAATTTCCACAGTTCTGCCTCTGTGCCTTGACACACCAGTGCTGCTGCTCTTCAGCGGGAGCTGGCACACCATCCTGATGAAAGTGGAAGTTTGACTTTGTTGTAAATATCATTGCCTGTTTACTTGCCCTTGAAAATGCCATGGATACTTTGTTGGTGTGTAATGAAGTATAAATTATTGCAGTGAGAGTATTTGTAGTATGAAATGAATCTCAGTACAGTTTAGAAACCACTGCTACATGATACTTCTTTACAGGTTGTGAAGACTGGAAACAAAGTTCACAGCTTTGGGAAGAGGGATCAAGCCATCAGGAGGAATCCCAATGTTCCTGTGATAGTAAGAGGCTGGCTGCACAAACAGGTATGCATGTGGTCACCTGTTTCTGCTCATATACTTCAGAGCAATCATCAAGGAAGGGCCAGTGCCAGAAGCTCAAGTGTTGGTGACACAGGGCAGTGTTGGGGACTTCCACAGACTTCCATAATGAGGAATTCATGCTCAGCAAGTGTGCAAACCAAGGTTTGCAAATGGGTTTGATTCAAAAGAGGAAAGTGACAAATGGACGTCACCATCACAGCTCAATGTTGAGGCTGTAACTTGGTTATCTAAACCTGATTATTTTCCCTGGTTTGTCCTGCTGGCTTGTTGTCAGGCTGGTCTTTGACTCCCTCAGAACACAGTCAATCTGAGGCTGACTGTAAAGACCTTATTCTATCCATTTGATTGTGCCCTTCTACCCTGATCAAAGGCTTAATTCCAGTTCCCTATGCCTTTTTGTTCTCCAGAAGCAGGAGGGAGAAAATTATGGGAAATGAGGACCTACTCACCACACATGGCTGTCACAAAGACCAATAAAGACTGGATTATACAATTTCATCCAGTGAACAGAATTCTACAGCTGCTATGTCTTGAAGTCTTAAGCTGACAGAAACACATCTTTGAGTGTAATAAGTAAATAAAGCTGTTTGTTATATGAGAATAATTCCCCTTCTGCTCATTTGGCAGCCTGTGTTTTGCCAGATTATCACCATAGATCCAGCAGGTAGATTTAGGGGTGGGCAGGAGAGGGCTGAAATCTGAGGTTTACAGTTATGGTTTTACATGGACAGGAAAGCAAAATAGCTAACATCTGTCTGCTTCTTCCTGAGCAGAGAGGTGTAATTCTGCTGTGTTCTGCTCTCAGCTCTGTTGGCATCCACTACCCAAGTCCATTAGTTTCCAGGAGAGAATCAGAACTCAGACACAGAATGTGTTTCCAGCCTTGTAGCATAAAAATGGGAGGGGAAGAAAGTCCTTCCATACTTAATTTGATGGTAGAAAGGAGGAAGCAAATAGGATATACAACATTGCTCCAGCTATTTGCTTCTGTCCCCTAACCTTTGCTTGTGAGCCCTTAAAACCTAAAGGTGCTTTTTATGCTGTTGGTCTCATCTACCCAAGCTGAAAAAGTTGTACTTGCCTAGGTTATAGTCTGGCAATTTTAAAAGCTACAGAAGTTAATTCCAATGCAAATATTACTCATTTTGACAAGGTTATATATATCTATATCTATATGTATCTCCACAGGCATATTATATTATACTTCATTAAAATTTGCACATTATGCATCCTGTTTTATTTCCTAAGGAATATTTGATTAAATTACATTTTAGGCATGGGTAACATATGGTGATTGAATTATAGGATATCATTGCCTGAAATGTGAGGTCATACTTCACAGTTGTGTAGTGATTTTCATTTTGGTCTGCAGGCAGTCTTTGTTGGAGTTTCTGCCATCCAGAAACACACTTTGTTTCCTTATGCAGATAAATCTGAGCAGATAAAATAAGCATTGGTTGTGTACAAGGTTAATCTGAAAGCTGTTTGGGATGAGGGTTTAATTACTTAATGAAAATCAGCAGTTTGAATATTCTGCCCTCATTATCTTATAGCAGGATGTTTTGCCTCTTATCTTTAGCACACAATATTTTGCAAAGATATAAACCTTTGTACTTAGCAGTCATATTTAGGTAAACTACTCACTGGATCAACACTGTGTTTAACTTTTCTTAAATGGAGAGTGTTCCTCATTTCTTGCGTTTCAGGATAGCTCTGGAATGCGATTATGGAAGAGACGATGGTTTGTGCTTGCTGATTATTGCTTGTTTTACTACAAAGGTGAGTAGATACTAGCTGTTTTGAGTTAGTCTGAGCAGTTCACCTGTACAAATCACGGTGAATGCGTGAACCAACTGAACTCTTCAGATAAAGTTAGTTGCTCTGAGATGAACAGTGAAACAATTGGTTGGCCAGACATCTTAAATGTGCAGCAAATTATAGGCCAGAGTAGGGGAAGCAAAGGATGCTGTATGATAGTTTTTCACATAATTTCTTCTTGGTGCATGCCACAGTTTACATTGCCGAACATCTGACTGGAATAAATAAGATTTATCCCATCTCTGGTCTGCGTTCTGGTACCTACTTGCTTGCACTTGGGCATATGAGTTTTTTGAGAATGCACTATGGCCAGATCAGGGCATTGGTTCAATTTAATCCAAGGGATAAAGTAAGAGTAAGAACTTCTGAATCCAGTAACTCTACCAAAAAAAAAGTTAGATGTGATCTTAATCTTATGCAATACCTAGTTTGGTCTATTTTCAAGTTTTGAATACTTCATGTGCTTCAATTTTTGGAAAGCGTAACAGAATATCAGACTTGGAATTCATATTTCTAGACGCTGCATCTCTGCTGTTGATCACTTGGAGCCAGCAGTAAGAGAGGTTTCCTAATGCTAGCAGTTTGCCTAGATGTACAGTGCTAAATGGAAGGTCCATCATGTTTTGCAGCCTGTCGCTGTTCATTTAGCACAATAAGCTTTATTCTTGAAGAGTATTCTTCTGGCTGATGCTAAAAAGCGACATCCACCACCCCCTGCCCCCCCCCCCCCCCCCCCCCAGAAAAAAGAAAAAACCTCAATAAAAACCCAATCTGGTTAAGAAAACAAACTCCAATCTTTTTTGTTTAAAACTAAAACATTTTCCTGCATGTATTATTGGTGTTGAGTCATGTCAGAAGGCACTTCAGGAAAGGTCCCATCCCAGTGCCTGGTGAAAGCAGGGTCAGGACAGGAGTCAGCCCAGGTTGTTCAGGGTTTAGTCAAGTCAGGCGCTGAAGAGCTCCAAGGATGGAGATGGCACAACTTCTTCCTTGGCCTGTTCCCCTGCTGCTCCGTCCTTGGGAAAATGCTTTTCCTTATATTCAGTCTGAACCACTGTCATTTCTACTTAATGCTTGTTTTCTCTGTGTCTGTAAAGGAGAATATATTGTTAGCCCACTGAACAGCGCAGGGAATTAAATTCTATTTTTTTTATTCCACAGACAGCAGAGAAGAGTCTGTTCTGGGGAGCATCCCATTGCCTAGTTATGTAATATCTCCAGTTGGACCTGAAGATCGTATAAATCGCAAATTTTCTTTTAAGGTACATTTGCAAAGCTTACCAGCTAATCATTGTTTATTTACATTAGCAAAGCTGCTGATGTAAACAAGAACATCATCTGTTTTCCTATTTTTCCTGTTACTAGTTTTTAAAAGCAGACAGGTTTATTGACTGCCTGTTCAAATGTGACATAGCACTTTTTTTTTTTTTGCGTATGAGTTGACATTGATGTCTGTTACTCCATAAGTGTCCTTAGAGCTTAATGAAGTGTTTCTGAGTAAAGAGCCTGTTTCTAGAATCAGAAATTAGTATTGACAAATAGTTCCAGTTCTGTTTACAAATTGGAAGAAAAATTGTCTTATTTACTTTGTATTGGAGTACTTGATATCATAATGGATTGATGTCTCTTTGGTTTTGTTGTGTTTTTTTTAAAAAGAAAAGAATCGACTCAGATCTCACAGTTAGAAAATGACAGCATTTAGCCGTCTTAAGTGTTGTGGGCTTTTTAAAGGAAAAAGTACTCTTGTTTGATACAGTTTGTGGGTGGTTTTGTGTTTTTTCTTTTTCTAAAAATAAATATACTTGTATATTTTAAAGTTCTAGTCTTTGTTATAAAAGCCCACAGATATGAAATAAAATATATATTGCTTGATAGCACAAAAATCTCACTCCAAATGATTGTCAAAACTGCAGCACTTAGGCCAAGTTCAGAAGCTACCATGCCTGTGGCAGATTTAAATTCAGAGAAAAACAAGCTCTTCTATCAAGTAAATCAGCTATATACTTTAAAAGTAATTTACAAATCAGGTTTTGATCAGGCATACTTTAGGAAGTCTAGAAGGACTCGCTGTTTAAATATTTTCTGTGCTGAAATTATGAAGAACATCTGACTTTCTCTTGCATTTTGATTTTTTTGAGGTGCCTTTTATTACTTTCAGTTCTATGTTCAAGTTTGGTTTGAAATTTGTTAAGCAAATATTAACTTGGGAAATGTGTTTAAAAAAGATCCAGTGCACTTTGTGGAAATGTTTATTGTACTTTTTCAAATGCATTGAGCGTGAGTTATCAGGATAAAGCTACAAAGAAGTCTTTGTTTAAGAAAAACACTTCACCTCCAATATTTACTGAGTGTGATTCATAAAGCCCTCCTTTTCTAGAGCCTTTTCCTAGGTGGAAGCATGTACTGAAAGAGGGGAACTCAGTGTATTCTTCTGAGGTTCCCTGCTTATTATTTTATTCAGATGGTGTTTACACATGCTCTTAAGTCACCAAGTGGAGTGGAATCCATAGTTTGTTCATGGTTAAAGCTTTCCAAAAGCAAATGCAGACTTCTCCTGTTCCTTTTAGAATATCATACCTATATGAGCTCTGTCAGGTATTTAATCTGAGCCTTTTTCTGAAAATATCATGAGCCGGTAACCTGAAACTTTCACCACAGGGTCATTACTAAAAGGTTGATATAGATAGAAATAGGATGTTGATAGCAAAAGAAAGTTCATGCTAGAAAACTCAGTAAAAAAAAAAAAAAAAAAATGCACATTTTGTGTATCGGTTTGTCAGGCCAGTTTTAACTCTGTTTTAGGTGTTTGATTCACTGCAGGCTGGATGCTCTGGTTTGATTTTATTTAGACCCAGCTCCAAGGGCAGCAGGAAGGTTTTGTATGGTTCCTGTGGTACAGACTCTGTCCAGCACCGATGTGCAGTGGTCACAAAGTTGGCCATGGGCACCCCACAGCAGGAGCACGCCCGTGCTGGCATCCATCACTCAGCAGCCATTACCTTTATCTCATCTCTTCAGAACACCTCGAGCCCCAGAGCGCAGATGGACATTCTGTCTCGCAGCCAGAAATAGAACACACAGGCAGATTAAGCCCAAAATAAAGATAAGACTTTTTTTGTGTGTGTTTAAGACCTGAACGAGTGGGGGAATGCATCATGGCACTTTTTACATTTGGCTTGTTCTTTATTGAGATTGTTGTAAATCTTCTGTTACAACGGAGAGATTGGCTCCCACTTGAAGTGGCAATGAGTTTGGAAACTAGGGAAACAGCAAAACTGGAAAAAAATTCAACTCTTTTGTTTGCAAATCTAGAGGGAAGAAATGTGCTAAGCAAATATATGGATACTTTTTGCATATGATTTGGTTAGAAAGAGGCTTGTAAAGTACATGCTCACTGGAGTCTCTTAAACTCTGCAAAGTGTTAAAATGGGTGCTGTAGGATTTCTCAAAATCCATTTCTTTTTGTCACCTCCTGAGGTCCAGCTTAAGTTCTTGTGTCTTTTTGTGTGTTTAACAATTACAGGCCTGCAGAACTGCATATAGGCTTTTGAAATGCAATCAAACCCCTACTTTGAAATGTAACAGTATGTGCATTCATTTTTTTTTTTTTTTTTTTTTTTGTTTAGGAACTGTACTTTTAGGTCTCTATCTCTGTTAAAATTTTTGACACCTGGGATTTTGTTGCTTCCTTTATTTGTGCTAGGCAAAGTGCTGTGACTAGCTGGAAGCCACTATCACTAAGCTGTGTGTGAGCATAGAACTTTGGGTTCCTTTCTGCATATTTAGTTCAGCAGCTCAAGATGTTTGGTTAATCTAATAGCTGCATTTTAAAATTATAATATTTTTGTTGTGCCAACATGAGCCTGTGGAGAGGCTTACAGTTGGCATGTGAGCCAGAGGGGGTTAATGAATAAGGATTATTTCTGAAAGGTGTTCTATCAAGGCCATTGGTATGGAGCCGAGAAGAGGAGAAGGTAAGCGGTAAAGAAAACCTGCAGCTGAGAAAAGTATTTTTAGAAAAGTTTTGTGGAAAACAGAGGTGGTGATGGTTTTTACACCAGCGAACATTATGTTGGTCTGTTGTAACCAATGAACAAAGTGTAAAGTCTGCAGAGTGTATAAAAGGCAGCTAGCTGCTGTCACCAATGGGATATTGTCCTTCTGAAATGTAGTGTGTCTATTTGCATGTCGCACCCACCCCGACAGCGGCATGAGTGAGCACAAATTCAGTGTTCAGATTTTAATATGAAAAGGCTCACAAAACAATAATATATAGCTGGAAACACTTCCTGTGATTAACAGAGAAATGACTGTACTTTGCAGTAATACAATAGTTTTGGACAGGAATAGTATCAGTTTATGGAGGTTCATGTCATCACAGTCTCTTCAGAGGCCTTGTCGACCTCAAACATGGAAATTGGTCTTACTAAAGGAAGCATTTGTTCATTGCTTGGACTACTGAGACCAGGACAAACTGCCTGTCTGTTTCTTTGAACTCACTGGTTTTCCTTAAAAAAAAATAAAAATTAACATAGTCGATGTCATATCTTTTATATTCTCTGAATCAGTGTTGCATCCTTAGGCTCCCGTATTGCTCTGGGTCTGGGGAGTCAGGTGAAGAAATGCCAAGGGCTGTGAATTTGAGAGCTGTTTTTGAAATTGGAAGAGGGGATGGTTTGAGCTTCTAGAAATCCTCAAAAAGCTCAGTATTATTTAAGGGTGAAAGACGAGTTAGGTTGTAGTGGGCTGTTGTTGAGTTTGTAGTGAAGGCTCAGAGTATTATTTCAATTTTTGCTTAGAAAGGATTCATAAATATCAAAATTCAGGAGAAGGAAGAATTTTCTGTATATTATAGCTTATTGACAGAACTAACTTGGAAAGATTACAGTTATTAGAAAACTGTTCCCTTTGTTCTGTGAATGGTAGCTTTTTTCTCAGGCATTTTGAACAAGTGGAGGTGAACATAACAGCCGTGGGCATTACTTTTAGTATAGTCTTTTGTTAAGGTTTTTATTTAATGTGTGGAGCTGCTTTTTTTTTTTTTAATATGAATCTTTTAATGATTTTAACTTGTTTAATTTTTTGTCCTTGTCTTGTCCTGTTGATATGCTCTTGGGGTTTACTGTCCATTTCTCCTACTGTGCACTATGGGAGAGAGGCTGCTTTTCTTCTCAATCTATCCGCATTAAGGCATCTGAATGCATGAATAGGTACCAGTATTATTTTTTCCCTGTTGTGTGTATGGTGTACATGTGAGCATATGCTGTGTTTTAGGCTTTTTAGTATGCTCTAGCCATCCTAATAGCTTTGGCTTAAAAAAATAAAATCCCAAACCTAAAAGGCCTGCTAGCTTCTGTCTGCCAGCAGGGACAGCTACAGGAGATTGTCACAAAGTGGCTTTCTTGCACATAAAACACACTACTAATAAATAACTGAAATAAATTTGGATTTTCCTTTAACCAGTGTTATATACTATAATCTTCAGGATACTGTGTTTGTTGATAATTGCACACCATCTCCACTATCCCTTCTGAAGCTGGGAATGTTTATGGCTGTGGGAGCTTCAGTCTCTCAAGAGAGAGTGGTCCAACAGAGTTTGCATTTTGATACTGTTTTCACCGGCAGCCTCTTAGGCAATGCTTGCAGCTGTGTTCAAAGAGAAACCTAAAACACAAGTGGGTTGTGTTGATCAGGGTGTACAGGTCAATTAAGACAACTGTTAAATTCATTTCTTGGTGTGGTATGCAGTCTCTGCAGATAGTTACCCAAAATTCTGGGTTTTTTTTTAAAGCAAGTATCAAACCAGTGAATGGTTGTGTTCTTCAGCATCATTTGCAGTGGGACATGCATAGTCTGCTTTGCTGCAGGCATTGATTCACTTCTGAGTGTTAACACCTTCTGGGGGATCAACCTGCTCTGTGAAGGAACTCTCTAGTCACAAAGTCACCTTTTTCCTATATATCTGGAGCTGCCAGTTTTTGGTCTCTTCATACACTGGAAGGTAACAGTAAATTATAATGAATTAATGCTCAAAGGAAATATGGTTTAGAAGCATTCTCGTATTCCAAAAATGGAGGAAAAAAAGACAACCCCCAATAATAACAAAGAAAAACCAAATATCTCAACCAGGCAAACATTAATAAAGTCGTCTCATTTCTAAATATATGATTGATCAGAGCTATTGTTTAGTGTGCGTAAGTCCTGTTTTCCTGTGTTCAGGCAGGCAGAAATGGTGGGAATTGAGAAGAAACCACCTTGAATTCCCTTTTCACCCAGTGTTGTTGGGAAGTGGAGATTCTTTTAAGTTTTCATGTCTTTATGAAACCTTTTCCTTCTCTTCCTTCTCCTCCTCCTCTTTTTCTAGCTGCCTGTTCTACTTCAGACTCCAGTGTTCAAAACAAACTCAGGCTTCCTTGCTTGAGGCACAGAAGGGAAAGGCCAGGTTTCACACATTCAGGGGAACAGCCTGCCATAGGAAGGGAGGAAAATTTGTGCAGAATTTACTTGAAAACACTGTAATAGCAAGCACATATTTTGCTCTTTGGATTTGTTGATGCAGGTCTCTAAGGTCATGGTAATTTGGGAAATTCTAGGTAAACAACTGAAGTTTATAATGTTTAGGAACGGCTGCACTGGATTAAATAGCCTGGGTTTTGTCAAAACTCTTGTATTTCTGAAGCCATCTATGATTGTCTCTACAATATTTCTTTTTTTAAAAATTTGATTTAGAATAACAAGGGGGAGAGTATTTCATCAATATAATAAGACCCATTTTTTGGGCACGATTTGCAAAATACATTTACCCTTTAGAAACAGATGTAGCCAAATTAAAAATTTGATATAATTATTTTTTCTTTTTTAAAAAACCCATGTCAGCAGTATTTAATGCTATTAGTTTTTGTGTGTGACAGCAGGCTTAGTTTTATACAAATAAGTTTAGGTTAGTAATTTCATTTTAATATCATTACAACAGCTTTCAAGCAGCGTATGCTATCTTCAGGTTTTTTAGGAAAATAAGGAGATTAATCACTCCCTGCTAATCTGAAGTGTTGCAGGACTTGTATGATTTGGTAATGATGATACTAGTGCTAATATAAACATGGATGAGATTTGATTAAATTCAACTAGCCTAGAGTTACAAAGATGCTCCATATTGAATCCATCGGAATAGTGAATATATTTATAGAGAAATTGTCCAGTACCTCTAGTTTGCAGTGGAATTTCATGGCATATTTTAGTGTGCAGAGATAATTGTCAATATTTTATGTGCTGTGATTATTCCATCAGTATTACTAACTTTTATCAGTAAGTTTTGTGACTTTGCAGCTAATACATGTTCAAGTGCATGCTTTAACCAAAAGATCTTAACGTGCATTATAATTGATTCTTGAATTAGCAGTTTAATTGCTTAAAATGTAAGATTTTTGTCTGTGTTTTGTCTGAATAAGTTTCTTTATTAAATGAGCTGAGAAAATTGACTTGCTGATGCACATCTCATTGAGAATTTCTTAAATTTGTTTAGTCTAGGGATTTATTCAATTTGTTTAGTATGCTATTTATGGCAAATGAAATGTAGCAATTAAAAGAAAAAGAAAAGCTGAAATCTCCCACTGTGAAAATCAGAAGCACTGGACTTCCAGCTTAATAGTTTAGAAAGAGGTAGAAGAATTTCAGTCAAAATTGGAGTGCCTTTTGAGTTTACTGCACTTAGAGCCCATTGTGGCAGTGCAGTAATTCACCCCAAATTCAAGAAACAATCAAGGAATCTGAAAAGTTGTTTTTAAGTTAATTTTTGGGGAAAAATTAATGGTGGGGGGGAAAAGGTGAAAAGAGCTGTCTGACTTGAATGTCTTCCTTTTTTTCTTCCAGGCTGTTCACACAGGTATGCGGGCATATATTTATAACAAGAATTCTGTGATTGGCTCCCAGGCAGAGCACACGGGGATGAGGACGTACTACTTCAGTGCTGACACCCAGGAGGACATGAACGCCTGGATCCGGGCTATGAATCAGGCTGCTCTCATGCAGACACGCTCCTCACTGAAGAGGCAAGTTCCACTCAGAAACTTTAGCCAAAAAAAAAAAAAAAAAAAAAAAAAAAGGCAATGTATCTTACATAAATCGCACCTGCCTTGGTATCTGACGCTGCTGTTTGTGGATGTGTGCGTAAAACTCTTTCACGCTTTAAAGAAAGAATTATTTTTAATTTGCATTCTGTTGCAAAATAGTTAACTGTTATTAATTAAGAAAACCTGGTGCTCAATATTCGTGTATGCATGCAAGTGGTGTGCCTGCATTTAGTCACCTGGATGAATTTCTCTCTATGTATTATATTTGAGGGAATTTTGGGTAAAAAGTTGCAGTTTCTCTGGGCAAATTCATACTCCTGCAGCAGCCAATTAACAGCCTTTGGGAAAGAGCAGTAAAAGAGAAAGAACAGAAGTTTGAGTTGTTTCAAGTGAGTTTTTAGAACTAGTATTTATGTGCTGTTAAGGGGGAAAAGAATGCTAAAGATGGGTGAATTATAAGTGCATAGAGTTAATGAATATCAACTAATTTATGCACATATGGACTGATAATGAACAAATTCAGCTGTGCCAAAATGTGCTTTCAGTTTTTTTCTTTTCTTTATATTTTCTTTAAATTGATTTCTTTAAATTCTTGATGTTTTGGCTTTGGAATGTGATTCTTTCCCTACTCTTCCATGTGAAGAAAGACTATTCTGTTAGACAACCCTGCTTTAACCACTGTGGGCTGTGGAATGTGAAATGCTATGGTGCAGTTTCTCTAAGTATCTCACACTGCTGTCTTCTGGCCAGTCAAATATAAGCAAAGGCTCAGCATCTCTTGTAGAGCTTTACATCCTATATGATACTGTGTTAAAACTTATTAGATTTAATTTAAATTTCAAGGAACAGTCTGGTACCTGTTTCTTTATCTTCTTTGTAGGGACAGGAATAATTCAAAGAAAAATTGGGGAAGTCTGGCACATTAGAAGTATTGATCCAATGTCCTCACTCCTAAGCAGACTATTCATTTCTAATTAGACTGGAGTGAAACCAATTTTGTCATGGCACTTGCTCTGAATTTGCTTTCCATAAAGCTTTAAAGAAGCTGAATTTTGTTTGAGATGAGGTGCTACCCTGAGATCAGGGAGGAGCCATTACATTGTGAGAGAAAAAAAAAAAAAGTTGTTGAGAAGCTTAATTTTAAGAAGAAGAAAATTGCAAATGAAGTATGTTATGTGTCAAAAGCAATATGGAACTTAAAGTCCTCAGACATTTTATAATGTGTCAAATGTTAATATCAATATTTCTGATATTGTTTAGGCAATAAGGTAAATAAGTAAACTAGAGTGCACTGCAATATGGAACAATTTTTTCTTCAGGAGTACCTCCCCAATAGAAATTCCCTGGGCAATATAGACTTTAATGTAGATGTTGCTCTGTCCTTTTGGCCAGAAGTGACCAGTCCTTGAGGCACCTACAAAGATGTGCAAGACTTTTTTTATATTTTTGCCTTGAGCAGTTGGCAGCTTAGTTTTGCTTTTTTGGCTTTCATTGTTTCATAGGATATTGAGACTTTTTTTTTATTTATAGCTTTTTTGTATTTAATGTGATGTTGAACACTTCTTTCATACAATACTAGTATTTTCAGTCATTTTTACAGCTGTGTACAAGTAATTTCTGCTCCCTTGACAGCACAATAAAGGTAACTTTTGTCTAACTGGGATAGCAACTGAGTTTTGCTGAGCATATTTATCGTAACACATCAAATTTATCACAGTCTGCAGACAGCGATTTTGTGAGCATCCTTTGTAAAAGAGCAACAAGACCACACCAACTTTTCACAATTAAACAGTGTTCATTACTGACACGCATTTTCTTTTCAGGGAAACTGAAAGAGTGGATCAGCAAGCTGTTCCCCAAGTCAATCATGTGGATGCCTGCAAAGAGTGTGTAAAGGCAGAGATTACAGACACAAAGGAAAGTTATCAGAAATCAGCTGAAATGCTTGGATACGATAAGCGTGAAGAGATAAGAAGAGAAAAGGAGGAGGAGGAGCATTATGTGCACAGAAAAGAAACTCTGGAAACCAAAAAGGGAAAGGCTAAGCATGCGTTAACAGAAGCTGATTCATTATTTCCAGATTTAACGAATGCATCTCGGTCCCAAGTAGCTCAGCCCCAGCCAGCTGAGAAGAATGGAAAGCTCCCTAGCTCATTAAGTATGAGTGCTGGCCTAGTGGAGCAGAATGGTACTGGCTCCTATAAAAGAGGGTTTGTTCCCAGAACAAATCCAGATAAGCAGTTTCAAAGGAAAAGTAACATGGCTCAAGTGGAGCACTGGGTAAAAGTCCAGAAAGGAGATACAAAAAGGTTAGTAATAGGCCCATCTTTAATTAGATGGCCGAGTGGCATTTTCTTAAATTCAAGGAAAATATGTGTTAGTAATACCTTTGGTGCAAATCAGAACAATATTTTGCTGAGACAATGTGTAAGAAAACTTACTTTTTCCTTCAGTACAGAGTGGTATTTTTCAGGCATTTATCTCCTGGAAAGGCAATATGGGATTGGCTAATCAAATCTATTTAATGTTTTCACAGTATTGCAAATAGAGTAAGTAAGATTAGCATGCTATTTTATTTTCCTTCTTTTAATCACTGTGGATGCTTAAAGCTTCTTAAAATTCACTTATATTTTGAAGAGCCAGAAAGAGAAGTGCAGCAACTCTGTTACCTCTTATTCATAAACAATTACACAACATAAATTACAGGTAATTGTTATCCACCCTAAAAAGTGAAGAATGTTCATTACTTTCCTTCTGTCTTCTGTTCCTGTTCCAAGCATCCATTCACTGCTCTATCTCAGATCACTGCACTCAGAGTCACAGTGTATGTATCACATATTGAATGGTCTCCGTATATACATTTAGTTAATGAAGATGTCCTAGTAGAGTCTCCAGGATTCTTTTTCCCATTTTCTGTCCCTGAAAAGTACATGAATAGTACCAATAGGTGAAATGCACTGGAATGCTTTTGTAGTGTGAAAATCTCATAATTGTTTTGCTTTCAAAGTTAGATTAAGTACCAGTTGGAAAAATGAAGTGATGAATGTGTGCATCTGTTTAGAATGTCACCTTGTGTCAAGTGGCAGGAAAAACAGTTGGGCTTGATGCTACTTGTGAGGATTTTTCAAATATGCTTATTCTACTGAATTAGTGTTTTATAAATCTGCTCAAATCTAATTATAGTATAAACAAACAAGAGACATTGGCCTGTGGTTTTTAGCATGGAGAAAACATTTTGGGAATTTTAAAAATACTTTTTAAAGCTAAGGTTTGTCAATTCGGAGCCAGTAAGAAGTTTAGCGCTTGCTAATTTCGTGTGGAAGTCCATTCTTCTACTCTTTCATCTTTGAAATTGCCCTTGAAGAAGCTTTCTCACTTTTTATATTATTTAATGTTCTTTTAGACTGCTAGAGTCAATTAAGTTCAGTCTTTTTTGCTTGGATATCAATCCGTGCTTCCCAAAAGAATATGAGTTTAATGACAAAAAGTACTTGGGAAGTTAGTTCATATTATATGAATTGATTTGTCTGAAATATTACAGAAAATGACTGAAAAAATGAGCTAATGCTTAAAAAGGTTCTGTTGGTGTTTTTTACCTCAGAAGTCCTGGCAGTGACAGGCTTAACTGATAGCTAAATAAGTATTATTTTCTTCCTTATTACTCTTTCCAGTAAATTAACTGTAGGGGTGTGTATCACATAGTGTTAAGATAGTATTTTTGCAGGTGCCAGGCTTTGTTCAAAAAGGAACCAGCTACCTACCTCAGCTAGAGCGGCTAAGTATTTAGTGAAAATAAAGATAGATAGACAGATAGATAGATATGTATATGTGTGTCTGTTTCTAGATATAGATCTATATCTGCATATACAGATCTCTAAAAATGCCTATTTTGGTTCAGTTTACCTTGTTTTCTTTGCCTTTTCCTGACAAATGCCATTATATTGTCTGCATTCAGAATAAATTGCATGTTGCCTTCCCAAAGATTAATAGAGTCATCTTTTAAATGGCACCTTCTCTTAGCCTGCTGAGGTTGCTGCAGTGTAGTTAAATGATGGATAGAAGTGGAATGTTAGTTGTCAAGTATCTTCCTGATTGAATGGTGTCGAAGTTTGAGCTAGAGATAATTTGATTGATATTCTGTTTTAATTTTAATAAGTAGCAATAGACCACTTAGTTTTCTGAAGCTCTAAGTTGATTGAGTTTCCAGCTGAAACGTTACAAAGAGAGAACCTCTGAGGATTCGGAAGGCTGGATAATTCTAGAACACAGAATGAGTACAGTTTTGTTTGTTTCCTGGCTCAGGTGTGTACAGATGCAGTGCTTGCCAGCAAGTTGATTATGACAAGAAAGAATTCTTTCAGCTAAAGGGTGCACAGAAATACTGAAATTGTTCAAACTGACTGTTTGTGGGAATGGCACCTTTTGTATAGATCTTCAGACCTTTCAAACAGATGTTTTACCTCCCCTTTCAATAAAGCACTCAGTTTGCTGAGCTGTAAATGTTAGCTGTCACTTTGGAGATCCACCTCTCTTAGTGACCTCTCAGCTGTGTTCCAGTGACATCCAGTGTAGTCATCTAATCCCACTCTGTTCTCAGCAGATAGGAATACCTGCTTTGGTAAGATTCATGCCAGCCTTTCAGAGAGATCTCAAGAACTGGAAGAAAGTTTGAAAGGAGGCTTTCAGGAGATTTTGGGCTTAAGTAATTAAAGGTCAATGTCAGGACCTTCAAATGGCAGCTGTTCAGAAATTGTTAGGTTTTGGTCTGGTTCCACTGCCTGTATGAACTTAGTTCATGCATAATTATGAAGAATTTGCTATTTATAACAGTTTACTTGCATTTTAGAAATATATAAATCTGATTAAGCTTAATATTTCCCCACTAGATACAGTCATGCTGAGGTCCTCCCTTCCTTGCAAGTAGTGTTAAAACCTTTCTTGTTATGCAGAACTTTCTGTTTCTACCTGATTTGCTTAAGGAAGAAACATTACTTGTCTTTGTTAGCTTCTGTGCATCCCCATGAATGGGCACAGTGTTTCTAATAATAGTACTTGTTGTCTTTTGAACATCTGTCTTCTCTTTTTACAATCTCTTCAGTGTGGTCACTTCCCATTACAGACCCTGAATGATTTTCATGGCCAGTAGTCATATAATATGACATCAGGCCATTTATGCACTCTTTAATGTCTGTTTTCCTTTATATGTTCTCTGTACCTCATCATGCACATTAGGGACATTCTCAAGAACAGCTGCTTTTGCTCACTTTTGCTCTTAATCTCTAGGAAAGGAATAGTCCATAGTCTGTTGTGGACTAATTTGAGTAATTTGGGACATTGTTCTTTACGTAGAAGTTGGTACGTCATCTCAGACCCTATTTTTATATGACACAAATTATCGCTAAGCATCTCAGACTTTGTGTGGTAGAGATGCCACCAGCTTAAAGCCTATCATATCATCTTGAGGTTTCTCCCTACTTCAGATACTGAGAAAACACAATGTGCCTGTATGTAGGCAGTTGCCTCCAAAGTTCAGCTCTGAATATGACTTTCTCTGTGCAATGTTACACACATTCAACTTTGTTCTCTTTTTATAGCAGGCTGAAATATTGCATGAAACTGGCTCATATCAGCTGCTCCACATACTGCTTTCAAAACAACAGTTTTTAGTTCTTCTCAGAGAAATTAATCCTTTTCTAGAAGGGAAGGCATGATTCCCCTTGCCCCCAGCAAAACTCATGTGGTCTTTGTTTTCAGGTTGGTTTTGCTCCTAAAGCTGCCAGCCCGGGTGGCTTCATTGACTGCCACCAATTCCAGCTGATCTCAATATTCTGCCTTTTAGTGTCCAGTTAGAAAATAATCATACACAGATGGTTTGCAACATCCAATAGTTTGCTTATGCCTTCAGGAGGTCTCCACTAAATTGGTATATAGGAGTGGTCAAAATCTCTTCTGTTTTTCCACAGAGACATCGCCAAAGGAATCTGTCTTAGCTTCATTCCTCCCTCAGGTGTCCTTTTGAAGCATTATCTGCTCCAAGCTTTCTCAGTTCTTATTGCTGTCTTTAGAAAATACATTTCTGCCACATATTTTCATGTGAAAAAAACTGGCAGCAAAGTACAGAACATTCAAAGTACACATGATGCAATTAAATTAGAGAATTAAAAGAGGTTTCATGACCACTGTATGCTGATCTTTGAGTTGCCTGTGTTCATACCATCTCCCTGCTTTAACCTTCACTCTGAAATTCGAGGTAACATCAAGAATTTGTGGTAGGAGAGAGCAGAGCCTTTACAGATTTGTAACCTTCCAGGCAGTGCAGGGCCATTATTCTGCTTCCTGGCATGAGGAATTATGTATCCTCTTGAGAGTATCCATATTTCAAGGAAGTCCAACAGTGCCAAATCCTGCAAGTACAAAGAGATGGTGGCAACTACTGAGCAGCAGTTACTGGTAGCAATTCTTTCCTTCTTGCTTCAGTTATTCTTGGATGCTGAACAAAGATGTTCTTTTCCATCTTGGCCTTTCTTTCGTGTGGAATTCCTGCATTTTCCAAACCATGAGGTCTCCCTCTCATGCAGAGAGTGGAACTTAGCAAGTGAAGTGATGAAAACATGCTCAGACTTTCTTTGTTTGTGTGGTTTTGTGCTGGGTTGTTTTGTTTTTTTTTTTAATTTTGGGGTTTTTTTTGTGTTGATGCTTTTGTAGCAAGCATAGCTAGAAATGGTTTTGTAGCCTAGCTGGAATGGTTTTCTCTCTTTGGAGATTCTGAAGCAATGGGCAAATAACTGCAAGTAAAAAAAACCGCAGATGTTTGAAGAATCAGAAATTAGACAGGCAGGCTCTTATGCATGAGGCTACAGGAAGATTTTGACTTCAGAGCAGGAGAGGGAGCTAACTAGACTTTGTCAAAACTTTTGCCAGTTCTGTCTTAACTACCTACTAAAATATCTAGATTGTAGAGTGCAAATGTTTTATGGGTGCAGTACTAAAGCCAGGATGCAATACCTCTTTTTATGTCTAATTTGTAAATGATCTTTGTAGTAAAAAGTCTCATGTTGCTCAAATCAGTAGAGCCAGTAGCATTAGGTGAAAGCAAATCATACAGACCTGGGGACTTGGAGCAGATTCTTACAGTTTTCTTTCTTTTTGCTTCATTCTTATGAACAAAAAGTATCTGAGGTATTCTGGGATTGGTGAGATTTCTTCTTGCTTTTAAAGATACTTATATTGAACGTGCATTTGTTTTCGCAAACTGCACCACCTAGTGGTGAGCACACTTTCTGTGAAAAGGATTATTTTAATTTACAGAATCACTCGATAAACATGACAATAATTCCTTTCTTCACGTTCCCGACTTTCTTTTTAGTCTAAGTACATAATGCAGCCATTCCTTCAGTTTGTCTCTAGTAGTTCATCCTAGGTTAAACACCTGAATTAGAATCCTGTCTTTATACAGTGAAGTGTTTGTGTGCAGGATAGATGTCATTAATATTGCTTTGTCAGTATTTCTGTAAATTCTTTTAAAATGTCTGTTATGCCTTGTAGCTCCTATGCTTATGCTGTTAGAGGTGGTTTTTTTATCAGTCACTCCTACTCATCAGTGTGTGCTAAAATTTACCCTTTTCTTCCCTTTGTTTTACAGCCTTGCTTCTGATCAGACTCTTACACGTCAGGGTCCCAATCCTCCTTTTCCTGAAAACTATCACACTTTGCCAAAGAACACCAGGCAGCCTTCAGGGAGCTCACCGCCACCAAACCGCAATTTGCCGAGTGACTACAAATATGCACAAGATCGTGTAAGCCACTTGAAGATGTCCCAGGAGGAAAGGAGAGCAAATAAGGATGGAACTGTTTGGCAGCTGTATGAGTGGCAGCAGAGACAGCAGTTCAAACATGGCAGCCCCACAGCCCCACTTTATGTAGGTTCTTCAGACTTTATTGATCGTGCTAAGTCAAAAAGTTCATTAGATGTTCCACGATCAATATCTGTTCCTCCCTCTCCATCTGATATTCCTCCACCTGGACCTCCAAAAAATTTTCTCCCACGGAGACCACATACTCCTGCAGAAAGGCTCACAGTTAAACCATCAGATGAGAGGCAGACTGTGGATGTTCCTTTTGCTGGATCCCCCAGGAAGATACGGAATCGTGCTGTAAAGGTTTGTATCCATTTAACCAACTACAAACCATTCTGCACGTGGTGTCATGCATGGGGAGTTTAGTCGTGGTTCATTGCATCCTTCTTCATGTATGAAAGATCATGCAAGTTGTCAAAGCTGATACAAGGAATTATTTTCTCCTCAAGCTCTTGCCATTCTGATCAGATTTTCTAACTTTTGTTGGTTAGGAAAGGAAAATTGGTGGCACATCCCCATAGGTTTGGACTACTTTTGATAAAAATCTGGAAGGCATATGCTTACATGTAAAAATAATAGAGATGGTAGTATTTTAATATAGAGAGTATGATGGAAAGAATACAAAACTCAGTAGGATGGAATCTTCCTTGATCATTTATTTTTTGCTTGTAGCTTTGTGTTTGCCATGCCTGCTTTCTCTACATATTTTGCTATTGTAGTTAGTCTTACAGCTGATTCTGTTTTTAGTTATGGCAAAACCTATATTATTATTAATATTACAGTAAAATATATTTTTTTCATGCATTTAATAGTTCAGGTCCGTTGCAGAGCCCTTATCATTGGGCTAACCAAATTCAAATAGTGTTGGTCTGAAGCTTCAGCTTTTTGAATGGATTCACTATAGGGTTGTTTTGTTTTTTTTTTGTAGGGACTTTTGTACCCTCTTGTTCAGAGGTGACACAGGCTTCCCTATTCAGTGCTCTAAATACTCTCCTTGCCTAAGGAATTTGAGGAAATTCATGTTGAATCAATGAAGGATTGTCTTGTCTTGTTAGATCTGGAATAATTGGTATTGAAAGCCTCTCTATTCATTTAATTCTTCAACCTTAGCCATGGACTCTGATAGGGAATGTATTTGCAAGTAGAGGAACTTGCAAATCCAGATACCTGTTGTGGGTTTAAGACCATGACTTTAGGCTGCAGCTTCATGCACAGTTTAGATTTCTTTCCTAGTGTATATGTGGTGTAGCTGTTGGGGTGTTTTGCTGCATTTATAACTTTATAATATTCTGTCAGAGGGTGGAACAGTCTAGTGATTTGCAGCACTGGAGATTACTATTTTTAACTCCTGATTATATTCTACCACCCATTGGTTTCTCCATGTGCAAGTTGAAGGAGCATTACATCCTTACAAAGGCATGTACAGCAGTCTTTTCCTATGCAGTGTAACTGCAGAAGTTTTAAGCTCTTTTTATGGCATCTTGGCTTTACCAATATTGGGAAATACAGTTCCTCATCGTTAAAACTTGTCTGGAACTTCTGTGAAGGTTTGTAGAGAAAAATGCTCATGTTTTTCTATGTAAGCTTACAGTATCATTCTACATTTAAATGTGTATGTTTCCAGAAATCCACTTTTCCTGTACTGCTTTATTAAATTCCATCCAGTTGCACTTAAAAAAATAAAATAAGGCAGGCGAGGCACAACAAAACGGCATTCAGTGAAATTCAGAGACAGGAATAAAAATAAACTGTGAGACATTTAGTCTGCCTTGAAGAAAGCCAGAGAAGTTTGGCTTTAAGAGAAAAATGAAGGAATTAGTGTGCAGTAGGTTTTCATATTGTAAGCAGGAAGGGGCAGAACAAGGATGATTATTAAAAAAACCCCTTGATATTAATAGAAGCCATTGCCACAAGGTGTCAGTCACGTCAGTAGCTTCGTGTTGCCTGGCTAAAAGAGAGCATTCACAGTTGTTCCTATGTGCAGTACTAGCCTGCTGTCCGAGGGCATCATCCAACCAAACCTTGTTCTTGGAGACATTGGAGAGGGGGGGGGAAATGGAACTTAATAAACTATTTTTTTTATTTGCTGGAAACTACATTGCACGTTCTGCTGAAGCATTTCATACTGCTACATTCTGCTGCTCTGCTTAGCATCACAGGTGCTGAATTTGCATTTGTTCATTCATAAGTTTTTAATCATCGAAGGACTGGGCTGGCCCATGAGTGTTACCCTGATCTAAGCACGCCACGAATTCAAATAGAAAATCTGTGGCAGAGGTGCAGACTGAATTTGCCCTCAGGTGCAACACAGCTGCCACTTGACACCATCCTTATGTTGTGGCTGTGGCTTCTTGCAGAGCTCCACTCACCTGGATCGCCGCTCCATGCCTGCCATGGGCTACATGACGCACACGGTGAGCGCGCCCAGCTTGCACGGCAAGTCGGTAAGTGCAGAGCATGGCTCCTCTTGTGTCCTCACACTAGTGCAGCTAACTTTTGAAATCCAAAGTCTTTAATCTTAACTTTATTAGTTAAAGCATAAAGAACTCGAATGAGAACTTAATCTTAACCCAGTGAAGCCTATAGGACTTTTGCCTTTATCTGCAGCGTGAACAGGGGTGAGCTGTCTGTTATTACAGGATTCAAGTTTTATTATGTTTATTTGACCAAATGCAGAGTTAATTAAATAATTGCTTAATCATGTCAAGTAACTGCTTTCTGGGCACTGAGGTGAAAAATGTAATTATAGTTCCTCTCCCTGAAGACTGCTAATTTCCTCTTTACAATGTGTCTAAATACCTGCAGCCCGAAGAGCTAACATTGCTTCTCATTCGATTAAGGAGACATCAGGCTAAGTTGGCTAGTATAAGAAATTACACAATCGCTCAGTTACTGCAGCACTTGCCAACTAATTCCACCTATCAGGTCAGCTGCTGCGTGGCTCATCTGTGACATTTTGTGACTCTGCAAATGCTTCATGAGTGGCATGCTTGAGTCTGTGCTTCCTTGCCCATTCTTTGGTATTCTACAGTGCCCAGGTCATTTGCGGTTTTTCTTTGCTTACTGGATTTGCTATAAAAGATGAGCATTTTTAAGTTACAGGGCGCCAGTGCATCTGTTTCAAAGTGTCTATTTCCTTCTTATACTGTGTATTTATACTATTTCTGAAAATGCTGCATCTTCAGAAATGTGGGTTAAAATACCGTATAAGTTAATTCTAAAGCAAAACCATTTTCCTTGTGCTGCTTTCATGGTGGGGTTGGCTCCCTGTGCCACATGCCGCATCACCTGCAAATTGTAATGCATCAGCCAGTCTGTACATTCATATGAGCTTGTAACTGTGTCAGTTCTGCAGGTGAACATTGGTTCATAAAAGCTCAGGAGTGTCTTGGATCATCTACGGTGCTTGTGATTGCACTGGGGTTATGAAACTTGTAAATGTGAAATCAAACAGAAACATCCTCACAGAGCTCTCCAGTTCCTGTTAAAGCCTCAAAAATGGAGTCACCTGGAAATAAAATCTGGTGACTCTTCTTGGAATTGGTAAAGGCTTTGGCCCAAAGCTAAAGTGATTTTTTTGAATTGAAGTTTCATTTCCCGATTACCTCACCTACAGAACAATTGCACTAAGATGGGTGGTAATAACAGGGATTTCTCCAAAAATGGGCAGGCTTTCCAGTCAAGTCCTCAGCCAGTCTTACAAGCTGATCTGACAAGAATTTAAAGTGAACACCTCTAAAGAAATGCAAGTGTGATCTATTGATTTTATTGCATAAAGGGTTTTTCTCTTCTTTTTCTAACTACACATTCTCATTGGCTCAAAACTTGAGAAAAGGTATAGTGGTATTTTTCTTTTATTCTGAAGTTAATTGCACCCAGGATATGAAATGCTGATAAAATGAGTTAAAATTCTAGGAAGTTTTGGCCATTTTGGTTAACTACAAGTAGTACATTTGCAACAGTTAAACTTTATTTTGTATTGCAAATATACCCTTTCAAGAGAGTAGAAATAACTTTGTTCTGACTTCTGTGCATGTTTTCCTTGAAGGGACTCTAATAAAGATGTTGCTAGATCAGTGTAATAAATTAAGCTATTAGCAGTTACAGGTGAGGCAATGAAAAATAAGGATCAACTTGAATGCTGTTACTTAAGACAGAATGGATTAGACAGAATTAATTAGACAGAATGTCTAATTATGTGAGATATTTTTCAGAATTTTTTTTCACAAAACTAATTTCATACTTTCCCTGACTATAGGAATCTGTATTTCAAAATGTGTATGAATTGTGATCAAAAGTATTCTAGTGATATATTATATGATGTCTTCTAGTTACATCTGACATTCAGTCACACCACTGTAACTTTTTCAGTGAAGGGCTAGTCAGTGGAAATAGATCTTGAAAAAATAGCTTTTGAAAGTGTATTGTTTCAGGTAGTTCTGTGTCCTATCAGAGGTGGAAACAGAAATCTAGATGTTTGGAGGGGGGATTATGAGGCAGTATTATTCTTGGGAACTGTTTTGCCTATTTTTTAGCTTTTTCTTTTTCTTTTTTTTTTTTTTTTTTTTTAATAGCATTATGCTGGTGGAGAAAATGTGCTTCTTTTATGTGCTCCTACTCCGTTATTTCGTTCTCTCTTCCATCTCTTTTCTTGTATATAGCAAATCCAGCTATTCTGAAATGGTTTCAAACATTCAAATATATTGCACTATTTTTCCCCCTATGTACTTACCTGAAGGCAGATGACACTTACATCCAGTTGAAAAAGGATCTGGAGTATTTGGATCTAAAGGTAAGATTTTAGGTGAGCCTACTCTATCTTAATTTCTTTTTTTTCAACTGTTGTCTTTTTCGTATCATCTTTGTACCCGTAAACTTTAAAGTAACTTTCTAGTCTGAGATGGAAACTGTCTTTTGCCTGTGTTGTGCTTAGAATATTTTGTGTCTTTTTAGTAGTGATTATACAATTAAAGTGCAAACTCAGGAAATGTGGTCACTTTAGTTCGTAAGAACAACTTGTGCTACTGGTACTGAGATGAATGATATGTGAGTTTAGGGAAATCAGATGGAAAGCAGATGGAAAATGTTTTTCTTCTGTAAAATTACTACCAATATTAAGTCAACACCTCTTAGTTAAAACTTGTGTTCTCTTAATCCAACTTTAAATCTTTAATCCCCTTTAAATCTTCATAAATTGACCTTTTCTCTATTTGTATAATGTGCCATATGTTCTTGTGAAAATGCGGTTAATTAGCATTGTCATTTTTTTTTATTATTACAGCCAAAAGATTTCAAATGCACCCATTCATCCATCCATCCATAGATAGAATCTGATCAAGTAATGTTAGGAGATATTTATTTAAAAAAAAAAAATATTATACTGAGGGTCTTACCATCTGTCTAAATTACTTCTGTGTCTGGTACACTTGATGGTCGGCAATTCAAAAGCAAATCTAGAATTCTTAATACCAGATGTTGAAGGAGAAAGAAAACAACAAAAAATATATAATTGTTTTGCTTAGCAAAGTAGTTTGCCACTTTCTGTGGTGTGTGGGATGTCTTGCCATATATAAATCACGTGGTGTTCCTGAAAATCAAGGTGAAGGAAAATTTGACATCTTGTCTGTCTGGATTGCATGTACAGAGCTAACTGATGCACTGATCAACTCACAGGGTGTTGCCTGTGAGTTGACTGCACCTATGAGGATGTCTATTTCTATCTTATCTGGTATTTGAATTCCTGAATATATAACCAAATATATAAATGGAAAATATTAGTGATACATACTATGCATATATGTAGTCCCATATATATAAATATATATAGTATTTAGCATATATTATAAGTGATGTATATGTAGTCTAAATGATCAAATATATAAATGGTTGGAATAATAATATTGAGATTTACAGTTGGTTGGACGCATTTTGTTTTAAGCCTTGTCCTTGGTTTTTTCATGGCTTTGCCATGTGTAACTGCAGCCCAAGCCATCAGATGAATTTATGACGAATTGCAATTTAAAAAGTCCTGCAATGTGAGAAATTATTAATAACCACAGAGTTTTGTCCCATTATAAAACACAATAATTTTCACAGTTGAAGTGACCACAGGTCAAGCTTCTGGAAATGTGACAGGCTTATCAAAATTTTTAGGAGGGGTTCTTAACTTTTTAGTGGATTCTGTCCAGATTAATTTGTTGCAGTCTGGAACACGAGGAGATATTTGGTCTCTTAGGAGCTCCATTTGTGCTTTCCCACAGTCTGTAGCACCTAACAAAAGTAACCAGAAAGAAAAATGGTGCACCTGATACTTGTGTGAAAAGAAACTTAATGCTGCTTGGTTCCCTTTTGAAAATCTTGACACTCAAAATGTCAAGTGTGTTTCCAAAGCAATGATGTAAATTTTCAAAATGGGCATTTCTTAATAACCTTCTTTCAGTCATGGTCCAGAAATGTAAAATTTCAGGTCAGGTTGCTGAGAGATTAAAGAGACCATGTGGAACTGGAGAAGGTGTCCCTGTATTGGTTACATTTGTGTTTTGCCACTAAATGTAGCAATGCTTTGATTTGTGATATGAGGAAAAAAGAGGAGTGCACTGCATGAAACAAAGCAGATGATACAGATTTTAGTAACAGCAGATTCCCAGGTAATGTATGTAGTATCTTCCATTTAAGACACTGGAGACTATGATAGAATACTCATTAGTTCAAGTCTCTCTTCTGATTTCACTGGGCTTTGAATTAGACTCACCCTGATTAAATAATTTCAGTTAGGACAAAACATTTTGGAACTGGAGTTAAAACTTCTTTTCTTTTCACTAAATCCATTATTTCTGAAGATCTTTCCTAGAGATTTTGAAATACAACTTTTCAACCTGGAATTGTGATTGAGCAAAACGTGCAAAATGCTTAGGTGTGACCTGAGAGTATGTGATCACTGCTGCTCATGGAGTTTTGAGTTGTAAGGTTTGGGGGTTTAAGTCCTGACATCTGTAACAAGCTATGACTAAACTTTTGTTTGAAACAGATAGAAAATAATGGACCTCTGATCAACATGATATACAAAGTGCTAAAGAACTCAGCACAAGGGTTACTATCCAGTATACATGTAAGACTGCTTGCGTTGAAATGTGCTCATCCCATTGCTTTTTCAAGTAGCAGTCAGTGTTCTGGCTTTTACAGGTGTCTTTTGGTACACAATAGTGCTTTCTGTAAGATTTTATTTTTACTTCCCTTTTTTTCCCCCCCTATTCTTTTGGAGTCTGTATGCAAAATTATGGCTGACCTCAGTGTTTGGTTTCATTTTATCATGTTTTGAAAATGAATGTGTCAAGTAGTGACTCCTGTGTGAATTTTTGAAAATGTGAAAGCATGCTGAATCTTCATTATGTTGTCATGTTCACTGCTTGATAGTTAGCAAATTCTTTACAGTTCTGATCATGTTATTTAAACTATCCCCAAATTCTGTAGACTTGTTTTTATGTTAATTCCATTGCTTTGAAAAAGGCTTTTGCATTGTCTTAGCTTGCAGGTAATTCAATATGCAGAATTATTACTTTTGATATGCTGGTATTTTATGTTTATGTTTAGTTAATTGTTACAATTTTATATGGGATTTAGCATTTAAATAATTTCAATAATACTTTTGAAAGACAGGGTTTTTTCTTCTATATAACATGTAATTGTTGAAAAAAAAATTAAAAGCTGAAAGCTTCTAGAGGCAATAAATACTATTGGTTTTGGTGGTGGAGAAATAATATTTCACACATAAAGGTACATGAGAAGTCTTTAAATGGAGTCTGCCACTGGAGGAGAGAAGACAGTATTTACCTCATTTAGAATAAAATTTAATTACTTTTAAAAAGCTAACCTGATCCTGTAGGTTAATAAGTAAAATATGTAGCTTCAAGTCTGGTGAGTGCCAGTTGCTAAAAAAACAAACTGCCTTTTTATACCCCACCTACCTCACTAAAAAAGCCAACAACTTCAGCTTTTGTATCAAAATCTCTGCTCTTATATTACTGAAGACAATACTGAGGTGAATTTTTCTTCATGAACTTTTGCCTGTATAAGAATAAAATATGCTGTACATGAATACAACTAATCACCAGGTGGTCCTGTGGTAAGATAATATTTGCTTTAATCAATCTTTAGAAGTGTTCTAAAGAGGTGATATTAAATCATTAGATTTTAAGTATTTTAAAAAATGTATTATTTACGAGCTTTATTATATTGCTCTTTTCCTAAACTCATTTATTCACAAGGAGGGTCCCGTATAGACAGTGGAAATAATAAGCATTCTGCAGGCACAGACATGCCTTAATTTTTAAGGTTGATGTGAAGGTTGGAAGTACAATTGAGTATTGTTTTGGTACTGATTCTAAAACTGTGTTATATGAGAAGATATTCTCATCAGAAATGGAATATAAAACCAGTGATTTATGGACTGAGATATTTGGTACATGACAGCCACGTCAAAATAGATTAATTACTTTTAATTCCACTATAGCATTTTTGTAGCAGTCTGTCTTTAGTAAAATCCACCCTGTGGTGAGGAAAATGCTGTCCTTTGTAGAATGAAACATTTGCCAAAAAGTTCTATTTTTATTCATTAATGAATGCTGCTATTGTTGCAACTTTGTATTTAAATGAACGACTCCATTTTATTTGGCTTCACGAAAGCTATTAGAGCAGAACTGTTAAAACTACTAACTTTTGCAGGAAAAGGACTTTTATAACCCTAGATAAGTGGGATTATGCTGCTTTGTACAGAATTCCAAGCTGCTGGAAGAATAACTAAATAGCCTAATATAACTAGCGATCCCTTTTGTTGACAGTTCTCAAAAATCTAAAGCCAGATTTGAAAGTACTCATATCCAGAATTTCATTAAATTTTCCTTAATAAAAGTGAATATTTAATAAAAGTTTTCTTTTCACTGCTGAAAGCATAATTAGGTTTTAGTTTGCAATGAATTTCTTATATTTCAAAAATGTGTTCCTCTTAGGTGACAGGACGTGACACGTTAAAAGACAGAAGTACAAAACCTGTCAAGATTGCAGAAAGTGATATTGATGTAAGTATCAAGCACCACTTCAGCACCTCTTGCACTGGTCTGTCTGTTTCTATTACACAGTTACACGATCATTATTATGCTCCTTGGGCTGACATGTTACAAGTGGACACTTTTCTGCTTGTTTTTCTAAATCTAACCTTGTATATGTATATAATTTCATTTCCAGGTGAAACTAAGTGTTTTATGTGAGCAGGACAGAATTCTGCAGGACTTGGAGGACAAAATAAGAGCCCTTAAGGAAAATAAAGTAAGTAGGTTAAAAAGGGCTTAGTAAAGTAGAACAGAAACTTTAATAATAAACTATAAAATAGGAAATTATAAACAAAAAGTTGAATTAATGGATGCTGATTGCACTGTAGTGTGTATATATACTTCTAAGATAACAAGAATAGGGTTTTATTTTAGGATTGAATATCCGTTCTGAGAAAACAAGTTTTTGAAAGTGAACATTTCAAACCCATCTGCTTCACTGCCTGTGAGCTATAGCTGTCAATATATTAACGTGGTTCAGAAAAAGAAATTCTAAAATGAAAGTACTTTTCAGATTGATCTTTCAGAAGAGCTGCTGTGCAAAGTTAATTCCATGTTATTTACTCCTGACTAAATGAATTGGGTCTGTTTCATGTTTTAGACAATATTTTAAACCCTCACATGACTGTTAACCCCAGCAGTGAATGAGAACCTGTCCTCTAACAAACAGCTCATGCTGGGCTGTGGTGAGGGCTGTCATTGTTCTATACTGCTTAAGGGAATTTTTCCAGAACTGTAAATTGCACTTTTGTACAACGTGTAAACAGAAAAATTCCCCTCTCACTACTTTGTGTTTTCAACGGTTTTGGCTGTGTAATGGGAAGATTTAATAGAAAAGATCAGATAATTTTGGATACAATAGGTAACTAAGGTTCTTGCACTTTTTGTTTACATGTGCGTCTCCAAAACAGGAGGCCGATCTAACTTTTGTTGGCTTATAGGGAAGACTTGGGGCGTGGAAAACACCTTTCATATTCCTGCAAGTAAATGCATAAATTTCCATCTACATGTTGTAAACTTACTCCTGTCTTCTTTGTTAGGATCAGCTGGAGTCTGTTTTGGAGGTTTTACACAGGCAGATGGATCAGTACAAAGACCAACCACAACATGCAGAAAAAATATCTTACCAGCAGAGACTTTTGCAAGAGGACCTTATACATATCCGGGCTGAAATATCCAAAGTTTCAACGGTACATGCTTTTAGGGGCTTCAAGAAAACCCTAATTAAAATCCCAGTTAGACTAAAACTGTATTGGTTACTGGAATGGGGAGTTAAGACCTGTTCTGAGTGTTTTACTTAAGGAACACAGGACTAAGCCAGACCAAAAAAAAAAAAAAAATTAAACTGTTTCCCCAGCTTTACTTTTGAATGCCTGCCTCCCACCCCTACCGAAACCAAACAAAAACCCCTAACCTTTTCAATGTCTTTTAAGTGTGGGCTTAAATTGAAAATCTTTCAGCTTGAAAATATAAATATGATTCCAGGATGTTTTTCGAGAGTAAAAGGAATTGGGAAAATCTGTTGATATTTCAGTAAAAATTTACCACTCGTATTATAACTGAATAAAATTCAAAGGTAATTTAATGTTTCTTTCACTCTATTATTGCTACCTTTTCATGAATATGAGACTAGCTCTTTGTAAGACTGTTTCAAGAATTGCTTGAACACCTTCGCTATAGAAAGGTCTGATCACTAAAGTGCCAGTATTATTTAAATGTATCTATTCAGTTTGTGTCTGTAGATGATGTATGACTTTCACAGTCAGCACTTAAAATGCGTTTGTGGGCATAAATAGCAAATCACTGTAAAAAGGGCAGTACTGGTGCAGAGATTCTGTTACATGTCAGTTTGGTTTTGTGTCAGGAAGCTGGCCAGAGTTTTTTGACTATAGGTTCTTGACTGGATCGTGCAAGGTATGAAGTGTTTTCAGGTGTATAATCAAGTCTAAAAAACAATGTAGACTAAAATGGATTCTTTGCTTATTTTATGATAGAACAACAGTAACTTCAAAACTCTTTGATGCTCAGTTAGAGGATGGAGATAATGGTTTTGAAGTTAGCACCATATTAGAGTATTTCTTCTGTTAACAGGAAATGGAAAATGCCTGGAATGAGTACCTGAAATTGGAAAAGGATGTGAGCCAGCTGAAAAAAGCCTTACAGGAGCAGATGAACAGTTCATTGGTATCTCAGGTGAGTCCATTTCCCAGGTGAGCCCATTTCTAGACACTGTAAACACTTGGAGTATGATTTAGCGTGAACTTCAAGTTACCATCTCGTAAGAGACATTTTCTCTGTCATTTTTGCAGTGCCTTCAGCTGTCATGTAATTTGGTTTGCAGAGTTCAGCCACTGTAGCAGCATGGCTGTGCAGTGAAAAAAACCACTACGTTGTTTCGCAGCACATGCAATACTGCTGTAGTTTCTCATAAGTTGTCTATGCAAATTTGTCTTTATTTTTATTACATTTTTATTACATGCTGACATCTTGACATTGATAACATATTTAATTTATAAGGCTGTGCAGGACTTCTTAGTCTTCCATTTATTTGATCTGACACTGTTGGCTTCTTTATCCATTTTTAAGAGCATCAGTCACTGGTTATTATTGTCATTACTTGTCCTTTGTCATGTTTTTCTATTTATGGAAAATTTATCTCTGCAGATTGTTTTGTGAAGTGGAATAAGTGTTTAACAGCCATCAGTAATTGAAAGGCATCTAAATTTTAAATCAACTGTTCAGTTTCAAATTTTTAAAAAAAGCTTTGTTTGAAGCTCAGCTATTTTCTTTGCTGAAATGGATGTGGAATAGCAGATTATTTCTACATACCTGCTTACAACTGGTGACTTTATTCTCAGGGAATACTGGATTGTTTTTCCTTTGTGTGAACAGAACACAAGTAGCACAGTTAATGTATACATTTTTCTCAAATCTTAGTCTACTTTTCCAAATATCCTGGATCTAAAGAGATGACTAGTTAAATTTTTTAGCTTGTTTGTAGTGAATATCCAATCAGATGTAATTTGAAGCCTGTTTATTTTCAGTACTAATGAATAAATGTTTTGTATCAAAGCAAGAGTTGTAAAACCTTTTTTGAGTGCATTAATCTTCAAAGTACATTTTCATTTACTTTTCATTTTGGGGTGTGGGGAAGTGTTTCAGTTTCTGGAGTCAGAATGTGTAATTAAGATCAGCTGTAAAAAATATATTAAAGAAAAATTCCCAGGGGAATATTAGAATAAAATGGTCCTTGTATGAAATCACTTAGTTTAACAAAGGCAAATTACACCTTTAAACATAATACAGTTTTTTAGACTACTTGGAGATAAAATTTCCAGTTAGGCATTAAACATGCTTAAAATAGTGGATGTGTGGCATGGGATTCACCAATGCATATGGAAGGGAATGTGGTTTGCACAGAAGAAAATGTTAATTCAGTTTGATTATCATCTCATATCACATAAGTGATTAATTATAAATACACACACAGCCATAAGCACGTTATCAGTTGTATGTATGCATACTTTTATACATTCATACATATAAGTTTACACAGATATGTTTGGTTAAGTTTAAAAACATGTTTCTGAATACCTATTTTGGAGATTCTAAAGAGAACTAATTTTTTCAGAAAGTACTGAATATTCTAAAAAACTATATTCCTTTAAGTAAGCCTCACTTGAAGTACCCATAATAGTTAGAATTTTTTTGATCTCTGCCCATGGGCGTGTAGACTCAAGATTGTTTATCTAGCATTTTCCAATAGCACTAAATTAATACACACTGTATTTTTAAAAAATGCAGTCTATGGAATATTACAAAAAATCCAGTAAATTTTCAGGCTCAAGTTGCTGTAGGAGACCACTGATGTTGTTTCTATGTGCCATTAATTAAGAGGTTAAAACCTGAATGTTTAGGCAGCTTGGTCAGAGTAAATCTTGGTTTTTAGAATGTAGCTTCAGTTGTCTTTTGCTTAAGGATTGGGGAGGATCTGACCATGCTGAATTTAACTGACATGGGTTAATTTATCAGTGATAACTTCTTAGTTGGTAAGTGTTTCTTCTGTTTTTACGTCATTCTAAATTATATTTCTGTGTGAAGGAATTTAGAAAAATAGCATTTTTTTCTTCAAGTTGCCTTTCCATGCTTGCCAATAAAGTATATTTAGATCCCTCTGTGAACAGCAATCTCTGCTTTCATAATTTCAAAATTAATTCATCTGCTTATCGTTCAGCCCAGGTCCATTTTAGATCTAAAATGTTCTCTTCACATCAATATTTAAGTAATGGGAAGAAATAATATTAAGAGATCTGGCTTTTCTACATTGCTAATCAAACATTTTTGAGTGGTTTCAGAAGCAGGATTTTCGGTGTAGTGTAGTGGGTTTTTTTGCCAGTTTTGAGGCTTGATTATTGTAAATCCATCATTTGGTTCCTTGTAGTATGATTAATCTCAGAAAAATGAAATGAAATGTGCAAATTTATAGTTTGTGTCCTGACAATCTTTCGAAATATGTCCTATCTAGCAAGTGAGTTCACTACAGGCAAATAACATTCTCCATCATTTAAATGTTTGTATTCTTGGCACCCTGTTTGCTGATCTGTAACCTGGCTGAACATATTTCCTGATTTAAGACAGAAAGTGGAAAGCAATTTATATGCCTTCCTTAACTCTATGAGGTGTAACAGCTTTTACTGAATTTTTTTCACCCTTAGCCTTATAGGATTAATTAGTAGCTATTTTGCAGCTCATGGCAAGTGATGAATTTCTGGAGGTTTTTGAGCAGTTTGTAAGCAATTCTTAAGTGTTTCACTGCATTTGCTTTTTTAAATAGTACTGGTTTTACTGAGTTTGTTCTTGATGTAAATTTTTGAAATCGGTGTTACTAGGCTTTCATTAATTAGATGACAGCAGCTATTTAAGATGATTGAAATGACTGAAATGGTGGCTTCAGGAGCCAGGCTGTGAGATGCAGCTCAAGGCAAAGCCCAGTCTATAGACAAAGATTCTGTCTCTTCCCTTCTCTCCTCCCTTTGTCCTGGAAAGCCTTGGTAAAGCAAATAGGATGCAGGATGAGACCAAGTCCTGGAGCAGCAGCAATACATTGTTTTAACCTGTAGTCCATCATGGCCAGTAGGCCTAACAAGTTAAATATAAGCAGAAATTAAAATTGTCAGCACTTCCAAGTCTGTTTTTCTGATTTTCTTTTCTAGTACAGGATGTTTCCCCTAAATGTATTAATATCTTTTGTAAGGCTGCTTAGCAGTCTTAAGTTCTATCGGTATAGGATTTTAGAACAAAGTACAAATTAAAAGGTTCTGGAAGCTCATCTTATATAGAATGTTAAACTGTATTTTAGTAATCTGAACCATATCCTAGAAAAATATAGACTTGTCTCTTTTCCCCTGTCTTCTATAGGTAGTGCTCCAAGAGTCAGAAAATACTCTAATAAATTTTATGGTCAAGATATGTTTGTTGGTGTTTTGTCTTCTTAATTTTTTTATTTTAAAACAATTATTTAAATAATTTCTAAATTCTACATTGTCATGTAAGTACTGGAATAGCAGTTTGGTGGTATCAAAAGAAGGAAAGGTCCATAATAAATTAAAACTGAGCAATAACTGATTTTTTTTTTCTTTCACTACAAACAACAGGAGAAAACACAAATACAAAAAGACTTGTGGAGAATTGAAGATGTTACAGCTGGCTTGAGTGCAAATAAAGCAAACTACAAAACCATAGTAGACTCCATAAAGAATCCAGGTAAGGAGAACATGATGAAAAAGTAAAAAATAGACCAATACAGCTAAGTTTTTGGGTCTGTGCAAATAATCTGGAAGTTTGTTCTTCCGCAGAAAATCCAGTTAATTCTGCTATTGGACATGTCAGAAATCTCTGTTGATTGAGCACATTAACTTGGTGTTTCTTTGCTTGAGGTGACAGAAAGGTTTTGTTGTTTGTTTTCACATTCCAAAGGTGCTAAAATGTAACAAGCCATTTAAAAAAAAAAGGGGGGGAACGACAATAACAGTAATGTGTGAAATTCTTCAAGTTGCAAAAGGGGTTTCTGTCGAATGCCAGGCCCTTACCAGTGTAGTATCTGTTCTGCGTCCTGTCCAGGAGCTTTTCTCTGGGTATATTGTTTGTTTGTTTTTTTTTTTTTCCCTTGGATGCAGCCCAGCTGCCCTTGCTGCAGTTGCCTTTCCCCTTCCTTTTCAGGCAGGTGTATGGTGGGCAGAGCAGCATCAGCTCTGAAAGAGAGGTAGGGAAAGTGTGTGTGGTCTGCACTGCAGTGGATTTATTACGTTTCAAAGACAGGACCTAATGCATCGGGATAGCAAGAGACTGTTGACGCCTACTGCAAAATTCACTTTGTATTTAAAGTATCTCTCCTCACCTTTTAGGTGCAGAGATAAAATACTTCTGAGATGGTCTAGATCTGTAGGCAAGTTAAGGAATCTGTGGCATAAGGCCAGATGCAGCTTATGGACTGATTTCATATGACTCCCAGGCTTTTCCTTCCCTTGCTTCCACTGTGCTCCACCAGCAATTTTACAGGATGATACTGAACCATGTGGTTTTATTTTTGGCCTGAAAGACTTGCTGGATCCTCATCAAGAAACGTTTTTGTCTATTTTTCCCCTAGAGAGAAAAACAGTGCCTTCATTTTCTCAGTCTTCAGTGCCTTCCTTGCCAGCTTCCCTTGGTACTGTGGAGAGCAAACGTTCAGTCCCGCAGAGCCCTCCACGCAGCCCGGTTAAATCCCCTCTGGAGGTTAGGCTGTATCCACAGCCTTATTTCCAGACCAGGACACAGCACCAAGCACAGCAGCTGAAAAAAGTTGAGCCACCTCTTCAGTCACCAGTCAAGCTCAAGCCAAAGGTTGTAAGTACTGCTCTTGTGAGATTCGTTCAGCAGTATTTCCATTTCCCTTCTGTCAGGAAGAGTGGAAGTGTCATGGTTGGGAAGCGTACACAGTGTGGAGCCACAACAGAGAGGCACTGGGGTGTTTGTGTTGGAGCTGAGCAGCAGCACTTGCAGCACAATACATGTGGAGCCTATCGTAGAGTGGCCACAGACTGGTTTAGAGCATATTAATATTCAGAGCTTTCCTTAGAAATGCTTTGTGGTTGATTTCTTGAGTCTTGCTTGGGCTTTAAAGCGTCAAGCTTCTGGTGTGGACAGAGGAGAGCATGCTGAGGCAGTCACAAATAATTCATGTAATGCACTGACCTTTATTTTACAGTTTATGCCAGGTACTTTTCATGCTCTTTGCCAAATCCCTGTGCTTTCCTGTTCCCAGGAAGATGAAGCACCGCCCAGACCTCCTCTCCCTCAGTTGTACAGTCCTGAGGATCAGCCACCAGCTGTCCCACCCCTCCCGAGAGAAGCCACTGTCATCAGACACACCTCGGTGCGGGGCCTCAAACGTCAATCAGACGAGAGAAAGAGAGACAGAGAGCTCGGCCAGTATGTAAATGGAGATTACAGGGTGAGCACTCACACACCTGTACCCCTGCACTTCAAAGATATGGGAACCTTGAATAAAATATATTACTGTTGTCTGTAAAATATTAAGTAGTCATGATGTAGAATGGCAGAGAGATCATAATGACATGTTAATAATGATCTATGCCATGTAAGTATAGCAGAGGGAGATGTAGCAATGCAGAAACAAAGCTTTAGGATTTGTTTTAGGATTACAAAAACTTACTGTCTGTGATTTCACTTGAGCTGATGAGTATTTTTCTGTATAGGTGGAGCTGCGTTCATACGTGAGTGAGCCAGAACTAGCAATGCTCGGGGGTGACCTCAGCCACCCTTCCAGTGCTTTAATAAGCCCTGACAGTGGATACCAGACATTACCTACCCGTGGTAAGTCAGGAATTTATGGAGTTGATCTTAACAGTACTGTCTGTATAGGAGTTTTCTCTTGTAGGATTTCCTGGAGATGATCTTTATCATCAGATCGCTGTTTTTATGTTAACTCTTCAGTGGAAGTGGAGAGATTTTGTGCATTTTAATGGTGCTGTTACAGACAATTGGCCTTTGGCAAAGCAACTTAATATATAAGGCTTAAAAAAACCCATAGCAAAACATGGAATTGGTTATTAGGATGTCTCTTACGTTCAAAGTTATTTTTCCTCATAATTTGTGTGTTATCTTTTGCAAACTCCAAGTATCTTTAAAAACCTATATTGCCATTAAAATATAACTGATAAAGTATATGGATATAGTGCCCCAAATACTACATTTGAGTTGTCACTCCATCGCCACTGTGCTGTGGTCCTGTAACTGTTTGGGAGATGAGGATAGAGATGATATTTGGGCCAAAAGCAAATAATTTCTTAGCCATTCACTTCCTGTTTCCTCATTTCTAACTGTGAATGTTAAGGTTTTATTTTCTTAATAGATGTGATTATTTGTACAGTCTATCTAGTCTTGTACAGTGGACTTCAACCTGTCCCTCATTTAATATAAGCTCCTAATTTATTATAGATTTTCTGAATTTTGATCAGTAGCCATCTGAAGTGGGTTATATTTGGCTGAAATGAAATTTCATGCCTCTTACAATCTTCTGAGTTGCAAAATATGTGCTCAAATAGTGACCAGAATGCCACAGAAACAGTATTATAATTAAAAAAAAAAAAACCACAAACTGATACTTGTCTTATTTTGTCTGTTATTTGATTTTAAGGCATTCTCTTTTTCCTTATAAAGGTTTGTCTGGATCAACATCCAGATTGCACCAGTCATCTACCATTTCATCATTTGCAACACTTCGAAGGGATAGGTCCAAGGTAAGTTTTAAATAAACTTCTGAAGACAAATGTCTGAACTGGTTGAAAGAGTTAAGCCCAGAGTATATTTTGTGTAGCAGAAAGTAGGATTGCAGTAGCCTGGGAGCAGAGCAAGAGCTGTGATCTAACGAAGTCTCCGATTTTTCACTTTCTTAGATGAACTGGAAAACAGACAAAAATTTACTGTATTTCAAATAGATTCATAAAACAACATTTAGGACGAAAAATCAGCCCTACTAATAGGAAATACAGAATTGAAATATGCAAATAAATGCAAAGTTAATAGAATTTAGTAATGAGATAGGAGAAGGAGTTAATTTTTTTTTTTTTTGTATACTTCTTATAAAGTATTAATTACAACATGTGTTTTGTGTGCCTTGTGACTTCTCCAGGAGAGACCAAAGAGTGCCTTGGAACGTTTATACTCTGGAGACCACCAAAGAGGCAAGATGAGTGCAGAGGAGCAGCTAGAGAGAATGAAGAGACATCAGAAGGCATTAGTGCGGGAACGCAAGAGGACTCTTAGCCAGGGAGAAAGGCAGCCTGTTTCATCTCGCTCTTTCATCAGGCCCGTGTCTGCAGACGTAGGCTCAGTATGTTAGATATGCCTTAAAAGGACTAAACTAAAAATATATTTGGATTTATTCTTTTTTTTTTTTCCTTTTTTTTTTTTTCCCCCCCAGCAAGCACTTTCACTTTGAGTGTGTGTGATGCTTCTAGTCCAATTAAATTAGTGTTCTGTGGTATCAAATGAGTTCAGAGAGTGTGAGGAACAGGTGATAGTTTTACTTGTAGTTAAGGTAAATATAGCAGGTTCAGCAGGTAAGTTGGTCAGAGGTTAGTGATGAGTGGAGATGCCGGTATATTGGGATGATTTCAGAGACATGTTTTTTTATTTTTTTCCCTTGGAACTGTATTTAGAAAGTGTCGAAAGCTTGTACAGTTTTAAAACTGCTTCATAATGGAATGGGCCTTTTAGAATGTTCTTTCTCACCATGGGTATTTTTCCTTTTAATTCATAAATTAGCCTGCCAGATAGTAGGTGGTAATATCAGACCAAGGTGGTGCTTGTTTGTCCTTTTTAAAAAAGATGATCAATAAATAATAAGTTTTAAAATCTAATCATGCTGATTAGGAACATATTGGAGAGCTAATGTATTTTAATTGATACAAATTCTTCTCTAAAGCTAAAAATGTAGAATATTCTAATAAGGCTCAAATTTAAGCTGCTGAAGAAAAGTATTTTTGTTGCTTTCTGAGAGTAAATGCTGTGCAGATGATAAGTTTATAATGATAGATTTTGGATACTAACCAAAGCAATTCTAATTGGTGAAGTTACCCAGTTGCTTACTTGGTGCTAAACCAGGATTGTACTGTAATTGCACTTATGCTGTGGTTTTTTAATTTATTTTTTATTTGGTCCACTAGAGCTTTAGAATGATCACATTGTTTTACCTAATTCATTGCACAAGATCTCTTGCTTTTAAATTGGTCACTCATCATACCTAATGCCTCTTTTTTGTTTTTTTTTTTTTGTTTGTTTGTTTGTTTGTTTGCTTGTTTTTAATTTGCAGAATTTTGTAGTTATTTAAAATTTCTAACTGGACTACTCAATTTTTACCAGGCTTAATTGCATTTAGTACATGTGTGTCAATTGCTGGCATTAAAAGAAACCAAACTAATAATATTCAGCTTTTCATTCCCACTGTTCTGTAGCACTAATTTGCAGCCAGTTATTTGTATTTACTTTCCCAGTAAATACGAGTGCACTGCTTGGAGACATTCATCTGTTTTGTCTTCTGTTTTGCAATCACAATTTTTTTAAAGACAGTTTGGGAATTGTAGTACTACAGTACCACTGTTACTTTCATACTTCAATTGGAAGAAATAAATCTGAGCTTCTTATGTTTTCTGATTCATGTAACATACACAAGTTGAATTGAAACATTTTCATAACACTTGTTATTAACGTTTGTGGCAAACACTTTATTTATAAATTTGGGTGCCATCTTGGTCTTTTTCTTGCTGTAAAGAATTAAAATAGAGTTTTTCAGCCCTAGTAGTGTTTTGTAGAGGTCATCTCTTGTACCTATAGGGCTTTGATATGCAAAAGCATGTTTGATAGCACAATTACTTACAGCATTACAGTTATTAGCAGCTACAATGGCAACCAGTTAAATGTATAATTGAAGTGCTGCTCAGTGTGTAACATTTGCTTTAGACATACATTGTATGTGTAATTCTAATTTTTAATTGGTCAGCTCTCAAGTGTAGGATGACATTTTAAGTATTGATCACAGTACATGAATTCATTTGTTATATACAATGCCTTTTTAATGTAAAAGTTGCAACATCAAAGCCAATAAAAGTACTGCTTCGTAAGAATGGTTTGATGTTTTTCTTACCTATTATGTAGCAACAACTTTAAAATGATACTGTGTATTTAAAATATACTATATCAATCAGGCCTGGTTCGAATATGAGTAGAAGGATGAGTTTGGAGTACTCAGATGAGAAAATGTTCTTTTCTCTGTTGAATTCTGTAACGTATTAATTTTTGAGATATAATTGCCTTTTACCTACTTAACTTTTTAATATACATGGAAGATACTTATCTTCTGAGTGCATACTGAGAGCTTGTGCATGAATAGGTTTCAATTAGATTTATTAATGCAAGTGACATAATGAAGTCCAAGGACTTCACGTGGAGTTCAAACTTCATCCAAAACAAGCCAAAGATTTGTACCAGAAATACTCAAGATATTTTGAAGAAATATAAAAGCAGCACATTCTTCTGTTGGTTCCCTCAAAACCTTGAGGAGATAATTTTGCTGTTGTTTTTGTCCCTTCTTTTTCTTACTGCTTTTAATATCATGTATGGTAAAGTTGCTCAGATCTACTGGTTGGAATGATGCTACAACTGAACTTAATTTTTTGAACAAAAAGGTATTGGTAGTGTCCTTAAGTGTGAGTTTAAATGTAACTATATTGTGTGTAGTAATGAAGGGACTACTGTGCAGTGATTTTGGGTACTCTACATTGTGCAGCTTAGTTTAAATATGCTAAATTTAAATATCAGTAAATATTAAATAGTTCTGAATATATTGCTAAATATTTACCTTTTAAAGACTGTGCAGAAGACCTTTGCAGGTAGCTGGACTCTGCTTTTAGTAAAGTCTGAAGAGCTTAAAAGTCAGTTACTTTTTAGTTTAAGACAAGTTGATGCTAATACACAAAATATTATCAACTTTAAACAGTAGGTATTATTCTAAAAAGATAGATAGAGTTTTCAAGGTGTGATTCTCAAGCAGCACTGTAAATAGCCTTTCTATGTAGTGGTTCAGAACCACACAGCAGTGCCTCTTGGCATTGCAAAGGACTACTCTGTCAGTCTGTAGGCTCGCTGCCAGTGACACCTGTGCTTTCAAAGATGGTGTTCCATGGGCAGCTGCTTCCATGTTAATCAGCAAATGTAAAATTGGGATGAATAAATTTCTTACAATCTAATCCTGCTGAACATGTAAAGTTAAACAGTATTCTGAATTCCTCACAGCATAGCTAGAAATCAAAACTCTCACCTGTATGTGCCAAGAAATGCAGTTATATTTTCTTTCTGTTGTCACTGTAGGGGTTTGCCCTGCTGATTCTTTCAGCAGTGTAGCATTTGCAGTAATGTACATTGCTATGTGGTGAGTTTGGCAGTATGGTTGAATGCTGTTAATTGTTTTGTATCTATTACCAGTGGAAACGAGAGCAAGAATTTGATTTGCAGTTACTTGAGAGGGCAATTCGTGGAGAAGACAAGGATGAAAATGAATGGTTAAAAGTTCAGCCAGTAGCAGTGACAGAGACAGACCTGGAGCCTCAAGACTATGACTTAGATATCAGCAGAGAGGTAACACTCACAATCTTTTGCCTCCTTTTCTCTTTCCCAAAATATTAAACTTTCTAAGTTTTAGGCAGTGAATTCTCATATTTTCTTTCAAAAATTAGCTGAAAGTTTGAACTAAACGGAGTCTTTTGGGTACTGAAAATTTATCATCTGGCACCTTTGTAAGGTTTGTGTTTGGATTGTGTTTTATTAGAAAGAAGAAATTGAAAAGTTGGCAGTACTCTTTGAAATATATATCTAAGGCTTTATAAAGGGAAGAGTAATTAAGTTAGGAAAAGTTCTATAAATTGGGGAAAAAAAGACGAGAAGACAACACGATGAGTATTTAAAAATGAGAAATGGGAATGAAGGAAAAGTTAGTTCCCCAGAGCTACCTTACTAATTTTCATGTTGGCTGACAAATGATAGAGAAGAGGAAGCACTGCTTTATTTGGGCTTGAACAGAAAACTCCTTTCTGCCAGCTTTTGGAACGATTTGGTCGGTGCTCTGGGCACGAGGTCTTGTCTCAGCTCCCGAATGCGAGGAAGTGTCAGTCTGAAATGCGATTGAGCCATCTGGTGGGAAGGACAGAACACAGCAAGTGGAAAGGCTCCAGGGGTGCCCTGTGCTGTGTTAAATGCCATGGGAGATGGCAAACCAGGCAAACTTTAAAGGTTATTAGACTAGTAAGCACCTGTAGTCTTCTGAAAGCTGTTAGCAGAGTATCATTTTACTGACAGAGATATTTGGAAATGGTTTACTCTGAATTGTTATCTGTTGTACTCTATGAATGAACGTATCTTCCATTTGTAAAAGTTTTACAGAAAATACAGTGCTTCTGTAAACTTCAGAAAGAGTAAATAACTTCTTTTCTTCTGTCTTTCTTTTTCTGCACTCTGCTATCAATTTTTCTTTTCCAGAAGGCCTCTGGGGCTATGGGAATCTCTTTGTAGTTCCTTTAAGCCTCAGATAGGAGACATTTTTGCTCTTAGGCATTTCTGTCCTTCAGAGTAACTGAAGTAGGTCTGAAAGCTCAGAGTGTAAAGTTTCTTTCTCAGTTTACCCACGTTAGAATCATAGATTTGGAAGGGACCTTAAAGATCATCTAATTCCAACCTCCTGCCATGGGCAAGGACACCTTGCACTGAACCAGAGCTCCATCCAACCTTGCCTTGTTGTCCTTTTCCATTTCATGTGGTCATTCTCTTCACCTGGCAGGCACTTGTGTGTTTGAGCCACCTCTGTTCCTCAGAAGGAAACACAATCAGTTGTATCTTCGAGGAAATCCATCTGCTGTTGTGATGATTAATAGGTTTGTTTTTCTGGAAGTGATGGGATGAGCTAATCCCATCTAGGTTAGATACAGTATGGAGATAGAGATATACATTTAAAAAAAAAAAGTATATATATGTCTATATCTAAACCTCCAGAGAGGAGCTGGATTCAAAAGTAGGAAAGTCAAGTGGAAAGATGAGAATTTTTCTGGAAGCATTGACTTTGGGTTTCCTGAGAAGGAAGTATAAAAACTTGAGGCTGTGGTTTTAATATGGCTGAGTGTGCCAGTGTGTGCTCTTGGCATGAGATTTCCTGTGAATTACTCAGCCTAAACACTGAGTTAGGTCAGGCCACTTTGCATAAATAATTGAATTAGCATGAGCCAAGGTCAGTGGTGAAAAAATTTAGGATTATTTTCATTGAAAACTTTAAAATTTTGAAAACTCTTTGCCTCATGAGTGTTTTAACAGAATTCCAATAATAATAAGAAAAAATATGGTTCTCCTTAACTTGATTTCCATTTATTCACGCTTCCTCTATTTTTGTTTTCAAAAGCAGTCTGTTCTTTATGATAAGAATTGATTTTCAAAGCTTATAAACTGTGTTTTCATCGAGTGGAGTGAAAATTTCCCAGAAAGTAATTTTTCCTAGCAAAAAATTGTTTCTAGCTTTTGTGCAATCATATTAAAATTTTTAGTCTGCAGAATTAACGGATGCAGTGCATTGTTTAAATTGCACTGCAATTAAATTGTTTTTCTGTTTGCCTTTTTTTCCTTTTCTGCTGCTCACAGAAGATTGTCCAGTCTCAAAAGAATGGCACCCTAGGTTCAAACCTACAGTGAGATTTCCTTTCAGATGTAGGAAGGTCTGGCTGGCATGACACAAATATCATGACATTGATATCTCAGGTTCTCCACTCAGTCTCAAAGTGGTTGCTTCTTTTTACTGTAAGAGCTTTAGGCAGTGTCCTACTTTGGGCTCTGAGCCTCAGCTGAAAAAAGGTTTTCTGTTGATTCTGATTTCTTCTGTAACCCCTTTAAGTATTTGCTCAATCTATCTTCTGTAGTAAAAAGAATCAGAGGGAACATTGTTGAAAGGGCATCATCTAGATATCCAGAAATGTTTAGCATCAGGCACATGTACTGACTGTGAAAATCCGTGCTTTATTCTTTTCCCTGTGTTCTCCCATTGAGGAGGATTTATCTCAATTTCTTTTAAGTCTTTGTTATTGAAAACTTGGTGCTTGCTTTCTTTCTACAGTTGTCAAAACCTGAGAAGGTTGTAATTCCAGAACGGTATGTTGAACTGGAGCCAGAAGAGCCTCTTTCTACAGAAGAGCTGGCAGCAAGGCAGCGTAAAGCAGAAAAGATAAAGAATATTCTTACTAAATCAAGGTTAGGTTTTAGGGTTTTTTTCCAAATCTTACACAGGGGCTTATGTTAAACATTGAGAACTAACATCATGCAACAATCTTTATTTCTTTTACTTGAGTGTAACTTGTAGCTTTGAGAAAATGCACTCAGAATTTATGTGGTATGCTTAGAGCTGCTTTTTAAAACAAGGTAGAAGACATAATGGTGAATTTTGTATATATCCATTTTCTTGTTTAGAGAGTCCTAAAACAGTAGTGAGTCCATACCAAACAACTTGTGAGAGTGAGGAGGAGGGAAAGGTGGAAGTCTGGCCAAAAGCAGAAGAAAAGTCAGCATGAGAGCAAGTTTTTGTTGTGGCCAGAGAGCTGAAGCTGTGAAACAACACTTTTGGCTATGTAGAGTTAACATAGAGTAAGATGAAACATTCCGTTTCCAGAATTGGGTATGTCAGGTACCTCCTCTCTCTTTGGAAGGGGTCCAGCCTGACGACCACCAGGTCTTTCCTTTTCCTCTGAGCACCAGCGAGGAAATTTGCTAGCAACTTAAAACAAATAGCACTTTTGTAGTGCTTTCATTTAGGCATATTTTGAAAAAAAAAAGGACTTTCAGATGTTGTTAAGGCTACGCAGAAATTGTGACTGAATGTGTGGTGGCTGTGTCATTTTTCCTTGCATGTCCTAGGCATTTGCATACAACATCAACCCTATTTTAAAGAACCTCAATAAAATACAGAGCTTGATAGATGAGATCTGAAAACTGCAGTCTGAATCCAAGCTTGTTCTTATCTACATGGTGGATTCTTTATGTTTGCAAATGTTAATGTTGTTTTTCACTTTCCCCCCAGTATGCACAATCTGCAGCCTGCTGTTGCCCAGGACAAACACAACTCGATTGATTTAGATTTACAGCTGCAGGAGCAGGAGCGCATCATTACCATTTCATATGCTCTGGCTTCTGAAGCCTCTCAGAGGAGCAAGGAGGTAGCAGGTAATGCTCAGTTATTTACAAAATAACAGCTATTCCTTAGCAGCTTCTCAAGTTGTGTGGGGTTGTTGCTGAACTCCTGGCATAAGAGAAAGTTTTAGTCATTCATATTCAAAATAGTGAAAAGTCTGTGTAGGTAACAAATGGAGAGGGGCTAATGATTTACATTGAGTATTTGGCCTCCAGTAGACAGGATAAAGGGGGCAAATGGTATGATCAACAAGTTCAGAACTTGGAAACTTGCTCTAACTAATAGTGCTAGAAAAATTAACATTTTAATTCTCTATAATTACATTAAATCAAATATTTCTATATTCATTTTTTGAAAGTAAATTGATCTGTGACTTCAAAAAAAAATCAAGAAGAGAGGATTTAATATTTTTTAAGAGGAAAAACTCCCTGGTCCAGTGATTGAAATGAGGCTACAATCATTTGCAGCTTGAACTGTGTGACAACAGGCTGAAAAAACACTTGTAAAATGAGGATTGGCATGTTTCTGTCTGGTGACCAGGATGAGAGGTCAGAGCAAGACAGCTGTGCAGGAATTCTACTTGATGCCTGGAAATTAATAGATCCTTTGCAATATGTTGCTAAAAGTGATAATTTCACTCTTGATTGCTTTATAGTTGTAATAAGTAAGAAATGTCAAGAGATTTGTATCACACAGTAATCCATGCAGCAGCGATTTCCCCAAGTGTCTGACTGGCCATTTATAACTGGCACCATTCACTGTTCCAGTGGAGAATGGAAATAATGGAAACTTCAACTATGATGGAGAAAAAATACGCACATTTCTCATCCAAAGTTGTCAGTTTAAACTTATGGCTCTTGCCACGGCAGCCCTTAAGTCCTTCCCATTAAAGACAGATGATTCCAATATCGGAATGCGTAACGTGCGTCTGCAGTAGCAGTGTTGATTGAATGTGGCTGTACACTCAGGGATGCAGTGCCAGCTGAACCTGAGCGGAATGGCATTTTGAGGGGATGGAATGCATTTCCAGGATAGGAATCTTGAGACTTCAGAGAGTTTCTGTGGGTAATTTAACTGACTGGCAGGGATAAAATGATTCGCTGAGGAGGCCAGACATTGTAAAGCTAAACCAAACAAACAGAAGAACAGAATTGTACAATCATAGGAGCATTTCAGGAATAACCTTGAGGCCCTTCAGGCCATCATTGTATCAACAGGGCTTTCCCAAAGGCACTTTGGTCCCAGTTCTAGTGGCCAGAACCTTGTAACAGGTACTCCCATCCTTTGGTTGTGGAATGGAAATTTTTTTCATTCTGTATGAGCCAGTGGAGCATTTTGCCACTTGTGTTCCAGCTTCTGCTGGGAAAAGGTCACACACCTGGGCTAAGATCAGCCCAGATGAACATAGCCAGTACTTGAAATGAATCTTCTGTGTCAGTACAGCAAGAGCAGAGTGCCTGTCCTACTCCAAGGTCTTCTTGGGGCCAGTTAAGTTACTTCTGGGTGTGCCTGAACTTGTAGCAACTGTACGCTACTTAAATAAGTTTGATTTATTTTTTTTTAATGTCGTGTAGTGAATTTAGCATACATTTTATTACTATAGGTTTTTTATTTATATATTTTAATTTTTTATATTTAATTACCTCAAAAGTGTGAGCCATCAAATTTTTTAGCTATATGTAACCACAAAAATCTTCTTTAGTTTTCCTCAAAGAGGGAATTAAAGTGTGTATTGGTACTGAAGTGTTTAAACGCTGCTTCAGAAATTTGCAGTCAGTTGTGAGATAAGTTTTAGTTTAATTTTGTCTTTTCTTTTTCTTTTGTCTTTCAGACACTTAAAGAAACCCTAGCATAGTAGCCAAAGACTAAGGTTTCTAAGGAATTCCAAACCTTTATGTTTGTGCACAGCTTTTGTTGCCACACTTGTACCTCAGAAACTCACTTCTTGAAGCATGTCTTGCTTGATTTCAATTATTTCTTGCTCCTTTAAAAGCAAACACCTTTTATGGTATTCTAAAAAAACAAAACAAAAAAACCCACAAAACAAACAAACAAAAAAACCCCAAACCCCCAAAAAACAACAACAACAAAAACCCAAACAAACAAAACAAAATCAAAACAGAGTGGTTTGGTTTTTAGTAGAAAATCTACAAACCAGAAAAGAATACAGATTTTTTACAGTTTTGACCAATTTCTGATTAAAAAGGTGATTAAAAAAGCATTTGACACTATTGCACAGCTGATTTTACATTCTCGTTTAGTTTCATAGTACAGATTCCTTTACTTTCTTATTTTTGTAGCTTGATCTTTGAAATATGGGTTATCGTTTGCTTCTTGATGATGAAAGAGACCACATCTGGAAATCCCAAACTAATTGTGTAGATTGTTTTTCAGAGATTTGTTTATGAAAAAGACTGTGAAGCTTAGCTTTGCCCATTTTTCAGGGGCAAACAATTATGTTAGGATACTCTGCTAATATAAATCTTTTAAGATAATTTGTACATTTATCTAATCTTAGCATTTTAGTGTTTACTCTGTTCCTAATAAGAAATCAACCTTGAGCAGAAATCATGCCAAGAATCTGGTAGATTGAAGTCAAATACAATAGTATTAATAAGTTGTTTCCTATGTTTTGTGCTTTGGCCCTCCAAAATAAAAAAGATGAATTTTAGATTGAGTTTCAATTTCTTCAATTTTATGATTGTCTTCTAATAGCTCCTGCTTATAAACTCTGGTTTATAAACAAGGATAGTTTTAATCATTGTATTCTTGATCCTGTATTTTCAAGCTGAGATATGAAAGTATTTACTGTATGCACTTCACTAAGCAAAATGTTACACATATATGTAATTTTGTAAACATTATTTTTCTAGATAATATTTTGTTTTTTGGTCCAGAGCTTCAAAAACTTTAAAAGCAGGGCTGATGAGAATATGTCAGTGTTGGGTGCCTTCATAATGTTCCAGTGAAATTTCGTTTTAAGATAGGCTGTCCATATTCTCATCCAAATAGGAATCTCTATTTGTTTAGTTTATGCAAGGAGTAGAAAAAAGCAGCAGGTAGAAATGTTGTTTACCTTGTGTTCCATGCGTCTAAGATAGTGCAGCACCTTGCTGATTGCTAATCAGGTTTCCTGTCCTTGTGGTAGAAAATTAAGGTGACTCCATTTATGATGTGAATGTTTGTGCAGCCTAATTCCTGTGTGTGATCCCTTCTAGCCCAGCAGTTGACCTATCCACCCAAAGCACCCTCACCTTCTGTGCCACAGCCACCTCACTCCCCCTTAAGCAATGGATTTCACTACACATTTGTTTAAACGCCTTCCAAGTAAGAACTAACTGCTCTCGGCATGTCTGATTTGCCATCGTGCCTGTGCTGTGGCTTGCTAAATTTTAACTTCTTTACTAAACCAAAATTACATCCGAATGAAAGCATGCAGCTACTTTTTCAGAAGCCTTTTATTCTTGTAAATATTGCTTCTAATGAGCTAACAGGTGGGCTGATGGAGTCTTCAGTTAAGTGTTGTTGCTCTGCAGGTGAGGTGCTTCCTCAGTCCTACTGTGGTGAAGGGAGGAGACATCTGTGCTCTGGGTAACAGGGGGCCAGGTTTTCAGCAGCCTTCTGTACTCTGGTGGCTGCTCAGGGCATACAAAGAGAGAATCCAAAGTGCACCCCTGTACAAGCAGGGGCTTCCTTTGTGGGCTGGTATCCTACACATGAGCCGGCATCGGAGTCTTAGCTGAGGTGAGCTGAAAATTTGGCCCTTTGTAACTAATGTTGTGTTTGATCGTGCCTTTCGTTGGATCATGTTAACAGAAGATTGTCTCTGGTCAGATTATTTTGCCACTTCAAGTATTAAAATTGTGATAATTTTGTTGTCCTTACAAATAAACATCTGTATTTGTATCTCTCCTCATAGGGTTTGCAGAGTTTTCCCTGTTTAAAATTGGAAGTAGGAAAAGGTGCAAATACTGTATGCAACTGCTAAGTGTGCCCCTAGTTAAGACACTTGCTAAGTATCTGTATTTTACTTTTATAGTACTCTTTCCTTTCTGATTTCCTTTGGCTTAATTTTATGGTCTGAAACTGAACAAGAAGATAAAGCAGAGATGAAGCAGTAAAGAGGGATGCTTGAGTAACTCAAATCATTGTACAGTGCCAGAGACTCGAGCAAGGGGTGGGGACTGACCTTCACAGATCCCTTCCTACCCCAACCACTCTGTGACTCCAGACTGACTTAAAAACATGTCTAGCACGTCTGTACAAATATACACACATAGATACACTGTTGCAGATACACATTTATGTAAAGTTACATTTTCTACAGAAAAAGAAATTAGTTGTGCTGGGGACACAGGAGCTTGAGCATCAGTGGCATCGTGAGATAATTGTACACTTATTGTGTTTGTATGAATTGTTCCTTCTGTCAAACTGCAAAAGGCTTTTAAAAAAAAAAAAAAATGTTTCCAGCAATTTCTTACTGCTTGGCATTGGTTGACTGCCTTCAGTATTTAACCATGTTTTCTTTTACTTCACACCAGCCAAAGCAGTAAGTGAACACTGATGTGAGACTCGAGGAAAATCCTGCTTTGGGACACTGCATGGATGACAGAGGAGATTCTTTTCCAGGTTTCTGTGGAGATTCTCATTGGCTGATGGCACCTCCTTCTGGAAAGACATTCAGAGAATGATAGGGGGATTTTCTGTGAAAATGAAGAGAACTGCAGATCATTTTTTTATTTACTTCAATTTAGTTCACACTTTTTATATGAATAAACAGCACTTTTAATAAACTCTGTAAAATACTGACAGTGTATTTTTAGAACAACGTATTTTAGATTTTTTTTTTTAAATCAAGGGCTGAATTAATTTTAAAAGACACTTCTTGCATAGATATTAAAGGATGCTGTTACTTCCCTCTCAGGCTCAGATGCACATTGTAAAATTTTGTGAAAAAACCCTGCAAATTTGAACAAACCTAGAAGCACATTCATAGGGTATGGATAGAGCTAACATGGGTGACAGATTTGGTGAAAGGGTCTTTCAGATTGAGTATTTTTGTAGAGTTAATCACCCACCCTTTTGCTCATTAAATTATCCATTGAAAGAACTGTTAGCTTGAATTTCTGAATATTAGTAACCACTGTATAGCTGGAATTTCCCAAGAAAGCCATAACAAAAGCCAGAGTTAACTCCCATTTTTTTGATCCCAGATGATTAACTTGCTGTTATCAATCCACAGTTTGTTAGGTTGCCCTTGACAGTAATGCTGCCCCCTCTATAACAAACAGCTAACATTTTATTTTTTTCCAAGTTGAGGTGTGAAAGAGGATGACTTTTAATTAAAAATATGTGAAGCAAGCAATAAAAAATTACATTGTGTCATTTGGCTAGTAAATGCATATTTTTCTTCTGATTTTTTTTTTCAATAGACATGACAATATGTAATTAGTATTAATAGTATTTATCCTGGAAACAGCAAAACTAATGGAATGTGGCACCTGCTGATTTCTTATGTATGTTCACCTGGTGCTTGTCTTTGCCAAACTTTGAAATTCTGTGTTGTACTTACTCATAGGACAAAGGGTGAGGTGGTTAAAATAATTAAAATAAAGATTAAATGAATTGCTGAAACTATGCTTTAAAAAACCCTGTGTATGCATCAAATGCAAGACATGCAAAAACTTCTCAATGTTATGTAATTAGTAGCTGAGTTCAGCTCTGGATGAAATAACTGAGAAATACTTCTGCAGTATTTTGTGAGACCACTAACTTCTTTATTCCCTATATTCCAGTAGTAGCTAAAAACCCCTTGGAATTGACCTTTGTGTTTCAGACTTTAAGACAAATCCTATTATATTAACACTATACTCAGAAATATTCTTAAAAGTATATATTTAGCTAATGCAATCTATTTTACCTCAATACTGCCAGTATCAACTTCAAAACCTTTTGCCAAAATAATGATTTATTTTTGCCTTTATAAAAATGTTTTGAAAGCATAAATGAATATTTTGCAAGAAAACATTAATTTAAATAAAATGTAACAGTTTGGAAAATGGTATATGTACAGATTAAAATATTAACATAACTTCCTCCTATTGCCTCTGTCTTGTCTGCTCTCTTATCAGTGTTCAGCTGGTTGGAAATCTGGAGTAATTTGTCCTTTTATCACGTTTTGCTCTTCTTTTGGATCAAATCCCACTGAAGCTCCCCAGTTTTGCACTTATTTCACTGGGATTTGAATCAGGTTCTCTCTACACCAATTCTACATTTTGCTGATGATGGTTATGATTAGTTGATTTTTTGTTTTGTTTTGTTTTGGTTTTAGAAATGTTTTCTAAGCATTTGATAGAATCTGTTTTTATTCTGGAATAGCAAGAGTGGGCTGTTGGCTGAGGGGAAGGTGGTGGGCACTGGCAAAGCTGAAGCTCACTGGCAGTGTTTGACTTTCCAGCCGTTCCTTCAAAAGACACCAGGTTGATGGAGAGCACTGGAAGTGTTGAATTCTTCTGAAAAATAAACCCCAAAGTGTTTCTGTGACTTAGTGTTGACTGCATGAACTTGAGGGTGAATGTTTGAGGCTGTGAGACCTTGGCCTTTGAATGTGAGTGGCACAAATTGGGAGCTGAGCTACTTAGGATGTGCTCATCCTGTTTTTGTGGGACACAACAAAGCAATGAAGGGAAAGGAGCACAGGCAGTGCTGCTCTGCAGGATGGGGGAGATGTTAATTCTCTTTCCTTTGATATTGCACATGCAAAATTGCTCATTCAGACTTGCCTGGAAGAGGATTTTGTCCTAAACAGTTACATTATTAACATTTTGTCTTAATTTGCACATTTTCAACAAAACCAGTCTTGGTTAAAAGATTTTGGTCATGTCCATAGTCAATCCTGTATTTGGGAAAAAACTATAAGGTCATTTTTCTTCCAAAACATTTTGTTGAATATGTGAAATGTTGTTTTTAGTGACCATCTTTTGTAAGGATGGGTGTAGTTTTAAATAGAAATGGCTGGTTTTCCTATGCACAGTGTTTGGTTTGGGTCAATTTCCTTTTTCAGTTCTGTCTCTTTTAATCAACATGTTCTTTTCAGGGTGCTACAAGCTACTTTCTAATATTAAATTAGAAAAAAAATAACATCAGCTTGCCAGTCAATATAATTTCGGTCTGAAAATGGCCTTTTATTCCTCTCTGCCTGTTAAACAGTAAAATGTTTGGTACTAAATGAACTCAGTCATTAGAAAGCATTGTAATTTCTTTTGATTGTGATGGTTTTTAATTAGTGTTTTGTAGTGTTATACCAGGCAAAAATTTTGTGGGCTCAATTCTCTTCCCATATACAGCTGTTTCCAATTTCTTCAGCTGAAGTTACTAAACTTTTACTGCCCAGCTGCATTTATTAAAGTACAGCCTTACAGTTGTAACTAGCACCTCTTTCACATTTTTTGGACTTGCACCACAGCCCCCACCCCTGTTTTTCGCTGTTATTTTGAGTTTGTGTGCATTGCTGGGCTGCAAGGAATCCTGCTGAGCTATAGCATGGTTTGTTTTTGTGTATCTGTATTTATGCTGTTTATTTTAAAGGACTGGGCAGGCGAGCAGTACTTAGAGACATCCAGGCTGTTTTGGAGCACTTGGGAAAAAACAAAACAAAACAAAAAAACCCCCACCATCACCAACAAAATGCCCCCACAAACAAAACCCACCAGGAGATAAAAAAGGTTTTTCAGGAAACTACTGAGAGAATCTCTTCTGGGAAATATCTTAGGTGTGGAAGGAAAAGCTATGGAAGGATGCGACTAAACTTGTGTGCTGCTATTTCAAAAAGCTCTTAAAGCCCATTGGGCGTTCTTGGGTACCCCCTAGCGTTTGGAGGGAGAGGTTGGTGTTTTGAGAAGGCAGAGTGCTCCTGACCTGCTCTGGTACCATTTACACCATTATTTTTCCCTCTGCACCATTTACTCCTCTGACTTCCAGATCTTCAAATATATGTGTATGTATTTTATATCAGCATCTGTTCCCCTCTAGGAAACCACTTATTTCCCAGGTGTCTTAGCAATTAACTTCTGGATGTTCTATGAAGGAAAGAGCAGATTTACTTGGTGTCAAAACTTAGAAGATGCAGAAGGCAGGATGTGATGTTACCCCTCTGATTTATGTCTGTCTGTGGGTGTTTTAAAGTGTTTGTGCTGTGTGTGTCTGTGTGCCCATGTACTGCGTGGTTATAAGAAGAACAAAGCCATGCACAAGAAAAACATGAAAAAATTGCTGTATTTTCCACACCTGGTAAAGATTCCCATTGGTTATTTGGCTGTATTCAAAAGGCTAAGATTTTTATTGCTCTACTAGCAGAAGCAACCTTTCTTCATAGTGGAGCAGTACAAAGAAAGAGCACAAAAAATCCTTACATCACAGTGCCTGAAATTCTGTTTGAACAACTGTATTGATTGGGTCTGACCCCTTTACATTTTTTTTTTCCCATTATTTGAAAAGGTGCATCTAACTGCAGCTGAATTGAACCAACCGCGATGAACTTTCCATGAAAACTTCTTGAGATATTTCTTTAGTTCAAAGCTCTGGAATTTTAAAGAGCATTTTTAATACAAGTCTGTTGAGGTATCCTGTGCAACAACCACACTTGGAATGTTAAACTACAGGTAAACGTAGGAGGGAGGTAAAATTATAAAAGGTGCTGTGAAATTGCTGGGAGATGGTGGAATAACTTCAAGTGCTAATTATAAAGTAAATAAAACCAGAAAATATTGAATATGTGTAAAAAGTAAGTGCATATAGAAAGTGCATGCACATTTGAGCACTGTTGACTTGTTATTTACTTGTCAGTGCTCTTAGTTGCCTTGCAGACAGTGGAAAACAGCCTCCAAATAAAACACTAACAATTGGCAGCAACTGTTGGTGACATTGTGTTGCCAGATGTAAACTTGAAGGACAGTGATGTTTTCTTGAATCCTCTTACCAGGAGCTGCAGCTTAAAGAAGCACTAAAAGAAGGAAGACATTAAGAAATCAAAGGTGAGAAGTGAGATTGCAGAAAATAATGGCAGAGATCTATCTGCAAGCAAGGTGTAAGAGGCTGAAGGGGAGGGCAGAGAACAGCCTGGTGGTGGGAAGTAGGAGGCAGTAAAAAGATGCAAAGAGCTGAAATACTTAGACTTGGACAGCAGCAAAGTACCTCAATGAAAGGACTTGGCCTAAATTGTAGTGGAGAAGGTAAGAAGGAATAGCTGGCAAATGAGAATCTTTCATATCCTAGTACAAAAAATGCCTTGTGAGAGAGTTAAACTAAGGAATGGGATGTTGATGGTAGTAGTGGATGAAGGAGAATCAACGATGACTTCAGGGTAGTGTTTTGGTAGCAGAACAATTGTCTTTCCTATTGCCAGTTGCTGTGCTCTGTTCCTAGACAGCATCTAAAGTTGTTTTCAGTCTTCTCTTTTAATTTTTCTCCACTGGATCCTCATATGGACACCAGAAATGTTACTGGGTTTGGATAGATAATAGTACAAACTGTAATTCTGCACCTGCACATCAAAATTAACTCAACTTGGGTTAAATCACAGAGTATTTTGTTTCTTTAACGCTATGCAAAAACTAAGGAAACTCACCTCCCATCATGGTGTGTACACCTCTTGCACTAATATATTTTTCTCAGGAAAAGTGCAGAGGTGGCAGGCTTAAAAGCAAACAAAACCAACTTTTGCTCTGTCCCTTCAGTTGAGGGTACCTTGACATATGTCCTTTCTCTTAATTCCCTGACAGTTTCCAAGAGACTGAAGCAAAGGGCTGTGCCAGGCTTTGATTATGAGATATTGCACTGCCACTTATTCTCTTTGTCTCCTGCAGTTTACAGAGGCAGCTTCAGTGCATAATTTAATCCTTGTACTGGGGACTGTAGCAAATCCATGGAGATTTCTACCAACCATCCTCTCTGGCATCAGAACAACATGTGCACATCGTCTTTGATGTGAATTCCCTAACCAGAGCCTTAGAGGGACCTATAGCTTTGAAGCTGGCCTATAAATTGTGCTTTCAGGAATCAAGTTGTCAGCCTCCTCTTCAGGAAGAAAGGGAGAGTAAACTGAAAAGCAGTTGCAAAAAACCACAGGGCAACTTACAGATCTGGTTTCTTTGGCCTCCGAGAATTCCTGTAGGATGTTGAGAACCCCTTTCTACATGGCTTAAGAAGCACCCTCTGTGGTGTCTGCTGGACCTGTGGGCACTGGAGCTGGGCTGGAGCTCACCTGGAGGGGTTCCTGGTTCTGGGGTAAATAGAAGGGGAACAGGCACACCAGTACATTTGACTTCATTCAGGTGTTTTCAGTCTTCCAAAGCCAAGTGCTGAGAATGCACCTGTATTACTCTTTGTGTAAGCAAATTTTCAGTGTGGTTTAGAAACAGATGAAAACCTACCATATGCGGTGGTGGTTCTGTGACAACCCTCTGTGGCCTAACTTCAGTCCTGCCCTGAGGTGTGAAACAGGCAGACTTCTGCCTTTCTACTGAGATGAAAATTAACTGGTCTTTGAGTTGAGGAATTTCAGTGGACAAGTCTTGTTTTAATAGACAAATGCAGTTGCCCTTCTTATTAGTCAGTGTCTGCTTATGATATGTTCTGCTGTCATCCCTGAGAGCTTCTTCCATAACTGCTTGGAAAAGCAAAGGCCTGACAGGAGTGAACCAAGACACTTTGATTTTTTCCTGTGTTCTTGTCTCCATTGAGCTGAAACCATCCTGCTCCTATCCATGCCACTACTGCTGATACTGTTGTATCAAATGTTCCTAAAACTGACTCCTGAATTGAAACATTCACTGCACAAGCTGAACTAAATCAGGCTTTCATGGTACCCAGGGAGAAGCTACGCTGCTTCCTAGATCGTTCTGCAAGTTCTTACAATGTTTATAAATGTTAAGATAGAAACAGACACTACTGTGTAGAATTCTTCCTATTTTGAGCAGGTAAGTCTTAGCTCACCACAGATGTTACCACAAATCTCATCAGATGTTCATATGTGGTTTCTACTTTTGGGAATGGAAGTTCTGTTGATTTATATATTTTTTTTTTCTGGTTAGAGCTATATCTAGAATAGTTTAAGTTTTCTTGTTGGTTTTTTTTTTTAAATTTAATCTTTCTGTGTTCTATTTACTTATAACTGGAACTCCTAATCAGGCAGGCAAGGTGCTGAGTGGAAGAGCCCCTCATTGTGTCAGTACATAGCTGTGCAGGTCTGGCCAGCTGGATCTGCTTTTCCTGGGTCTTTCCAGATCCCAGTGACAATCTCTGTACAGCTGCATGCTGGTGGGAGAGCTCAGAGCAGTGGTGCTGGGACAGAAAAGGTAGCCACTGAAGGATTTTAACAGTGGTTTGAGTTTAGCTTGAGTGTCTAACAAGGAAAACTTGGAATGGGTCTATGAGGAAAGTAATCAGTTGAACTCCCAGGAAGGCATCTCTCTTTCCTAGAGATAGAGCAGCTTTCCTAAGTCATGGTGAGGTTTTCTCTCTTCACAACACACAAACAAATTTTTTCTCTATGTATTAGAAGCTTGCAGTATTGGGAAAACAAAATGTATGCAAATCAAGTACAAATGACTGACCATTAGTGGCTGCTGTAGCATTGTTCTTAAAATGGAATGAGTGGACAAGCTTGTATTAAATGCAGATGCAGTAAAACAAAGTAATCAAAATCTACACTTGGTTTCTATTTACAATATTACTTTTATTTTTTCCATACTTATTCCAAGTCCTCCCCCAATAGCTGATGCTGCAATGTTTACATTCAACTAGGTAATGATAGTACAAACTGCTGCTTTCCTTCAGCTGACTGGCTTGGAAATGTCTGCACATCAGGAATTGTACACAGAAGTGGAGTCCCAGGAGCATCCAGAGTGTCCCCAGGAACATTGCTGTGGTGGTACTAGAGACACAGGGCAGGTATCCTGTTCTCCCAGCCAGGAGAGGCAGGTGATCTGTCTGACATACTAAGAGGAACAAAAGTCTAAAAAGCTCTGATATTTTATTCGTTACATGAATGCAATGCCTTTGCAGAGGAATGGATGTGTTTAATTCTTGCTGGAAGGAGTTGCTGAACTCCTTTCTAGGAGGCTTTCTAGGCATATCAGCTTGACTTGACAGGCACAGCCTTGTGCTAATTGACTCAGACCTCCAAGTAATGCACGTACAGGGAGAAAAGGAAGAAGGGCTCGCATACTTAACTCTTTATTCTATATTTTAAAAAAGCTAAAATGATTTGTATATACTTTTCATTATCAAAGTATACTTTCTCTTTCAAAGTAAACTGGTTTCTTTGGGAGGTGTTATTTTTAATAACAGCTCAGTACTCTAGCCAGGAACCAGTAATTCAGAAAATCACTCTTTTCTACTGAAAGGCAGAAACAACTACAGCTCCTCCCCCTTGTTAGAAAGCCAAAGAAGCAATTAGAGCCTTCTGTTGTATTACACTTCCCTAAAACATACTCTATGCAACTGCTGTAGGACTTCAGATGGATACAGCGATCAATGCTGTCACAAAAGTGAGCAATTTCTCCTCAGCCCTGCCAACACTAGCATCTATAGACAAAGTCATTGTTTAAAGCTCTAGTACATCACAGAATAATGCTGATATTGGTATTTTACAACTAATGCAACATCACGTAATTCACATGAAATCTTAATAGTTAAAAATTCAAGACTGGGGTACTAACTGAATAAACCACTAATATGAAGCTTCCTTATCTGGCATGAAATAAGGGAAGGGATAGTTCAGATAACATTGTAAAGATTGGGCAGGAACAAAACAAATTTATTTCTCCATCCAGGATTTTATACACTTTACAAAAACCAGTAATATCACTGCACCCATAAAAATGTTATCCATGGCAACAGAAAGCAAATACTACTTTTTGTCATCTAACAGGGTCTTTTTAAAATCAAAATACAAAGATTTGTGCTGTAGCAGTCCTCCACTTTGCACGGTAACAATAAGGCTTACTGTACTTTAAATACCAAGCTGCAGTTATGAACCACTGGCTTTCACAAACATCATTTTATAGTTGCTTTTTGCTTCTTTTTTGTTTTCTGGAACCTCAGCTTCATCATGTTTTTCAGTAGCTTGTAGCTCCTCTGCAGACTCCTCTTGCTCTGAATCAGAGCCACTTTCAGAATCCTCTGAACTCTCATCAGAGGAGTGTCCAGCTGCCTCCTCTTGTTCATCTTCCTGAAACTGTAAGTTCAGATTACAAGAGGCAAGATATTATTTCCTGGTAACATCACCACAGCCTTCAAAATTTCCCAGTGAGATTGTTTCACTTAATGGCTCCTTTCATTTTGTTACTAAAATACACTAATTATTAGAGAGAAAGCAACTCCCTGAAGTGGTTAATCATGCCAGCTACAACATGTGTGGATTCGTCAGCCACTGGTTTATTTAGTTCCAGCAGAAAACCTAAAGACACTCTCCAGTGAGTCTGAAGTTCCAGATCACATCAGTTCAGTAATTCCAGTACTGACACTGGAATATTTGTCACAGAGTGTGACACAATGGAACTAAAGGCTAGACCATGAAAAATTCACATTTGTGACCGATCTCTGAAAGGACACTTGGCAAACCGCAGCACAAGGAATGCTGAAGTAATCCAATGATACTGCTAACAACAATGCAGATGGTTATCCTGCCTACTTACATATTCCTCAGCAATACCCTAATTTAATATATTTGTCACTTTGTGCCCTAATCAGTCTTGACTGCTCTGGAGCATTAAGGCATGTCTTTTCACTTCTCAGGACAATGAGAAGCATCAGTCATTTATGAGCACCTAAACGGACCACCACAGGGCACATGAAGAGCAGTCAAGTGCCTGCAATAAATTTGTCCTTTAACCCAGACCATGGCAGTCTGTTTGGATTTTTAGACCCAGTACCACCTTGTCTTAGTGAAGTGAAAGCCAAATCATTCTGGAAATGAACTCAGTACCTCACTGAACCCAAGCCCGCAGTGGCGCCGGTTCCGCCCCGACATGGTGCTGTCCATGCTCTGCTGGTACTGAGACTCCAGCTCCTCGTTCATTTTCTTGTCTTCTTCCCCTGCATTGGCCAGGGTACTTTGGTTATGGTTCATTCAAATTAACAAAGGCACCAAATTACAGGAAGTCACATTTTCAAAGGCAAGAAGTTTAAATGTAACCATTCTAAACTAGGATCCAGCATTACTGCATACAAACCATCAGACTTTAAAGCAACAGGACCAAGTGTGCAAGCAGGATGGGTTTGATACAAAGAGGGCTGGCAAGTTCCGGAGACCTGATGCATTCCAGAGTTGCAGTATGCAGTGTTATGTTCTACAGAACAAGGCAAATGTAAGGTGTGAGTTCTCTGTGCTTCCAGCCAAAACTGCGACATGCCCCAGCAAGGAGAAACTTTGTGACCTTCACCATGTAACACAGGATTACTGTGATTAAATCCTCCCTCAGATACAGCATCACACCTTGGGACAATAGCACCACTCTTGTTTATGGAGGTATATCTGAAACTCTCTCATGCATACAAAATTACAATTGCTACAGCTCTGCATTTTTCCATCCTTAGGAATTAGCAGGAAAACTAATTGTCATGAGCTACTTCTGCAGCCCCTTTATTTACTTAAGTGGTCTAAAATAGTTAAGGATCCTATGTACTTAGAAAAGATAGTGATCTCTAATTCTCCCCAGGAGGCCCACAACACTAGCTTTTAATTTGTATCTCTGTGAAGCTATAAGGTTGTATTATAAATCCACCTTTCCTCATTTGGAAGTTAAGAGCTCTATGTTATTGTAAAAGGACAAGAACTGTATGTTGGACAAAGAAGAGTTAAAACCCCAGCATTTTAACTTTTTGCTATTAATAGATGAGTACTGATTCTTTATGACTTCAAGGAGAAGCATCACTTCCTTTCTAGAAATTCAGGTATGAAGGAGTGATTCTCATTCTATGTAAGCTAACAGCAGCAGCACCTGGAACCAATCCTCAGGCTTATTTTGGGCCACAGATAATTTTTCATCACATGAAAAATGATCAGTGGAATGCATCAGGGAAAGCTTTCTGGAGTATGAGGGAAAGTTTTCTGGAATGGTGACAGCTGCCATTCCACAATGTTTGGTTTTTTTTTATCAAGGCTTCTCTCAGGCAGTGCAGTCCAACCCAGCTTGGTGCCATGTACTTTGACTTCCTAAGAAAGCATGATAAGGAAGTACCATGGTCCTACATCACATCCAGTTATTGCTGACTGCCAAGATGACCTTGCAGACCTTTTGAGCTTTTACCTCATTGCTTAAGGGCAGAGATCTTTCTATAGAGATATTTTTCAGAGATATTTCTTTCTATTATACCTTTCAATAGGTAATCGGGTCAGGGAGAAATCAACCCCTGTTCTTTACTATGTACAATTTAGTTTGATATCCTGGCATATACTGGCGTTTAAAAGACAGTGAGTGCAGTCAGAAAAACCATTTGCCAGTAATCTATCAAAAATAAGGAACTTCTACAACTCCACAGCCTGACCCATCTTCAGCTGCAGCCATGAAACCTGAAATCCCTCGCTGCCATATCTACCACACTCAGAGCCCTGGAATGTTCCTAAATAAGGGTTAGATTTCCAACTTTGTATGAGCTGTTGGATAAACTGACCTGTCCTGAAGTGAGAGGTTGATCTGTGGTCTCCGATAACAAGGCGGCCAGTATGTTCTTTCTAAAAGAAAAGGCAGTTTGTTTTGGAGCTTTAGGGTGCACTGACAGCTCTGCCAACATCCTGGACATCTTGAATGGAAAAGGTTTGCTGTCAAACCCTGCTACCCAACTGTAGGACTGGAAGTTTTACTAGCTAACAGCTGCTGCCTCTAAGTGAACTTCTTTCATCTTTCTTTTGCTGAATTTTCTGAAAAAGAAACCCCAACAACTACACGCTCTCTGCTCTTCCCAGACCCCAGAGATGATTCTATTTCTCTGTTTCTTGCCACTGATATGAAAATTATACTACACGATGCTAGACGGATGTGTATTCAGATTCTGATCATTCACCCTTTCCCTGACACTCTGCAACAGTTCAGGCCATGCATCTTATGATGATCCCACTTTTAGACTGGTCACAGTGTCAGGTAAGACCTTCACAGTGACGATTAATTTATTGGCTCAGTAGTTGCTCATTAGCAAATGTGTCCTAATAGGTAAGAACTGGCATTACACAGCAAGCAGCATTAAGTACCCAAGCAGATATTAGCAGGATGCATTAATGGAGCACTACAACGTCCTAACTTTCACCTCTTTAATATGGTTAGCTATTTTAGCTAACAAAATTACTGTATTCAAGCAAACTAAGCTACTACAAGTAAAAAAGTTTTTTTGAAAGTAAGTAAAAGTGCAATACTAAACCAATATTTTATAAATGAAAAAAGCACTATAAAATTTAACCATTGTTTCAGCAAGCGTAACAGAAATTTAGTTTTAGCGTATTTTCTCTTTAAAAATACTCCCTAGGTTTACTACTTTAGTGGTTTAGTCTATCAACTACCACTCTTTTAAAGTTTTGGTGGCTTTTTTTTTTTTTTCCCCCAGGGAAAGAGAAATTTACAGACCTAGTTTTCTGTGAGTTTGTAACAAGGCCTCTCTCTCAGAAACGTCAACAAGTAATTTTACGAGCTGGTCTGAAAGCATTTAAGGCGTGGGGTGGAGACGAAGCTGCGACGCAGGGACGCGACAACTTCCGAGCGACGTTTTGTATAACACGGCTGCTGACACAACAGCGCTGAAACCCAAACCCTCCTGGAAGGAGAGCCCCAAAGCCCGGCAGCTCGGGGCTGTTGTGGTTTCGCTCAGATCGCCCCGCAGCCCCTAGCCCGCGGCACCCCGCGCCCCGCTGAGAGCTCCCCGGTCCCTGCGCCCGCCTCGGCTGGGGACGACGGGCAGCGGGGCGGCCTCACCTTCGCGGCGCCCATCAGCCGCAGGAACTTCTGCTTCCGCTCCTCGTTGCCGAGGTCCGCCGTCTCCCAGCTGCTGGAGCCCTGCGGGAGCACACGCTCACTGCGCCCGCCCGCCCCGAGCGGCCCCTCCGCCCCGCCGCAGCCCGTCCGGGCGGCCGCGGCCTGCCCGCGTCCCGCCGGGGGCTCCGCCGCCGAGCCGCGGCCCTGCCGCCGCCCCCCGCTCCGCCAACCCCCTCCCGCCGCGCCGCCCCGCGCCCGGTTACATCGGGGGAGGCCGCTCGCTTGAGGCCGTGCTGGCTCTGGGACTCCCTGGCTGAGCTCATGGCCGCGGCTGGGTGACCGGGCCGTGCTGCCGCCTTCCTGCCGGAGCCGCTCCCCCCGGCGGGGCGCGGGGCACGCCGGGACCGGTAGTTCTGGGCGGGCGGCGGCGGCGCGGCGCGGGCGGGAAGGGACTACGTGTCCCAGAGGCCTCCGCGGCGCCGTGGCCGTCACGGGCGGGCCGGGCCGGGCTCCGCCTCGGGGCGGGCGGCGGCGCTGCCGGGACTCGGGGGTTGGCGCTTCCCGGCGTTTCCCGGCGCTTTCCTTTTCTCTCCCCGCTCTGGAGCGGGGAGCCTGCCCGGTGCCCGGCTCGCTTGCTTCGGTGCCCGCTGGTCCTGCCGTTCGTGTGGCCCGCGCGGAGCTCCAGGTGTTGCCAGTACCCCCTCAGTACCTCTGGCTGCTTGCGCCCGCTGTTGTTCTATCACCCCCGCACGGGTACCAAGCGCAAATTCACGCACTGCCCCCGAATTTATAGATGCGTACAAATACCCCAAAGGCGGGTGCCAAGAAGGTGGTGCCAGGCTCTTCACAGTGGTGCGGGACGGGGAGAAATTTGCCATAAACAAGAAGTTCCCCTTCAACATGAGCAAAAATTATCCTAACACTGAAGTAGGGTGGCAGAGCACTGGACCAGGCTGCCAGGGAATCCTCCTCTCTGGAGACATTTAAAACAGACTACTGCAATTTTCCCCCCCAAAGACCTAAAGTTAGTGTCTTAATTAGGTCTTTTGTTTGAGCGGATTAGGTCCATTCCAACCCAGACTGTAATTATGATATGATACATGGTATCTACACATGTGATATATAGAATGTAGTCATTTTCAAGGGCTATTTATACAGAATAGAGCTAGGATATTGGTGTTTTGTTTCATGTTTGCATTACTGCTCTGCTTGAGTGTGCAAAACCAAACAGAAAAGCATAGTTTTTACATTTGCTTTCTACAGTTTCTGTGGCTCTTGTCTAACAATGATAGCAGAGCGGAGACGATAATTAATCTGAGAGAATAGTATATATGCATCTTTAGCCTCATTTCATGTATTTAACTATGTAGACTATTATACAGAGACTGTAGTAATGGATTAATTTAAATTTTGGCATTTAAAAATATTTCTAACAAGAGGAGCAAAATTACAAAAAAGAAATGAAAATGACATTGCCTTATAAATTAGAGTTGCTTTTTGAGTAGTACCTACCATCATTTTTAGGCTGTTTAACGTAATAAGAATTATGGTAATTAATACCAGTGAAACTGTATTTTTCCTTTTTTTTTTAAAGTTACTTTGTTATTAGTGTTTCTGTACTATTATACGTAAAGATCTCTATGTCAATAAGAAACAAGTGTGAAATTTTAAATTCATGGCTATATTTCCCTTGTGGGGCAAACAGAGAAGGTTTGTCTTTGGGAGAAAAGGTGTAAAAAATAAGACTGCTCAAATCAGCTATTATAATTGTGTCTTAGTTGTGGCTTATTGTTAAGTTCAAGTCTTTTCCAGGACAACTGAAATGAACTAGTGTTTATATGTCTGACTCATGGTTTGTTCATTTTGTTTTTGTTTACATTTTGATTAATTATGTGGTGTTGATATTTTTGTAAGAAACTTTTTTTTTTTCCTTCCTTAGTGTATTTCCTTGTTTAAAATGCTCTGGTTTTGCAGAGAAGAGGTACCTTAACAAACAAAGGCATCCTAAACATTAAATGGCAGCCATCTACCTATGGAATCACTTAAAGATGGAGTGATCTGAATGCTGACAAAGAAGTGGATTCTCTCAGTAGCAGAATGGTTATGTAAAATTTTGCTTATCTTCCTGCAGATATTACAGATATGTCTGAGGATGTGTGACTCATGAGCTTTATATAATTCCAGTAACACTAATAAATGATAAGAAAGGAGTTCTGAGAATCCTGTCATGCTGGAATTCAGTGTTATGTTTGCTGTACTCTTTTGAGCATCAGAAATGTCCTTATTCTCAGAACAAGGGACACTGAGTTTCTAAGAAGAAACACGTCTCCTCCAATCTCTGAGGCTGTTCTGGAATACAAGCAAAAGAGTAGGTAAGGATTCTGGGCAGTATTTGTAGAGTTTTCCACTGTTTTGACATAGTCTCTCTGAAGACACTGTCCTGAAGTTAACATTCAATTCACAGGAGGTGAAGTTTTGTCGTGAAGCACAAACAGGCTATGATGCAGAAACAGAACCTCAAGCAAATGGCTGCCTGTGTAGAGGGAGAAGCAAGAGGAAGGAGTAATGAGGTTTCTCGTTGGACATTGAGAGAGGCAATGAGGTAAGAGTGAGATGAGCTGAAATAACACGTAAGGTAACAGAATTTTTTGCTGCCATGTACAATTATCCCCTCAGACTTTTCAATATGTTGCTGCTGCTGTGGTGAGCTGCAGTCTGTGGATGGGAACCATCTCTGTGCGTGTAGAGTAGGTGCATACCAGCTCTGTTGCAGGGCATGCCAGAAGAATCACTTGAATGAGGAGCTTCCAATTCTTGAAGCTCAGCAGTCTGCATTATAAAAACTTTCAGGCAGACAAAACCTTGTCAAGAGAAAAAAAAAGGAAATTCTGAAATTCAGTGGAAACAATTAGATGGAATGGCATCAGGCAAAGTGCAGTGAAATGAACGTAAACTTGCTGAAATAATGAGATCTCATTTCCTTTAATCCAAAGGGATGGGGGTGAGAAAGTTGAGGCCTAACTTTTGTTGAATCTCTTTCATGAGTGAAGATCCTGATATAAATTCTTCACAATTATCTTTTATTTAATTGAGTTTTAGCTTTTTTTGTAGAGGTTGGGTAGATAAAAGTAGAACTAGATAGTTCTACTATCAGCTAAAATAATTTCTCATAGTATAATATGACAATGATGTCTTTGCCATGCAGTGATTGACTAAGCTGCAATAATAAAACTATCACATAGTGACCAAGATAGTGGCCAGCCCTGGTTTGGAAGCCATGGATACAGAGTTGAATCTTCCCTTGGTTAGCTGTGACTTCACTCACGACTAAGTGGCTTTTGGCAAATTATCTCGCTTTTCTACTTTATCTGTGAAATTAGGATAATATATCTGCATGGCAGCATTAAGAATTAATTATCAGTTGCAGAGTGTATGTTCAAAGCAAAGTATAAGTGCTAAATATTAGCTGCAGAGTAATTGGACTACTGTAATTTATAATATGCTCACTGACATTGGCTTATAATACAGGATCAACCTCTTCTCAAGTGCTGTAGAATGTTTAATTGTTACAAATGAACTTCTGATACTCAAAGTAGCTATCACCATGAAGCAGGGAATGCTGCCAGTACCTGTCAGTAAAAAAGCTTAACAAGGAAATGAATGTCTTTTTTTTTAGCTTGAAAAAGAACCCAAACATGTACACATGCACCTACTTTAAGTGCACAGTTCAAATTCCATTTTTTTAGACAAAAAGCTTTATTTCATATCAAATAGAAACACAACATTTCTGTGCCTTTTCATCTCTTTCAACCTATTTAATCTGAAAATGCTTCCTGCTTTCTGAGCAGCTTTTCTTAGTAGTTGTCATTGCAATATATGGAGGTGCCACGGGGAATAGTGGAAAATATTCTGTATATCACTGAAAGTGAGGAAAGAAACACTTTTACTGAAATCTGATTTGCCCAACAAACTTATTCAATGTGTTTTAGTGGCCCTATGTCTGCCAAAAGTTCAATCCCAACCTCTTGTTGAGCTTTCTTTTGAGGGGCTGGGAAGAAGGAGAGACAGGCTAAGAGCGAAGAAAGAGATGTCAACAGAAGGATTGCTGGGAAGAGAGCATCAGTTGAGTGAAGGCTGTCATAGCTGTTAACATTTTAAAAGCCCTTTCAAGGACTAACAAAATAAAGGATAGAGAGGTCCTTATCCTGAAATGGCTTTTATATTTCTGAACCTATCGTAAAGGCTTTTTTTGAACACTTGCTATCTAAAAACCAAAATAGTTTCTATCATAAACAAGACAGATAGCACATCAATACAAAGACTGTCTTCACTTACTTTTATTTCTGGACTAGCAGAAAAGGCCATTATTCAATACCACAGAAAAAAGTATTATTGCCTCAGCTTAACAAAGGAAGAAAAAGAATAGATAGATTATGTCCTTGATCCTAGGTCTGTGCAGGCTTCTAGTAACCCTGCATGTGTTAAGCTTCTACAAAGATTTTTTTTTAAAAAATCCCATTTTTTAACATCAAAAAAGGTATGTTAAGAAGCTTTGTTTTGGTACAGTCCTAGTGCAGACAATTCCCAGGTAGTTTTTATACCAGTGTAGCCAGGCAAGGCCAATAATGTATCTCCTACTTGGAGTTGATGTGAAGCAGCTACCCCAAAATAAGGAACTACAATGGTTTGCTTTCTTAAGATTTTACATTGTTTTAAACTGATTGTGCCTCTTCACTTACCACTATACAGGGTACAGTGCTAGAATACTGTACTTGAGTAAAAATAATTTTATTGCAATGAAGACACAGCTTTATATATATATCACTTCTTTCCTTTTTCTTTTGTGGTTGGTAGCACATAAAAGCCCCAATAAAGGCAAGACATTTCACAGAAAGTACCTGCCACGTTCAGTTATTCTATTGTGAGTCTGAATGAAGAGAAAGTCTTCAGTATTAATTATCAAAATGAATTGTTTTTGTTTAGAGTGAAAACTGTAGATCCTTCCTTGGGTCTATCTTCTATTCCCTTTGCTATATGTTTCATCCATCTGTAGTAAATCAGAATACTTTAGGGAAAAGAGAATCTTAACATTTTTATCTATTTGCCTTGGTGGATTTAACGTACGAGTAATTTGAACATGGTATGGGCAAACTGCTGCATAACATACTCTAGTGAGTAACAGTGCTGGAAAAGGTTGGACAAAATTAACATAGTCCTGTTTTGAGTCTCACTGTGCTGTGTAAGCCAAAGTCTTTGAAGTCTGCTGAAAATTGTCTGTAAACAGAATTTGTCTCTTCATATAACTGTTTCTTTTCCTAACACTTTTGAATTCTTTATTGGATGAACAAAGAGAACTTAGAAGGAAATATAAGAGCTATGGGAAAAACTGTGACTCTGTGTGCTCTCTGTCCTAACCCTGTTTGATTGTAATAGTTTCTTCTCCCCAGGGACTTCAGTAACATTTGTGGAAATGGTCAGTGGAAAGGAATAAGAAATAGCACCAGGTATCTTTATCCTGTGGGTTTCACTTGATCCTTAGAGAAATATTTTAAAGGTGTGAAAAAAACAGGTGTGCTAAAGCTCTGATGTATCTGCACAGCTCCCAAGTCGAGGTCCTTTTTGAAAATAAATGTTGCTCCTCAACTTTCATCATCAGTAGAGCACACTGACTTTTCATATGTACCCAGTGTCCAAATAACCTTTGAAGACTGCAGAAGACTTTTTTTCCTGTCAATATCTGCACCTCCCTGATCGAGCTATATCACAATACTGTCTGCTGCCACTGCACCAGAAAGATTTTTCCTGCTTCAAAAACGGTTTCATTCATTTGTGTCCTGACCCTATCCGTTTAAAATATGTGATCACTCATTACCCCTTCTGTTTAGGTAGTTTGGACGTGTTCTGTGACTTGTGTTCCTTAAAATTCAGGCAGAGTGTCTCCTTGGCAATGCTGAGTTTTGCTCCTCTTAGCTACTGGAAGACCTCTACTTTACAAAGCACATACAAATACATATTTGCTTTATCCCTCTACTGGATTCATGGGTTATTGTGTTTCAGTCACAGCCTATTTGCTTTGAGTGACTGCAAGAAGCACAAAAATAAAAGGGAAATTCTTCACTCTCTTTTACCAGTTTAACAGCAACATGTTATTTCTTACATCAAGTCCTTAAAAGTAACGTAGTGATCTTTTCAAGATTTACACTTTATTAATAAACTATAAAGTATCTGGCAGCATTGCCAAGAACCTACTGTACACTCTGCCTGTACTAAAGTAGACTTTACCATTTTGATATTCATACTCTAATAATAAATGACAGTAAGTTACAGGTGCAATACTGCAGCAATTTATGTATATTTTGACTTTGAGCATGGAAATTTGCAGCCCAAGCATCAGGATATTTTTATTAATCTGAAATAATATATTTTAAATAAATTCACTTAGGCACAAATGAGAATGTCCATTTAATATGGGGGTATTTGTGACAGACCAGAGACTGTCATGGAATTGTGGGCAGGACAATCTCCTTTACATCAGGATAGTTAGTGGTTGTGACATACAGGCACAGTGTGCCAGGAAGAAAAACATGCTGTTCTACTGACTTTATGTCACCTTCCTTATTTTGCTGGGGGCATAACAGAAGCCTGTTTCTATGTTAAGTAATGCATCCTTTCTAAAGCATTTGGGGCCCAAAGTGGGAAGGCTTAGTATAAATGCCATGTCTAATGCTGTTAATTTACTAGAAGTAAGTTCTGTACAGAAGACTGAAGGCTTTGTTTGAAAGAAAAGACAAGAAAAACAAATGTAAGGCTGGCTGCTGTCCCTGAATAGTTTAGTCATTGCCTGGAGTGCCATGCTCTGAAATGTTCCTGCAAGTTGTTAAAACTGAGATGTGTATCATACAAAATCCTAGCACTTATTTCATAGGAATATGTAGATGGGAAAGCACCACCTGGGGGCCATCCAGTCCTGCCTCTTGCTCGGTGCAGCTCCAATTAGAGCAGGTTGCACAGGGCCATCTCCAGTCAAGCTGGACTGTGTCCAAGGATGCTGATGCCACAGTGTTTCCTGGCAACCCAGCCCAGTGTTTGACCACCCTTAAGGTAATTTTTTTTTCCTTATATTGAATTGGAATAGTTCAGCTTGTGTCCATTGCCTCTTGTCATGTCCCTGTGCACCTCTGCAAGGAGCCTTGCTCCATCTTCCCTACACCCTCTTATTAGGCTGCTGCAATAAGCTCTCACCTTCATCTGCTCTTCCCCAGGCTGTGCAAGCCCAGCTTTCTCAGCTTCTTGTCTATCTTGTGTATCACACTGCAGTCTCCCAGTTGCCTTCCTTCACTGTTTCAGTATCTGTCTTGTCCTGGGAAGACCAGAGCTGGACCATTGCTCCTGATGCAGTCTCTCAAATGCCAGGAAGAGAGAAATTACCAGGTCCCTCAATCTGCCTGCAGTGCTTCTCTTAAAACAGCCTGGGATGCTGTTGGCTGCCTTTGCTGCCAGGGCACACTGCTGGCTCATGATCAGTTTGTCCACAGGGACCTCCAGGTTTTTTTTTCCCTGCAAATAGGCTTTCTAGCCAGTTGGCCCCCAGCCTGTACTGTTGCATAGGGTTATTCCATCTCAGAGGCAGGACTTTGCATCTTAGTGTGTTGAACTGTAATTATAGAATTCAATGTATTGAGTTATAATTTTGTGCTTGTAAGAATTAATAGCTCTGAGTTTGTCATTTGGGAATAGCAGTGGTGTGCCTTCCGAATAGCCTAAATAATGCAGAATTATGCACAATATGACTCATTTTTGGATGGCCAGTTTAACAAAACCACCTAAAGCTGATGATATATCAGGTACATCCTGAGACAAATAAATTACAGAAATCATAGTAAATTGCCAAAGAAAGGGATAACGAATTGTTTCCTGTTAGCTGGTAAAATTTTTCAGACTATCAATGCTTCATTCTTCTTTTGTACATTTATAAATGAAGTAGGCTGTGCTAATTTGGAGGTAAAACCAACACTACTCTGTGGCTATTCTGTTTATTGATCAACTGAATATTTAAGTTTTCTTGTCAGATTAATATAGTGGGGAATATTTTTATTAATGAAAGGGTTCAGACTATACTTCATTCTGAGGATATTGAAACACCATTTAATGTTATCTAGTGTTGTCATTGCATGTTGAATGATTTTTGTGTAATGGCTGTTCATGACTTTCATGCGTACATAAATTCTCTAACCAGAAACTAAAGACTTTTATATTGTATATCAATCTTTATAAAAATATTTTACAGACTTTAAGAAGTTTAGAATTATACAAGCAATTTGGTTAAAAATAGTTTTAGTTTTAGTTTGGGTTTTTTTTGACAGTTCTAATGAAGATTATTTTCTTTGTGGTGCTAGAAACCCCCTTAGAGGAAACACAAATCTATTTATGCTTTCCCCCCACTGTTAATTAATTTGCCTTTTTTAAGAGTCTTGAAATTTGTCAGAAATGAGTCTGGGAGGATGAATTCAACAGATCTCTGTCCATGGTCTGCTGCGTCTTCCTCCAAAGGGTTGTATGGCTGCAATGTTAGGAAAATTTGGCGTATTGTAAATTAAACCTCGGTGCTGCAGGCTCTCAGCTAGGAGATGTTATCCAGAAAGCCAGCATTTCTGGTTCTGCCTGTGATTTTCAGCTGATGACCCCCTTTGTTAATGAAGCATGCAGTCCTAATTTGGCATGGGCCACAGGTAGGACGGTCCTCTTGCAGGTGAAATGTCATTTGCCACATTTTGCAGAGTATTAGTCCGAACCTATATTTGGTTGGCACCTGTGCTCCAGAACTGGCATCGCACCTTGTGAGAAGGCAGCATGCCACTCTGACAGATGGGGAGGAATGTGAGCATGCCAGCAAACCAGTGTATGCATCAAGGGGTCACATTTCTCTCCAGGAATGTTGAAATACCGGTACATGCAGAGCTTCTGTATCTGAGGCACACGTGTTTCTTGGCAACAACCAAAGTTCCTGCTGAATATCTTGGCACGGGACATAAGGAAGCTTAGTGAATTTTCATGGCTTTCATAGGGTTTCTACACCATGGGAGCCTACATATAATTTCTGCTAAGAATGGCCCTGTGAATGTAAACAGAAGAGGGAATATATTTTGTAAATTATTCTTTCTTATTAATAGATTGAGAACTGTTAAAATGCCATCATAGCTTTCATGGATAATGATTCTTTTGATTAGTTAATGGTTGGTTTATCCTGGTCTGAGAGCAATAGAACGTGTGGTTTGGCAATCAACCCAAAATGCGAATGTCACAGCTTAAACTTCTACCATTTCTTTCTTGTACTTTATTTTGTTTTAGCTTAAAAGTAAATTCTGCAGTCCCATCACACTTTTGTGCTTCATCAAGAAATTAGCTTTTTTCTGTGTTCCCCCAGATGATATAATGTATTAAAATTAACTCTGGGATGTTCCTTTCTTTTCCTGAAGGTATTTCTGAATGGTTTATTTCAGTGTTTTTACTTTTTTTCCTCCAGAATTACTGTAAAGCTTTTCTATTTCATCCATTACAGCACAGTGTTTTTCACATTTGAATAGCTGCATCAACATGAATCCTTTATAAGGACCTTAAAAACAAACTTTGCCAAGCCCCAGAATACAGAAGCTGATTCACATCCCAATACTCAGCTGCCTCATGAATAAAGGAGAGTCTGTGCCTGACACTTTGAAGCTGTAGCTGTTAAACCATACAGACTATTTACCTCAATAAATCATTATAAGAAACTAAGGTACAATTATACCCACAGAGAAATAGAATTCAAAACACTGATTTATGTGGTTCAGTGCCTGTTCCTTTTTCCATCATGTTTTGAATTTTATGCATGTTTGTCATCTTTGGCTGCTTCCATGTATCTTTAAACTAATAGGTCTTGCTTTTTTAACATTCCTCATTAGGTTTGTTATTTTAGTTTGACATACAGACATGATTTGCACGCTGTACAAAGTTTTGCATTTAAAATTAACTATCTAATTTCTTATGCTATAGACCAAAAATGGAAAATGTGGGTAATTCATTTAAACTAACATACACCCTTCTCTGGTTAATTTGTGACCATCTAAGCTGAAATCCCATATTAGCTGAGAATTTTTTTGTTGCTTATTTGTGAGATCTGAAGAGAAACAACTATACAAAGGAATCAATCATTGTGCTTTTCAGAATGTGCCTGCTAATCACAAAGAGATGGAAGCATAGGAAATTATATTTGGAATTATTTCCTCAATATCTGTACCCCTTGAAGAGGCGAAATGAATCTAAAAGATAAAAATTCAGTGAGATGAAAGTGCAGCCTCAGAGGAAGGAACGGCACTGAAATCAACAAATAATTCCATATGAAATGGTAGCAGTAAGGTAAATATATCTAGGAAGGGAAGTCCGAGAGCAGCCACAGACTGTTGGGCCACCCAAGCCTTCAAGAGAGTCCAGTGTTGTCCTATAGAGCAACTGGGTGGGGAGTGATTTAATAACCAACAAATGTTCCTCAATAAAACTTCAGAAAGTCACCAAATATTTAAACCAACACTTCAGATATGAACAATAGTAAATATGCTGCAGTTCCAAATGCTTTATGCCTTGCTAATAACTTTTAGTGCTGATGCTTGGGGGGATCCAAATGGATCACCCTGAAGTGAGGGTGTATCAGGCCACCTGCCTGATCCCAGGGGTTTGGATCAGAATAGTGCTTGTCTGCAGTATTGAGAGGGAGATATAAATCTATCATTATTTCTGGAGTGATTTGTAACATGAACGTTTTTGGGCCATGTGTATCTTTCATCTATCCAGCTAAAAAGCTGTGTCTGTTGTAGACAGGTTTGGCCATTTCAGACTATTTTTGCTTCACGGTCAATAACAGTAATTTGAGTGAGAAGCTTAAACATTCCATTTGTATTTTCATTATCTTACACTGAATTTCATAAGATATTCAATTCATAAGGGAATATGCACCTATAATCTTCATATTATACATGAGTAACAGCACATAGTCTTTTTCATGCAGTCCGTGATTTGCATATATATGTATGCTTATATAAAGCTCTCACTTTTTGTTGTGTTTTTATCTCTATGAAGCTACAGGAATGTTGTGAGGAAAGAATATTATACCTAAAAATGTTGACATACAAATAATGTTATTTATCGAGCACTCATATAGGGTGTTCCATAACCTTGTCCCCAGTAATCCAAGAGTCTATAACATATTGCTTTTACAGTCTGCTGGCATTTAAAATGTTTCTGTCGTCATATCCATGGAGTTAATAATGTTTGTATATTATTGAAGTAGAGGAGTGCTTTGCAGCACAAGTCACATGGTAGCCACACTATGAATATTTCCACTGCTTACAGAACAATCTGTTTATTAAAATATATCTGTTGAAATTCCATTATTAAACTTACATATTCTAGGGCTTTGTAATACTTAAATATTGTTTTTCCTCAGTTCCTAGTGCCCTAGAATAGCGATTCCTGCTCAATTCTAAAAATAGCATGTCATCAGTGATTAAGATTCATGTTAGTTATTTCCATTAATAAAATTTAAGATAATTAATGTTTCACATTGTTTTATAGTTCAGTTCTATCATGTCACAAAGAGATATTTCATTTTGCAATGTACTGAAAAGAATCTCATCCTAAGTTGAAAAAATTCTGAAATATTTTTAGCACTTTGAAAAATTTCAAATATTTACTAGGTTATGTTGGCTCAGGTGACTTTGCAACTTCATTTTTTCAGTTTAGTAAGCAGAAAATAGAAACACATCCGGAATGCTATTTAAAAGCATCCAAAATTAGGTGTTGTTCACAGTGAAAACTGCAACACCTTCTCAACTATTGGGATGCTGCAGAAGCTCAGGAAGTTAGTTCTGCCAGAACTCAGACCAGAAACTGACTATTACATGTGAAACTTTGCATCAGCTCTCAGACAATACACACACACAAAAAAAAAAAAAAAGTACTTTAATTCCTGGTAAAATCTCTTACTAAAATTTCTAAGGGCTCTGTACTCTCCTATGTGTCTCAGGTTTGAAATACAGGTTCTAGAGCAGTGCAAAATTATTTGGCTGAGAATGTTATGTTTTATTCAAGTAATTGTGCAGCTGTAGCCAGCAAGTGTATTCAACTTTAGTAGTGTAGAAGGGTCGTGTCCATCTTCCCCAATGAGAAGCTTCACATGTAGAAAGCAACCTTATGATCTCATCACAGCACAGGGCTTGAGCTGATTAGACTAAATCAGTGTAATTAGGCATAACTTTTGTATGTAGACAAATCTTCAGCATTACATGAACACAGACCAAGAATAAACTTGCTCAGTTTACAAAACAGACTGTTAGCTGCAGCCTAGCACGCAAATAGGGAGATGGGTTTTTAAATAAACTTAATGAGTTAATGATGCAACACTGGATGTGTTAAGGAGGGCAAGATATGTCCCAGGAAAACACTGTGAATATTAACCTTAGGCACCTGAACCAGTTTGTTGAGGTTGGATGCTGTTTTTGTGGCTAGACTGCAAAAGTAGTAGCAGTATGGAAATACAGTTTTCTGCAGGTTTTTTTTTCCAAACTTGTCTTCTATTAGCAGATGCCTTTCGCTCAGCAAAACTTTAAGTTCAAACAAAGGTTCTTTAATTCTAGCAGTGATTCTTCAGAATATCCAGGGATTACATATAATAGATTGTGAGTATAGCATGAGCAAACAAGGCATCAATAATAACCTTCTAGCATGGTTTTATCTGGATGTACTGAATTACAAGGAAAACAGTTTTGGATTTTTTCCTAAGTCTCATGGATCACAGATTGCATGTTTAAAAGTGGAAAGGGAGTAGCCAGACAAAGGAAAAGAAACAACATAAAAAGCCTTAAGTTTGCATGAGTTTCATTATGCTGAAATCCTGACCTCAAATCAATAAGAAATCCTTTATCTGACACATATTGAGGGATTATAGACTCAACATTTTAGAGGATGTGTTTGAACAGCATTGACATCAAAACCTTCTGAAAACTGCAGGTGGATTATGAGCTGTGTACTGTTTATATCTGCAAGTACAAGCAGCTGAAGAATTATTTCAGTCTATCTATGCTACAGTTTTGCAACTGTGCTACGTTTATTTCTTAGGAAATAATTACTAAGGAGTGTGTGTGGGTGTCTGTGTTGGTCAAATGGTTAAGGCATAGGAACTTGAGAAGTCAGAGTTTTCCTTGCAGTTATGTGACAGATGGTTTTTGTGTGGGGGGTAAATCAAGTTCTTGTTTTGTATCTCTCTTTCTCTGTAGGTACAGCACATGTGGACACAGCAATGGCATTTTGGCAGCACTCAGTGGGCTGTTACAAGATGTGTTTTAGTATTTTTGAAAGGTACATGTAGTTACCTTTGAAAGTGCAATATGGTTCCACTAAGTGCTGGGATTTGAAAAACATATCATAATGGGCAGTGCTGCTTTCCCAAAAAAAGTGATATCTTCCAGGAATTTCTGCTTAGTGAGTCTGGAAACCGCAGTGAAGACATGCTGCTTAAGCAGTTGTCTTTGAAATGGACCAATATAGGCTGCTCTCTGCATTTGCAACTGTTCAAATAACTTTGGTATGCTGTGGACAGTGTTAAAGGTGCTGAATGCTTCAATGCAAAAGCCATTTGTTTGGGTGCTTTGTGGGCTGTGTACCTTATTCTGGGACATTTAAAACAGCGTTTTTCAGATCGTCTCTTACCATAAAGTGTTCCTTGGACAGTTCTTAACATATATTCTCCATTAAAAGAAAGGGAACAGACACAAATGTGTACCAAAAAGAAAAAAAGGAGCTTCAAAACAGAAGAGGGAAATTACTGTAATGAAATTGGACTATATCACACATATTATAAACTCTGGGAAATGCGCTAATATTTTATTTTGGAGACACCCATTCCAGAAAGCCTTTGGGAGTCTGCACAGAGTCTTGTCAATTATTTTAACAATTTCAGCCCTCTGTTCCCTATTGATGGCCAGCTGTCCTAAAACTGAGAAATGTGTGGGAGCTATAATTTTAAAGAGGAACTCAGATGATGAATGTCTGTTTTCTCCTTGGTATTTAGGAGGAAAAGGTTTAGCATATTGAAAAAAAACCTGTGATATACTTCTAGAAGGATGTTTATAATATTCCTAAAATTAGTCTTCTGTTAATTTTCACGTCAAATGCAAAGAGACTTACCACTGTCAGCAGTTTTGTTAATGTAAGTCAGGAAAATTGTGGACTAGTGAAAGTAAAAAAGGAACAGCCCTGGATCTTCTGTTATAATATTCCTTCTGTTTGACAAGTTTATGCATTGTATTTCATGTATATATTTCATATATACTTTCTATTTTAAATGAGCATTCAGAGTGTTCTCCTTGACTGCCACTGCAAAATACAACATTTAGTTCTATGTTTAAGTGATGAGTGGTTTTTTTTGGTTTTTTTTTGTTGTTTTTTTAATAAAGTTTTAAATATGTATTTCCTCACGTTTCTGTCAGAATAAATGAAAACTTTCAGTTTTAAGGACTGACAGAGCTTGAACACAATTTATGTGTGATCAGACTTTAGCAGGTAAGTTTTTAGCATGTCCAAGGCTGTATAAAGGGTGCCTATTTGGAGCTGTTTATAGTTCTGGCTTGTGTCCTCAAGCAACAATAAGAATGACAAAATCTCTGCTGGACAAAACAGCAAAACATATAATTGGTTGATAGTTAAAGAAAAATGGTAGGCAAGTATGCTTGCAGAAATACAACAGAGGAAAAAGGATAGGTTACACCTGAAATAAAATCTTACCTTTTGTTGGAAGATTGTTCTGAATTTAAGCAGGTGCAGAATTCTTTCAGGGTTTTCTTGGCACTAGTACATCTCTGTGGAGCTCAGCAGAATACATAATTTGTCTTGTTTAGCGTCTCTGCTAAACAGTATTGCCTTTATTTCAAGCTATCACTCTGTGGCCTCAGCAGCAGCTTGGTGACTGTAATGGTGATACCTGTGTGTGTTTGAAGTGGGGATGTTGGGATGTTGGTCAAAGATTACAACACCGAGGCAAGCAGCGGAAGCTTTGAAGTTGTGTTGAAGGGCGGTGCTGGATCTTGGAGTGGGCTTTGATTTCCCTATTACCATGAGTGTTTTGACCTTGTCTGAGCGCACATCTTGTACTACTGATCAGTTTTGCTTTGACTGCCACAAAACTCGTGTTTTCTGTCACGGAGGCAAGGATTAGGATTAGAGAAATAGCCAGGGAAAGTGAGCACTGCACAGTGTGGCATAGGAAGAGATTTTTTTCAAAAAGACCATGAAGAAACCATTTTTTTTTCCTTTGTTGTGCTGGCCCCTATTAGCTTCTCTTATAATAGGCACTAATTTCACTTCTGTTAGAAAGTTGTAAATTGTTGTTGCCTTCTAATTATAAATGTTAAGACACTTATACAAAAAGCTATGGCTACTATTCAAATAGAACAAAAATAATTAGTTTGTGTGACTGGAAATCTGCTGGACAAAGGTTTTCTTTGGGGGAAAAAGCCTATAGTAAAATTTATGACCTTGCATTTTGCTAAGTCTTAATTAGCAGCTCATTAAGAGGTAAGGTAAAGAGTATGGTCAAGCAAGGTGTTTTTCTGTTTTTTAAAAATGTTTGGATTTCTTCAGGAAGTCAAATCATCAGTGTGTATCTTCTATGTATGTATTTGTCTTCCCATGTCTTCTTTCCAGGATAGAATCTGCCTTTTACTGTGTCTCTTTTGTCCCTGAGTACTGCCTGGTAGAATGGAATGCAGTTGAGTTGGGTTTTCTATTTGGCCATTTTGTATCAAAGCTAAAGGTGACTGAATTTATTTTGTTGGGCTGATAAAAACGAATTCTGACTGTTGAGCAGTTGAGCAATTGAACGCAGATGATAATCTTTTACATGTGTAATGAAATTAGCATGCAGACAATGGCTGTTTTTATCTTTGGTGGTGGCTTTCTTGTTCTTGGATAACAATATAATTTTTATCAATAAAATTAATATTTATCATATTAATAGAACAATTGTTTTTAAATTTTTGGTGGTGGTGGTGGTGATAAAAAGTAAAGAATTATAAATCTAAGGTTACTTATTTGGAAGGGTGTGATAACATACTGAAGTAAATTAAAGCTGCAACATGAAAGGCAAATATTGTTGCACAATTTTTTTTTCCAATCTGCTTTAATAAAGTCTCTGTGTGCAACAGATACTTGGAAACAAGGGAGAAAGTCATTGATAGTGAAATTGTTTACTTGGCTTTTAGAACCACCTTCCCAACTTTAGTTCATAAACTTATGGTCAAAAAAATTGCTTAAAAATGTTTTTCTTGGTAGAGGCTAAAATAATAAATTACAGTGCCTACTGGAATTATGTATATCTGTTAATTTTTTTATGTTATTAGTAGCAGATTGGAACCATAACTGTTTCCATTTTAAAGTACAATTTTTCAATGTGTAAATAGGTAAGTAATGTTTATTTAAAATAACTTTAAAATTGTAAGAAAGACACCAAAATATAATATGTAACTATTTATAATTTAATTAAGAATTCTTAATTTCAAATGTTCATATCTGTAATTCCTGAGAAACATGCAGAGTGTATGTACACTTACACGTACTTTTAATAGTTGTGCAGGAAAAGAGGTTCTAGTCCAGGACAGTGTGAATGAAAAACAGCCCTTCTGTGTAGAGCAGTTTTAAAGTTGCACACTGTCCTATAAGCAGCCAGTTCATGTTCTTGTGTTGTAATTAGTTAATCTGTCATCCTGGTGGCAAGTTAGGATGGAGGAATTTCTTTGTATTTCTCTTTGTTCTCTAAGGATTTAACCTTTTATCTGTCTTTCCACAGGAGAGCTGAGATTTTGGGTGAGTTGAGATGGCTCCAGTCTATTTAAAAGGAAAAAAAAAAAAAAAAGGACAGCCTTAGTTTCTAGGGTCTTGGTGTGTTGGTTAACTACTTTAAATCTTTTATGATACTAAAATAAGGGAGTTAATAAAAAAGGCAATTTATATTTGCTGTAGTGATGTGCATTTGCAGATCTGAAATTCAGTATGTTTGGGAGGGGTTTTATTACTTCTTTTTATGGTACCAAAACATCTAATCAGACAAGGACATATTTCTTAAGGTATTACAGGAGATGACTGACAATCCAGCAGATTTTAAAAGATCACTGATTATCCATGAATTTTCCCAGTGACCAATATTCAATAAAGAGGGTGTTTGATATCATGAACTCATTACAGAAGGAGACCAGTGATTTCTGCCCATTTGTAATAACCTTTTCAGGTAAGAAATGTATTACTATTTTGGAATACTATATGTGCTCTAGTAAACTAAGGTGGTTAGTTCATAACTGTATTATTGTAAAGTTTCCTGTGTTTATATCATAATTTGTTGTGATGGCAGGACTGTGAGGAAGCATGCTGGATTGAACAGCCCTGTGGCACACAGCATGGGATAATTGCCAAACATTGCCTGCATCATCTGCTCTGACGACAGCAGTTCCAGGCTGCCCTAAAGGTACACAGTTGTATATCCACACATACTGATTTAAAGAGAGCATTGCTCAAAATCTGGGCACTCCACTCCATGGAGACTGGCTTAGACAAGAGTTGTAGTTTCTAGGTTAAACTAATATACATGGGAAAGTCATTCTGTTGTCCTTATATTCTTATTCATATGTCTACTGTTAAGAAAAACTTCTGCTTCATTACTTTTTGTTTTTGGGCGGTTTTGTTTGTTTGTTTTGATAACAATTTAAAAACATCTTATTTCTGACAAATTCCCTAAGGAAACATGTTGAATCTAATGAATCAGATGTTGAATCTAGTTAAGTCCATCCACTATGGGTGGTTGAATTCTTGAGCTGTGCTCCTACAGGCAGTTTGAGTTCAACTGACTTGATTTGCTTGACTAACAAAAATCCAGCTTTTAAGACTGCTACCAAATGCGTATAAACAAAACTGAGCAGAAAGACATGGCATTTACAGGTGTTTTTGTAGCTGTATCACAAAAGCCCATGTTACATTTTCCCAGCCTCGGGGATGCCATCCTATTCTTCCCCATGCTACCTATTTCTCCCTTCCCGGGTTTCTTCCTGCTTGCTCAAGGACACAGAATGCACAGCAGAGTGATGCTGCTAAAAACAACTACTAATCAATACACATCCAAATTGAATTAACCAAACTTTGCTTTTATTATCTCATCCAGGGCAGGCCAGTAAACAAATTGTAAAATTCGAGTTGCTTACCTTCCCTCTCCTCAATAACTGTACACAGGACCAGAGGACATCTCACATGAAACTTGTACTTCTGAGAAACTTTTATTTCTAAAAATATGTCATCCAAAAATTCTCAAAATCTGAAAATGTGTTGATTGCATGTAAATTACTTTAACTTGCATTTCTCTTTGAATTCCTCTGATTTGCAGCATTTTCTTCCTCTCCACTGCTGTTCTCCAGGAAGTGCTTGTGTTAACCTTTAACATACCTTGACTACACCGCTTTACTCTTGGACATCTCTTTTTGTGTCTGCAAATAATTTACACTAATTTCCAAAATTATCAGCAGAACACAGGAAGTGGAAGCATAAAAGTATCTGTAAATACTGATTTATCCTAGTTGCATTCGAAGACCTTCCTGCTTGTCAATGTGTATCTGGGAACAATCCATGTTGTCTGCTAGAATTCTAAGTATATGGTCAATATAAACTCTTCTAAATTTTGTAGGTGTTTTCCCCAAAATCAGTGACAGATTTTATCTTCCTTCCAACTAGCGCAGTCTTCAATTGGAAAGCTAAACCTACTAAATAATATCTGTTTATTTATGTATTTCCAAATAACTTGTTCTCTTTTAGGAATTAACACACCAATCCTTTGTAGCTTCCCTGCAGCTTTTGTCTGCAATTTCCAAATTGATCTTTTACAGAGACTTTTTTCCTTGCTGCTGTTACTGTAGTCAACATATTAGACTTGTCTGTTTTATTTACAGTCTGAGTGTAATATTAGAATTCTTTTTATTCTGGACTTCATGTCTCCTAAGTATTTTTCTCCTTTCTTTTAAATTCAGTTTCCCAACACTTCATCATGTGTATGTAGTTGCCCTTACAAATGTTAGCCAGATAAATCTGTTTGTTCTAAAAACTTACATATCCTCAAGTAAGAAAATATTCATATTTTAAGGGTGTGGGATGTCAGAATTTAGATATTTGCACAGAGAAAAAAACGTGCTGTCTTCCACACTATTAATTTTCCAAATGCTCGCTCCTACTCTGGTTTCAATGTTTTTCAGTCCTTCTCAAACGGCCCCTACCATATCTTCTCATCTACACAATGAAGGCTTAGAAATGAGAGATTTACTCACAAGTGTGATCTGTGTAGCTCAGGAAGGATTTTTTCCTGCTCTGTCACACCCTACAGAAACTCTGCTTGATAGCTTTAAGACCATGAGGGCTCTTCTTCTTGACCCGTTCGGTGTTTAAGTAAGAATCCTGATTTTATTTCTCTGGTATTGTGGTAATTTAAACTCCATATACTTACTCATTCTATCTCAGTGTTTTTAGAGAAAGTGCAGAGGTTTTAGGAAGCTTCTAAGCGGTCAGGCTGGCTCCGGCTCTGGGTCCATCACAGCTGGAGTTGATCTAAGTTTGGGCTGCCTTGTCCTCTCCTCTATTGGCTCTGGCTTTGTGTTTCCACCTTCGGGGCTGTGCTGGCACTGGCTCTTGTCTGATCCTTCTGTGAATTGCTCCTTGGAGCAGATCTGGCTGAAAAGTTTTTTTGTTTCGTTGTTCTTTTTTTTTCTTTTTCTTTTTTTTTTTCTTTCTCTTCACTTTTATGGGGTTAGCTTACAGACGAGCAGCCTCCCTGTGTTGGCTCCTGCCCACATACGTGGGTGTTAGTGCTGAGGCAAGGGAAAGAATAGAAAGCCTTGGTTGGTGTATGAGGCTCTGACGACCCGAATTCTTTGTAGGTTTAAGGTGCCATCGGATCCCACCCGCAGGCTGCAGTTCCACCTTTTCTCTGGGCTGATCTCCACACCAGCACCCATTCCCTCTGCTGTCCCCTCTGGGCCCAGCACTACTTTTTCTGCAGCTGCACTTTTCCAATCACAACTGAACCCCTCTCCTTGCCCCCCAAAACCACAGCAGTTGCTTCAGCTGACAGATCATGGAGCCATGTAACGTTACTGCTGGCAGTGAGGGTGGAGCAAGAAAAGTAAATATTTTTTTTAAAAAGTAAAAAAGTAAAAAAAGTACATGCCAGTCATTAAGCCATGTAAAGTAACCGTGGAATTGCAGCTTGTGAAGTATATGTATATATATATTTATTGCATTTTACCAATGAACCAGCCTGTATAGCCTTGACATGATTTTTAAGAAGACTGTTCTTGAATGGAAGATTGTTCTTTGCCACCTCCTCCTCCCACTCACAAGTCCCAATTTAAGTCCTTTGGTAACCACCTGTAAGGCCCTGTCAATATGAAGTCCAGGTCTGGAATCTTTCATATTCCAGAAATCCATTATGTGTTTTTTACACATATATACATATAATTCCTTTTGTATTTACAGAGAAAATCAATATAGCAATAGGGTTGTGGGAAAAAAATAACAACTTCAACAGATTTTCATTGAAAAATAATTTCATATGGTTCCTTGAAGCATGCAAGTAAAATCATAGGAAAGGAATAGGCCAGTCCTATTGGCCTAAATTGTGACTGTTCCTTTAGCCTTTTGCATGCATGATGATCTGCCCCGAGATACCCATTCTGGAGTAGCACAAAACAGGGAATGACTAAAGGTAAATAGTAAGACTATTAGTAAGACTAACTAAGAGTTGCAATTATTGTGCAAGCTGGAATTCGTCTCACTTGCCTTAGTCTCTAAAATACTGATATCTAGCCTAAATGAATTGTTTCTAGGTCTTTTTTAAGGTGGGAGAAAGGGGCAGACTTGGCCAGTGCCAGTTTCTCTTCTACTTCATGGGCAAACCAGACAATATTGAAATGTGCTATGGTGATACCTCTCTGTGTGTATGTATTTGATTATAAAGGAATTCTGCACAGTTAGCTTATACTACACAGCTACTTTTAATTTCCTGAATTTTTATGAGCTATAAACTAAGATTGAAGCTCAATTATCATATGCACAAATTTTTAATCCCTTTAAGTGTGGAAAACCTTTATGTGACTATCAGCTTTTTTGTATTAGCTAACTGCAAATATTTCATCAACTTATTAGTTACTCTTTAGACAGACAGAGCTACATCCATTTTTAAGAAGTTCTGAATTTCTAAGAAATGTAGTGATTTGAACCAGGGAGAAATTTTAAGCAAACATCAGGGAAAATATATAATCTTTGGGCTTTACATTAAAAAAAACTAAAATAAAATAATGCTGGAAACTTTGCTGTGTTTTGGCAATAGCTTGCTTATTGAACTTAGAGCTATTTATTTAGTCCACTGAGTATGTTCATGAAATCCTAGTACATTTTTTAAGCAAAATTTGCAAGTAGCATAAAAATCTAGCTGGCTAATAACAGGATATTCTCTGCATAAATGTGGTTAAAAATAAGAATAAAAAAAAATAAATCCAGATTTTAAGAAGTAGTATCTCTGCATTGAAAGGGCAAGAGTCTAAATGTAAGTGTAAAAGCTGGAAAAGATTGAACATATGTTATTTCCCACCAGCACAATATTAAATGCAATTATTTTCTTTCTGCTAAAGTCTTGAATATATCTTGCAACACAACCTCAAAGAGTCCCCTGCTGCTGTTGATTATAGTGAATCCCACTTCCTGCCACCCAGTAAGTCTTTGCAATTTTCTCTTTTTCGCCACCCTGTGGAGATAAATAATGTATATTAATGTGGAAATATCAACAGTAAAATCTCTTAATATTCTCCACAAAATAAAGCTTCTCTCTAAATCAAAGGATTTGTATCACTCATTAATTTTTCGAGCAAAAAGAAGCAAGTTCCTTATGTAAGGGCTTTGAAAAGTTTGAATCTCACTCTTGGAAAACAAGTGTGCCAAATACTGTATAGGAGAGGGATGAGTTTTTTCAAATTGAAAAAAGGATTTGGTATAGTGTACTACATTTAAATCACAGATTTTAGTGTTTTCCTTTCTCAGACTCATTAAACAGACCTTAACAAATCCCTATTTCTCTTCCTTTGACCCAGAACCTTAGGAAGTGTGTCAGAGAATTTTCAGGAATTGCTCCCTGTGCTGAACACAACCATGGAGGATGTTCTATAAAAGATTTGTGAAGTTTGGCTGTGATAAAAGTGTGCATTCAAATCCAATACATGGCTAATTCCGCACTCAGCTCTCCCCACTTTTGTACATTAAAAAAAGTAACATGACAAATTTCTATTGCAGCTCTGGGTTGTAGAAAGGGACAAGAAAAGCAAAGGCTGAAGTTATGACCTCCTGAATGCTGCTTTACAATCGAGGTTGAGGTTTCAGGGCTTAAGTGGAAAATTGCCATACTAAAGAAATGATTGCTTGCTGACTATACAAGTTGGGGATCTGGGGTGTGTGTGACCATATTGATTCTAAAGTGCTCTTTTTTAGTTTAACATGTTTTTCCTTTTAATTCCAACTTCCAGGAACATGGGCTCCTTTGATGAACACCATAAACATTTCCTAAGTTAATTTAAAAGAAACCCCAACTCTATAATGCTAACATTTCTATTGCTTAAATGAGAAAGCTAATTGGGGAAAAAAAAAAAAAAAGGAAAGAACCTTTTCAGAACAGAACCCTTAGTCACCAACATTTTAGATGGCAGTCTGAGGAGTCTTAACACTCTGTATTATTAAAATACCATCAAATTAAAATAACGGCAAAATACTGAGACAGAGGCAAATTGTGTCCCCTCCTCTGTGGTTGTGGCAGGCCAGCAGTCAAGGATCCAGCCAGGAGTGTAATTTCTGTGGGAAGGAGGGGAGGGAGAAGGGAGGATACCTTTTGTGTTTCAGGGCTGGGGAATGTGGTACTAGGAAAAGTGGGCAGTTGTGAGCTGCATTTCATTAGCCAGTTTGGTACTAAGCAATAGTGCAGCATCAATGCAGGCTGTTACTGACTCAGGGAGAAGCTGTTTCCTTCTTTTGTCCCCTTCTTCCCTACCAATAACAGCTGCTGAGAAGGTATTTTCTCCATGGTGTTTTGTTGAAAGGTAGACAAAATATTTTCAGTTATCCCTTGCTGTTAGATTTCTGTGTAAATAATTTGTGTTATGGTAAAAATCCATCTAAGGCAGGAAGACTGTTTGCTACTTTCAGCCCCAATTCTGTAAATATTTCTATGCATGTTTAGTTTTCACCATGTGAGTAGTATCCATTTGGGCCAAGTTAAGGATGGCTGTAGCTGCACGTTGGAAACCTGACCTACTTTGCATTTCATTATGCATGGAGCACAGTTTTAGTCCAAGAGAGTGTCCCGGAGATGGGAAGTCTGAGTTGTGGAAGAGTCCATCGAGGAAATGAAATCTAGCCAACTAATATGAATTAAATATTTTTGTACTTTAGTGTAATATATTCATTCACAACTGGAGAAGTTGTAGGAATAACATAAACATTAACAAAAATTAGAATTTATTCAGTGGCTGAGGCAAAAACCAAAAGCAGCTTGGATGGTGGCAACACAAAGGTGATTTATGAGTGCCTTTTATGACTAGAACTGCAGATTTTGGAATTAGTTTACACTTTGCAAAGAGAGTTTTGTTAATTTTGAAAATGTAGATATGCAAATATTTTAAAAAAATTTAATGTCAAGTCAGCTATGTGTTGTCTTACTTGTACCAGGACATTGTAACAGCAATACAAAAACCTATCAAATGTGATGCAGGATTTTAAGTGTGAAGGCTGAAGCTCTTTACTAACTATGAGTATTTCTACACATTATTCCATTAACTTAGTTCCTGATACTGCAGAAGTTTAGACACTGAGACTTATACAGAGTGAATAATTCTGTTAGAGTAAATGGGACTCCCACAAATGTGTGAAGTGAAATGTGTGCATGAAACAAGCAGGGCTAGGGCTTTTAATGGGAATCTTGTTATGCATAAATATAATTGCTATGTGAGGAGTCTTTCATGAATTAAGTTCCCCAATGGTCTCCCTCCAGGTAGAGAAACAGGATAAGATGAAAAGTCCAAAAAGGGTAGGCCCCAGGTTTTTAGAGGCTTATGCCCACATTCGAATGCATCAGATAGAAGCAGATATGGATCTGTCTAAATTGAGCTCGAGGCAGGCATTCTTAGCATTTTTTCTACTCAAGTGACTTGGTGTAAGTGACTTGTTCAGAAACACTCTGTAGGTTTGTAGCACTGCCAGGAATAGAGCCCACATCTCCTGACTCACAGTTATAGACCAGACTTCTGCTCAAATTTGTGCGAAAACTTAATTGGCCATGTTTGTCTGTGAGGGGGAATTTATTAATATTGTTGCTACCTTGCAGTGTTTTGTAATTTTCTTGATATGATCCCATTCAATAAAGGTGTAGAGCTGAATGTGAGCTTTCTCTGAGTAGATGCAGAGCATCTGGTTTATACAAATGGTTTCCCACCAAAAAGGAAAACTTGGAACTGTAGATTTTTAATGCACAGATCTTGTGCTGTTGCAATGTTAAGAAGTCCTTGTTGTTATGAATGTGCATTATGAGTATATTGTACACAGTCCTGGTATGCAAATTTGTAGCATTCAGAGAAGTGAAATAATTCTGTGTTATTATTATCTTTGTAAATTGCATCTTAAGAGTTTGTTGAGGACTTTACGACGGCAGTTTTCTATAGTCACAGCTATACAGCACAAAGTGTTTCTTTCATTATTAACAATAACTGAGCCAATGAAAATGCTTTTAAATATACACCAGACAAGCAGTTATCCAGCTCTTCCTTCTTACCATCCACAAACCATCTTTTAGCATCTTATAAACGAGCATGTAAAATAGCTTTGTAAACATCTGCTTTTCATTGTTAATTGTCAGGGAAAACTAGAGATTTAAATGCTTCTTTTGTAGCATTCCTTAATCCTATCAGAAAGGAGAGCTCTAGATGCTTCTCCTTTCTCCCTGCAGATAGCTTCCATAGGCTGGGGGCTTTCTTGTTTTTTCCTTTTAATTTATATATATATATATGTATATATATATATATATTTAATATTGATAGTTTTTATTTACTTACAAACAGCTTGTTTAGATCTCCGTTTGCAAGGACTTGCACATTCTAGTCTGTGTGGCAACTCAGTAAATTTAAAATATACTATGGAATTATTGATTGCTGCCTAAAATGTGTTGAAAATTATATTTTTTTTCTCATTATGATCTGCTCAGTATTTTCTTTCCTATATAAACTAACAGGCCAGGTATTGTATCATGCATATGCAATAAGAAAACAGGAGTACATGTTCATACATAACATAAAAAATAATAAATAAAAAGTTTGTGCTGCTACAATGCAATTATTTTTTTTAGAAACACTGCTTTTATTTTGGCTAGCTTTTCTGTTCTAATAATCAAGTCATTAATGTCAGTTGAGTGTGTCTGGCAATGATTTACTTAAGGTAGAATTCATAACACACAGTAGCTGCATTATACAGGAAAAATAAATCTATTCATATTACATTTCCTACCTTTAAAGCTTTTTTGAAAATCTTGTATTATGGTCTTGGATATGTACCATTTGACTTTTTGCTTCTTGCATACACAAAAGAAACATTTATGATTTAAAACTCTTTCATGTTTTATATTTCATGGACAGGAATAAATATTTTTTTCTCCTCCAAATCTGCTTCATTTGAGAAAAGATACTTTTTTCACTTAGGATTTGAATGCTTCCACAGCTTTGGTCTTTTAATTTCGGCGTTTTGAAGTCAAAGTCTGCTTAACTAATTCCTCCAGCACAGTCCTTATTTTAGAATAATTTAGATTTCTCCTGTTTTGTTAATTAAATAATAATTTAAGGGTACCATTACCTATTAATGTTTTTATTCCTGTTATTCAATATTTACTTCTAGAACTTCCTAAAAGAAATTTTACATGGACTACAGCATCATTGCATGTAAAATTAATTGAAATGACATATTGTTGCAGTTTCTATGACAACCATATCATGATGCTGATGCTCTCAAAAATTTATAAACTACTATTTCAACTATGCTAATAGCACCGAGTAGAGCAACATTTATTTACTTAATGTTCTTACTAAAATCAAGCTTTTAATACTTGATTTTTTAAAAAATCAGAGAAAGGTGCATGGTGGTATTTTTCATTTGTTTGATGTTGATTTTTTTTTGTGAAGGAATTCTGGCTTTCTATGAGAACCTTTTTAAAATCTAACTCTCCTACGTTATGTTGACGAAGGGCTTATTCACTCAAAACAAAGAGAATGTATACCATCACTCACAAACTTTTAAACACAACATTCCAAAATAACTTACAGTGCAATCCACGGCAAAAACCAGTCTTGTTTTGCTAGTGGAATATTTAAAGCCAGTTTATTACTATTTCTATTGTCCTAGAGCTAAACCTCAAATGCTTGTGACATGACAGTACTGATTCACTGGCATGACTTATATAAATAAAATCACAAGCTTAACTGTCTTCATGACCAGGCACAAAGTTATAAGCACCCCAATAATATTTACTTATATTGTGTTTTATTGTATATATAAAATGTGAAAAGGCTTTGCCTGGTAACTTGATTTTTTTTTCCATATTAAATACATACCTTTGGTATAATCACGTTATTTCATCAATCTGCAGGCTTTTAGAAGTTAGCTGATTTTAACAGTCTGACAGGGAACTCTATTACTCAGGCAACACTCACGGTGGAATCAATGAGTGTTTTACTTGAGCAAAAAACTTAGGACCAATGTAAGATGCCTTATTTAAGTTACTTCATAATTATATAGATTGCAATGACTTAAAAAACAGTGAGCTTTGCTCTCCAAAATAGTAATTTTATTCAGTCTAACTTGCACTTATTTAAAAGTGTGTTTTCTATTTGCATGATTCTCATGCATAAGACTTATTGATCATTGATCCAAATAGGAAATAAAACACCTTGATCTTTCAGTCATTTGTCTTAAGAAGATTCCAAAGCAGTCCAATCACATTTACTTCACTTCAGTCTTAAATCTGATATTACACTGGAAAAACCTCCCATATAATTGAATGTTCGAATATGTTGAGATCATGTCGCGTTTCAGTTTTACCAGTATGAATGCTTTCAGCAGTTTCTGCCCAAGACTCCCGATTTACTAAGCTATATTTAAATATGTTTTGAAAGATTTATACAGTGATTTACTTCTTAGTCAACTTTGTTGCAAGAAGTTACTACTGCGTTTTTGGGTAAGAAAATGTAAAGTGCCCGAAGAGGAGACAAGGGAGGACATGGCCATACTGCCCATGTGGGATATGTCATGGTATTTACAAGCTCCAAATAGAATTGGACAGCTTGAAACAACTCTGTACCCCAAAATATTATTGTAGACATTTTAACCTCTTGTCTTGGTCTTTCCTAAATTGTTAATCCTCTCCAGCATCATCATTTTGAGTCTTTTTACAAGAAGCATGCACTTCACATGCACAGGACTTGAGCTCCTAGATGAAACAACTGGCAGTGACAGGAACCTACAAGATTAGACCACATAGTCACAAATCCAAAAAACATCTTGAAACCAAGGCAATTTATAAGTGCACAGTGGTACTAATACAAAATAAAAAATCATTGGCATATCTTGAGGATTCCTTTTATTTCTGTTCATGTGACATGTATATGTGGCTAAGTGGTAAATACATCTGTTAGCAGTGTGGGCCAGTCTCCAGGTCAAAGACAACTTTGTTTATTTATTCTAACCTTCAGGAGGGGGTTTTTTATATTTTTGTTTGGTTTTATTTGTTTTTGTTTGTATTTTTTTTTTTTTTACTCAGTATATGTTTGTAGCATAATAGTTCAGTCAGGGACTTTGAAAATTGTCCATTGCTGGGGGGGTGGTATTTTTTATTTGAGGGAATGGGTGTATGAAACAAAAATAAACTGATGGAACAATTGCAGTGTTGCAATAGAAAGTCCATACGTGCTCTGTTGAATTCCAGCATGTGCCGTCAGAATGGGACATTGCCAGTGAGAAAATAAAAGCAGCATGGTGTGCTGATAGGGGTTTGCAGTCATCGTGTTTTAGCAAGGGCTTTTCTGTCACTGAGATTCTAGGGGAAGATCTTCAGCAACTTTCATGTTTACACCACAGACCTAGACCTTACTCTGGGCTGGAATATAAAATAGAGCTGCTGTGGGCTGTAAGGGGGTCCTGTAGCACGAGCTCCCTCCCAGCCCCTCAAATGCACGTGCGAGTATAGCTCTACCTTACACAGATCTTCCTGTCCCCCCTCATTCCTGAGACAAGCTCTGCTATTCCCAGCTGAAGCTGGGAAAATTGGTATAATATGTGAGGCTACACAGGTGCATGCTCCAGGAAGAGATGCCTTAGAATATGATGATTGCTTTGAACGTCTCTGGCATGGCTTTCTGGGAAAGTACATTTAAAATCACTGTTAATCTTGAGCTGTGTTTTTGGATGCTAGTGGCATTTTATGGTCATCCTGTTGTACAGACATGGGAGTTGAAAAATTATTTAAAATACAAGCAGGCAAATCCAGCTGTTAGGTGAAATTCCCAGATTAGGAGGCACAGAAGCATGTCAGTGGAAATATTTGTACCTTCCACAGTCACGCTATTCTTTTTCTACTTTTACTCTCTGCTTGAAAAGCATCAGGTGTCCAATCTTAAGGCGATTCCTAATCACAGCTGAATGTAATTGCCATTTTTGGAGCTTGTTATTAGAGTTCTTATGGTTCATGTGCAGAGCTTACTCTGTCAGTGCAACTAGTAGGTGAGAGTTAAGGGAGCTCAACCTTGCCGGTGCAGTCAGTGCTTTTCTGGGTGCCAGGATGCCCTGATATGATGGATGCTTTCCACCAGCTGCTAAAAGCCTCCTGAGAGGAACCCCCTTCTGGGTTAAAGCTTTTTGTGAGAGGTAAGCAATGTGTTGTGCCCCTACATAAATGGATCTGTCTCCTGCAGTAGATCCATTTCCATAGCTTTCATGTGCCAGGAGTGTGTGTCACCCCAGGTACTGTCCATGGGTGGTGACAGCCTAGTCTTTCTACTTTTTTCCCATTCCCTTTCCATTAATGTGAATATAACCAAAACCCCAGTCTCAAACTTGAAATCAGCTAAAGGACTTGAGAAGGGAAACCTTCCAGGAAAGCCCGGGCAGTGCAACTGCCCTGATTTTGGCCGGGGAAGGAGGCGGAAAGAGGATCGGCAGAGGAGCCAGCAGCACTCCCTGGCACACACTCCGAGGGGACGGGGGGGTGTTCGGAGTGGATTTACAGAGAGCGGTGCCGGCGGGGGGAGCGGGCCGGGATGCGTCCTGCCCTTCTCACCCCAATCCTCTGGGGACCGCCCAGCGACGGCGAGACGGGCAAAGGAGGCAGAAAGTCTCGGGGCAGGGGCTTAAGGGGAGCACCGGTGTGAGGCTTTCGCTTTGCATATCTCCTCAATTCTCCTTAAATTCTCCCCGTCTTTCTCCGGCCCGTGAGAACGGGCGGGAGGCAGCGTCATGCGCTGTCCCGGAGCCCCGAGCGCTGCGGGCTGCCCGCGGCGGAGCCCCGACCCCCCCGTCCGCCCTGCGCGGGGTCCCCGCGGCCGCGGCGCGTTCGGCCGGCCCGGGAGCGCGGCGGGCGCTCGGTGCGGGGCCCGCGCCCGCCTCACGGTGGCGCGGTAAGCACACGGACAGGCCCGGCCGCGGCGGCCGGGAGCGCGCTCCGGGAGCCTGCTCTGGAATAACAGTCCCGGTAATGGCTCGGATAAATCAAACCGCTGCTACAGCGGCGCAGGGAAAGGAGGTGCGCGATGCTCCGCGCCGGCGGAAGGTGTTCCAGCCTCCCCGGTCGGCGCAGAGCCCGGCGGCATCGGAGTGAGGGTCTGCGGCATCTGAAGAGCGCGGTCTCACCTGGGGTTAGTTTCCCCCTCCCCCTCTCCGTCTCACTCCTCCCCCAGCCCCCCCAGGAGAAGTTTGCAAAGAATGTGATGAAGAGCGCAAAGCAGCTGATGCCGATGTTAAGCTCCGGCTCGGTTGGGGCACAAGGAGCTGAGCCGCAGCCCCGAGCCGCCGCCCTCGTTAGCGCAGCGGCGTGTCCCCGGTACCCGGGGTATCCGTGGGGGGGGACGAACACAATGTAGAGTCATCTTACCTCCGAGCCGAGGGAGCAGCCTGCGAGGCAGGAGCGAGGACAGCGCTGCTCCTGCCTCCCGCCCCGGCCGGTCCGTCACCGCGCTCCGGCAGCGCCGCCGCGCCCGCCCCGCCGGGCTCCGCTCCCGCCGGGCTCCCCCCGCCCCCGGCGGGCAGTCCCCCGCCTCAGCCCCGCTCACATCCGCGAGTCAGGGGCACCGTTCCGAGGCAATCCTTGCCGGTGCAAATCCCTCGAGACTTCTCTCAGCCAGAGCGTGGAACAAAATTGCCGGTTCCCCTGAGTTTTTGTCAGGCTGTGCTGGCGCTCGGGAGCAGGTAAGGCGGCTGCTGGCTGCCAGCGATCCCCGCTGCACTTGCAGCGAGCAGCAGGAGCCGGTGGAAGTGGGAGTGTGGTCTGCTCTTCATTAGGGAGGGGGGAACGGACCCTGGAGGTGATGCAGTGAAACACTTCTACTCCCTTGCATTGTGCTTGTCACAGACCACGGGCATTCTCCTTTTATAACATTCACTTCAAGCATTCTGAAACCCAACCGGAATAAGTTCTGATCCTCCCCTTTAGTTTACATTGGGGTTGTCAAAGGATTAAATAAATGAAACTTTATTTGACCGTGGAGTTTACAGACCCTGGGATCCCTGCGCGCTCTGGCCTTATTCTAATTCTATAGCAGTAATTACCCTTCGTTTCTTTAAGTGCAATAGATTTATTGCCTTAGAGACTATGCACAGTTTGATTGAATTATTCATTTTTTTTCTTTGGTGTAGACTGCATCTGGGGACTGATGTGACGTGTAGTTTTTTTTTTTTTTCCAGGAACAAAGGGAATGTGGAAATGAAAGAGAGAGGGAGAGAGAGGCTGGCAGATGTGATGAGATGCGGTGAAGGTGTATCCAGCTTGGCACTCCCACTCCTCTCTTCTCCTCTCATTGCAGCCCTGGGTGACTCTCAGGCTAACACAAACAGCTTTTCTTCCGCAGCCTGCCCTCTGTCACTGTAAGTACAACAGCCTTCTCTTATCAGCATGCAAATTCCAGCCACTCACTACCTTAGCCTGGTGTTTGCACTTTAGATTTACAGAGGGGACCTTTAAAATGAACTTTCCGAGACAGGAAGGGGTTTTCATGTCGAACTTGCTTTTATTTTCTTTGTAAAAGTTTATGTGGTTTTTCCAGTTCTGTCTTCCCCCCACTTTTTTTTTTTTTTTTTTTTTTTTTTTTTTTTTTTAACGGCGGGGGCGTGGAGTAGGGAGATTGTTGCTGCGGCTCTTTCCTTCGCTATCAAGATGATGCATAGTTTAAAATGAAATTAAAGTCTCCTTGATATTCTTTCTGCTAAGACAATACACTTTGTTGGCAGATGACGCTGTAAGGAATTCAGAGGTTTTGTTTTCAGGCAGATCTTTAGCTTTGAGTGTTACGAAGTGCAAACGTCTCCTAAATTTGGAGGAGTTCACCAGAGGTTCCTGTTCTAGGAGAACTCGTATCAGCTGCTGGGTTTGCTTTTGAAGAAACGTGCAGTAATTTACTTCTGTCTAGTCTAACAAAACTTTTTCCCAATCGGATTATCAGGCTTTGACATCTTTACCTTCAGCTTTCTCTCTGATGCTGTTGATTATTTTGCAGAAGTTTCTCTGAACATCCTTAGCAAGCATATAACAAGCCTTTATTGTCGGACAGTGTCCGCAGAGGGAATTTATAAACATGCCTCTTAATTGTCCGGTATTAACTGGGGTGAGAGGGCAATTTAGAAGTGGATGAATGACTTTTAAAGCGAAATTTCTTGCCCTTTGAATCCAAAACTTCTGAGACTGCTCTCCGCCAGCTCTCCAGGAGTTGCAGGTTTGCTGCTCAGGTTAAAGATGCGGTACGTGCAACTCAGCACACAGACAGGTTGCCTCGCTTGTTGAATATTGCTTTACTTTAACGCATTTAGCGAGACACGCGGCACAAAATGCCATGACAGCTGTGCACAGGTAAGTGTCCCGACGTGATGTGAGCGCCTGCGGTGCCTTCCCTGAGCAGGGATCCCCAGCAGGTCAGCATCCCTCCCAACATCTGCCTTTAGCCATCATGAAGCCAAAGCAAGGGCAGTAATTCCAAACGCGGTTCCTAAACGTGGGGTAACACTCCAAGTGAAAGCGCTTTCTTGTTTCTCGGCACGTGTATACGGATCCGCACGGCGGGTGTTCACTTAATGCAAACAAAGAGGGAATCACAATTATCCTCGTGCACCGCGCACACACACAGACACACACACATTTGCATACAATGCCCAAGGAATCCTCTTTTCCTGCCGCCGAGAAGTTGCCGCTCTCGGCACTGTGAGTTACATCTGTAACTTAATTGATCACGCAGGGGAAGCAACAAGCTGGAGAGCGTTCCTTGCGCTCCGCATGGGAGTGTGGCCGCATCCCTGCCATGTCCTGCCCCAACCCAGTGTCATTCTCTGCACTGGAATTTCGGGAGTGCAGCGGGATGCTGCCCCGATTTGGAGCTAGGTGGGCGGTTAGATTTATCTGATGCCTTAATTATCTCTTGTCCCGTTCCCGCTTCGTGTTTAATAAGGCGCTATATTTGAGGAATGCTTGGGTTATATTTTTCCTTTTTGTTTCTTGGAAGAAAAAAACTTCCAGCAACAAATGACTAGAGTTGCAGACCCAGGCAGACTATTCATCCTTGTATTCTGATTTACATCTCTTTTCTTACATAGCTCATTTTAATTTTTTTATTTAAAATCTTTTTGCGGGCCAAAGCTACACTAGTTGTGCAAATAGTCAAGGTATTTCCTTTACTTGCAGCAGGTTTAAATGTGTTACAAAGAAAGCGTTAGTGGCCGATCATTGAAATTCTTATAACTAAGGATTAAAAAGGACAGAGCAGTATCTCGAAAGGCAGCTATTTACTGCTGTTAGTTCCACACACCAGATAACTGCAGCAAGGTGAATACTTTGAAGTAGCCGAATGCAGGTGAATACAAACTCAGTATTCACAATCGTGCAATTTCCCCTCATCTCTGAATTTCACTTTTTTTAGTGTATTTTATTAAAATTGAAGGAACGCATGGAAATTAGCTACTATGCCTTCATTCAGCTATTTTGATGATAAAGCTTTGCTAGATAATTATAAAGTTCTATTTCAAGGTGCTTGTTATTTGCCGAATAGGATTTGGTTACTCCTTTTTTATTGCGGTGGAATTGCCAAAAATATTGTATAAAACAGGTCCACTATTCCAAGAGGTTCTGACTTGCAGCTCCTTTTCCCTGAACTCTGCTCGAGAGGGGCGATAGCACCTCGGATAGCAAAGGCAGGGGATGCAACGTGCATGACTCCAGCAGTGTGTCGAGTTTTAGAGTTTGTTAACAAAATGAACTAGAGCCATGAACATATCTGTCCTGTGCCATGGCGTTAATGCTCAATTTTCATCATGTTCTGCTGAAGCCAGGTTCATTCACAGTGGGGCTGAGTGTGCTTCTGGGTCTAACCCAGTCTGCAAATTTCTACTTGAGAGAGAAGGAAAGCAAAATCAGGCTCTCTCCTCGTCTTTTTGGCCTCTATAAGTTATGAAGCTATTTTAAAATTAAAAAGTTTGTCTGTTACTAACTGTTCCAGGCGCCTTCTGGAAAATGGGGAGAAAGTGCCAAAAATACAGAGATGAATCAACAACTTCTCTCTCTCTCTCTTATTTTGTGGGCTTGAGGTTGCTTTCCGCACTCCCATCTTAACAACAGTTTAGCCTAGGTGTGAATAATATCAAAAGAGGGAGACGTTCGCTCTGGAGCGCTGTTTGCCCACCTGATCTGCGGGCCCCTGACAGTTTGAAAGACTCTTTTATGTTTACCTTTGGAATGCAAAAATACAGCAGGGAGACTTTCTTGGGTTTGCAGTACTCTGCCACTGGTTGATTTTTCTCCTCAGCTCCTTATAGTTTTTCCCTTCTTTCTCTCAGACACCCCCCCCCCCCCCCCCCAATCCCCAATTAGCACTTCCAAGAGAGCGTGAGTTCCTAAATTGGTATTCAAGCTGATATTCCAGTCCTTATCTGTTGCCTTTTGGTAGGCAGAGAGAGGGATATTTATATGTTGCCGCTGCTAAAATTTCTCGTCGTCGCCACGAGAATCCCAACTTCAGCTCGTGTCCGTCCTAAATCAGGTTTACCTCTCCGTCCATACCTGTCTTTCCCTTTTCACTGCACTCACTTTTCACCTTTCTGCTGGATCCATCACTAAATAGTTTGTGGATTCTGAGTGCCTTCTCTCCCCTGGGTTCCTGTAGCTGGACCCCCATCTCTGGTGTAATTTATACTTTTCATTTCAATCCCCCCCCCTTTTTTATATATTTATTTTTTTCCCCCTCCCGGCCGTGCTGTGGGATCAGGCTCTTCAGAGACCCATTTATCAGCTGTCACTGAGCGCTTGCTGAGTGCTTCCTTCTCGTCGTCCCCGCTCCCTCCCCACGCCGCCAGCCCTTCCCTCCTCCTGTACATCGTCTTTCTCCAGCTTTTATTTTTTTGCCCCCTCCCTTTCTCCTTGTAGTTTTATTTTTCTGGTGTATCCCGTGAGCCGGCGGGACTCTGTCCCCACGCAGAGCGGAGGGCGGGCCGGCCCCGTGTGACACGGCCCCCCCGGCCCCTCGAACCGGCTCCCCCGGGACCCCCCCGCTCCCCCTTCTCCTTTTCCGGCCCCCGCCCCGCCCTCGCACCCCCTCCCCGGTAACTTTCTAGTACCTTTCCTCACCACTCCGGGCAATCAGTGGTCATTAGCGGGAGCGGAGCGGTGTAGGGTTTCATGTGTCTAATGGCCCTGTGAGTGGTGATAGCTGCGCGGGGATGCGGCTGGCAGCCCGCGCCGATTTCACTTTCTGTTTTGTGCTCACTTTCTCCGCAGTTGTTGCTCTCCCCGCTCGCTCCCAGCGTGTCTCTCTCTCTCTCTCTCTCTTTCTCTCTCTCTCCCTCTCTCCCTCTCCCTCCCTCCCTTCCCCTCTCCCTCCTCTCTCTCCCTGTGTTGTCTCATCTTGCCTGTGCTGTCTGGGCGGGGGAGCCCTGCCTCCTTTTGCCTTCCTCAGATCAATGCCCTGGCCACTCACTTTCTGATGTTGCACGACGGGAAATGCTTTGAATACTTACGACATGGCCGCTCACATTGATTGCCAAGATTGACAGCAGTAACCATCGCCTTCACTTGTTTCAGGAGGGGAAAAAAAAAAAAATGAACCTGATTGTAACCAAATCTCCAGGCAACCCATCCGCAAACTTCTAACGATCGGGATCCTGCACATCCATGGCCCGGAGAAACACCAGCAGACTCTAGTTCATTTATTTTGTTTTATTTTACCGAATTACTACCCATTTATTCCTCTCCCTTCCCTCCCACCCCTCCCTTCATCTCCTTCCTTTTCTTTTTTTTTTCCTTTTTTTTTTAATGAAAATTACCGAAGCGCGTTGCAAAAAAAAAAAAAAAGGAGGCTCTCCCAGTGCTTTGTGCCACACTGGATCCCGAGGAGGTAACCAGGAAAGCCAGCCCTATTGTGTTGTATACCTGTTGTTTGCTGTGGTGTGTAGTGCTGCGTGGCTTGGTGGCGGTGGCGGCGGTTTAATGGGTTTTCGCTGGATTTATGTCGCTTTGCAGGAGAGAATTCGGTTCCCCCTGCGCTATCTTTAATGGGTTATTAGTTGCAATTGAGTGAAGCAGCAGCGTCCGGAGATAGATCTGTTGTTTAGCTTTTAACATTGCTGAATTCACCCCTTCCCCCGCCTCCCCCTGCACGATTATTTACTTTTATATCACGCGAGGGTGTTGTGTTTCTTTTTCCTTTTTTTTTCTTTTTCTTTTTTTTTTTTTTATTTTTTCATTCTCTTTAGGGAAAAGTAGTTATAGTCTCGTCCCCGTGCGAGTTTCCGGGGTTGTTTGAATCCCGAGGTTTCCGAGACGTTAAGGGACCCCAGTACCTTGAAATCACAACACTTTCTCATCCTTCCCGAGTAGAGTTTATTTTAATATGTAGTGACAGATCAGCGTTGTATTTTAAGATCACCCACGGCAGGCGAACACATGGTGCGGGAAGATATTGTACGTAAGGAACTAACACGAGAGGGAGAAAGAGAGGAAAAATAAAATCCGGAATAAATCTTTGAGAGCGGAGCGCTGCTGTCAGTGCTCCGAAGCGCTCGCGTGGGTTTCTCCTGGCGGATAACCCCGAGAGCCGCGGGATGGAGAAGGGCGAGGGGAGTTTAGTGGTGCTCGTGGGTTCTGCGCTAAGTTTGAGGTGGGTGAGTGCTTTGAAGTTGGCCAGGGACGGCTGCGGGGAGCACACAAAGCTGCGGGAGCGGCGGCGGCCGTGCCGCGCTCGGCCACGGCGCGGCGCTGTCCCGAGCAGCAGCCTTATCTCTCCCAGCAGAGCCTGTGGATAAAGTTATGCCGAAAACTTTAAAATCGATATCGCGCCCTAATTCGTGATACACAAGGAGGGGGGAAGAAGGCAGTCCATCATCAGAGAGCTCTGTTTACACCCGGGGAAGGGGAGATGCGTGCCGCTTTGTGGCAACAGTCGACTTGGGATTTCTTGCTGCCTTAGCTCTTTGCCGGAGGTCATGCAAATCGACCTTAAAAGAATGCATAAGCCATAAATTAAAATAAACCCTTAGCCAGAGGCTGATCCATAAGTAGACAATACCTAACCTGGACAAAACGGCTTCCTTTGCGAGCTGAAAAAAAGAATAGTGCCTAAACTAAATGCAAAGTAAGTTTTCAGGAAGTATTTCACTTACTATTATTACTGTTATTCTTCTTTTAAAATAAAATAGTGGCAGTTGCAACAAGCTAGCGCAGCTGTTTACAGGCGGTGCTGCAGGATACGAGTAAGGCAAGGTGTGTCTTGTGGAGAGCTTGCTCTTTTCCTGGGTTTCACTACCTTCGAAGCTGTTTATTTTTTTTTTTTTTTTTTTTTGCATTGGGGATAAGAAGCCTCTTTTACCGTACAAGCAATTTGATGTTTTATCTCGGATAACGCTGAAGAGTTTATGGCCAAATCTGGGTTGCCTGCAACTGTCACATGCGCGCACACAAGCTGCGTCTGTATATAATAGTCTCGGGGCTTGTTTTTTTTCCCGCAGTTTTTGACAATTGTTCCATTCATGATCCTGAAAGGAATCATCGGTGGGAGCTAATGAGTGTGCCTCTGCGGCTTGCCCTGCTCCCGGGAGGAGCGGGCACCGGCTCTGCCCGCTCGTGTAATGCATGCACGCGTGTACGGGCGGCGGGGTCGCGGCTGGGTGTAGGTAGGGGAGAGGGAGAGCAACCAGGGCATGATGTGAGCAGGTACCTCCGGCCGTGCAGCGCCGGCCGAGCCGCCAGAGCGTGTCCCCGGGCCGGCAGCCCCGGCCGCGGCCCGAGCAGTGCGGCCAGGGCCCGCAGGTCACTGGCAGGCACCCCTCGTGTCCAGCCGAGCGCTGTCTCCGCTTCCTGCCGGCCGCCTCTCCGTGGGGTTTGCTGCGGTTTTGTTACTTGTGAAAGGACGGGAAGGAGTGAAAGTGGCACCGTGAAAGGACAATTAGTGTTGCGTCTGAGTGGCCGGGGTGGGGGAAGGGGGGCCGCAGGGACAGGCAGCCCGGTGGGAGCCTGGGGACGGCAGATTAGTGCTGTCCTAGGGGTGTTTCCCAAAAACAGAGAGGTGAAACTTTCTGTGATAAAGTAATATATCTTCTCCTGCTGTTTGTAGATAAGGTATATGTTTATTAAGCAAATTTAAATAGCCTTCGGCGCACGAGCGGCACTTTGTTCCTACTGCTTTATTTTACCCTCACTTTAACATTTTTTTTTTTTTTTTTTGCCATTTCCATCTTCAGTGCTGATCGTGAGGACAGGAGAACAGTTCTATCCAGTCCTCAAATAGAGTTTGAAGCCCCAAAATTAACGAATTTCCCTTTCTGTACTCGTGTAATGGAGCAATTCTGAAACCTGTTTTGAGACTTCGACTTGACTTGACTTGTTTTATTGACGTGCTTGTGCCCACTCATTTAATTAAGCCATTATAATACCATAAAGTAAATAATAAGAATGAATGTGAGATATGTGCATGCAGCCTGCCATTATATACAAATATTTCCCTGGAAAAGACCCTTTAAAAAACTTCTTTTCAGCACCCCATGATTCTTTGGCACGACCTTATTGCAGGTTTTTTGTTTTGAGCCAGGATATTTCGTGGGTTTTTGTGCTCATGACGTTACATGCACACTACGCTTGGAATATAAACAGCGAGCGTACCTAGCAGCTCATTCTAGTAAAACTAAGGAATAATTATTTATAGTGAGTACATTTAAAAGAAAATAATGAGGTCATTTGGAGTATGCTGCAGTTTGAAGTAGCTCGACACCTGGCAGAAACTACATACGCGTTTTCTTCAGACTCTGCACTATCCATAACTTTTCCTTATAATACATTCTTGTGTTAAGTGAGAAAGGCTGTTTGTAAAACAATCCCCTGGCTGGTTCCAGTGTTGGGTGAAGCTGATCCTGTAATGGCATTTTGTTTTGAACAGTTGCTGTAGTTGAAGTTCCCTCATAAGGTAAGGTGGCACTGGGTCTGAAAGGAGGTCCAAATGCCACATTTATAATTAGACTGCCAATTCAGCACATTGTATCTATTGCTATACAGGGATATACTGCTGTGTCTGGTCTCTCAATAGACTGTATTCAGAATTAGCCAATTCAACTGCTTAAACTTTGGAGTCAAATTTAGAATAGGCAATGAGAGAAGGAAAGAAAGAAAACAATAATGCTTTCTTTTTTCCCCTCAGCTAGCTATTAAAAGCCAAAGAATATACGGAAACCAACCCAGGCACTGCTCTTGGAAGCCCTGCACCGAGCGCAGCCTGGCCAGCCTCGCCTGCAAAACCATTTTGAAGCGCGCTTCTCCGGGGGGAGGGGAAGGTGAGCCCTGGGCATCGCTCCCAGCGCCGCTCTCCAGGCGGCTTCCCGGGCCGCGCCGGCCGCCCGCAGCCGGGGGAGGGGGCCCGGCGGGACACCCCAGCTCGGCCCGGCCCGGCCGGGGACCCCGGGCTGCCGTGGCCCCGCAGCGACCCCCGGGGCGGGCCGGTCCCCGGGCGGGGCGGTAGCGGCCGCGGCCCCGGCTGCGTGCCCGCCTTGCCCCCGGCTGGCGGCTCCCGGCCCCTTCTCTCCTGTCGCACTTCGCGCGTCGCTCGCCGGCATCCCCCGGCCTCCTCCCCGGGAACTTTAATTCATTCAGCGATGAGCGCGCAAGGGGCCCTTTGGTCGGCAGTCTCGCATCCTCTGCTAAACGCATTATTTCCTCCCTCCTCCCTGCAGCTCAGTGCTCCGTCTCGGTTCTGCTGGGAGGCTGAACCAGGCTGCCTCAGCGCTCCCTCGGTTTCTTTCTCTGCTAGATCGCAGGGTGCAAGCCGGTGCCATGTGTATAACACAGCATAAAGGGAGCGAGACAGATGGCTGTCTCTGCCTGCACGTTCCCGACTCTCTGATCAACTTATGTAACTGCTGCGTTTTTTCCCTTTTTTTTTTGCCTTTACACACCGGGGAAAGTGACAAGAGAAACAAAGTGGAGCCCACCAGTTTCACTGGTAAGGCCACAAGTGCCTTGCCAGTAGATAATACTTGTAGAAAATAATAGCTGATGTCCAAAGTTAGTCGCTTTTGCTTGTCAGCTTGATTTTTGTTCACAAGTGGGAACTGCCAGTGCTTGTTCCCTCGCCAGTGGTTTTTAATATGTGGCCAACAACTGTTCATGGTCATTTCCCGCCGAACTTCTGCTCAACAGGAAGAAAAAAAAATATATTTTGACTTTTTTTTTTTTTTTTTGCATCTTTGATCATATTTTTAGTCCAAAGTATGCACATATCCCTGCAGTTCTTGGAGGCCTTGAAATATCTTGTGGCAATAAAGGCCAGAGCTTTGCATGATGATGGCAATAAAAAATACATTTTTTTCCTTTCTCAGTTGGCATTAGAAAGTTTCTTTAGTTCTCTTTTATCTGCTAAACAGAGTGATTACCTTGGGAGATACCACTTCAGGAAGCATATCCATCAGTCTTTTACACTTGGGTTGATTTCCCCCTTGGAAGTGTATAGATCACACTCCAAAGGCTTCAGTCGATATATTTGTTTGTTTATTTATTTACTTCCCAGAACAAAAATTACTTTGGAAGGAGAAGCCAGCATGCACATTGCTTTCCACTCCATACAATGAGATGTCGTATATTTCCTTTTTTTCCGCAGTGTCATTTTAGAGATCAGTGGGCTGGTTTGGCAGAGCTTGCGTGTAATTGCTAAAGTTTTTGAAAGTTATGTAAATAGGAGCGTCTGTGTCTATGTGAACTATGTCAACTCCAGTGATACATCGACATATTTTTAAAACATTTCAATTCATACAGTAAATCACAGAGGCAGAGTCTTGAGACATTTCTGCAGGGTGTCAGAACCCAGGAGAGAAGTGCTGCTGTGTGATGTGTTCACTAGTTCACATAGAGCTTACTCGTCAAGCAGCAGTAAAACACACAGAGGTGCATGTTTCAGGTTTGTACTGTAGCAGGCTGGCTTCTGTTCATTTCTTTCAGTGGCTTTTTGTGTAATTTTTATTTACACAAGTTTCTGTTTTTCCTCAGGTAAAACAGCAAGAATGGGAACTTTTAGGGACTTATTACCAAACCACAGAAACTGGATATTCTTTTCTTTTGTATGAGACATTAGGAGTTTTTTAGACACTTTTCTTCCACAGCACGTATTTGTACATGTGTCACTGCAGGCCTTTACACCATATTATGAAAACAACAAAGCACCATAAAATCCTATCATTAGTAAGGTTGTGTACTGGACTGGTGTGATGCCTGTCTGAAATACGTGCCTATTTATTTAGATGTAGTTCTGCACAGAAGAGAGATCTGATGGACGTATTTGCTGGAAAGCAGCTGATTTCTACAGTGATAAAACTGGATAGTTATATGTTCCCAAAGCCTTTTCAGCACAGAAGTAGGTGTTCTTTTAAAACAGCATTCTGTGGCAACAACAAATATTTGTGACATCATTGTAAGAGATTTCCTGCCAATTTTTAGTTTACTGTCTTTCTTTCAGAAAGTCTAGAGTTCTTTGGAACCCGTGAAACTGCTACAGATACCCATCGTATATTCAAGTATTCAGTGAAGTTTTAAATAATTCTCTTTCAATTAGTACAACAGGAACCTGAAAAATGGATTTTCTCTTAAAGAAACAAAAATCAGTACACAGACATTTCTCTCTACCTCTTGTATATTTTAAAATACTCCTATCAGTTTTATGTTTACTGTTTTGTCTTCTTAAATTAAGAAGAAAAAAACCAGCATCCCAACTCTGAAAATCATCTGCTTGGAAATCAGTTCAATCAAATATTTCTTGAATCTTGTGAATTGGAATGAGCAAGATAAAATTAGGTATATTGTTAAACTAGGTTAATCAGGTTGATTCATATGTAGTACAGAATGGATCTATGGATTTTTTTTTTTTTTTTGAAGTCAGGCAAAACATTCCATCAAGTTAATGTGTTTAAGGGTATCACATCAGGGACAGACAGGTACTAGCAGTGATAAAAAACAGATAACCTGCAACAAAATGATTTACAGATGGGTCATTATCATCTACAGAGACCTTACACAGATCATATTCTTTAGAAAAAGAGAATGTAATTCTATAGAGCTAGGAGAATTACCTAAATAGGTCTGAATATTTAATGTTTTTTTTTTCTGAGTGACTAGTAGAATTTGACAAAGCCAAATTTTTTAGCCTTCTTATGGACAGCATATAATTGATATAAGATACAGGAAAGGGTTTGTATTTTTATGTTTGTTCTACCTGTGTGTTGAAGTAAAGCTTGGTAGATGTTTTGCTTATTCTTGTGCAAACGTTGTAGTGCATACCTTTAAAATATGTTCAAGAATGTAGCATCCAAATTTAAAAAAGAAAGGTGAAAAGTTTGATGTTAGTGATTTATTAGATTTCAGAACCTCTTCCATACAGCAAGTGGCTGAACTGCATCTCTTCCATCAGTGGCAAGACAGGATGTCATTTAAGTATTTTTTCTTTCTTCTTGAGCTGTACAGAAAGGTGTAGTCGATTGTGTCTCCAGTCACTGGTAGACTGACATAAGGCAACAGGAAACTCTAAAACCTTAGAGGTGCAGCATTGATTTGATTGCTAACTGCAAATCCTTCATATCGTTGCTCCAAATATCTAACTTTACACCAATATTACCCATTCTTTTTATAGTGACACCACGCTTAGTAAAAAACTTCTAAGCACTGAGGTCAGGTGTTGAGATTGGATTCTAGTTTATTTTTTATGAATCAGATAAAGATTTCTGTGCATGAGACCGTATGTGAAGATGAGAGAACAAGAACATTTCCATATCAAAGGCAATATATCTGAGGCTGCATAGTAATTAAAATGCAGTGGTTTGGACTCTGTGCACTAGCACTTATGCAGAGCGTTGTTGGGACCTTGTGCAGCATGCAGGCGGTTGTCTCTTGCATACTTCTAGAAATATACTTATAATTTTGTACAAACATTTATGCCAGTCCACACTTTTCTGTGGATAATTTGTATTTCATCCAAACCATTCAAAGTAGAAGTTATTTTTTGAGCAACCCCCTCATTATGGCTTTTGTGCATCAACTATTTTTATTCTGGTTGTTTGTATTTCCTCTTACCAGAATGATGGCTTGTTTATAGTCATATATTTTTTTGTGTATTTCACTAAGACCCCTTCCACATACCACTGAAATTTTACAACTTGCATAAAATATCTTGTATTAGAAACAAAAATGCTAATATCTTTTCAGATTTATTGCAAATAGTGTGATTTCTTACATACCATACTTTATGGCAAATTAAATGCATGTGCTGGAACATAATATTTTTAATGGAACAATATGTGTTTACTAATTCCAACTAACTGTTACACAGCACAAGGAGAATTTATATATTACTCCAAGGACCTGCCATTGTGGGAAAATTGACATAAAATACCGCAGGGTGCTCCCTATCTGGAAACCCTTTTCTGGAATAAATGTGACTTTAATTCCTGTGAGTGGATCACCCTGAGCTGTTCCGGAAGGGCTGCTGTTGAATTGTTTACTTCACAAACTGTGTTGGTCAGTGTCCCAGTGTGGAGGAGGCAGAGAGTTCTGTGAGTTTCCTCATTACTCAGAGATGCTCCTTCCACAGGGGCTCTGTCCACTAACGCTCCAGAACTACTGAGGTGGAGCTTTTAGGAAGCTTTTGTGCTTTAGCAGATGTTCGCACTGTGATTGTATGGCAGCGATCTTGCTTAGTATTTTCCAGTTTTAGGTGATGATTGATGGATGTATCCATGGTATCTTAAGCTGGAATCCAACCCTTCCAGAGACTGTTCTGCTGCATGCATCTGTGAGATTGCTATGGATGGACTCATTCCACCAAGGTCCTGACCATTTGTGGTTAGGGGAAGCCCATGGTATTTCTGCACTAGTGGGGGGTTAACCTCAGTGTCCTGGCCTAATGCCAGCTAAGATAGGATGGAGCTGCCCATCTACATTCTTATAGTTTTAACTGTCTCAGTGAATCCTCACTTCCTTTCCTCAGTGTAGTAGTTGTGCTAAGGACACTCACAGCATTTTGCCTCAGAAGGACCAAATCCACCCGTTGAAGTAATAGGTGGAACTAGATGAGGACTCAGATTTTGGGAGCTTTCTAGAGAAGAGCGGCGTCATATAGGTCCGTCTAACTGGCTTATTATTATTAGAATGAGCATTTCAAAGGATTTGATATATATGGAATTTGAATGTTGAGCTATTTCAGAGGAATATTTTGATATAATTTGGTATTTGACAGATTCTCAGCTGGTATAAGCCAGTGTAACTCTGTTTACTTAAGCAGGAGGGTGCCTTTTTACTCTAGCCACAATCACATTCCTTAGGCCAGGATGCAGTTCCTTCTGGGAAAGAACTTTTTTGTGATTTTGTGGGGATGGGGCTTGTGTGTCAAGGCCCTGTTTGCATTGGCTTAACTGTAGAGAATAATTTTGTGTCAATCAGGGTGAAATCAGGTTTGCTTACATTATGTTTTTTATGGCTTTAGGATGATATCAACAGGAATTCACCTCACATAAACTACATGTTAGACTAACTGTCCCTCCATATCTACCTCCCAGCAGCAGGTCTTCTGGTGCAGTGTACTATGCAGCATGTGGGGATTCTGACTGCTGGCTTGCAGGCTTCCTGTAATTGTGGGGACTCTGACTGGGGTGGGTGTTTTTTTTTTTTTTTTGGTTTTTTTTTTTTTTTTTTTTTTTTTTTTGTTGTTGTTGTTTTTTTTTGTTTGTTTTTTTCCATACCTGATCTTCTGAGGACAGATTATCTTCTTGCAGGTCCTTTCATATTTTTCTTCTGACAAGGGATTCATGTAGGTGTAGGCCACAGCTGCACTGCTGTGGGAATATACTTTATTCAACATTTAGTGCAAATATATGTAGATAAGCACGTTTTGTTTTTTTTTTTTAACGTCCCTAAGTAGTTGTGTTTTAACATATATTTAGTAGTGATTTTGTTATGGTAGCCTCTACCAGTGAAGTTGAGTATTCACCTCTGGTTTACATGCATACATTCTTACATTCTGCTGTTTGTATCTACTCTCATTGCTTAACCAACAGGTCAAAGATGAATTCCAGGAAGACCCTTTTCGTGCTTTCTGGTTGCCTTCTATAGGCCTGAGTTGCCATTGTGCTACCTGTTCTTTGCACATGGAAATTATGGTGCCCATGGTGCTTCTCTTTGGAAGTAACAACAGAATCTTTGTTTATTTCAAAGCAAGTTAGACATGATTGGCTTTTCAGCTTGATTTCATGAGCTAGAAGGTAGTAGACTGGTGCTGGGATGAGATGATGGCTACACAGACTGTGAGGAGTCAGTGTAGAGAAGTGAGATGGAAAAATGAGAAACAGAAGAGACCAAGAAAGGTATTGCCACATAATGCTCTAAAAATAACTATGACAAAGCATATGGTCATTCTCGTGTGTCTCTGTGCTTACCCTCAACACTCAGCCTGGACTTTAGGGAGCCAAGTCTGCTGCATATTCAAGCAGTTCAGTGGGCCCTTGTTTCCTGCTTCAAAGATCTTCCCTCAACCTTTGGTGAATGCCAAAAGGCTTTTCTTTCCTTGCTGGTCTACACAGTCTTTCCTCCTTGTTCATGTTTTTCTTCAGTGAGTGAAAATACTCATAATTTTTAACATTTCTACCCTCTCTAGACAAGAAGGATTCAGTCTGTGATGTTTAAGAATGTAACAAAAGCTCTGATTAGCAGTGGCAGTGCATCTACACCGGTGTGTAGTTTACTGCAGCCGTGCTGCCATGGGTTTTACGGGCTGCGTGGGTGTGCCCACTAAAAGTTGATTTGAAAATACCATTGCACAACACTGTGCAAAGGAATGGGATCAAATTACGAACACAAACTCATCACAGTGGTGTAAAAGTGAAAGACTTTGAATGCTATGAGTGTTCTATAGTCTTTCCAGGGAAAAAGGAAATGTGGATGGGAGTGTTAAAATGTACCTAAATTATTACTGGGAATTAGCTGGAGTTTCTAATTTATGAAGTCTTCCCTTGGACAGGCTGAATTCAATTTTTCACAATATGAGTGTAACATCACCAAACCCAAAAGGAGCAGGTGGAAACTGTTTCGTTGATTTGTTTGTATGGGTTATTTCATTAGAAGTGCAAACATCAAGGTTTAAACTGTTGCTGTTTTCACTTCTGATGAATCCCCCCTCCAGTCCAAGTGGCACAGAAATGCCTAGAATAACCAATAAATCAGTGAGAGTCAAATCCATCCCCATACTGGTTTTATTGCCGTGTTCCTGCTGTGGAAGACTTTTCTATTTCAGTAATTCTGCTTGGGATGATTAGATAAAGAAGGTGAAGGCTCGTTTCCCCTCACACTGGTGAAGCGTGGCTCCCACATGATACTTCCTGTCTTTCACATATTGTGCCTTTATTATCAATAGCAACTGGATGCAAATCAGGATGGCATCTGCTAGTTTGTTTTCAGCTGACCGGGCTAAACAGCACATACGGAATTTACCGCCAGGAGGCTGTGACCTCACCACAGACAAGTGACATTCCCACAAGTAGGTAATGAAGCACCCCTATTGAGTGTAGCTAAAGTCCAAATCCTCAGCAGAGTTATTACATATTCAGTTTAAACAGCTCTCCCAAACTTTAAAGCTGTCCCTTGATTTTTTTTAAATCCACTCACTGTTGTAGCTGAAACAGCAGCTGTCGCTGGTCTCTGCTGATGCCACACTGTGCTGAATTGGGCCTTCTTGAAAGTGTGTGGGAGAAAAGAAGGGATGAAAAAACAAAGGGAGAGGAAGAGGAGGGGAAGGGCTATGAAAGGACAAAGATGGGAGGGAAGAGTGAGTGAATGCATATATAATTGAATGGAATGGCAGCTGTAATGCTCATATTGCTGTTGAACATGCATAGAGGTCTTCTGTAGTCACATAGTATTTGAATACAGCTTGATATATGTGAATTTTAAAAACTTCTCTATATAGGTGGTGTAATGCTGTCTTCTAAAGAAGATAATATGCAGTGGTTGAAGAAGTCCCCTTAGTGCTGACAGTATTCAAGACTGAACTCTGTCTTCCTTTTCTGTTGCTCATCAAGTTATTCACAGCAAATTCTTTGGGACACAAGTTATCTGTCCTTGCTGTCTGAGAAAATGTAGGTTTCTGGGAAAGGTTTGAGTGGATCAGTTTGGTCATATCAGTCTTTTTTAGAAGTGTACATAAATATTATTTGTATCATCAGTCTGTGAATGGTTAGCATGAATCATAAACATTTTTGTGTTTTACTGATCATTCTGACAGGTGGTTGATAGCAAATATTTTTGAAAGGATTAACAGATTCTAGATGATCAGTATAAATTAGTAATCCAAATACACTTGCACACCATTTTGTGGTCTGAATGTCAGATGTGAAAAGAGATTTTATTTTATGTCCTTTGATGTTGTTGGTGATGAAGTTTTGAGACTAAAAGCAAAGCAGAAATTAAATAGGTGCTTTAGAATCTGAAGTAGTTTCTGGGGATGGGAAGGGAAGGAGAATACTTCAATGAGAGGAAACAAAAAGAAGAAAGGGGATAGGATGAGAAGCAGACAGACAGGAAAAAAACCCTAGGATGTGTGTGGGGCAAATAAGCATTAGTGGTTGCAGCCTTTCAAGGCATACCTAATTACTTTATTCTCCTTCTTTGCTTGGGCTCTTCCACTTTCCAAGAACTGAGGATGAGATATCCAAATCAGCACTTTTGTCACTCACAATCAAATGGGATATTAATTGAGGTTAGAGGGGGAGTAATGATTGAACAGCTGTTGATAACTGGGATATACTAGCTCCAGAACTGTGAATAATGTGTTATGTAAAAGGAAAAGAGTTTTTCTATATTCTCAGCTTTCTGGAAAATAGTGCAGTTCTTGTACTTTTAGCAAGAAGATTTTTTTGACTTCCTGTGGCAGACTGTTCTTTTGGAAGAACTGGACCATGGCTTGCAGCCTTCCAGCTGTGTGTGGTAGGCTGGGCTGGGCCCATGTTTCAAAAGCTGAGATGCAGAGGTAACAAACAAGGAGCCAGTCCAAAAGTACAAGAAATGTGAAGCTTTATCACAAAAGACATTGAGGCACTGAGACTTCCAGACAAGGATCCCTATGTCCTCAATGTTCCTTCTTAAGAGTGCACAGGGTTAGCAGGATCATTCATTACTGTGGCTTCACTGGGATTCTTAAGCACATAAAAAAATGGCCACAGAGCATATTAATGCTTTTTCTTGGTGAATACTGTGGACCAGCAAATGGATCCCCATAGCAATGTTCCATCTAGTTAAAGCTGCTAGATCGTGGCAGCCGACTGTCTGATTATTTTAAGATTGCTCTATGACTGGTTATGCATGTTCACTATTTCATTTCTATGCCACAGTGTAATACAGATGTCCAAATGAGGCACAGCAGCCACTGCACAAAATAGCCTTCCACAATTTGTTTCAAAGGTGCATGTGGTTTGTTCTATTCCCTCTAAGTTTCTCTGTGCAAGTGCTCACTTGATTAATGTGTCAGGATCCTACAAAGCTTTTTTAAAGTTCAGTTTCTAATAAAATGACTTTACTTGTGTTTAAAAATATTTGGTATTTCAGAGCTGCCTTTTTTTTTTTTTTTGCAATGAATAGGGCCCTGAAATTAAAAAAAAAAAAAGGCAGAACATTAAACAAACAACCCCTTTTGCATGCAGATAAAAGGCTGTTTAATATTAGCCATGATTTGTTTGATGTGCAAAATTAATTTATTTGCATTTTGCTCTTCTGGTATTTTGCTTGTCCAAAAGCATACTCAGTGTCACACTTGGGCCTCCCTCTCCTCGTGGTGAATTCCAGAGTTGTGGTGAAGGCAATTGCTGGGTAAAGAGGTTCTCATTTGCCAGAAGCCATTGACAGCCACAGGCTGCCTGTTCTCTGGTGTTGGAGCCATAATGGCTATGATCAAAAGTGTGAAGAGCAGTTTGCCTTTTCTCACCATTTTTGTATTACAGTAAAGAGCAATGACAAATTAGAGAGCTGGCATTTATTCCCAGTTATTGATTCTTACAACTGAACTCAGCAGAACATGTGTTTTCTCAGACAGAGGAGTTGATGGATTTTGCTTCTTTGTCTAGACCTAGGGGAGAATATTTATTTATTTATTTAGGGGTGTCAAAATCTTGTAATTGCCACGTGGTTCACGTCTTTAGAATGAAATTCATAATTATTGACTAAGACAGGTAAGGTAGAAAACTCATATGCTTGAGATCTTCCAGGTCTGGCTCCTAACACTCAGTGGTTCAAGTCCTTGAAGATACCAAGTCCCAGTTTAAAAAACTATATAAGCACATGGTGAGCTTTAAAGCCCAGGAATAATCTCAGTGGGAATGAGATTATGTATGTGCTTAAAATTCAGCATGTAGTTAAGTACTTCATTGGATTGGGGCCAACGTGCTTAGCACTTTGGAGGGCTGAATCCTTATTCACTAGTGGTGGTTTATATGTTTTTTTGCCTTATGAATTTCCTCACTGACCTGCTCCTTTGTTTAATGGTCAGCCCACAACATGGTCAGGATTAAAAACTTCTGGGGCTTGTTTTGTCTAGAAGGCTATGGATAATCTCCAGCGGGAATGGCTCATTTTACATAATTACTGATGCTAAATAAATATGTTCTTTATAATCAACTTATGTTTAATGTGAAATTGCTAAGATTTTTGAACAGGAGACCAATGTTTGACCCAGATTTTATTTCTTCTTTGTTTGAACTTGTTGTTTATCTGCAGAACTTAATAATGCCTCTCTACTGTTAGTATATAAAATTTTGAAAATAAATTATATTAGTTTATATTGACTTTTCTGTTTCCAAAATCTCTCTGCTTCCTACTATAATTTTTAAAACTTGTTCCAAATGAGCATTCTTCAATTATTAGCAGTGATGTTTCTCTGAGCTGAGATATCTAGGCAGCCCTGTCAGATATTTGGTCTTGACTCAAAATATCTTGGCCATGTAAGGTAATGGTTCTAATTGTTTTCCTTCTCCTCTTCTCACCTGTTCTGTTAAGAAGTATAATCTTGGCACTACCTCAGTGGTGTTGCAGACGCCAGAGAATCTTAATCTTTTTATATGTGATTGTCCAGGAAGCTGGGGGAAAATCTTAGATGTCTCCTGCAAAGGTAATGGATGCCATTTCTACTCAGCAGGAGCAAACCTTGATCTTTTCAAATCTCTGAGGGAAGAGGCTTTCATTGTGTCTGTAAGAGTTTTTGCTTGCTCCCACCAGGATGGAATAGGGGTACAGTTAAGTGCTAGCTTAAATCTTGACTGTTTGTCTTTCTTTTTATGCTCTGCCTTTAAAATAGCTGAGGTAAAGTATTTATATAGCCTAGATTAGAGTGTAGACAGGCATGTTGTTGCACGTCTAGCTGGAGGGACAGAAGAAATCATAAGTTTAGCTCCTCTTTCCTGCCTCTCAGCTGAGGTGCAGTAAATGACCGTGTGATTGCCTCAAACACAATGTCAGTGTGTGGCGAAGGGAGCTGGCTGAAACCACAGCTCAGACCATAGAGTGTCTGAGTGGAGGGACAGCCAGTTCTAGCAGGGAGAGCAATTCTGGTTGCACCCCTAGGAGGAGGAATAGCACACACCTCTGATGCAGCCTGGGGAGCAGTGGGTTCCAGCACTCGGGGCGAGGGAGGAGAACTTGGCGTTATCGATTGTTTTGATGCCGCCACAGACCGTGATTACTGACATGTTACTTTTCTCACAGTACCCTTCTTTCCTCTTGTGCAATCTCCTGCCACTGCAAGGTACAAAGAATGTCTCTAGCTCAGTGCTTGTGCCGTGCTTAGTGTTTTTAAGTGTGTTCTGGGAACAAATGCTAAGAGCTGCAAATGTATGAGCAGATAAATTTAATGCTGCTGTATGGACATGTGCTCTGAATCTACCAGAATAATGTAATTTCCAACTCAGTGTCAGTAAGGACCTACATGCTTAAACCACTATGACTTCTTTTTTTTTGCCAGCTGCCAGAGATTCATTGAAGGAGGAAGGTGAGGCATAGATACTTTTAAAAACATTTATCACCTTATGACTTTTAAGATCAGATAGCCCAAGAATGCTTTTAAGAAATTTAAATGGTAAAAGTGTTCCCGGTTCTATGAGTACTGCCAAATGTGTCAAAAACTTGTGCCACTGACATTTTTATCTCAATCTGAGTTCAATTTTCTGTTAGTGATGACTATTTTTTTAATATTGTTACTATTATTCTAAAGATTTATTCAGCTTGACAGTTGTAGGATTAAGCTTTACAAACAAAAGGATAATATATCCTATGTTTACAAGTTAGCCAGAGGCCAGGTTTTATAAACTTTAAAAATACAGCTATTGCTAGTTCATAAAATAGACTAGTCAGCTTTCCGAGAGAGAAAACAAATCCAGCAATGAAACTGATTTCCATGGGAGCCTGGTACTCTCATGTATAGTAATATATTTTGACCTAAAGCAATGTTACACGTGAATCTTTAAAATGTTTTGAAAGAGGTAAAAATATGAAGCCCAAAGCAGACACATATGGGACTTGATTCTCTATGTCATCCCTCCTCTGGGACCCCTCAGCTCCATGGAAAGGGGCACTGAGTAAGAGACATTTGGTGCCATTTAGAACTGGGGACAGGCAAGATTTTGGAATCTGATCTTTCCAGAGCTTTCTGACAATGGATGCAATGGTTTTCATTAGTAAAGAATGTGATAATAAGATCATAGGTGGACCTGTTAGCACCTGGGTTGGCAACAGAGGAAAGTGTGTTATGTTTTCTGCTGAAAGCCAGCTAGCAGTACTCTTAGTCTTAACATTTCAATTCAAAGCCTAAAGAGATCTAATGATCATAGCGAGAAAACAGTAAATTCTGGAAAATAATTTAGGATACATAGGGCAGCACAAGGATCTTTATTTACAAGCATGAAACGTAAAGAAATTTCACATAAAAACAAATCCCTGTTTTATCGTTTGCAGCATGGAAATAATTCATCTTCACATCCACTGTATTTGCAAGAGGTGAAGAAAACATCCATTGCTGTAGTGTTGGACATTTTTATTTAGTGTGGGTTCTTTGTTTGCTTGTTATTTAGTAATGTTGCTCTGTGGGATTTGCCAGTGGCTCTGGTGCACAGGTCTCCTGTAGCACTGAGGAGGTGCTGCCCTGTTAGTTCTCAATCTTGTCACTTCTGGGGAACAGCAGTGAAACTGTTTGTTCCTGACAGCAGACAGCCCCACTGCAGGGCCCTGGTTTCATGTTACATTAAGTATTAGCGCTGTTCTTTCAGGAGCTATTATGCTGTGACATCAAAGATTTTCTGACAGGGCAGTTGTAGGTTAGCACTGAAGTTGTCTACTGAAATTTTTAAGAATGGAATTAAATATATATGATCAGATTTAATATGAGAGATCAGAAACTGCATATAAAATGGAGTTAGTGGTTAAAGAAAGCTACAAGAATAATTATTTGGTTTGGCCTATTTGTCCTTTCTTGTCCAAGGCAATTTTTATTGCCTTTAATTTCTACAGCAGTTCCAAAAATGCTGCCATATGTTAACATTTTTGTGCAACTGCTTATTTTCTGAAAAATGTTGTGTGAAACGGGAGGAAAAGGTCTTTCATAAAATAAGTGTTCAGTACAGCCCCTGCAGTGCTTATATAAATTAACCCTTGAACAATAATTGTAATAGCCCAAATTCCCTTTTTTTTTCTTTTACTGATTGCCTAATTACTTAAAAGGATTGAGAAACACATTTTAAATAGTAATAAAGCAATTTAAATGGTGAGCAAATGCTTAATAGTGATCACTTAGACTTCCATCTTTTTATAAGAGAGTAGCTGTGGCTGTGCATAGATTGCAATATCAGCTATTGCCCTTTGGAAATTCTAAATCCAGTTTCTTTATGGCTTACTGGGAAGGTGATAGGAATTTGAAACTTACTGTCTGTGTAGCTGTTCAGGACAAAAAAAGTAATGTTGAACATGCGCAACTTCAGATGTTCCTGTAGATTCTTATGTGGTGAAATCAGCATTGCTACAACTATGAAATTACTATTATGCTCTGATGAGGCAAGTTCAGTGACAGGAAATATCAAAATTAATTTTGGAAACACATGCCTGCATATTTTTGATTACGTTACTAAGGCATTTCTTCAATTTAGTATCAAGCAAATGAATCATCCATAAAAAATGAAAATGTGTACTATAGAGTAGTACTTTCCCAGTGAAAAAAAAAGCCAAAAAATGACCACAGCTAGGAAGTAGAACAGTACTGTTTAGTCGTGAGACACAAGACACTAGTGTAATTTTTGCTATATATATAATACTTTCAGGCATGAGAAAAATTACGTAAAGAATGTACATCTTTTTTTGTAGTGGGATCTTTATTTATTTCTTCCTCATTTTTTCTTTCTTTGTGTACAATTATGAAGTCCTTGCTCAGTTATTTTGATTATTTTGGAATTGTTCTGTTCACTGAAAGCTTGCAGGGTGAATTCTGAAGTTTGTCTTGCAATAGAATATGCTATTTATGCTATGCTGATTGACCAAAACTGGCTGCATGGTAGCTTTGATCAGGCATAATGATTTTAGTTTATTTAGATAACATTGCTTGACTCCTTTGGTTTTGCTGCATTGCAACACTCTTATCAGCAAATCAAAATCTTTATGGCTGAACATTCAGATCCAGATAGTTTAGAATGAATACTCGGCCCTTTATATGGATGTGTGAGGCTCTGGGAATAGTGGCACTACCCTCAGGAAATACTTGCTGACAGGTGGCAACAGTGGAATACAAAATTTTCCTTTAGCTCTGTAATCTCAAATCACAACATTTAAAGTGTATATATAGATATATTAAAAGAAAATGTGGATAGGAGAACTGGGTCTTTCAGAGAATTTTAAAGTGATTTTAAAGCTACATGACAAAATCTGGTTACCTACTGTGGCTAACGTATTTGTTGAGTATTTCTAATGCCCTCAAGAGCATAAGATTGTAGTTAGGTTTCTCTATGATGTAAAGCTGTGTTTTCAAACAGATTTTTAATGAACAGTGTGTACTATCAGGAACCCATTTGACTTTTATGATTTTTGGATAGAGTATCCTTTCACTTTGGCTGTAATTGCAGAGCCTAAGGACTGTTACCCTGGCAAGCATCATTATGTGAATGTGTCTGCACTGTGTCTGCCTTTCTGCCTTGACTACAGTTTTCTTCTTCCAGCTTTGTTACTCTTTATTTATTTATTTATTTATTTGAGATGTTACTGTACTTCAGAATAGAAAACTGTTTGGGGACGTCTTGTCAAAAATTCTCTCCATATAGCAAGGTCTAGAGTCCTCTTAATTTCCTGCCCAGAATGCCTGGAGTTTGTTGAACAGCTAATATTTCAATTTCTATTTAAATAAACAGCAGCAGAACTGACTTGATAAGTGTGCCACTAAATAGATCATGTTACCACTTAACTTGGAGCTAATGCTTAACAGTCTGTTTTGCTCCATTTTGGTGGCAATAGTTATGTAATTCCAGGCAGTTCTAGCAAAGAAACAAACAGTAGTAGTGTATTGTATTACAGCAGTAATTATATTTGGTTATTTGCAAATGAAAAGTTGAAAAAATATCTAGTATGTGAATGGGCATTAAGCAATTTTTTAATTATCTAGAGGAAACAAAGGCTAATTCTGTTCTAAATCTAAAAGATGTTTTAAAATCTGTGGCTGTACAGAACCCATATAACAAACCCTGGGAAATCTGACCTTCTGATAGGTCAGTCTAGCAGTAGCTTTTTTTATTATAGAATGAAAGAGAATTGCCAAATCATTAAAGGTATAGGATGTACACACATAGACAGTATCTCTTGGCAGTTTCAGGTAGATAGCTCTAGATTTCCCTGGCTTTTGTTAGACTCCAGAGCACTTAAAACACTTCTGAGAAGTTGTCTTTGTCTCTTGGATGTTTAAAATGTATAAATACAATCAGGGGAGTATCAGTAGAAGGTGATAAAGTTTCTCCTCTCAGCCATTCAGTTTTGCTTTGGTAAATAGATAATGAAACAGGATGTTAAACCTATACTATATTTTCAGGGGTCACTTGGGCTTTGAGTGTAAACAGAATCAAATTCCTTGAGCCTGATTCTGTAGCTGCAAGGTGTTTGAATGTCTGTTGTGCATAAGCTGGACTTGTGCGCTTGAACTGTTAGAAGGTAGCTTTTGGAAGACAAACAAACCTCAGGAGTTACAATTAAAATATCAATGGGGAGGTGTATTTATCTTTCAAATGATAACAAGGATCTTTTTTTTTCCTTTTTGTCTTTTTTTTTTTTTTTAATAATGTCACAATGGTGATTTAGATACAACAGAAGTCTTAGATGTTTTGGCTTCTCATTCTTTTTGAGCATCTTACCTGCATTCACGAAGTCAGGACTCACCTCCTTTCTTAAAGTTCTGCTTCAGAACTGTTTGTAAGAAATAAATGTCAGTGGAGAATGGCCCATTTTTGGACATGCCAGCAGTGCTGGAGATACAATAGGCAGGTCCTGGAAGGAAGTTCTGAAAACCTGTGTACACCATCCTTCATTGCTGAGGCTAAGCAGAACCTTGCTCTGTGTCCTGGTGTGGGAGATACTGGGTGATTCAGGTGTTAGACTTTGAATGTCTTCTGAGTGAACCTGAATGGTTCAGCCCTGATGGGATCATGATAGGTCAAAAGTTGCTATCTGATAATATATTATTTTTATAATTGAACAGAACTTTGCCTCTTCCAGCTGATTAAAAGTCCAAAGAACTGGGGAAGCACTGCTCAGAACATATGTTAGACAAGAAAGCACTACTATCACCTTTGGGCGAGCATGGCTTGCCATGCTATCTATAAGAACAAAAAGCAGAGACAGTAAAAACCTGGCTTATTTCACTCTGTTGGGAGAGAAAAAAAACTTTCACTCTCCCTTGATATTGAGTTCCAGGTTACTTGTCATTTGCTGGCTTTGGTGAGAGAGACCTGAGGGCTTCTGATGACAGCCATTTTCCTCAGGTTTAGAAGAAGGTTAGTGCTTTTATAAGAGTAAGACTCAGAGGAGTTTTACTTTTGATTCTGTATGCCTTTTCCATGCAGTTTTCTTTCAGTCTCTTTCTCTGAACAGCCTAAATAACCTATGTAACCATGATTAAGTTCTCTTGCATGTTAGAAAGTGAATGTATGCAAGAGAGAAGATGTACAATTGCAATCTATCTTTTACATTTGTTTAGAGGTGATAAGGGGTGTTGGAGCTTCCAAATAGACAAGCTACTAGTACCCTGTGTTTAATTATTCCTCCACTCCTGAGAGAGAAATACTGTAGGCAAGTATGTTTATTCTCACTTTTCCAGTTGGGAAACTGAAGCAGGAAGGTTTCAAGATGGTTTGGGTCCTAGCCAGAATATGAACTTGGAAGATATGGCTCATTTCCAGACCTGTGCTTAAATGGCAGACCATCTCTCCTTTTTATGCATTTTTTTTTTAATAAAGATAAGACTTTATGTACCCTTATATATGTGGTTAGAAACAATTCTTTAATGTACTTGGAACTGTCTTTTCTCCATGGCTTTTGATGGGCCACAAGTCAGCTTGATCCATGCTCTAGGGAGGATGCAGTGTTCATGACAAATATGCCATTTTTTTTTCCTGTTTTCTTCCTGCCTGAAGGGGTCTGCTCCCTTATGCAGCATACCATTCAACTTTAGGGCCTCAGTAGTTCTGTTGCAGTGAATTCAAGATTGCAGCAGGTTCTGGCAGGCCATGGAGTTCACTCATCTTACTCTTAGTTAAGTAGCCATGAGCTCCCACCCTGTCTATGACTGAATATCTGTATCTCTCCTGGTTGTGGCTGTGTAAGTGGTGCCTGAAATACAAACCTACTCCTTCAGAGCACGGCAAAGAATGAAGCTAAGTGAAATTTCAAGCAACTTTCTTTCAATTAATCCTGTCCTTGCATTCTTTTCCTGCACGCATTTCACCCTGTCTTTCTGTTTTACAACTCAGCAATATATTCTGTCTTGAAAACAGCATTAAGTGTAGTTACATGCACACACACTGAGAGGAGAATATCCCCCCACAGTGTTTACAGCAACACCTCTAGGTGACGGCAGGCAGTAAGCTTTCTTTTTATAGAGCTCCAGACTACAGATCATTAGCTTGATATGGTAGCTCAGTGGTGCAAAGTCATTTGAATATTTATTACCCTTCTTAAGACTTTCGCTTTTCAAGTGGGAAATAAATGTGATAAGACCCCCTTTCTGTCCTCTTGCCTGACATGCTAAGGCACAAATATGTGAAATGGATTTTAATTGTATTTCCATGAACTTCTGTATTAGAGACCGGCAACTTGGATGCTTTTGAGCAAAAAACATGTGTTGAACAACTGCAAAGTTTGTTAGGTCTTTTTACAACCTTCCCTCAAAGTTAGATAGAAAGTTCAGCTCCAAAAGTGAGTTGAATTTTCAAAATTTAATATAAATATTCATGTATAATATACAAAAAGGCAGCTTTATAAACTTATATTTGAATGGAGCACTGTTTCTTAAGTGAAGTACAAATTTACAGGCCCCTTAAAACTGGACTTTGCCAACAGTCATAGATTTTTGAGAAATTGTAACAAACCAAACATTGTGTAAATGAAGGCTTGTGGGGGGAAAAAAGCCAAGGCTATTACAATATGATCAGCAAGACATGAAAGCCAGCAGCAGGCAACAGAAAAGCAGAGGCAGGCTCCTGAATATGTTTTAAAGGTAGAATGTTGTCAGTGTGTTTTCATTTAGCTATTTTAAGATGTCTATGTTTCACTTGCTACAGTCACAAATTCAAACTGTGAATAATAGGAATCATTATATGGGTGTAAATGGTATATTGACCACATTTTTCAGGCTCAAACACACCTTCCTTGTTGGCAGTGGAAGGCAATGAATGAGGCATTTTATTAAAACTGGTGCTTGTGGTTCTAATCAAAGGTCACTGGTTAGCTCTCACTTTTCAGTCTCAGATTTGTCTAGATGTTTGATCAGGGGGCTGCAATGAAATTATTATGACAAAGACTTTGTACTAGGCGGTATCTGTCTGCTGGAACTTGAAAGTCTTTGCCACAGTGATGCTGACAGCATGTGAATGCTGAAAGAATGTGCAAGAAATGTTATGTCTTAAAGAAACCTTTACCAAGTATCATCTTCCCTTTGTGTTATGTTTGAAATCATTTCAGTTGCTATTAAGATACGAATGAAAAGGTGTTTCATTGATTAAAGGTGGCGTGTTTCTTTTTAAAGTGTACTGTGTGCTTTAAGACCGTCTTCCCATTACTTTGTTCAGTCCCTGCTGCATACAGCAAGTTCATTAACATGCAGATATGCAGTGATTGAAGTCGGTTTGCCTTTTACATTGGAGTTGTCTTGATATAATGAGTTTCTCTTTAATGTTCAAAAAACTGTTGTTACTTTCTAAAAGGGGTTTGTTTGTGAATTTCATTAAATTTAATTCTGTCTTCAAACAATTTCAGTATTGTTCATTTTACTACAATTAACACGCTTGCTGATATTAAAAACTAATTATTTTTTTTTTAAGAGAGGCATTTTAACTTTCAGGCTATGTGTTGTGTGGGGTTGTCACTGATGTTGAATGAGGCACCTCCTGTTTAACTCACACATTCAGTATTTTAATTGGTGCCCATGTGCAAAAGTACTAGAGAAAAGTAGGTTAGGGTTACTCCAACTGCTTTTTCTCTGGGACTGGGATAGACAGCATTCAGTCAAGGAGAATGAAAAAAACTCTCACTGTGTGCCAACTTTATTTTCTTTGTTAGAATAGACTGGACAAGTGGAGAAGGAAACTTGTCTGTCAGATAATCTGTGTTTGGTAAAGAAAGCAGAATACAGGACATGAACTCAGGAAGGATTCTTATAATTTTCTGTTCTGTATTTCTAATCTAAAATTAATTGTTCACCCAGGAAGCTTGAGGTAGAATCTTCCTTGCTGTGAGGTCAGCAGACAGTGAACATCCAGTTGCTGAGATGTTGAGTCTGAGTTCTCAGTGCTGTTTCACAGCTCCTTTGATGCCAAGGACTCATGGAAACTGCCTGGAAAAGAAAATGAGGCATAGCATTTAGGAAGTGATTGGCTTGGTCTGAAAGAATAAATAAAGGTGATATCAGGTGGGATGGGGAAAAATTATGCTGGAAATACTTCTGCCTTTCAATAAATTCAAGTTCAGCACTGTAAGATGCACTATTACTGCCCTGGGAGTCTCTCATGGATTAGAAATCTTGTGATATTATATGTTTTAAGGGGAGATTCTGGTAGGGAGCAGAAGAAAAGTCTTTAACTTGAATAAACAGAGCAGGGAAATACGGTGTAAGTGTACATCTTGCCATGTTAACTATTTTTTTAATAAACTGCACAGTTTCTAAAGATGTGATTCTGAAACCGTTTTGTGTGAATGGTGTCCACTTATAAAGGTGGTGGCACTGACAGTTGGCCGTGATTTGAAGGTAATATTGCCATCTTAATTTTCATGCCTGCATAAAGATGGATTATTTACAGATATCCCAGTTTACTGTGCGGAGGTTTTGTGTTCTTGAGAAGAATGCAGAGATAGAGAAGTGTCAAATGGAATCTTCAGTGCTCCCTTCAGGGCTACTAGCTTGGAAATTTTGGATTCATTTCTGGATGTAGCTGGAAGAATGTCTAATACAGATTACAAATGACGGCATTTTGTATGCACACAAAATTGAAAGTAGCTTGTATTTCCAATAAAATGCCATACTGCTTTGTTACTATTTGGATACTATTGCAATACTGTCGTTAAAGAAACATATTTTCCCATTTGTATTACCATAACAAATGGAAGTTAGTACAATGCTGTATAGCTAATAATATAAATATTTCTTTATTATTGCAATCCCTATATAGATACATTTTAAAATCACTTTTAGTGTATTATTAAATGATTCACAGACTTCTTAGACTTTTACTGCTATCTCTGGGAAAACATTCCTTTTGTTGAGGGTTTTATTATCAGAATCTGTTTAATCAGTATTGAATTAATTTCCTTTACCTAACTTTTTTCTCCAGTGATGAATCTTCGCTATTAATCACAACATCCTGTGATGAAAATCCGCATTTAAAAACTGACTGAAACTGCCAGGTCTAACTTCTCTGAAAGTGTAGTTCCTAGACATCTCCTGAACTCAGTTCATGTGTTGGATTTTCTTGTATAAGTATTCCATGCATTTAACATGAGATACTTTTTTTTCTTTTCTTTTTTCCTGGAGAAACTTTGTTGTCTTCCAAATTAAAATGTTCTCTGTGTAGTATGGAGAGTTTATCTAACTTCAAGCCCTTTCATGGAGGATAGAGAAAGGCCTCTTATTCATGTTGCTTTTATGATTCTGGGAATGTTGGTAACTGTATGGAATGCCTTAGCTCCTCATTTTGGCATTTGCACAAGATATCTGACATGGTGTGAATATTCCCTGATAAGAATTATCATTTTATCTGATTTATGAGTTTCTTGATAATGATAGAGTGTGAGAGTAACTTTATTCTGCTGCCAATGAAGTTGATGTTAGTGAAAATTTCCAGGCAAATAAGAGTACAAAACTGGGCATCTTAGTTGTATAAATTTAATTTCAGTGAAGACATCTGTTGAAAATGACGGATTCAGTCCTAATGAATGTTCTGCTTATAGTTACAGTCTCTTAGGCACATGATGGAGTCCCATTAAAGTCACATAAGACTTTTTTGGGGGCTTCAGTTGTAGTTTGGGGCCTGAATTTTAATTCAATTGGGAGCTACAACTGTAGCTCCAGTTGTAAAATCAGACTTAATTGATCTTACCCCCACCCATTTCTGGTTTTCTGTCTTTATTTTCTTCTGTCTCCCTGTTTCTCTTTAATTTTTCTCTATTTGCATCCCTTGTAAACAGTTGCTAAGATCACTTTTGTTTTGCTTTTCTGGATCATCAACTTGCTGTTTAAGTTTTTTTTTTTTTATTTAAGTGATAAAAATGTTTAAATGCTTACATACGAAAATTTTGTAGAAATAGAGACTCCAAGTAGACTGGTAGCAGCAAAGATATACAGTGCCTGCCTGAAATGACTTTAGAGTTTGTTAAAATCAAATGACATTCAGTACGGATACTATGAAGAGAAAAATCAAAATAGACACCTAATTATAATTACTTTTTTTCCTGTCATTATATCCGTACGTGCAGAACAACTGATTTGAAATCACAACAGCTCAATTCGGTAGGTACAAAGGTTTTTCCTTCCTTTTTTTCATCATCCACAGGAGGTAATATAATTTCTTATACTGACCAAAGTCTGAAATTTCCTCAAGTCGATGGAAATGCTACCTGAATTAGTGAAATTAATTAATAGCACATGACTGCTATCAAGGCTGTAGACGCTACAAGTTAATCAAACAAGTAAAATTAAAAGGTTAAGCTGCTGATTTAGTCTCATAGATGGTTTTTCTAGCTGGACAAACTTGTTATGTTAGCATATACTTTCACTGCTTTTGAAGAAATGTATTGGAGACCTAAGAACAAAACTTAAGTGAGAAGGAGAAGGATACATTTGTTAGAAGGGCTTTGCAATTTTGGAGTGTAGAATGCATTGGCTTTCTTCCAGACTTTGATGACCTTTTGGAAATTTTAGTCTAAACTGCCAGTTCCCTTTGTTAGATGAAAAATAACGTTTATTTTGGAAACTAACCATTCATCCCTGTAGCTTTCAGCATGATGTGGGCAAATAGGAGCAATACAGAAGCATTTCAGTCTGTATCTTATATGCTACAGAAGGACTGAATGCAACAGGTGCCTGTCGTCTGTTTTCATATATTTTTGGAGGGAGCTTGCCTTTCTCCCTGCAAAGGGAGATATACATCAGAAATATCTGCAGGGGTACATGCACATTTGTCTGATCCTGAAGGAAGGAAGTGCTAGGTTTGTTGTTAGGAAATAGCTTGATTCAAAACTAAGCCAAAAAAGCCAATTAGTGTCAGATCAGAAACATGCTGTGTACAGGGATGTGGAAACTCCTGTATGAAATTAAGGGAGGCTGGAATGGTGGCAGAAATGAGACTGCCATGATCAGGAAAGGTCTCAGAGGGGAAAAAGCAACCATATGCTTCAAATTCTGGTTGGGGAAGTCTTAGTGAAATCACAGAAGGTTGGAAAAGACCTGCAAGATCAAGTGCAACCTTTGACCAAATGTATGATCCTGTGGACACTGGGATAATGGTTTCAGTAGGATTGTCTAAAGTTAGAATTATTATTCACTCCAGCGGTTTAAAGTGTAGGTGTGATAGACTTCTGAAAGTTGCCTGCTGCTGAAATCAGAGATGTTTGCCAAGAGCCTCCAAAATCAGGCCAACCTTGACCCAGTGGCTACAATATGAGTTTAGGATTAGTAATCTTGCTTTAGGTGCTCCTGTTTCAGATGCCTTCACAGTTATGTTTTAGAAATGGCTTCCATGTATGTCAGTCTTACAATAGCAGAATCTTTAATTTGCTATGCACTTGTAACAAAGCTGGTCTCTCGTGGATTCCCAGAGGAATGCTCCATGTCCACGTGGGACCATCCCTGATTACAAACTGGTCCCCATTTTATCTATAACACATATAATACTTTGATCTGAGCCCTGATTAAACTAACTGTTCAATTTAGTGTGCCAGTACCATGAAAGATGTAGGAATAGCTGTACTGTAAATCTTTCAAAAGACAGTCCGAAAATTACTGACGTTTTGTAAATTATATAAATCATGAGTTTGACATTGAAAATTTTCCTTCAATTTTTTACAGTAACCTTTTGTTAAATAAAGTCTGCTACATAGCAAGTTTTAGATTAGTTTTATTTGGCTTCATAATTTCCTAGGATATGGGAGATAGAAATGCTTTTTACCACTATCAGTTTTGAATTTAGATGATTTGTCAAAAAGTACTTATTTTTTTCTAAAATTCAGAGATACAATCAGGGGTTTTTTTTTGTTTTATTTTGAATTATATTTCTTTTTGAAATCTGCTTGCAGTACATTGCGCAGAGAAATGCAAGCAAGAAATTAAATAAAAATTTGGCTATCTAAATTGATTGGAATAATTCCAACAACTCCTTGGAATTTTCAGCTTAAGCAAAAGATAATAAAACGCATTCTGTTTGGACAAACTATGCTTTCAAGATGCATTTTTTTCACGTCTAGATTATTTACCTGCCACTACTTTTAAAAGATAAAGGTTTTGGCATAGCCTCTAAACTGGAGAATACCACACAGCGTGTCTGTATCAGATAGACGGTAACTGAGGAGACTTTTTCCCCTGACCTAAAATGCTTGAGATGCTCTGCACCCTTGCCTCACCCGACATGGAAATATACTTACTGATTTATGTTCTAGGATTTTTAATATTAGCACATCAAGCTGCGATGGGGGAGGAGGAAAGGCGTGAAATAGCGTGAAGTTGCGGCTCCGTATTTTTGAGTCGTGAGAAAGATTTTGAAAACCTCTTAAAGGAAGCACGTGATGGAATAGCTGGTCAGAAGTGGCAGCAGGTGTGGCTCTGAAAAGAAAGGCATTGTTCTCCAACTGGTAGGACTGGGGGGCTGCGGAGCGGGGGGAGGCCCTGCGCCTCCGGAATGCCGGGCGCTCTGCAGACACAACATGCCCCAGGATGAGCTTTGTACAGTTGGGTGACAGACTGATAAGCAGCTCGCTTTTTTGGAACCAGACTTTAAAGTCATTCTCCCTGGGGTATTTTGCGTGTGCAGATATCCATACATTGTTCCATACATTTGCTGTTTCCAATAACACATGTTGCTCTCTGATAACAAGTTGCTGCTTTCAGGAGCAGGCCGTCTCTTTGTTGCTGCAGTATCAGCGTGGAGGCATTGGACTGTTAATATTGATGCCTATATCCCATACTATTTTGGGAAATAATGTTTTAGGTAAATACAAATTATTTTCAATTCTATATAATATCCAGTTATATTCATCATGAGGTGGGGATGCACAGCAGCAAAAGAAGGTGTCAGAGAATAGTCAAGTTAGGGAAAAGCAGGAGAAAAAAGCCAGTGTACTAATTCTTGTTCAGCCTAGAAATATTTAGGCAAAATTTAAAAAGAAATGAAAGTGAAATTTAAGTTAAAAATTATATATAAACAGAAAACATAAACAATTGTCTCTGATATAGATGCTAAATGTGACTAATTGATGTTTTAAACCCAGGTCTTCTGGAATTTGTACTGAAATATATTTAAGATGGACGATATCCATGTGAGATACCTAAGTGACAAAAACAAAATACGCTTTCAGTAGGCACAGCAATATGTTACATGGACTTTGAGCCACAAACCTTTGCTGTCCATGCTGGTTCACTGATGTGTTTGTGTACATCAACGCATCACAAGTGGAACAGAGCTGGTCAATCCATTTGTCCTGAAGACTCTTGTGAAAAGATCTAATATGTTCTGACTTTTTTACACCACGCCTGATTTATGACTCTACTATAACTTACCATCACGATTTGAACAATGTTCCTGACTACTTCTAGAAACCATGATTTGCTATTACACTAATGACAGGAATTACTAAAAATCTTTGCTGACTTATTGACCACTTAGGGTACTTAATATTTCTAAGCGAGCTCGTGCTTTTGAGGAGTTTTGTCCAGAAAAACATTTCAAAAAGCAGTTCAAAAGAACAGTGTGGAAATTTGCAAGTCAAACTATGATTTATAATATTATTTTTCTAAGTAGCAACCGCAAAAATAATCATGCTGCTGGAGCCAACAACAGTATTTTGAAATGGTAGGACCTAATATATGAGGTTATTGCATATGAATGGAGAGATATGTTATTGCAATGATATATTTTATTACTTGTTTCTGTTTTTATTAAGGATAATGAAAACCTTCTGTTTGGCCCTGTGAACAACACTAATGTGACCTTTCACGTGACCCACCTGTTGTGCTTTCACAATCGATAATAGTTACCTCATGTTAGGGTGATCTGGAAAATAGCAGTGTGCCAGCACCACAGAAAACAACATTTGTGTTTCTGTACTTTGAGTTTGTATTTGCCTCAAAAGTGAAATTAAGAAAAATACAGGTTATCTAACAAACTGCTTTAAAGACAAAATATTATTGTAAGAGCACTGGCCATGTTACTGCAGATGTGTTTTCAAAGGCGTTCAGCTGCTGAATTATAGCTGTAGATCTGTAGAATTGTCTTAAAATCCGTGATTTCTAATAGTATCAAGGATCGTGGGAAAGTCCAATTAGTTCTTTTGAAAGTTACAAGAGTACATAAATTAAAAAAGTCAGTAGATATAGATGCTGCTTTTCCCACTTTTTAATTAAAAATTACATTTTGTTCCTCTTTCATGTAGTGCACAGTATTTATTTATTTTGACTGGAAAACCTTAGAGGGCTGGTTTATTCTACATGATTTTTCTGATTGTATTTGGGTCTTGATTCTGAATACAAATGTTTAACCTGAGTAGTGTGGTGTTCTTATTCTGGGGGTGCATGATTAATATATCAGGGTTTCATTGGGATGACTTCTAGGTAATGGGACAAGGATTTGCAGGATCAGGACCTTAATTTAAAAGACGTTTTCACATGTGGATTTGAAGTATGTGTGCTGCTGCTGAATTTGCTTGACAGACCAGAAAGGCTCTATCCCTTTGGAGCCCTTATGGTTTATCTGGTCAATGGCTTGCAAGCTAAGAAGGATTTACACATTGGGTCAATGATCCATGAAATAAGGGAGATTTCCACAACGTCTGTCAGTGACAAGTTACAGTGTGGCCACATAGTATGCATTTTCAGAATTAATATGTATGTAGAAATATGGAACTGTATAAATGATTATTATGTGATACTGCCTAATGGTCAGGGAAGGATGTGAATAATGCATTATGTGTATTAGTGGGAACTTGGCGATTCCTCCTTTTCTTTTGTTTGGATTAAGAAATGTGTGTGTACATTCTGTGGCAATAGTCTCTGTGGCAATATTCTTGTGGCTGTGAAAAATTAGACCCAGTGAACACAGGATGTCTCTCAGTCTTCCCTCAAGTCAATGATTTTTTTCTCTTCTTACCCAGTAAATGTCCCAGGTACTGAAGATCAGTAGTTGGCTGAAGTTACAAAAGGGGGTCAAATGTCTTTAAATGAAAGTGTCCTCTCAGCAGCACCTTTGTGTTGCTCCATGAGCCTGTCAGTTTGAGTCCCTCCTGATGGCAAATGCCAAGTTATGACATAGGGAGAGAGGTATCCTACTAAGTAGGCAGGGCTTGATCAAAAGCCCCTTTGAAGTCAATAGAAAGATTCCTATTGACTTAAACAGGCTTTGGAAGAAGCCCTTGATTAAGAGGGCATGTAATAAGCTTCTTATTGGCTAATTATATACAATGGTAACTTTAGACCTGTGACCCTTATGGAGGTTGGACTCCTTATCTTCCAAAATCTCCACATAGCAAAGTGACCCAATAGCAAGAACCACACCCCAGGTCCTTTTCCTCAGCTCCTTCTCTTGTCTTAAGGTTCTAAACCTAAGTTGCAGCTCAACTCTCTTGCTCTGAGTCTGCCAGCAGGCTCGTGTGTTGCGTTCGCCATTATCCTACTGCAATGAAGACAGCAGGGACCACACTGTACATTACACCTCAAATCTTGCCCAGAAACCTGGCAAAGTTCTTGGGACCAGCAGCAGACTGAGCGTGGAAACACGAAACAGAAACCATGAGTGCCTGGATCTGATCTCTGTCAGTGTGTTTCTTGCAACTCCAGTCGCAGGAACTGTCTGGTTTCAGTGGGACTTTCTCATTACAGAGGAGGCTCAAAGTGCAGATGGTGCAGTCTGGAGTTGTGTTAGCTTTCGTAGAGTCTCCACAGAAAAATCATCCAGGGAGGTGAAATGAGCCTCTCTTAGCCTTCTCTTGCCTCTTGAGTCCATTTGTTGACTGCTTGGTGTGTACAAGAAGCCTCTAGGAGGTACATTGCTACAGAAGGCAAATAGGAAGAGAAATGATTCTTGCAGTAGGCACCTGACAAACCGAGCTTTACTACTGTTCACCTTGAGCAATGTGTAAAGGATCACTGAGTATTCCTCGGAAATAAGAATGCTAGCAGCAGGATGATCAAGCTGTATAGGTTGAAAAGACATTATAGGATATCTCACACAGTTTTTAAGTCACTTGAATTTCAGTATTTCTGGTTATTCTTTTGAGATTTGTCTTATAAAAACATTTGCTGTTGAGATAATTAAAGTCATGAACTGGCAAGCATGTCATATACTACAAAAAAGCCCTCAAATATGTAGTAGGATGTGCAACTGTGTTTTGGTAATGCTGTTTGTTTATGACTTCATATTAGAATTTTCCATGTCTGCTGGCAGTACTGTTCTTAATCACACTGTTAAACAAGTATGAGTGTAGAGACAGCTTGGATGAGAGGAATATATGAAACACTCCTTTCCACAAATTTTTTTGGGTACGTCTTTGGCCCTGTTCCTTCTGTCTGTGAGGTTTGAGGTTAGGGTCAGAATAAACAGAGAATGTCATACATTGTGTTCTTAACATCTTCCTTTGTTTTTTGCCACCACTTGTCTTATCAAAATCCAATTTAGATTCTGAAATGCATAAATTCTAAGCAATCTGTAGCAGGACTTATCTCTTAGATTGTTAACAAACAAGCCATTTTCACTCTGCCCTGTGTCTGGTTACTTAAGGTCAAGACACCCAAAAAGCCCTAATTTTTCATGGTCTATGGACAGGTTTTTCTGACACTGGTATCTGGAAGGTATCTTTGTACTGCTGGTGGGATTTTTTGAATGCTGAAAAGATCTGTATGTTTAATTTTTCTTTTATATGCTCCCTACAATTTGAAGATTATTCAAGAGGGGAGTGAAGATTTGGCATTTTTATTTAGGACAGCCAGGAAGGATTAATTTTTCTGTTTTGAAAAAATAATACTGTTATTTGGTTAAAAAAACACCAGTGGTTTTCATATACTAGAAATATTTCTGTCAGCCATTCATCTAACACGTGTTATTCTCTTCCCAGATCTTTTCCCTGTTGTGTCCTTATTGCAATCATCAAAACCATTTGAAGAGTTTAATTTAGACTGAAATGATTCTCCATAGAATAAACAGAATATCTCACCTGTGAAGGATGATTACATTTTCTAAATTTGTTTGAAAAGGAAGGACCTTCATGATTCACAAGTGTTCTACTTGCAATTTTTATGTGGCAGTATTCACAAGTTCTACTTGCAAGAGAAGTCTTGCATACTTTAAGTCTGAAAATAAAGCACTTCTGTGTTTGACTACTATCAGCAATTTTATCTTTCATTTTACTGGCACTGAAAGTGTAAGCATCAGTGTTTTGATTTCAGACATTGCCTGGCTTGATATTAGTGGTCTTTTACTGTGAAAATACTTTTATTCCTGGTTATTTGAGTACTCGTGATGTGCTGTAAATTAAGGAGATTTCAGATGTCTTTCAAATTAGGCATTAAAAGACAGTGGTGGTACAGCTTTAGGTAACGCTAGACAGAACCAGAGGTGCCTTGTGAAAGTATTAACTTGGAGTTCTGGTGCATGTTCCACATGTGGGGGTAACTCTCATCTGTTTGCACAGAGTGACTGACTTGCTGTCTAAGCTTGGTTTGGTGAGCAATTCGTTCAGGCACCTCACTGGCACAAGTCACAGTCGAGTGCAATTTAGGATGGAAAGTCAAATTCTTCAACTGCACATAATTCCAACTCTTCCCAGCAGCAACACTGGTACAGATTTGCTTTGCAAATGAGTAGGCTTGCCAGGAACTGTACAAATGAATTTCCATGGCGTTCCTGGCAAGAACAGGATCAAAGGATGGACTGAACATCTCTTGCAGCCTATACAGGAGCTCTATGGCTTTGCTAGCTACCAAAGCTGCAGGTCCTCAGAGATGGCCTCTCATCAGGGCTGTGGCCCCACCAGCCCTGTTATTCTGCCAGACCATCCCCAACATGTAGCATACACAAACAGCTAATCCATTTATGCAGCAGCATCTGGCTACTCCAGATTTCCACTAAGAACAGGGTCTTTCAATAAGATTTCGATCTCTCTGATTTGTTAAGTACCCTTTGCTCTCTCCTCCATAATTAAACAGATATTTAGATACTGTATTCCATATATCTGCATCTGTGAAAAGATATAGGGAATAGATGTTATCTCTTCCTGAATGTCTGAATTTCCATTCATTTTTAGGGGATGAAAACTTTTGCTGTCGACCTAAAGCAGGGCAAATATGATACTATACATTGTTATTTATTAGGCTTTTTGCATAACCCAGTTTATTTTTAGTGTCAGTTATATGTTTCCCCCCCCTCCTTTTATAAGAAGTTTTCCTCTCTTTAAAGCTATGTTAAAATTTCTTGAACTAATTTGATAGTGGTTGATTGTTTCTTATACCTATTACCTAGCCTTAAAGTTCAAGGAATTTGTTCAGTATTTTTCCAGCAGCTCACAAGCTATGAAATGACAACAATTTCAATGCAAAAGCAGCTGCATGTGCTTTTGCTTTTAGAGTTGAACTTGAGACTCTGTTGAACCAGTTTCTGGCACCATCTTTAGAAAAATCAGGGTCATCTCAAGATGGAGTCTCACAAAATTAGTAACTATTTAAGAGCAGATTCATTTTAAGTACCCTTAAATAACTGCTGCAGTTTGGTTATGTATAATTTGATTTCAGCTTTTTATTTCTTGAAAGACTTGGATATCTTCTCCTTTTGCATATTCAGGATTCCCCATGTTCCCATTTCTCTGCATTGTCTTCCGCCGTTTCACAGGAACGGTGAAACTTCTGTTCATCCTGTCACATTTGTTCTGTATTAGAAACAGTATCTGAAAGCCAAAGGGGAATTTTGTATGCAGTAGTCTGGCCAAAAGTGTATGGTATGGCAGGATTTCTCTTAATAAAAAGAAGGGGGGGCAGGGAGGGGAAGAAAGGTACAATCCCCGTTTAGACACCCTCACCCCCAAATTTATAGATTCCCATAGGATTTTAAAAGTTGAAGAAAGGTAAATGATTAAGTTGTCATTTTTCTTGAATATCTCTCCATTCAGGAGTATTCTGTGTGCATCTGGCTAGCTGTGAATGTAAATATGTGTATAAACGTGTTTTATAATTTGAAGCTATACTGTCTGTTAACTAAAATAATAGCCCAAAAGCAGTTGGCCTGTCATAGATGATATAGCTGAGCTTTTATATCTGTTGTTTATCAAAAGAACCAATGAAGATTTCATTCTAACTGGCAGACAAACAGCTAGAAAAATAAAGACTGCTGATGCCAGAATATGAGCAACACAATAATTTCCTAAGACTAATATGTCTGGCTGTAACCTGATCATATATGGATCAATTGGTTATATTTTAAATTAATTTGTCATGTGACTGATTTGCAGTTCTAAATTCCAGGAAAATATCACCACTGAGTTTGGTGAAAAATTGCATTGTTTGTTCAATATAGACATTTTTCAGCCAGACAGTGAATGACAGTGCTTGCTAATAAATACACAGGAAGTTGAGAAACACACATTGGAATAAAATTAAAATATTTTTTTACTGGCAAACTTCTGGTGGGTTTTTTTCCCCCCTTAGGGTTTAGAAAAGGTATTATTTTTGTCCCAGATAATTTTGTATTATAATTAATTATTAGGAGGAACAAGGACAGGGAAGGAACTTGCTTTCAGAATTAAACAGTATGGCATAATTTTTCACAAGACCCTGAAAAAAAAAAAAAAAGATCCTTGCATGTTATACTGTTAAGGATTTATTTCCTTACCCTTAATTTGTTTTTTTCCTCCTTTCATGTTCCCTGCCATTAAATGGCAGGATTGTTTTAATTGTTTAAAGGAGAGGGGATTGTGAACGCTGCTGGAGTGTCAGCTTCTCTACCTAAGCCTTGCTGGCTTACTGAGCTTTTCCAGTTCACTGGTGCAAGTGCAAGCATCGAATGGTTCATGTACAGCTCTAATTCCAACTTACTTGGCAGTTATTTCTTGAATGGCCCAATTTTACATGTGATTAGTTTTTAATTCTTAAATCATGACATAAACTGTGTGTATTATATTAGTGTAAAAGTCTGTTAATACGTAGGAGATGATTAACTGGAAGTGCAAGTTCTGTTTTCCCTGGTACATCAGTGTGCAACCACTGTGGCTTCTGTGGGGACTCCTGCTTTGCAGCTGAAGGCTGAATTCATCCCAAAGTGGGAAAAAAAAAAAGTGATGCAGATTTTTAGGATGTGACAAGAATAACATTACAAGATAGATAACTATAGCAAGGCATAACAAGAAAACTGTGTTTCTGTGAAAAGCAGACTGCAGTTATTTCTGGTCTGATCTTGGTTTCTGATTCACAGTTTTGAAGGCCAAAACGTATAGAAATGAACATGTTTGTGCATAGGAGGACTTGGGAAATCTCTGCTGGTCTTGTTCCTATTTGGGTAGGCAAGAAAAGGGCCAGATGAAATATCTTGCTCTGTTTATATCCACCAGCTTCTCAGTTGCATTAGAACATAATTGTAGGAACAACCATGCACTGGGCTTATGATGAGCTCATCTCATCATGTCTGTTTTTTAAAGCTGAAAACTCAGTCTCGGTATGTTCAAGGAAATTGGGCTTACTACTATCTCATGTCATTGTTTGTACAGAATTTGCATCAAAAATATGCCAGAAAATGTCACTTTTATGAACGGTAAACTGCTGGTCTTATTAGAATAGGTAAAGTAAGGACCTATTGTGAGTATATATATACATATATATATATATATATATATATATATATATAACTTTTAAAGTGAGATGGTGATATTGTTTCTTTTTGACTCTCTATCTAATTACTGTGTATCAAAGCAAGTGAGGCTCCACTGTTTCTGAGAAATAATAAAACTGAAGTAACACACTGATGAATCTGTTCTACTGGGTTTGGCCTTTTCTAGATGCTGTGAAATTTAAACCAAAATATTAATTCCACTGGCCTGAAAGCACAGGCATCTTTCCCCTGCAGAGTTTTTCTGATGTTGTAGCAGTTGCTCAAGATTCTAAGGTGTAAGTTGAATGATTTCTCCCTTGATTGTTATTCATTTTGATTGGATTGATCCTTTTGGGATTGCTGTATTATTATCACCACATTGTGGTTGTTACACGTCACTGTGATGAAATAGTTGGAATAACAGGGACACCCCATAATGCTTTTGTAAGGTGGCAGTAATCTGATTAGTTTTTCTGAAAGTAAATACTTTTGATCTTTTCATTTGTTGGTAGAGACTTAAGAAAGTCGTGCTGGCACTCAAAAAATACAGGCCTATGAGTTGATGGCAATTTACTGCTTGTTACAGTATTGTTTGCTGTGATAAAATTAAAGGGGAAAAAATCTGTGGGAAATAAATAAGCTATATTTGTTTTTTTAAACCTCTGATGTTAGGAAATCTGCTCTGAGATCCTGTATAAAAATAAGGATGTAATGTGAAGTTTGTTTTTGCCAAGAGGGAGATATAAACTCTTTGGAGCGTCATCCAATGAGGATGACACTCTATGTAGTCAGATGTTTATTTACTTGCTCTTATATTACATTTTGCCTGTCTGATGGCTTGTCTAATGCTGATGAATGCGATCATGATGCCTCAGATTGCCTTGTGTAACCACAGATCTCTTCACCAAGTTGACTGTTTCTAATTTCTCATTTATACTCTCGTGCAAATATATTTTTGTGTGATTGCATATTTTGTACACCTTTTTTGTATTTTGCCATTATAATTTCAGGAAACTTGTTTCTTCAGAATGTTGTTTGGTTGAGGGACTATCCTCTCAATGTTACTTACAATAACAGCTTCTTTAATTTCAACCCAAATTTCTTATGTAATTTTCTAACTACCCTTTTCCATCAATTTTTGTTCAGTTCTCTGTGTGTGCAATTATTCAATCTTTTATCTTCTTACGTATCAGTTATCCACCTTTTACCTTTTATTTCTATTTCTTTAGCTTCCCAATTTATATGTGTGAAAACTTTGATGGGTGTAAATCCATGATCTGGTATGACCATTGGATTTGAAATCCTTTGTTTTCTAGTATATATATTTCTGTGGTTTCCATGCCATATGCAGAGCAACACTTATTTTTTTGTTCTGGAACTTGTAGTTGGAATTTGGGATGCATTTCTATGCTGCACTATTTAAAAATGTATATTTGCTTGGGTTTTTTAATGTATTTTCACTAGCTGGGGAGCAGCTGACCCCTTTTGATGCCAACCAGGTTAATAGTTTGTACATTCAATGAACAGAAATCCTTGAGAGAAGCATTTATTTCCACCAGGGATAATATAGAAAGTAAATTCCTTAGAATTTATATGTTGCAATAGGTTTGCATCATTTTGTGTTCTTGCTTATGGGATGCTTGCAGGTGATTGACATTAAGTATAGACCTTTCCTCAGAATTCCTAAGAGTAACCGAAATGTTTAGATTTGAGAATAACTTCAACATTGAGTTCTCTGATTTTTGATTTTTCATGCTATCGATGCTGTCCGGAGAAAGCTGAGAATAACATCATTACTACATGGAAACTTTCAACTTCTGATACAAATTTTTCTGACAGAGATGACTAAAAGAAGTGAATTAAAGGCAATCTGCAAAAGGCTCTTATTTATGCTTTTGGAAGTATGTTCCATGTTCTCATCATGTTTTCTTTTTTTGTAGAAATTTTTGGAAACTAAGACTCAAAAGAGAAGTCTAGTATCATTCAAGATTAGTCCATATTCCCTAGTTCTCTTGGTGTTTTTCAGGCTTTCTTACATTTAGACCTGTGCTCATACTATTGCAGTATGTGCAAATAATGTGGTAGGAGAGTCTAATGTGAAATATTCTTGATAGTGTTCTTCAGAGTATCATTGTGAAGTGCCTTTGGTTCCTTTTGCTTCTAAAAATTTGATTTCCGGTGAATCATTGGTTTGATTTCAGAGACAAGAACCTTCAAATAAAGTGATTTCCAAATTAGAGGCAGTTCACTTGACTCCTAATAGCCTAGATAATGCTTTGAATAACCAACATATAGAGGTAATGCAGAGAAATTAGTTTGGTAAGAGATGTCTTGTATGTCAAGGTGAGGACATTAGCCAAAGGTGAACACATTCCTTCTTACTACCCTGGTAGAACTTCCTAGGATAGAAGTCAGATTCTGGTGTGTTGAAATTTCCTTTTGAGGCTGTGCTTTGGCAAGATGCTGCCTTGTTGCTTATAAAATGACTAAAGTGTCTACCAAATGCAAGTGCCAAGTCAAAATATGTTCTGTATTTTGGTAATTGTGCAGAAAGAGCACCAGATGGTTCTGATGATGAAGCGCTTTGGGTGGGATCATCAAGTTTTAATGGATGGCAAACTCCAAAAGCTTAATTATCAACCTCTTTAGCAGCATGCTTTTTATTGGAGTGGACAAGTTATTTTCAGAGACAGAAAAGAAATAACTCTATATTTCTTTGCATGTAGCTGAATAAAACCCACTTAGCTTCTCTGTAGGAGTATCTGAAGCTCAGAATACTTGGGCCTAATAGAGAGGGTGCCAAGTTATGTTTCCAAAGTGGAAAAATGATGTTATGAATAATACTGTTTTTGTTTGAATAGTTTGATATTTTCCCAGCATGCCAGTTTTCATGGTGTGCTGCTAATGTGTAACTCTCCTACAATATCAATATATCCTACATTTTGGGTTCAGGTGTGTAGCAGTGTTGTTTATTTTCCACATCTAGTCTGAAATGGCTCAAGAGTGGTCTGTTCTTTCAGAAAATTTTCCTATTGGAGGAATTTGGACAGGCCACATTTAGAGCAAAGAAATGAAAAGATTAAATAGCAGATCACATAGCAAACTTTTAAACTCCTGCAATGTTGCTTCATTTCATAATGTGAGTCCATTCAAGCTGGAAGTGTTGATTGATTTGCTTCTGTAGTGTTAAAATTTGGCTTTTAATTTTTTTAATTTTAATACCTTCCATTCAAGGCTGGTAACAGCATAGCAGTAACTTGTGTGCTGTAATCACAGAAGGCTTTGTATGTATTTGAATGAAATGTTCTGCGTGTGAATTTTTTATTCTTTTTGCATCTGTATATGTTTGCTAAATCCTAGTGATGGTAGCTTTTGCTTCCAGTTTTTACACAGAAATACTATTACCCTTGCCTGAAACTCTGCTTGCTATTGTCACTGAAATAATGGAAAGTTTCACCATTGACTGCAGTGTGATTACAGGGTCAGCTTGTCGAAATACATCTTGGATGAGGCATTTTTCAACTAATGAGAGGCCAAGTAGAGCCATCACTCACACCACGCAAGTACTTCTGTAGGATAGGACTGGATCTTTGAAATACTGTAAAATTTCAATTCACTAGAATGTGAGAATACTGGAGCTGATGTTGCCACAGCAAATGGCAACAACAAGTAAATAACAATAACAACAAGTAAAACCAGAAGGGTCTAACTGGTTATGTTGTCAGACCATCTTATTTTATCTGCACGAGTCAGGTTTTAAAAATTGTTGGGACTTGCTACAGAGCACAGCTGCTTCTCCATGTAGGGAAGAGATATCAAGAAGAGTATCATGTATGATTGATGGGAGACTCTCTTGTTGGCATTGAGCCACCTTGCAAATTTTTTAATATAATTATCTGTTAATTTTTGTATGTGCACTTAAGCAACTTGTGATGAGTTCATCTCAGAATCAGAGTCAGCATGGTTACACAGAGGATTCATTTGACTTTTGAGACTAATGTAATTTTTTTAAACTTAGAACTTTTAAAATATTTTAATAGTATTTTTGCTGAATTTTTGCAAAGCTCAGGCTTAAACAGGGATTCTGCTATTTCTGATCTCATTAAGTAGAATCTTATTCTCTGATTTTAAAGGAGCTGACTTGTTATTTCATCCACTATACGGCACCAGAATTAGAAATGTGTGTTCCTAGATCTCCAAATTATGCCTTGAAAGTTCCAGAAACTTTATGTTGGAACTCTGTTCAGAGGAAAATGTCATCCAATTCAAGTATTTTCAAATATTTATCTTCTTCTAAGGTACTTTAAAATTTCTTTAGGAAGTTTGGTATAGGTGCAAAATATATTCTTGTGGTGATTAACAATAGTAATTTCTGACTTTGCAGTGAATTTCCAGGTAATTATAATTCAGTCAAGTTCTAGAAATTTCTAAGAGGTTCATTACCTCTTTGGGATGAAAGAATAAAGGGCAAAATCCCAGATCCATTAAAATCCTTATTGTTCTGTGGTAAAAGAAATAGAGGAGGGTTTTAATCCTGTATCCCCAAAATAGCCATGCTTCCCTGTGAATTCAGAGGAATCCCTAGGGTTTGCTATATTTCTTTGAGGGACCATATTTATTCACACTGAATAGTGTGTCTGCTGATATTTTGATAATTCCTGTCCTCTGAGAACTGTTGACTTTTCAGTCTCTCTGTGACAATTTACACAGCAGTGAGAACAATGGGATTTTGGACATAACTGTGGCCTGCAGCATCACCCTGACACCCTTAGTTGGAAAGAAAGTGGATTAAGTAACTTGGAATCAAGGAGTAATGAGCAGTAAAATAAATGACAGTGCAAATGTGACCATTGGAACTCCAACTAGCACTTTACAGTTTCTTTAATGAAGAAAAAGGAGAATAAGTAAGAGAAGAATAAAGATTAAAAGTCAGAGATATCTTCTAAGAACATGATCTTGGTTCTTGAGAGGGGAATTTCAGCATTTTCTCTTTTCATGATGTCACAGAAATTTTTCTTGTAAGTTTACTTATACATAAGTGGTTAATTGTCCCAGGAAAAGAGGTCAGGGTCACCTGGAGAAAGGGAAACTTTTAGCTCAAAGAAGCAAAGTGTTTTGTGTTAAAGTAAAATAGAGGAATTGGAAAATTTTACAATAATAATAAAGATAAAAAAGAAGACAACCTACATACTTTATGGGTGCCAAGGTGTAGTTATAACTTGTGCTCAAATGGTTTCTGATGGATGTTGCTGTAATGTTCACTCTGGTGTTTGTTTTAAAGAAAACGGATAAAACACTACCCTAAAGTTCCACAGCTGGACCCGTTTCTCTCACAAGAGAGAAATACATTTGATGTACTTCCTATAGAACTTTCTTTTTAGAGAAATATAAGTTATTCTCTGTATATTTTTCTTTTCTTCCTTCCTTCCTTTTGTTCGGTTAAAACTGTGATAAGATCTTATGATGAGACATGTCAGGCTGATGAGTTAATTTGGTGAAACTTTTAGGTTTGCCAACTTCTTGAGTACAATTTTTTTAATCTTTTTTTTTTTCCTTTTTTTTTTTTCCCATTAAGATCAGTATTCCACTTACATTTTTGAAATATCACATGCAAAGCATCTAGTAATCACCCCTCTAGACATCAGCTTTTCACTGCTGCCTGTCAGTATCTTGCTGAGGGCAGGTGCAGATAGCCTGAGGCTCAGAGATGTCACGCAATGCTGGTAAATGGCTGGAGATATGGTTTTATACGACTATCTAAAGAGGCTGTGACAAAATCTAAATCATTTTCAGCACATGAGAAACTCAAGGCTTCCCCCAAACTTGCCTTTAAATTTGTGGCTTGGGACATTCTTTCCTAAAGTGCAGTATAACTCTGACTCTGAATTTACTAGTATGTGATTCTTATAAACAGTACAAAACCAGGCTATGAACAAAAAAACTGAACTTTTTGGACTGACTGAAAGTAGTGCTTTAGCATTTTAGCCCCTTTGACTTTAATACCCAGGACTGTGCTTAAAATGAATTGGAGTAAGTGGTCATCACATCATTTTTTTGATGGGTAGTGCTGCCTGCAAGAATTTCTGTCTGTGGTGAACATATTTTAGTTCTGGTTTCAAAATATCTTGCCGAGGTGAATTTTGCAGAAAAAATGGGAAATCCAAATCTTTCGGTGATAGGCAACAAGTATTTGTCAAGATCTCAATTCAGATTTTGACAGAGATGTCATAAGTGAAAAATCCAAAGAAACTAAGGCTACACCTGGTAGTCTCCAAAGGGTGCAATCTTATCAGACTGATAGTTTTACCATTGAAGGAAAATTTGTATTCCATGGTGTACTCTTTCCTTAATTAACACAATTTTTTCTTGCTTTTTAAACTAATGAAGTCATCCTTTAGGAGACACTGAAAGGAGGCCAAAAGGTTTTTATTTTGAGGGCTTGATGGGATAATATGATTAATATTTCTTTTTGGTGTGGTCTATTTGTCCAGCAGGTGAGAGTTAATTATCTTCAGGACTGATAATTGTAGATAATCACAAATATAAGGGTCCTTTAGGCAGAATGCAAAACAATATCCTTGCTGGGGTGATCTGTGCCACATTCTTGGGAACAGTTTTCCCACAGAGGATGCATATGTAAGGTGGGATCCCAACTGAATGGGTCCTGGAAGAAAGAAATTTTATTTATTTATTTTTCTAAAGTGAAATGAAAATTAGAGCACCTGGACTTCCTTTTCTCAGATTATAGTGTCAGGATAAATGAATTTCAAAAATGGAAGCTGAGAGGGAAGTTAGGGTACGACTAACTAAAAAAAAAAGGTTTTTAGCTATAATTATTGTGTTTCAGGGTTTCAGGGAAAGAAAACTCTAAGATATGTAGTAAGGAGGTTTTGTCCCTCAGGGAATCCAGAGAAAAAGACCTGAAGGCAGACATGCTTAAGGCCTTCTAATTGATTTTTTATGTCCTACTTAACTAGCTTTGAAAAATCTTAGATTCAGTTACATGGGACTCTCCAATAGAGAACCCAAATATTTTGTCTGGATTAATATTAATTTTGATGGGAACAAATGGCACACGTATATTGTAACATTATAAAATAGATGTGTCAGAAAAATTGTTAGTTTGTGTGCAGCTGACTTACCTCTTCCCTTTTTCTATTCTCTTTCCTTTTTTTAAACTTTTTTTTTGTAATTTAATTGAAACCAGCAAACCAGCAATCTCTTTTTTTTTTTTTTTTTTTTTTTCTATGTTGTTGTTTAAGTACACCACAGTTGGGGCAGGTTAAATCTCCATTTGTCAGGGAACAATCAAACCATCAAATCCATGTGCTATATGGGATAATTATGCTGGAACTTTGGTGATATGGTGATATGCTCCCACACAGTAGTATTATTGCTGATATCTCTAAAATATCAGCTAAACATTTCAGCTATCTTACCATTTTTAACTCTTGGAAATAGTGGTAAAATGGTAAAACTGGGCTTTCAGAATTACCACTCCCCCTCCCCCCCATATATGTAGATATATGTAATATATCTTTGCTCAAGGACTTCAGTTTCCTGTTACTATTCCAAGCCTTGTCTGTGCATATGTAGGTGTTACACTATAAAAAAAATTGCACCAAGGAGTTTGCATCTGGTAAATGTAGCACAAGTACAGTTGAGTAGGTGTTTAAGTCAAAGTTCAGTGAGAGAACCTGATGAAGATGTATCCTAAATCCTTCCTGTGGCCTGAGAGTGACAGCATCAGGCACTGAGAGATGTTCAGCGACTCAAAGCCTCCCTTTATCTGTTTCAACTCTACATTTTCTCAGCTCTATATAATTCTCGATGCTTTGTTGGGCAAGGAAAAAAACAGTCACAGTTTTTTTTTCTTTTTTTTCCAGAAAGTCCTTTTCTTTTTGCTCAGAAGATGTCATCAGTTATATAGAAAATATTAAAATATATGTAGGTAGTAGATATAAAAACTAGAAGATAAATAGGTACCTGTAAATACATTTGCACCACAAATCAATGCAATTCCATTCTGTTGTGTAACTGAATTTCATTTTAGTCCAATACAGAGCTCATGAAGCTTATTAAGAGACTTATCTTCTTGGTGAATTACAGTTTGAATAATATTTTATACTTTTTATACTGTTGTTTTCAGTCATATGACTGAGCTGAAAGAGCATACCCTCTTTTAAACATAGTAAGCCAATTCCTCAGCAAAATTATTTTAAACATTGGTCCGCATATGAAAGAGGGGAACCATATATGTTATGTATTCAAAAGATAAAGGGAGCCAAAAACCACTGAAAGTATTGTTAATTTTAGTATAATTTGGCATGAAAAATTGCATCCAAGTGGTAAGCTAACAGCTCCTGGTATGTGTATTGTTGCATAAAGATAGTATTATATAATGAACAAAAATGTCATTTGTGTTAGACTTGCATCCAGAGAACCCTTATGAGACTATACTGCGGTCATGCCAGGAGACCCTGCTATTGCAAGTCCCTGTACACCCATAGGAAGAGATTAAAAAGCTATCAGTGCACATGGTGAGAGTATAGCTGAGGCTCAGAGAGACAGAGGAGAAAAATAAAGGCCAAATATTATAATGCAGGTCAATGCCAACGCTGCCCTTTTGGTCATTGCGTGTTGATTTCCACAAGGGCGTGACAAAAGTGAGTTTCTGCAGAGTCACCCTGGGTGTCACTTCCAAGCCACGTCCTCTGCAGCCCATGGCTTCTCCAGGTGTAGAGAGTAACTCTGGAAGTGCAGTTGGGATTTGCTGTAAAGCTTTCTCTGTACTTGTTACATCCTTCTAACAGCACCTTCTAATCTTGAACTTCTGCTGCAAGAGTTTCTTGTGTTTAGAATCCTGGTCATGCTTCTTGGGGCTTGTAATGCTGTAACTTTTCAGTCAGGGCTTAATTTACCTTGTAGTGTCTTCAGCACATGGATCTGCCCATGTAAATGCTACAGAAACGGGCCTGTTGTGAAAGCTTTCTCTGTTTTCTTCAATCCAGTCGTATTGATTGGGAACACCCCAGCCTGTGGCTGTGAAAACACCATGTAGCTCACCAGAAGTTCAGAGGTGTTTTTTGTGTCCCCACACACCATGTGAGAGGCAGTGGGATGGTGCAGGAACTCCAGGGAAATTTGAGTCCCTTGATGTGGGAGCAGGGAGCCAGCAGCGTTTACCACCTTTCCCTGGGCAATAGAGGAGGCTTTTTCTGTCTGCAGCTGATGAGTTATAACTGGAGCTCCTCCTCTCCCTTCAGCCTTCCAAGCAGTGTGGTGTATGTCTTGTGGTTCTTATCTGCTCGAAAGTATGCACACAGAGCTTATCAGATCTGGAATGCTACCACCCTGCCTTTTATATGAAGGAATAAATGCATATTTAGGTATTTCTTTCATCTGCATGGTGAATTAGATGTTTTTGGTGTTTTCAAGTGTAGTTTTAGTGGTAGATGTAATAATACATTTAAATTAGTTGTTGGAGATATGTGAGACGTTTTATTATGAAAATCCTTTTTAGACTTCAGCTGATGTTACGCTATGAAGTGATACTGCACATATTTCATATTCTATGCTCACGTCCTGTAATGATTAGATACTTTATAGATCTGCAAATAGACAGCAGAGAAGAAACCTTCCCGAATTGCCTGTTGAAGACATTTACACAATAACACAATTATTTGTTAGAGAAGAGATGATAAGGAGCTTTTATAGCTGGTTATATAATATAACACTGCCAGGTAATGTGCCACTACTGAGTGACACCCTTTTGGGAAAGACAGGGAACCACTGTCTGTGGAGTTTGGCAAAAGTGGTGATGTTTATGGGGTTCCTTTTTTTAAAGAGGTAGTTTACAGAAACACCATCATTGTATGTGTTTGTTGACATGTTTTTTGTAGGCAGATGTGAGGTTGCTCTAAACTGGAAGTCATGTAGTTTACGTAAGTGCTAACCAGAGCTAAACTGGATTAGAGTGGGTTTGTGGCCAGTCATCTCCAAGTGTGGGCAGAGTGAGCTCATATCTCCCTGCAAAACTGTGGAGATGTGGCCTATTTTAGGTATTCCTTTTGAGCCTCGTTTCTGTAATAACGACATCACAGCTTCTGGGGTGTAGAATCGTAAAGCACCACTGCTGCAGAGGGAAGAAATACTAGCTCCTTTTTGTGACAAGGAACTAAGAGGCACAAAGCAACTTCTACAGGTTGAGCAGAAAATCTGTAACAAAAGCAGCAACCGAGTACACAGCTTTGGAGACCAATTTTTACACTGCATGCCCTGTGGTGTGGTTCTTACCTCACAGTGATGCAACGTGTATTTTAAAATGACCACTTGTGGGACAGGTGATGTGCTTTGATTCCTTCTTTGATGGATTATTTGACTGCAATCTCTGTTGGGCAGTACAAAAATCCCAATGAAGATCACTGAAGAGAGACTATTTTAAAATGAAAAGCAATAGGGAAACAATGTTGTAGTTACTTTGGTTTGGTTGGATTTTTTGTTTGTTGGTTAGGAGATTTCTTTTTTTTTGGCTATGCATAGAATGAAGAAGAGTAAAGATTTCAAGAAACAAGGCAACAAAGGCAGGAAAATACAATCCTTTAGTGCTGAACAGAAGTGAAACAAAGGGAAGCCAGCAGGAATTTGCTTGTAGTGGTTAATTACTGTGTTTGCATTCCTATTTCAAAATGATCATATATGAGGAATATCTTTTGTGTAAGTAAAACATTTTTCATTGAACCACATTGAAAAGATGTCCTTTACCTTGAATTAAGGAAGATTTTTAGAAATCCAGTTCAAAGGTTTTCATTACAATCTGCCAACTTCCTCCTTCATTTTTGTGATTATGTCTTGACACTTACGGGTCATTAATGATGCTTTAATTTTGAAATATTGCACATTTAAGGGTGTGAAATTACTATGTGATTCAGACCCTAAATGTGTAGTTTCATTTCTGTATCATTCCTTTTTCTCATTTTGCATCATGCTATAATTCTGAAAATAGTTTTTTAACAGTTTTTAAATGATATGTATTTTAGTTCCAGCAGCCCACAATGATAGGCCACATTCTCAAATGATATAACACAATGCCATACTTTTTACTAAATGACTGCTTCCATTTTTTACTTCCAGGCTTCCTTCATGCTCACTGGTGACTGTGCACAGAAAAAAACAAACTACCTGTAGAGGCTCTTAGAAGAATCAGATTATCTTAATTAAACAACTTTTAAAATTAGTATTTTTTTTCTGCTTTCCAGAACTCTTGAATTTTTTTTTCTGAAAACTGAGACCTGTGGGAGTTATTAAGAACTGACTGGGTGAAAAGATGACTACTGTATGACTGATATTCAGCTTTTTATGGAATTTTCTATGGTTTATAACTCATAGGGTAAACAGGGTCCTGCTGTCATTTAGTGATGTTCACAATCCGTTTTATGTCCAGTGTTGGTGTCAACATGTGCTTGCAAGACAAGCCAAAGCTTAGCTTTTTGAAAATTGAGTTATTTTGAAGTATTCTGTTAAATTGTTGGATGGCTGTGTATTATTCTTAGTCAGGTCAGTGAGAAGTGATTATCTTTACTAACTCTTTAGCAAAGGCGCCTGAAATTGGAGCGTAGGTTGCTCTTACAGTTTTATTTTGCTCCTTTCATACTAGCATTGGGAAAGCAAGTCCTTAATAAGAATGTTATCAATCTTCTAAACATGCAGAAATTGCAGGTATTCGCAATGTTTTGAAAGCATTTCAACTGCAAAATATCTGAGTGAAATTTCTGATGGTATTTGTACCAATTAAAACCACAGAATACTTTAAAGACAATTTTGGCCTTGTATATGTTTATGCAACAGTTCTTCACCTGTGTGGTCACCTGGAGTTCAACTTGAGACATCTAAAGTGAAAATATAAATGGTTTGAGCTAATAGAATAATTTTTATTAATGTTGTAATGTTAGTATTTGATGGACAGGAAGTTTTCTACGTGGATAGGAAAATATTGTCAGTTTAAGAAAAAGTACTTGGACATCTAAAAATAATACAAGTGATGGAGGCTATAGAATATTGGAATACAAGTGTAATAGAGGAAAAAGTAGTTAGCAACTACTCTGTCTAATTAGGTCATGTGGTTTACTTTTATGTGTCTGTGTGTTAGCTATGTTGGCTTTCTTTTGAGCAGAGAACTGTGCAAGGTAAAATGAGTCCAGGCAGTAAGAAAAAGGTATTTTCTTCCCTGTAAACTCTAGCTACCTCATACTTGAAATGTCACTGTGAATAACTGTTTCTGGTAGATTAGACTGTTTTCAGCATTTTCCTTGCACTCTGCTTGCATTTGTAGACTATGGGTATTACTGAACCCTTCCTTGATTGCTCTATTTCATTAAATTTACTAAGGCAAAGTGGGTTGAAAGAAAAGTTAGTTTTGTACAGTCTGCTAAATGCAACAGGCACCTCAGCTCTGATGAGTCCATTTTGAATAGACCAGGCTGTTTAGGGTTGGGCTTTTTTTCCCCCCACCCTGCCCAGCTCCATAATGGATAAGCCCACAGCTGATTCACAGCTCTGAGGTGTTATCTGAGCAACAAGCCTTCATTTGCTCAGGATCACTGGCTACAGTTAGTCCTGTCCTGCCTTCTCCCCCACTTGCACTGTTGCTGTAGGAATTAAGGCTCCACATACATATTGTTCTGCAGGATTTTTTACCAAACTGAACTTTCTCTGATAGATTACCAGAGTGCTAAAGCTAAGTTTAAAATTTTGTATATTTGATCTTTCCCCCTAATTGCTTGCCCAGGATAAAGGTTTGGTGCTTTGTTCCTAAATTCTCAACATGAGGTGGTGTGCATTAAAGTGTATTTATACTTTCAGATTAATTAACTGTGACCTTATGAACCACTGTCCTTGTTTAATTGGTGGCTCCAAAGCACACTAATGGCATAAATCAGCTGATAATGAGATTCAGACTTGCTTTTAAAATATATAATAACAACATTGCATTGATAGAGCAAACGAGATTTGTTGACTCTCTGTTGGTATTACAGGAGAGAAGACACAATTAAATGTGTACTTTCAGGATGGGGGAGAGCTTGGTTGGAATGAATAATATGCACTTCAGGGTGGGTGTATGAAATAAGGAGGATATTCTGCTTCAAGATAAGTTTGGTATTCTCTCCTTGTCTCTAGGCACTGTGCAGTACTGGCTGGTGCACTTTAGGATACAGAAATGTTGTGGGAAGGTGTTTCTTAAAGATTACTGGGGGCTAACAAAAATGACAATTTCATCTTTAAATATAGTTACATGTTTTTAAACTGAGCTTACACCCACTGTTTTATGAACTGCAAATTAATCAGATAGCTCCCTGAGAACAAAAAGGTTTTGACCTAAACTAGTTGCCCAGGCTCCATTACTGTTTTCAGTTTAATGTTGCCCATATCCATCCTCACATTTTGGAAAGAAAACAAGGGCTGTGCAACAAAGTTTCTTTGTTTTCCTAAGAACTAAAAATGTGCTGTATGTAGTCCAAACAATAAAAATAAACTACTGAACTACCTTCTAATGCATGGGGGTTCTGGACAGAGGAAACCATGGATATTTAGAGGCATAAAGTGAGTCATTGTGCTAGTTAAAGAATTTTATAAGGCAAGCTCTGTGGGTTTGAGTAGCATCTGTTACCTTTCCAACTAGAACTGAGGGGTATGTAGGAAAAAGAATGTTGGATTTAATCATGCCTTATAGTGACTGCATTGTACTTAGGCTAAGCTTCTAACTGGGATCTAGACCATAAGAGAACAAAATCATTAGTCTTTCTCCTTTGTATGAGTTTTGCCTTAGATGGTTTCCAATTAAATGACGAAAACAATAATTTTACACCAGGTAAGCTGCAAAATGCTGTTAACAAACTACTTACATAGGAAAAAAAAAAAAGTAATGAATGTTCTGTAACACTTGAGAACATAAAAAATGAAAAATCCCCAAGTCAGAAACCCCCTCACAGCTATTTTCCTTATTAAAAGATAACCATGTTTGCATTTATGACAGTTCTTAGAAGCAACAATGGATTGGGTTGCTATGCCGTGAGATGCAGGACAATGAAATACTTGTTTCTCTTGGTATTGGCTTCCTGGAAACAAATTCTGTGTAAATTACTTGGCTGAAAGCGTGACAACAGTCTTCTGTTTTCTTCAGTTCATGGTTAAAAATCATAACACTTTTATAATAATAAAAAATAACATTTATCAGTTCTGGCCTTTCTTTTGTTTCAACTTTTTTTTTTTTTTTTCCTTTTGTATTTTCAGGTCAGTTTCATGAATTCAAAAGCAACTTACCAGTGATTTCTGGGAGCTGGGGCTGATTTTCTTGTGTATTTGTAAGTATTTATTATTTTCTATGTTATGTGCATCTTTCTAATACTCTTTTGACATAAGGAATGGAAGCAATTTTGAAATGTCACTCTTGTATCACAGTTTTAAAATGTTCATTTGGCAAGCATTTGATCTCACTACTTTTAAACTTTTGGTAGATTTTTTGCTACCAACTTATGCTTCTGCTATTCAGAGGAGCTATAGACACTGAATTAGCAGTAAATATTATTATTTCAAACTTTATTTTGGTTTTTTGTAATGATGGGAGAACAGCTCCATCACACATCAGTGGTGGCATTTGCTGATGACCCCTCTGCATCATGTTTCTGCAACGAAAATAATTTCTAGAAAAGAACTGGGGCTGTGACTCAAGACAGATAGGACTTTTAGAGGAAATGCTGTGTGGTGTTATTGAGGAAACACTAGGATGACCAGCATCTGCTGAAGTAGGAATACATTTTTATATCCCTTAAGAAATCTGGCCTTTAGGGTTTCAGCAAAACCATAGTCATTGAGGCCACAGCTCAGGAACGTGTTTCAGAGTATACTTAAGGTCAAATACATCAAATGGGAGTAGACCTAAACAGAAATGCTTTGAGAAAGGGAAAGCCAGAGGACAGGATCTGGGAGGAAAATAGTTATTCATGAAACAAATAGAAAACTTTCAGAATTGCTGTTTTGGATGGTTGTCAGCTTTAGTCAAGTATAATAAGGAAAATCTAATGGCCTCTAGACTTGGTATGATATAAATTAATGCAATACTTCATGTATGATGTAGTATAAATGAAACCAATCTATGCAGCTTGTTCTCTTAAGTCACAAATGTATTTTATGAATAAATATTCAATCATTTGTGGAAAAAGATGTTCACAGAACTGCATTCATCAGGGAAAAAATATGGCTGGTTCTCCTCTCAGTATGGAAATATGTTAAATTTGTACTAACCCTTCCTCTTTACAAATGTTCATTTTCACATATGGTTTTGCTATTCTATTTATACTTTCCTTCATTTACAGGTCAGCATTTTTTTAAATGAACGTTTTCAGTCAGAGATAAGAAAATATTATCAAATAAGATAAACACTTTAAAACCAAATATTACCACTGAAAAATAGTTCTGAGAAGGCAATATAAAGTGATTACTGAATTAAGAGTGAGGAATTTATTATATTCTTTCTGGCTTTGCTGCTGCTTATTTTTTTTAAGCAATCAGTTTATTTTCTTCATTTTTCTCTTTTATAAATGGAACTAGTAATATATTAATCTATACAAAGAGTAGCTCTTTATACCTCAATATAGAGCACACTTTCCAAGGAAAGCAATGAAATAAATTCAGTAGTTGTTTCATGGTGAAATTTTGTGTACCAAGCTAACCGTGTGAGAAGTTTTAAGTATTGCTCAGTTCATGTTCATGGTAGTATTAGAAACATAAAAAGGGCTTTAGTAATTATATTGTAGACTGCTGGTCCGAGTCCTGCTCTTCTTGGCTGACATCAAAAAGAGCTCCAGTAAACAAAAGTGGCATAAAACAGGACTTTGACCTAAACCCAAGGATTGATTTCAGTCATGTAAGGATTTCAACTTCCATGAGAGGTGTGGGCTGTTCTGATCACAGAGCTGCACAGTGGCTGTTGCAGGGAAGGTTGTTAGTGCAGCTGAGACACCTGACATACTGTGGCCATGAGCAACCAAGCTGAGTTGATGGCTGCATGAAATGATGAGCCACAGCCTGGCCTGTGGTTGGTGTCCTCTGCAACCCAGAGCTCAATCGCAGTGACATGAATAGCTGGAGAAGCCAACACCTGACTGTTCTGACTGTTCTTCCATGCTTAAACAACTCATTTGAGTGTTTAGCACTATATATCTAGAAACATATGTTCACCTTAAGTTCACAGAAACTGAAAATAAAATTAAATATAGGAGGTACAACTGATGGATTCAGCCCTGTGTTTCCTCACATACTGAGAAAAGCATTGAAGTACAGCTTCTACAGTAATACAGGTTTAGATCTTAAATCATCTCTATTACCTCTTCAAACCTACAAATATCCTGTGCTTGAGTTAGGCAGATACAGATTCTTACTATGCACTAACAGGACTATGTACAATGTCATAAATGAAACTGATAAAATGGACTAATAGGACAGGTTGTGACCTGAGGTACCTTTCCACTTAAAGACTTGATTTCTGCAAATCCTTTTGCACGTGAGCTGACCGTGGAACCTGATGGACTGAGGACCGAGGCTGAACAAATAGGCCTTAAGCAAAGGAGGAGGTGGGAGCTTCAGGGGTTGGCATGGAAGACAGGACCTTTGCTTGTATAAGGAGTTTTGAGAATAAATTCTAAGCAGTATTTTAAAAATGCTAATGAGAAGTGTGTACCTTTTTCATGTTATGCTATAATATTTGGGCATGTTTTTATAGCGTGTGTGTTTGATCTGTACTCCAAAGGGAAGAAGTGCAGATCAGTGCTAGGAAGATTGATCTTTGAAACTCTGCGTATTTTTATATGGGAATATAGCAAGATCAGCTAAATGCTGCTATAGGTCTATACCAAAGCTATTTCAACCAGGGGCCATACTAACTTTTTCCTCAAATTTTTGAAAGTTTTGTCATAGATGTGTTCTGCTGTAACATGTAATTACTTGGATCATCCAGTTCAGACAACTTTGGGATTTTATTTGTCATATTTGGCTAGTTTTGTTCAGGGGAAAACAGGATTGATGATTCATACCAAAGTAAATTTCATGGAAAATGTGACATTTGTGCTTTTGTTTTATGCCCACAGAGTAATTGTCCTAACTAAAGGTTACGTTTTTTTTTTTTTTTTTTAAGAATGTGGTTTTAAGGTGGTTTAATTTATTTAATTGTTCTTCTCAAGTAGATTTGTCCAGTAGTAAACTGCAACAGTTATTTGAAGGTATAAATGGCAAAAGAAATGTGATCTAATAACACAGTATTTAAACCAAATTTTGCTTGTATATCAGCAATTAGATAAATCTTTTAACTAGCAATTCAGTTTCTGTGTAAACATTTTATTGTGACTTGGCTACAACGTGGAAGCACTAAAGAGTGAGAAAAGTAAAACCTGAAATGAGGGTGTAAAACCCATGAAACTTCAGTATCTTGAGTTCTACAGTGAAAACCCTGTGTTGAAAACATGGCAAAAAAATTAATTGTATTTGGGAACAAAATCAAGTTTCTTGAAAAATGAACAGGATTTTTATTTTAAGAAGTCTTGAAAACAGAACCAGAAACACTTAGGGAACACACACATGCACACACATGGCACAACAAAACTGGCATTGTGGATAGGTAAATTTTCAATTTTCTTTTCAAACACTTATTCTGATCAGCATATCAACAGAAGCATGCTTTGCTTCAAACTCAATATTTAATATTTTTCCCCAATTTGATTTTTAAGGCAAAATTTATACTTTTTTTTTTTTGTTGGTTTAATTTGGACTGTTTCTATTTACACCATGTAGCATCTGAACAAACACATTCATGCATTGTATTTATACCAGCTTGTTTAGAAGGAGAAAATTATTTAATTGTGAATATTAGTATAACAAAGTCAAAGCAAGCACAGCTCATTTGGAGCAAATGAAGACATATGTCTTTGGTACTATTACCTTATGGGTTTAATTGATAACATGTGATATTCTACTGAATTACAGTTAATATATTTGGGCAAATATGTGATCTCTACTTTCCACAAAAACAATATACTGAACCCAAGTCTCAAAAAGTTGATCTCCATTTTTCTCTTCATAAGACAGGGTTGTTAATCAGCATTTTGGTCAGGGAGATGCTTGCCAGTTTATCACATACCTCTTTCTATAAAGAGCTGAGTGTTTCAAAGTTCCTATTAAGACAGCAAAGTGATGCCTAACTAGAATCTCTGCTGCAACATTGGTACCTTTTTTGGCATGTGTGTCCTGGAGGTATCAGAGGCCTTTACCCTCTTCTGCCTCCTTTCCTGCTAATATTGTGATCTGCTTATCTAAAATAATCTAGTTGAACCATCTTTTAACTCGACCCTCCTCAATTTGAAGCTCTGTTTTCCTGGGTTTGTTTTATAAATGGTGAATATAAAATCGATTTCTAGTGGAACCCTGTCTTGCTGTTTTTGTGTAATGATTGCAACACACAAATTTTCTAGAAAGAAACAAAATTTCTAGTGTATAATGTGTAAATAAAGAAAAAGAAGACACTTGCCTTGAAGCAAGCAATTTTTTAGTCTGAGACTAATTTCCTAAATATACATATTTTAGATCTTCTTAAGAGATGGCAAGTTGAGTAGAAAGAAAATGGAAGCAGGAAAAGCATTTCTTTCTACTCAGCTAAGACCTGGTGCCCAAGCAAATTTGCCAGTGAGGATCTGACAGAGGCATTGTTGCATCCAGCTGGAGCTTTATAGCTGTACCTGAAGAGTGGAAGGTGTGGGAAAAGGACTCAAGGGGAGGGAAAGGGGGCTGGGCCATCCCTCTGCTAAGAACAGCACAGAACTCAAATACCAAAAATTCCATTTGTTTTTCAGTATCTGGAGTTCTCTCTCCCCAGCCTGTGCTTCCAACTGAGATGTCTGATGGACTCCCCTGTGTGATTTTATCTCAAGCTGTGTGGATGTGGGAGGTCACCTAGGGACTTCTAGTTCTAATAGAAGGAAAGTCTGTTGCCTGATGCTGGCACAGAAACCTGCTTCTATCTGAGTTCCCCTTTACCTTCTGACTGCAGCAGACATTATTTTGGCTGCTTCTCTAGTGACCATTCAGGCTTTTTCTTGCTAGTAAGTAAGCAAATAAATGGGTACACAGAATGCTTGTATTGTGAAAGCATTGTATTCATTTTAGACAGTTTTTCTTACCATAAACAAATAGTTTAAACTACTTTTGGGATTTTTATTTAGAGTAGCAGAGAAATCTTCAGTTCTTTATGAAGAATGAAGTGTATGGCACAAGAGAAAATGCACAAAATAACAGTAGTAATTCATGTGTCAGCTGTAAGACACTTTAGCAGTTACTGGAACTAGGACACCAGTGGTGAGCAAGAGCACCATCCAACCAGCTCCCTACACACTGCACAAAGGCAGGGGCCACACATGTTGTCTTCGCTTACTTTCTGATGAAGTCGAACCGTTTACTGAAGCTGATGCTAGAAATGCTTTTTCTTTTTCAAAGGGTTGTCATGCTCTGTATGTAAGCAGGGCTTCCTCTCTCTGCTGCTGCTCTCTGTGTGTGCTGGATGAGATCCGTGCAATGCACTAGATCCATCTGCTGTCTAAAAACTCCTTTGCAAAAGTGCTAAGCAATGAAATGCAAATCCTTATCCAAACAATTCTATATGCTGTTGGAGTTGCGTGCAGTGCTTGGGAGGCTGGAATAGGAAGTATTTCTCTTAAGAAGCCCAATTATGAATGTAGAAGCAAAGTACTTGCACAAGTCCATACCTGGGCAGGTTTTTAGCAAGGGATTGGCACTTACAGAGACCAAATATTTCTGGAAGAAATGGTTGTTCATCACAAACCCAAAGTTTCTGGTAATTTAATAACTACAATATCTCAGGAAAGCTGTTAAGAGAATTTTCTTTAAGCCATGCTGTAATAAATTATATACAGTATTTCTCATTTTATGTAAATAAGACAAATAATGTCTTATTCTACAGTATGGATGAACAATACCAACAGCTGATGTCAGCATTAACTTTTCAAATCATATTACTTAAAAGGGCGAGGGTTGTAAAGTGCCCACGGACAGCTTCATTTTCTCTCTGTCTTCCTAATGCCCAGATATCAATGGCTGTTTGATTCATTTATTGACATAAAACAGAATTGCTTAGAACTAACCACTCATTCATCATAATCACAGTTACAAGAGGGAGCAGGGTAAGAGGTTAACTGCTTGCTAGATGTATCAAGATCTTTGCTATATACCAAAGTCTGACTCAATAGAAATCTGATAATGGTCTACTGAAGGTAAAACAGAAGTGTTAATAGCTAAATAAAAAAAAAAAAAATTGATAACGACTGTGCTGTAAAACACTCACATTTCTAAAGTTAATTAAAAAGAGCTGATCAAAGGGAAGCCCATATTAAAATGTTACTTTAAGGTATTAAAGACAAGATAAAGAATAAAGGTCAGTTTTTAGAATGTGTATTTTTTAAAAAAATAGTTTTTAATCCATTTTTTCTTGCTAGTAATGCTTTAATTAATAATCAAAGTACAAATAATGTGAAAATGTTAATTTTTTACTTTTAGTGGTTTAAGTTCCTGCACAGTGGTGAGGAATTGATATTTTTATGTGTCTACATTAACAAGACATTGGACAAAATCAATTTGAAGTAAGTGGGAGAAGCTTCTGTTGTTAATACATGCATGTGATGGATTCAGTAGTGTGCATCATAAAATATTCAAAGGCTACACTTAATTGTGTAAATATAATCCTGGCTCTGAAACTTGGTCTCAAAGATGCTCCCTGCAGGATCCAAAAAGCCCCAGGGAGTAATTAATCCAATTCTCCAGTGCTAAAACAAAGCAGGTTGCATGAGTTTAATCACTGACTTCAGCCTTTCCCAATGAAAACAATTCACAAAGTGAAAAACTTCACTCAAAGTTCTTTTTCAGGAGCTAAGATACTTGGTCTTGCACAAGACCTAATGTCTTGTAGGGCAGCAGAGTGAAGAGGAATGAGTAGCTAGCAAACTGTCTGTGCATAGAAATTCCTACTTTAGTATATCTTTAGCATCTCAAATGCTTTACTAGTTTGGAATATAACAATTTTTTTAAAAGAATTGGTCACTGATATGACACAACTACAATTAGATCTACTGAAACTGATCAGAGTAAAGCCCAAGAATCTGAAGCCAAGCTTAGTAAAGTGAAAGTGAAGTAAAAGTTTCCCCCCTCAACCCACATAATTAACTACCTAAAACTTGAGAGGTGTTTCTACAGCAGGCACAGGGGATCAGAACTGTGGTTAACTTCAGAGTGTATGATATTAGTTCTTGATTCTATTTCAGCAATACTTATATGAATGTCACATCGGGCAGCCCTTTGCCTTTCAGTGACAAATGAAAATTTACCTGATGTACTAAAAAATTTCTGTGATGTCCATTAATATGTTCTTGCTTCACCTGTATGTCTGAGCTATATTTTAGACTAGAGCACCCTTAACAGAACACACGCTATCAATTTGTTTAAAATAGGACATTTTCTCTTTTCTTTGTATGCCTTTTGGGTTTGTTTGTACTCTGGACATTGTATTTCTTTGTTCTATTTTTACCAAGTTATTGCAGTTTGTGAAAAATCCAGCAGTGAAATTAAATAGCAGAAATTATTCTTTCTAAGATGCAAGTTATTTGTCCACACAAGGTTTCATGTCACTTTGCAGCTTCTTAACCCAATATTTTTAATGTATTATTAGAAAGTCTTAATTTTATGGAACACTTCCTCCTCCAAATCAGCATACAGATTTTAATATTAGTTTTTGAAAAGCCATTTACCCTACCACCATATTGAATCTCCCCTACACCCTATATCCACTAAAGAGCAGTTATTATAACTCTCTGATCCTTGCCAGGTTACTGGCCTTTTAATGGATTATATGTTAAGGTAGCACCCCACCCTACCAAACAGTACATATATAAATATATGTAAATATATCTGTGCTGAAAGGAACCTTTTGCCCAAAAACTTGTTTTATGCAAACTCTGGCATATTCACTCACCTTGGAAATATCAGCTTTGGTTGCTGTCCACTCCAAGATTTTTCTGATTCATTATGGAAACCTAATATGTTCTTAAATTTTTGGGTCTTGAAATGTGATAAAGAAACAAACAAACTGCATTTCTGATCCTTGGCAACTCCATTCTTAAATAATCCCACCTGGGAGATGACTATTAGCATCATCATGTCTGTATATAATTTTTCTGTTAGTTACTTGGTTTTTGATGTGTTGTTTTTAAAGATGTTTTCTATGGACATAATTAACTTTTAGAGGTTGATGAGGGGGGCATAACCACACACATTCAATTCTTTTTTGCTGAATTTCTCAAAGCACTTGGAAAACCTGTATGCTCTTCACCAGATTCCAGATTTGTACATTAGATAACATATATGTGGCCTCCTCACAAGTCAACTTGAAAAATTATATAATTGTGGAAAAGCAAAAAAAATTTCTCTTCCTGCAATTTTTAAAACCAAATTTTTACATTCTGATTTCCACAATTTCAATTATGGTTTTGTTTCATATTGTGAAATATTGAACAGTAAGTTATAACAATAATCAGTATTGTGCACAGTTTTAAACATTTAGGCAGAGTTCATCCATTCAAAAAGAGTTATTTTTTAAAGACCTTATAGATTACTGTTTTTTACCCCAGAAACATGCTAACCTAGCCCTTTTTAAAATATTTTCCCCCTTCTCTTTTTAATTCTGGTGTTTTGCTTCTGTGTGTGAATAAACTCCTTCATTCCTCCAAAACAGCCATCCCTTTGAGATGTCTGTTGTTCATGGGTTTTTCCTCACCCACCCACCTGCCATTAACCATTTGGTTACCACTTGAAATACTTCATCATCAAGATTCAAACTCATTGTCCCATGGCCATTGTTGCTTAGCAGAACACCCATGCTTGCTTTCCACACAAACACACACACACATTAATAACTGAGTGGAACTCCTCCTCCTCTGTGCTCCAGAAGGAGCTGCTCCAAAAAGAAGCCATTTATAGTATCAATAAGCTGCTTCTCCAAACCATGTACAGATGTGTTATTCAACCAGTTAATATTGGGGTAGTTAAAATCACCCATTATTATTTTTCTGGCAGATTTTGCCACTTCATTAATATCTTTCAACATACTGAGTTGCTTGGCTGTTCCTTCTTTTACATGGCTTATATCATATCATGCCATCACAGCATATTCTGTAGTTTCGAGTTAATTGCCCAATTAACAGTGGTATTCATGAAGTGCTAGGAAAATTCCACAACTAATGATTTGGACAATTTCAAAATAGGTTGGTATTTCATAGTTTAAAATGTCAAACATGCCAATAGCTGCAAGCTTAAGACTGTGCAGGCTTAGAACCCAACAGCTCAAAAATTCTACATCTCAAAAATCATAAACCAGCCCTCAGAAACATGTATCCCAGACCCAAGCATATCACTGTAGGGAAGTTCTGCACTACATTAATTTCTTCCTAGACCAGTGAGGTGGAAGCATGAAATGAGGCCTCCTTGGTTTCTCTGTGTTTTGTGAGAATATGGAATAAATGCCTTCTGTCAGCAGTGGATGCACCCTCACCCCCAACCTAGCCCCAGATGATGTTTATGGCAGCACTGGGAACACTGCTGCAATAATGGTTGTTTGTATGCTTACCAGCATATAAAATGAAGAGAAAATGAAGATGTGAGAGCGTTGGGAGGTTGTAGGATTTGCTAGGGCACTTTGTACTTTTCTTTCCCATTGCCTGGATTAGGTAGGGATGTTAACAATGTGTAGTTAGCTTTGATGGGTCATTGTTCCCAGATGCAACTGAGAGTTGCCAATAGACTCTCTAGGCAGTGATCTGATTTTTTTGTTTTTGTTTTGTCTCACCAGCTGCCATGCAGAGATGCCAGGGGATACAGTGCCTCTCCTTTCTGCCTTTTCTCTGTACCTACTGTGCCATTTGTGAGTTGTAGAACTGAGGTCATGCCATGGAATTAGTTTACAGAGTCTGGGGAAGGGCTGGGGCTGTAAAATAATTTCATTATCACTACTGAAGAAAGACAGTATTCATTTCCAGTCTTGAAACTCAGGGTCAGAGACATGGGTGTGATAAAGAAGACAAGCCACTGCCTCAAAACTAAAGGATCACAGGCTCAAGGGGCATTTCTAACATTTCACACAGAATCATGGAATATCCGGGACCCACAAGGATCATTGAGTGCCATTCCTGGGCCTGCACAGGACAAATCACACCCAAAAATATCACAGCATGTGCCTGAGAGCACTGTCCAAACGCTTCTTGAACTCAGTCAGGCTGGTGCTGTGACCGCTGCCCTGGGGAGCTGTTCCAGTGCCCAAACACCCTCTGGGTGAGGAACCTTTCCCTGATATCCAACCTAAACCTCCCCTGACGCTATTAGGGAATTTTGAATTTCCCTACTAATCCAGTCTATTGAGACTGTATTGGTGATCTAATGCAAACTGCTCAGAGGTATATACGTGTGTGGCTAAGGCCTTAATTCAGCAAGGTGCTTTAAGTAGTTCATTGCAATAGGCAGGACTTTACAGGAGTTAAAAATGCTGTGAATACTGAGGTCTTTGCTGGATTGTACTGACTAGGTAAGTATGGCTGCTGGATGGCTTTTAAAAATTAAATTACTGAAATACTGTTTTGTTTAGATCTTCCTTTTAGTCCTTCTTGGAGTTGTGGCAGATTCTTTAGGATGTTATAATTTACACTTTATAACAAAAAATATAGTGAATTGTCTCATTTCTCTTGGCAACTCAGCAAGCTATCATTAACATTTTTCATCAGTATTCTGTTTAGAGTTTTCTAAACTGAACAGTATAGTGGCAACAGCTCATTTTTAGATGCTGTTAGGTTCTTTCGCATCTTTATAGTACTGTAGTAAAGCTGAATTTACTGGCTACCTTGAAAGCGGAGTAAGGCAGCATTAGAATCTACATTAAAGTGATTCAATACTCTTTAGAGAAAAGCCTTCTTAACATGAGATCAGATACAGTATGTGTTTTGGGGGTAGTTTTATAAGGATTGCCAATAAACTTGAACGCTACCAACAACAGCTGCTTTTTGATATATTGCTCTGTCCAGCCCAATGAAATTTAGGGGACTTTTTTCTTTGCTTTGTAAGCACATGTGATCAACATTAACATTCAGGGGAGCAACACCTGCAAATGGAAGGGAGGCTATATCCTGGAGACTAATTTGGTGGTTTAAGTTGGTAAAGATGGGGAGGATCAGTTTCCATGCACTTGCTTCTCCTTGAGAGTTAATGCCAGTCTCTGGTCTCTGGGGTAAGTACCATGCTCTGATACATTTTTTTCTAAACATTCTACTTGTGGCTGTTTAGATTCTTTCCAGTTTGGGTGCAGGGAGAGGATATTTTTCATAAGTCTTAATGAGCTAAGAAAAGGCAGACCCTTCAAGGTCATCCAGGGTTTGTGTCCAGGCAGGTTGACCTGTGGTTATTGTTTCTGGTCTTGTTCCTGGTTTTATGGTGAGCAGCTCATTTCATCTTTGTTTCCTTTCTTAATCTTCTGTAATTTTACCATTTTTTAAAAGAGACTATGATCTTAGAAGGGATGGCAAATTCTGGTGCCCAAAAGAGGGACTAGCCACAAATGGCTGCAACACTGCTTTCAATTATTACAGTTATAAATACAGTAGTTGTAGTGACAACTGCTACTATTTGTGTTACTATTCAGTAGGGGCAATTTTAAACTATTGACATGTTAATAACTCTCTAGATACCCACATTCAGTAGGAAATATCTTACTGCTTTTAAATGGTACATGGTTCTCCATGCTCTACTTATTATAGAAATTATACGTTTCTTCCCTTTTTACCATTTTTTCAGTAAATATGTGCCAAAGGCCTATTTTCAGATTAAGCTTCAGTTTTAGAAATAACCCCTTCAGCCAATCATAATTTTAGAGATTATTGCATCTATATAGCTATGGGTAAAAAACCATGTTTTTTTTTGTGTAAGATACGTCCATGCAGTTCACATCTAGCACAACAGAGCATTTAGTGTTCATAAAATAAATGCTTTCACTACCTTGGATGCAGTAGGTTTTAAAGGGTTTTTTAGGTCAGATTTAGTAAGTTTATTACATTGTAGCCATAATAAATTTTGAGACTATGATAAATGAATATCATCTACAAACAGAAAAATATTAAAAAGAAAATTAAGATATCTTTTAAAAATGGTTGTCTCTGATTCAATTAAAGTTTTTGTTTTACTCCAAAGTAGGAACTACAAAACTAAGTGAACACCAAAATAAGTTCCTTCTCCTATTAATCACTTGCACTAAGCCTACAAACTGAAAAACAGCAAGGATGTAAAAAGTAGTTGACCATTCATTGTTAATATAATCACAGTATTACCATTAATGGCTATAGGGGAAAAATGCAGTATTATAAACTAAACAGAATAAATGAGAATTATTTTTGCAGATAAAAAAGTAGAATTGGCAATTAAGAGTTTACTTATTAAATTAAAATTGACTGGTGACAGAACATATCGGTAGTATAATTCAAGTTCCAAGATTTAGAAATATTTTATCTCTATTATTTAATATTCATTGTTGATAATGCTCAAAAATTTTGAGAATTGGTGTTAAACTTTCAGGTTAGGAGTTCCCAAATAATTAGCTAGAGCCATTAAAACAGGTATTTTTACCCTTTTAGTAATACATATGAAAAGTCACTGAATCATGTTACAAATGTGTAATTCTGTCCAGGGAAGGTATAAGTGATATTGCTAAGGGGAACAGTTTTAGCCTTTAGCTCTGCCCTGAAAACTAGATTACTTAGCTGAGTCAAACTTGCTTTCTAATTTCTCTGCCAAATCTGACCAAAGATTTCTTTGGTCGTGTTGCAAAAGTCTGTTTGCAAAACCACTTTCTAAGCCTAACAAAGCTGAAAGAAGTGTTGAATTTTGCTGTCCTAAAGTGTTTTTACTCTCTTCAAAGATGTAGGATTACAATTTTTGGTATTTTTGTGAGTGGAAGGGAGAGGTTATCTGGTGTTAGGGAAAGCAGCATTTTTTTGAGATTTTTTTTTTTTTTTTTTTTTTTAAGGAAGCAAATACTTATCTCACCAGAACAACCTTGTGGAATAGCTCCTTATGCAGTGTTTAAGGCCAGCTTATTTGAAACAACAGGTCTAAAAAGAGGGAGAAAGGAAAGAAAAGGATGATTTCTAATTACAGCTATTTCCTGGACCGTTTCTCTGTTTTGCTGTCAAGATTCTAAAAAACCTAGGAGTTTACAAACTTGAAACTCTAAAGGTGATCATAGACACATCCTGTTCTTGGTTAAAGGTTCTGCTATATCACTGCTAGGACAAAAAAGTGAAGTGCCTCTCCACCAGCTGCAGAGAAAGAAGGTGATTTGAATGTTAATGAAGGACAGAAGTTTCACAGTAACAGAAAAACAGAGGCTCTATAGATAAGAGAATATTTTCCCAGGACGTCTCAGTCTGCAGTTGTTGTAACCGGAGGAAGTAATATTACTAAGGAAGTATTTAAATGTCTTTAACAGATATTAGATGATGAAGTGGAGCAGTCATTATATTCCTATCCAAGCTCCAGTACATGAGAGGTCTATTGAAACACAGTCCTTTGAGAATATCCACTTAGTCCTGTTTCTAGACTTGCAGATTAGTTTGGGCATCCTATTAATCTACAGAGTTATAACACAAAAGATTTCTCAGAGAAGTTACTAAAGTTTCTGTTTAATATGGCAGCAAAGATCATAAGGTTCAATGTTTTTATAAATTCAAATGCCAACATTCCCCTCCTGCCCTTCTGTCTTGGCTGGAAAAAAAATCCCTGACCCAACAGCATTGAAATTCTTTCCTGATATTTCCACATGAGGTTTTTTTTTTTACGTCTTATACCTGACTGTGCCCTTGAATTGTTCATAGTTCTCAATGCAAACATAAGAATTTCTTTTTCCTTCTGCTTTCTCTTTACTTCTGGTCATACATTGTTTCAGGAGCCCCAGGACACAATCCATTAATTTAAACTGTCTGATCCATCCATGTTGGTCATCCTACAAATGCAAACTGGCATTCCCTGTGCCATTCCCCTTTTAGCGTTTGAGTCAACCTACTTTGAGGTATTCAAATCACAGAATCGCCTGGGTTAAATCGCCTTAAAGACCATTTCCAACCCCCTGACAAGAATAAGGACACCTCCCACTAGACCAGGTTGCTCAGAGCCCATTCAACCTGGCCTTGAGCACTTCCAGGGATGGAGCATGCACAGCTTCTGAGGCAACTTGTGCCAGTGCCTTGCCAGTCTCATAGTGGAATTTCTTCCTAACATCTAATCTACACATCTCCTATTTCAGTTTAAAGTCATCCCCCTGTGTCCTATCACTACATGCCCCTGTAAAACCTCCCTCACTGGCTTTCTTGTAGCCTCCCATTTAGATACTGGAAGGCTGCTCTAAGGTTTCAGCATAAAGTCTGGTTATTATTAAAAGCATTATTATTGGTGTCCTCGGCAGTTGTTGGGGTTTTTTAAAGCAGATTATCAGGAAAGTAGCAGAGCTCACAATAGCACCACTGACTTGCTCAGAGAATGGCTGTGAGCCTATAAAGGTACTGCATTTGTCATTCTGATGAATGACTTTTCCTGCCCATGAAATAAGGGAAGTAATCCGTCCTCATTCTGCTTAGTTCTCTCTAAGCAGAGGCATATATTTGGTTGCCAAACTCTCCTTTCCATTCTTCAACTAATCCCAGGGAAAGATGGAAATATGTTGAAAAGCCTGTGACACATGGTGGATGAGTAGTTCTTTGCTCCCAGAGCGCTCATCTGTAGTGCTTGACAAGCCTGTGCTTTCCCTTACTCTTATTTAGTATCTTGATGGAATTGCTGTGGGATCCATTAAGATTAAATTTCTGCCATACATAGGAGATATGTGGCTTTCTGGAATAATAAGCCCAACCCTGGCTCTCTGAATACCCAGTAGTGAGCAGAATGGTGATCAAACTGGCTCAAGCTAAAACCGAGGAACAGGCAGCAAGTGGTGTCCCTCCAAAATGTATTTCTTTGTTGCTCTCTGTTGACTGTATCTCACGTTGACCTGATAGATTTCAGATAAATATGAATAATACTCACTTTGCAGGAGGAAAAAAGGGAGCTCTATAGCAAAGTTTTATTTCAAAATGTTGATTTGTGAGGACAATGGAACAATGAGCTCCCTTTTCCCCTTAGATTCTGGCTTTTAGTTTTTTTCCCCCCACATTCCAACCCTGCAATTTCTTGTGTGTAAGATGACAAACTCTGAAAAGCATTTATCTAATAATCAATAGGCCTTTTTTCTTGCTTTTTTTTGAGTACCTACTGTTGCCACCATTACCACGATATCTGAGTATCTTCCAATATTTTTTTTTTAAATAATGCTGACTTTAGATAATTTAAAAGGAGGGAAGTGATAGCTTTGCTCACAATTCCTAGTCAGGATTGGAAACTTATATACAGAGTTTTGAGAATCCTCTCTTGCATCTTATATTGACACTGGTCAAAGATACAGAAATTATAAGTTAGGTTGCTTTTTTTTTTCTTTTTTTCTTTCAGCAGGATACATCTGTATTCAACAAACAGAGTGAATTAACCACTGCTGGGGGGTTTGGTATTACCAGTACATGTTCAATAGAATTATTTTGATTTGCCTAATTTAAGTTTAGCTTTATGCCTCTAAACTATATCCAAGTGACTTTTGTGAAGTCACCCTTTTCATTTATTCATCTCATAAAACTGGTAAAATGTCAGTGGTGTCACAGGATCAAATATGCAGATGCTCCTTCCTTTTTTTACACTTCTACAGGGAGATGCTTAAGGTTAATTCTGGATGGATATGAGAAGCTAAGTGAGAAAGTAAGATGAGGAGCTTTGGAAGCTTACACATGTCATCCTGGTTCTTATCTTTAAATATAATGCAGTCTGTTGTCATGTGCTGGTAACGTCAAATATCATCTGAGCATTCTTTGGACCATTTGTCTCTACGTGCTACTGGCACATGCACATATTTCTGTCCATTTCTTAGTCATCCATACTGGACTTTTCCTGTGTTAGCATGGCTTCTTGAATGCAAACTACTCTGCCAGCAGAAGTTTGTGTCTGCTCCATGCATTAATACAATCATGACTTAAAAAGTCCACTCCTTAATTTCTAACAGCTAAAGTTTCCTCTTATTCTAGATTAGTGTGTGAAGGTGTCTCCTTTGGAGGCAATTAATTTTAAACTGTTTTACATCTTTGATTTGTTCTATCAAGTGGTATTGGACACAAAAAAGCCAGAATGTTCCCAGGTACAGCCTTTAGCAAAATTTCTGTGCAATTACTGAGGTAGGAAAAAAAGGGAAAGGGTAATACTTCTCTATGCTTGTTTTCTTACAATAGAAGGTATGTGTGTAAATCGGATATGGACTATAAATCAGAGTTATTTTCGTTAATTCTCTGGTTAATGTTTTGTTCATATTTACATGTTGGAAAGATGATTCTGGAGAACAGCTGAATAGGGGGATTCTTCTCTGTAGTCAGCCCTAGACTGATAGCTTTGAAGTGATCTCCTTTTCAGTCTGTGAGAACATATCATTCTACAGTAGATGGGATCTGCTGGACATGCTCTTGAAGAAACAGACAAGTTAGCAACATTTTCCACTCGCAAATTTCCAGGGGGAAATATTTCTTATAGTTATGGTATATCTTTATACTTCATCTGCATGCTTTAATTTTTGTGTCTCAGTAATCTGCTTACACGGTAGAAGTAGCTGCAGAGTTAAAAGTGGTCTTAGCTATTGACCACAGAATATTTTATTCCAGAGCACTTCTAAAGTATCTGAAGACTTAATAACCACAGTATCAGTTTCAAAATGCCAGTTTCACTGTGCATATCTAGGGAATGCTTCAGATACCTGCCTCAGACAACCTTGACAACAGACCTCACCAGGACCTCTGTGACCAGTCATTTCTGCCGGAAATCCAAGCAGATTTCTGTCAGATTTTGCTTTAGGTTCAACAAAAGTCTGAAGCCAGCCTGGCAGTTGTAATAAGTTTTATAGAATGCTGCAATATATGAAAAATTCCTTTCAGTTCAATTCAGGAGTCTAAATCCTTCTGCAAATTTCAAGTAGTAATGCTTATAAGTGTGCAAGATGCTTGTTTTAAAACTCGAGTGAGAATGCTGATTTGTTGTTAAATTTGAATTTTCTTCTTCAGAATCCTTTAAAACACATTACAAGATGTTTGCTGTTGAAAACAGGATGAACGGTGTTTTGCTAACTCACTAATTAAAAGTTTAATCACCTAACTGTACTTTTTGCATGGTATTTCTGAAGCCTAGAGCTTCAGTGGAGATCAGATTGCTCTTTAAAAACCCATTTGTGAAATGATTCTATTTCCTCCTTTTAACTGTTTTGAGTACAGCTTCAGTGTGCTATGGTGACAGGGAGAGGAGTGGAGCTGCCTCACCCTCTGAGCAAATAGCTGAATCCAGGAAATGTAGTCCTTGGTGGTAAACTTATGGAAAGGGATCAAAAGTGTTCTGTCGGGTAAAAGAGCTGGGGAAAGCTAATATATTCTTTCATTTTTGGTTTTTTTGAGAGTTACTTTTTCAAAACTTGTTCCTTTGAACTCCAAGCTGGGTGGCAAGTTGCCACTTGTTTGTTTGTTTGTCCTGTACTTTGGTGTGTTCTTAAAACCTTTGGCATATTAGTTTCTGAAAATTTTGTGTGCTAGTCTCTATTATGGAATCTAAGCACTAAGTTTCTTTCAGTAGAATACATTAAATGCATCTGACAGGGAACCACAAAAAATACATGAAAAAAGTGAACTGGATAATGAAATTCATTGTGGTTAGACAATTTTCTAATAAATAAGAATACGTGTTTGCTATCTGCTATCAAATATTGACTTACTGTGAGATTTTTTTTCACTGAATATCAAAGATAGAAAAACACCCACAACCATGGATTTGCCATTGGCTTGCATTTATTGATTCTAGCAAAACCATTTTATTTGACTGAAAACTTATTTTTTCACTTGAGGAAAAAGAAAATTTTTATCATGAGTATGTTCAGCATGCCATGAAGAAAACTTCTTTCAGCTCATACTTTGCTTCCAGTTTGTTCTGCAGTACAGTGAGATTTTTATATTAGGAGAGTGTTCGGAGTGTGATATAATTGACCTAGACTGGAACAGGAGAGCACAGATGTCCCAGCATTTTGGAAATTGAATGGAAAATAGGCCAATCTCTTAACTTACGAGTAAAATTTACTACCTTTTATTAATTTTATGCCTTTACATGACTGCAACCTGCTACATTACAAAGCCAGAGCATGGTTAATGAAATAAGCAGTGTCTTCCGAAGGAAGGCCAGAGTGCCTGGCATACAGCACTAAAATGCATAAGTAGAGGTAGAGTTGTTTAGCAAATAGGAGGAACCTGTTCTAAGAATTAATCAGCACATTGCATACACAGTAAGGTTTATTATTTATTGATTGATTAATAAAAATACTTTCAAATATCTTACCCAAGTAGTTGAGTATATATAAAGCTTAAACTCAGTTAGAAAACAGAACAAGAAGACTCTTTCTATGGATGCAGGACAGGCTTGACCCTAAATGACACAATTACTATCCACTTTTAATAAATCAGATGAGGCTTGTTGTCCTAGAGCAGTAAATATGATCTCAGAACATCAATCTGCACAGAACAAGAGGAACTAGGGAACAGTTGTGGTGTTCTGAATAATACACTGATGTGCACCAGTCCAGCTGAAGGTTGATAATTAACTTATGCTAAAGTGTTATAGTGAATCAGTAAGGAGTCAAAGTATTCAAGGCATGTGGTCTGCTGTAGAACTCTAAATAAAGGCATTGTACTTCTGCTGGTGCACATGCTTAGAAAAAAGGAGAATACATTAGTGACCTGAGGTTAATATTTTTCATGAGCAACTTGTGCTGTATGCACCTTTTTGGTTCTTGTTGTCCTTGATTTTTGTTGGATAGGCCTTTGATATTTTGAAGATAGGATGTAAACTGAAAGGAGACATCTAGGACAAGGAAATGGACTCTTAACCAAATTTTAAATATAAGAACCATATGGTTTAAAAGTAGCCAGACACTGCAGGTGAGTCTGCAGGAGTTACTTGATACAGTAGATGAGGAAAGTTTTACTAATGATACAAACATACAGATAAGTCAATAGCTTCAGTTTCAGCATCCTGTACAAAGCAAAGCACGTCTGGATGAGTGATCTTATTTGTTTTTGTTCCGCAAAGCCATGAAGTCCAACTTGGCTTTTTGATACAGACCAAGCTGGGTGTATTAGATGTAGATGTTCTTAAAAGAGGAAAAATGGGCACTTGGCAAAGCTAGCAGATATTTTGACACACTTTTGGAGCTGATAAGAATAATCATAAATTTAAACATTACCTTACCTTGCACACAAACCAGATTTAATAAATGGCTTTGAATTTTTCATGAATCACTGAGCATCCTGTTTTACTAATAAGACCAAGGTTTTTGGTGGGGGAATTGGGAGGAACATGACTATGAAAGATGCTACAAGGCTACTGATGGAGTGTCGTATAATTTTACTAGTTGCATAACTGCTTTTAACTACTAAATTCTCTCTGATTAAAATAACAATCGAGCTTGTAATTTTTCTGAACAGCTGCTGCTACAGGGGGTCATTACCTTGGAGAGCTTTGAAATAATCTTACTCCTAATACATGAGTTATGTAGTCTCATGTTTTACAGCAATGCACAAAGTTTAAAGTCTATAGTAGAATGTTATTTGAAAGCTGTCAAACCATGTTAAAAAAGACTGCATCGTCAAAGGCCCTTGTGGCCAGGATTCAACATGTAGCCTTGTCTTACTCATTATAAAATGCATGTTTATAAAGTTCCACAGAGCATCCAATTCCCAATTCACTTATATCAGCAAGACTTAACTTGCTCATTAATCTAAATTCTTTTGCAACTTTAATCTACATGTTTAATTAATCATAAAATGAGGCGGTAAGTAATTTCAGCAATGTGTGGCTTGTTATCAGATGCATTTAATCACTCTTCTGTGAGCTCATTTGGAAACACCTGAAGATGTCGAGAGCAGTTTGAATAAGCATAAATTATTCTTTGTCAGTGTACTTCACTCAACTAATAAGACATTAATTTAAAAGGCACTGTTCGTCATTTTTAGATCTTCACCAATATTTTTAGCTTAGCAGTATAAATCCAATTGTACATACTATATGATTCCCAACATAGTGCCCAACATTGAAAAGGGTAAGAGTTATATTGAATTCATTTTTCTTATTTACATGTAATTATATCATGTAATCGTAATTTTAATGAGGATTAACCATAGGTATCAAATCTGTTAACTGTTCAAATGTTTTTGGAATAAGCTGCTAATTACTTGAAATGCTAAAGAATATTACATGGTACAAAGAGTTATGGATTCTGTTTTTTCTTTACAGATAATAGTGCTTGTCTTATTGGGAACACTTGTCACATAGTAACTTGCTATAGATATGTCTAAGTAGCTCAAATGTAGGTAGGATTAGCTTTTGAAAACGCAGAAACAAAGACTGCAATATTGCTGGGCCCATTACATGAATAGCTGCTCTTTCATATGCTTATGTGGGATTACATTGAATGGAAAATAATATTCCCACTTTTCCTAGTCACTTAACTATTATGTAGTTGGTGATGGCATTATATAAAAAAAAAGACATTACCTCAGAGTATGTATTTCAAAGGAGCTGAATAAGTCATACATCTCTTCATGTCAAGAAAATGGGAATAAAAATGACATTATATTGAATGTCATCACCTGTCTCTCTCTGGCATAAAAGAGGATGACATTCTATAAGAATAATTATTCCACTGGAAGCAAATTTATTTGCTGGCCATGGAGCATCTCAGTTAATCTTGTGTTTGAACACTGGACTACATTCAATAGTTGACTGGTATGTTCCAGTATGGATCAAAACAGGAAAGGGGAGGATATACCATTTTGCCATGAAGTACAAATCACTTCCCTGCATTTTTTTTTCCTGCTGTATTTAATGTCTCTGAATGAACTCTTGTTTTCTGTGGCAGAGCAGTGCTCTAACAAGAATAATATTGCTCTAAGTGCCCTGCCATGTTAAAGTTGCTGCACCATTTATACTATAGAAATAAATTGTGGCAGTTGATTCTTTTACCCTGATGTCTACATGTTCCTTTCTACTACAATTTAGGTTTTATTTTTATTCAGCTGCCTTTTGCAGATTGAACTGTTTGTTTGTTTCTAGAGCTCTAAGAGTTTGAGAACAGTAAACCTTTTGCAGCATCATATAGTACCTATTACCAGGCTGGACAGTTTAACAACATTTTATGAAACCACAAAAAACTATGTATAGATTACATTTAGGGTCTGACTAAAACACATACAAACAAGGAAATATGAGCTCCTTCTAGGCCTTGCTCCATGTAAACATTTATTCCAACTTATTTACTGCGTAGACCATAATGAATCCTTCACACGTGTTACTTGGCCTACTTTTGTCTGGTAAAAGTCTTTTGAAACATCTGTAGTTGAGTTCCAAGATAAAAAAGAAAGAAAAGTCTTAGTTCAGTAAACCGAAAAATAGCCAGTTCCATTTTTCTGTAATTGCTCCTAAGTTAGAGATTTATCAATGCCTGACTGTAAATATTTCAGTGTGTGTGGATGGAAGATTTTCAGGAATCTTTCAGCCTGTTGCTGTGTCTATAACTGGAACCATTTTTGCCTACGTTCAGGTAGATAATTTTTTTGTTGGTAGCCCAGGATGAAGACTCATTTTTTTCCCCCTTATTTTTAATTTTAAAAATTTTTCCAAATTATGCACAACCAGAGCTAAAATGTGAGAGTGTTGTAAGAGATCCTAGAACAAAAGGCATCATTATAATAATTGCTTTAATAGATATACAACTTGTGATAACTCTAAGGAAAAAAAATGCATCTACTTTGTTAGGCAGTAAGAGAATTTGTGAAGTTTTTCTGCTAATCACATTGGCCTTTGAAGGGAACCTTCTAATCACTTGTTTATATAGAAATTACAGAGAGTTCATGCTAAATACATCCAATTTGCATAATGTATTTTGGCCTTTTCTAATTGTTTGGATGTATCTGTTATCTGCTTCAAGCCAAAAATATTTATTGATGTTATAGACTCATATGGGATGTTTTAAATGGAAATTCTTCAAAAAGATACAGTTTTTATATTTGTAAAAGCCCATGCTTTCCTTTTGCAAGTGAGAATCCTGTCTTTGACAGGAAAAACTTGCATTAAATTCCAGGGTTAAAAAGGCGAATGAAAAGTCCTCTCTCAAAGAGGGAAAACAAACCAAAAGAGTAATTTTTGCCTCATCAAATTTGTACCTTTAAAGTTTGCATTTCCAAATGTTTCTGTTTCTTTAACTCTTAAATTTAAGATGTAAGACTCCTTGAAGTATACAGAAGAAGAAATTCTTCTGCTTACATTACTCTGTCATGGCTTGAACAAAAAAACCCACCCCAAACCCCAAAAATCCTACATTGTAAGAGGCCTGTAAGAGGTGGAATCATGTTGTTCTGCCATAAAGCTAAACTTCTAGAAATAGTGAAATACCATAAAAGCAGAGATGCTTGTATTAGAGCACCTGATTAATTGCACTTAAATATTCCAAGGTAGAGAACAAAGTTCTCGAGGAGAAAGACAAAATTTCTCAGCCCTGGTTACTTAATATCATTTTAGCTCATAGTACAAATTCAAGTAGCTACATGGAAGAATAGTGTCTGAAAGCCATATATGCCAGCAAACAAGCAAAATAGCTATATTTTTCTCAGAAATAGAGAAATAGTCAGTAGATGCCATAGAAATTAGACTGAATCTGTGGATGGTATGCTATGAGGCCACACCTACAATGGACAAAGAATTGAAAAGATAGCAATGGCTTGGAAAAAAACAATTTTTTTGTTTATTATCTGAACACTCTCTTAAAAGGGAGGAAACACAGTAACAGTTCTCTCAAAACTTTATTTATTCTGATAAATATGACTGTGAAATATTTCATTTTGAAAATATCTAACCAGAGGGAAGCACTAATCTATGGTTTCCTGAAATGTACTTGCAGTTTTTAGCTGCCTTTGAGTGGTTAGGCCTCATTATTGCTAGAAAGCAAATGATCTGGCAGCCAAGCACAATCTCAGTTTTGGAACAAAATTTCAGTAAGTGAATCTTTTAGCTGAGAATCTTAGTTTTTTTACTAGTTACATGTATTTGAGAGACTGTTCTCTCTTTTACCAAAATGTGAATCTGACTCTTTTGCTTGTGTCAAAATATGAATTGGAATTAATGACCTTTTATTGTTTCTAAAGAAAGTGCCTCACTCTGTGCTTCAAGTTTGTTCTTTGTGAGATGTGAAACTTCTGCCTGTTGGATGAAAAACAGATCTTGTGCTAATTCACTTCTATCGGAATTTATGAGATTTTGATGCTTAAAATTCATCACTTGGGCCAAAATGCAAGTGCAGTAATGGTGGCGTACTACATCTTGTCCTGGTCTCTTATTTAGTGTGCAATTATCCATTAATTCGAAATTGTTGAAGATTCTCATGTTGCAAAGGACCCACATAAATGAGTAATGCTGTAGGGTACAAGGAGAGTCCTGAGTTACCTGAGGCATTGAGTTTGGCCAGTAGCTGCTCTTTCTGGCACAAAATTAGTTTAGTGTAAGAAGAATTTTTGCATCACAAAATGCAGCTTGTGAACATTGCATTCTGCAGGATGTCCCGAAAAGGGAAATATAGCAGATTATAAAAGGAAATTATAAACTTCCTGCAATTTCCTAGACATTAAATGGGAGAATTCTTAGTACTATCACACCAGGCTTTATTACATTTAGGTGATTAAAAAGCTCAAAATTTACACAGAGAAAGTAAAAAAAAAAAAAAAAAAGGTATATTTTATTTAATTATTTTAAGATCCATAAAGGAACCTCCAGAGACATCTACTTAATGCTGTGGGAGTTCTGAAACAGGCAGTATCTTTCTAACAAACATGTGACAGCCCCTGAGTTTGCTTCAGAGACTGTGTCTGACAAAAAGAAATCACTGAGAGTAGTAAACTTTAAAAATACTTACTATTTACCCTTGAGGACATCATTAGTCACCAGCAATGTGGATACTTTGGGAAGAAGGAAATCTTGAAAAGCTCAGGAAAATATCTTTGTGAATTTTAGACCAGCCTTTTTGGAGTCGTACAGCGCTCTAAAGTTGATTTAGATTTAAAGTTATGCTCCCCCATAAATAAACTCTGTACAAGACCCATTGCTTGATTCAGTCAGGCCTGTGTTTGGGAGAAACTTGACACAGTTAAAAAAAGCCTCCCATTGTACCAAAGAACATTTTAGTCCCATGGAAATTAAAAGATTAATAGAATTCTTTGTATTATAGATGTGATTAATTTTACACATGCCTGTAAAACATAGGAACAAAATAATTTAGAAAAGCCCAAAAAACACCACAAGCCCCAAAATACAATGGGGAATAATAAAAAGAGGAGGGGGAATAAATTCTTGGGAAAAATAGCCTGCACTTGTATTACGAATTGCAGGTCAGTTTCATAACAATGGTAAACTTTTTAATATAATTTCTTATTTTGAAAACAGATTCTTCCCTGAAGTTAAAGAAATCTTTGTACTTCAGGACCTATTTTCCACTTAAAACTCAGTTTGGCAAACTTTTCAACAAGCCCATGGTAGAATATATCTAAAATATTCTTAAAGAGAAGGTGGGTACTTTAGAGTTTTGTAAGCACTCCGTTGAGTAGTGGGACCCTAATACCACATACCAGTGAACGAGCTATTAATGATTTAATTAATCTGTAGTTATGAACATTTTTTTAGTAATCAGTAATACCTGTCAAATGCAAGGCAGACTTTGGGAGGTATGGAACCTACAGGTGAGGGTACAGGGTTTGTTTTACATGGCCCACAGGTATATGTAGAGGAACCCTGGCACAACAAGGAATTTGCTGCTCAAGGACAAATCAGCTGCGCTGGAGAGCCCTCCCATACTGGTATTGTCTGACCAGTTTCTTGACAGTTTTTCCTGGTTATTTTTCTTAGGAGTTGAAAATTAATGCAAATTTTGATCTCTGATTTGCAGATATGTTCTGTGTGGCTAATATTCTTACTGCTTGGACAACTGGCTACTGACCATTACATTCTGTGAATAAAAGAGCCATGGAGAAGTAGGTGGTTATTTTTTTCTGAGCAGTCTTTGCTAAAATTGTCCTTTCATCTCCATGGTATCAAAAGGGCACTTTGTAACAAATAAAGGAACACATCATCTTTATAATAATCCTGACTTTTAATTAACCACATGTAACCACTGTGACTTTTATTCCTTTATTTCTGAGTTCTGAGGTAACTGAGAGCCTGTTTTCTATGACACAAATTTTTTTGTTGTGGTTTCTTAATGAAAAATGCCAAATGACAGTGTGTCTTGTTTGAAGAGGAGATTGCATTCTGAGTTATAACATGTCCTTCACATCATCCTCATTTTGTAAGGAAGGGAGCCTTCTTGGCCTAAGTCTTTCTCAAAGAGAAAATTACGGACCCAAAAGGCTGAGAGTGGTTGATAGAACTGCCTATACGTTAATCTATGTAACACGGAAAGATCCGAAACACTGCTCTAAAATAATAAACCCTGCAAAATTGGTGTGGTCCATTTAGAATCAAAGCAAAGCCACAACAAAAAGCTCCTCCCCTCCATTTCTCTAAACTCTCGCAGAGTAGGAGTACAACTTTGATGCTCACGAGAGATTCAAAAGACCTAGGTGGGAGTAAAGAAGACAAATGTCTGAACTAGGATTGCTGTGTAGGCACTGATTTAGAGCTCAGTGTAGGGAATGGGAAACAATCCTTGAAGTTTGATGTCAATGCACAAACCTGTAGGAGACTGTATGTGAAAGGCAGGTTGTTTGTTCTAATGGCAGAATGTTTGAGGATAGTATGCTGACTAAATAAGACACATGTTAAATACCTCTGGAAAACTGCAATTGGTTTCTCAAGAAAAAATTGGCAAACATTTGTGATCTATACTGGAATGGGAAGTGCCATCTCCCAGTCCCTTAAGGCTGTTGCAACTCAGCTGAATTTCTTATCTGTCAAGAGAAGGAAGATGCACGAGAGAAGACCGTGGTAGGGGCTCCAACCAGCAAAGGAAGAGGGAGGGTGGTAAGTGAGAGATTCCTCTTCAGCTTTGACAGTACTAGGCCTTCCCAACATCACTGGCAGTTCAGCTATTTCATTTGGAGCTGTGCTCATTCTTATAGGAGCTGGAACATCTGGACACTTACACAGCCAATAAGAGTTAATTGTAAAGCATAGTGAACCATTTTTTAATGTAGTTTTTCCTCATCTGCTGTGGACCTCCAGCTAAAGAGGGATCCAGCATTTGAGTTCAAATACTGAAATACCTGCCCTTTTGTCTCTGAAGGCTTTTGTTTGATTGAAATTGTACTTATACTTTAGATTTTGGGAGAGTCATCTGAGTTGGCAGGAGTTCTTGCTGTGTAGCATGCTTCTTTCCAAGATGGTTGAGATCCCCATCAATGCCTGCTTATCTTTAGGCTTCAAGTTCCTTAATTCTCTCCAGGGATGATTAGGCAAGCAGCAGTATTCACTGTTGTTTCAGAAAAGAGCAATCTAGGTTTTTGGAAAATAGTAAGTATAAAGTCTGCTCACTTCTGCTTGTATTTGAAACTATCGTACAGCTGCATAAATATCGATTTGAGTCAGACCAAAATACAGTTACTCGTATTCAAATATGTTCAAAATAGAGTAACTCATGTTCAAATATATACTTAATGTTTTTAATAGGGCCCTGAGAGATGAGTGCTTAGCAATGGATTCACAACATTACCATTCCATATGAATCACCAAAAGGGTATCTGATTCACATAATATTTTCTACTCCCTATTCTCCTTCCAGCCTGTTAGGTGGTATGTTTAGAAAGTAATTTCTTGATAAAAAGAAAAGGAAGAAGGTGATGTAGGTTAAATAACTAGGACTACTTAATAATTACTCTAGAGTTACTGATACCCTATGGTCTGCTGAATATTTTGAGAACATGTCCAATGAAAACAAAAGGTATAAAAGTATGCACGTTATTTTAATGTGTTAAGTCCTCTGGTTTCAGATCCTAAGCATGAAAACATGAGTTGTTAATGGTGGTAGCTCTAAGCTGAAGGCAAATACAAAACCTATTTTTTAATTTTTAAATTATATTTCTCAGTATTTAGAAGAATTATATTTATTAATGTCTAATTATTCCTTACTCTTCTGAAAATATTTCATTTTAGTTTAGTGTGTTTAGGATTATTTACGTTCCTATAATGATTGAAGAAATGGGCTCGATTTTGTATATAGGATCATGAATTAGAAACTAATTGATCTAAATTCTGAAACATAATGTGAGGCATTTGTCAAGCTTGTAGGAGGCAAAGAGATATTTTGGGAAATTGGTTTCACCTGCTACAAAGAATATTTCTTATATTTTCTTAAAAAAAATCCTGCTTACTATACTGTTTAAAATCACATGTCCTTTGTCTAGTGTATGACAGTATGTGTGCAATGATATTGAAATGAAACATGGCCTAAAATGTTTTAGCAGACTTGGAAGCAGGGCTTTGAAATTAGCTCCATGTTGCCATTCATGTGTCATGGGGTGAGCTGTTTAGCACATCTTGTCTTAGCTCCCGTATCAGTAAATGTCCATGAAATGTCCATTTTACTGTTATAGGAGTGAAGACCTGCAAAGTGCTCTCCTCAAAGGTGCCGTTACTGAAATGGGCATTACTGGATTCCTGTTCCTATTTTATTTGTATCACTGTACATAAAGCCCTCAGCTAAAAGTAGAGCTCCCTTGAACTGAAGGTTTCACTGCTGCTAAGTTTACTTTCTAAATAGACAATGGACATAAAAGTTAGAGGACTGAAAATATTTCATCGTTGTGCACTGATAGTAAATTTAGATCAAAATCATCCAGACTGATTGCTATGTTAAATCAGGCTTTTCAAGGTTTAGATATCTCTCCTTCAGGACGAACTAATCAAAGGAGCTTTGAATATCTCAGTATGGGCCAGAGATTAATTGTGGTGTTTCCCTCAATACTTGCATGAAATTCCAGTGGTGAAAGCCCACACGCATGTTTGAAAAACTCCAGCTTTAAGAGGTTGATAACTTTTAAGGCTATAGGGTCCACAGTAATTATTTAGTGTGACTTGTATAATGCAGGCATAGACCTGTCCCTAAAGTCCCCTAGCTATGGCCAGAGGGATATATCTTTGTGGGATGTAGCCTGACTGGAAAAATTTACAGTGACAGCAGATGTACCAGAATCTTTTGTTAATTTGTTTCAGTGTTTAATTTATCTCACTTATTAAGCTGTGTGCCATAATTCTAGTTTGAATTGGTTTAATCTAAGTTTACAGCCATGCTGGTATGCATGATTGAAAAATCCTCCGTTATCATGTTTTCTTTCCACTGTGTATACTGCTAGTTTCTGATCTAGATTTTTTTTTTTCATTCAACAAATTTGATGGAGTAAGCCACTTGGCTGCCTCACTGCAGAATGTGTTTTCCATTATTTTAATCTTTCTCATGATTCTGTATTAGTCTTTCATAATTGTAAGGGAATTCTGTGGAGAGGTAGCAGTACTTCTGCTGTCACCAAGTCGATTCTACTGAAAACTTCCCCTCTTTGCAAATGCTTCTCTTCCTATAAAGCTGATGCATTTCTCATGTAAGTGCTGCAGTTTTCTCATATATTGCTTATTAGCTAAGTTAGAAGGAAGAAAATTCAATAATGTGAGTCAATCATTTGAGGCCCTGATTATGTTTTACCAGAAAGCATATTTGATCCTCTTTTAAATATAATTATTTTGATTTTATATTAAGTCCAAAGGAATGGAGGTTACTACATTTTATCTGGAGTTGCAAAGTTTATTCTTCCTCACAGCATCTGAGTTTTTCTTCTTGCATTAAAATGGTATTTAACAATATGGAGCATTTTGAGTTTAAAATAGTTATATAAGGTCATGAAAGTAATATGTTTCACAAACTGAAGTTTTACACCAAGTAGAGAAAATTGTCAGAGAAACAACTAATTGATCTCTGCTCTTTTACAGCTGTGTAATGCTATGCTATTACTAAAATGTCCTGTTAAATTAATTAATGATTTCAATTATGAACTTTTCTCCAAAATGTTATGATTCGTATCAAGCTGATAATGCAGTGACCTGGGAGTGTGAAATCTGTGTTATGTAGAGAGTCGCCAGTTAATTGATTCACAAATTATTTAAAGTTTGTTACACCCAGGGGAGTGCTCAGATCCATGACAGCTATTTCTTATAGTGTGCAAACTCTCTTTTCTTTTAAGATTGTATTGAGCTAACAAGCATGATAAAATGGTTGCAAGCTGGATATTGGCAACTTGTAGTGCACTAGTTAATGCATTCAAAGGCTTTCTCTAGGGTTTTTTTTTCTGTATCACCCCAAATGCCTACATGAAAAAGGAACTTTGCAGGTATCAACAAGAAAACGTCTTGTCCAGAAATTAACTTTACCTTGTCTTTTTATACCAATTCCTTTTGTAATCTGTAATGTTTCTGTTAATTTTATCACCTGTTATCACACCTGTAATTTCTGATAATTGCAGAGTAACTAGTTTCCTGTTAAGGGAAATATTATAAGTGTTCCTGAAAAATCTTCTGAGGTTTTAATATAGATTATTTTATACAATATTTTGGAAGGCTTCAGTTTCATAATACAGATGAGAAGGAATTACACCAACCTGTATTCCAGAATTTAATGACAACAAATCTTGCATTTCACTGACTGTGTCATGTCTTTGTATTTGCCGAAGCTTGAACAGGAATTTTCTTACTTGCTACAGATGTATAGAGACAGGAGGGGATGTTCAGTGTAATTCCATCTGATTTTAACGTCTTAGTTCACGAGTTTCACAACAATTAAAAATTGAAATGTACAAAGAATAATATAGAGGGAGGTATTAAAATAAGTTAAAGTACTGTTAATATTTTATAAACCTTGATTAAATTTTTATAAATGTTATTAAAGCGCAGTTGGGTTCACTTCAGTGCTGTATAAAATGACCGCTCTCACAAATCCTTCTGAGAGTGACAGATCTTTGCTGAAGGGACAAAAGGACTTTGTAGGGCTCCCTGGATCTGAGGAGGGACCAGGAGCTTGAGGTGCATTGAGGTGCTCTGGAATTCATGTGATCAGAATATTAACAAGCATATTTTTTTCTGATTATTTTTTCTTTTGTACTTTTTGTCCTTTTTTTTCTTTTGTATCAAAACATTTAGGCTCATATGAGTATAGAAAATTATTTTAGATACTGGCAGTTAAATAGCAAAAAAAATCATGGTGCTAACTGGCTATTCCCATCATCTTTCTCACTCTTGGAACATTCTACTGGCCCAAAGATTTAATTCTCTTGATTACCAGTCACTTTTCCCCTTCTTTTTCATGGATCATCTCTCTGTTACTAAGACCAAATAAAACAATTACAAATGAATGTGCATCTTGTGTTATGAAGTTGCACATCGCTGCAGGGCCCTGAGAAGCTGCCTTGAAAGGGAGCAACTTAAAACCAATATCTGTATTGTAGGGAAAAAAATACCATTTCAAATACTGAGTGACTACTTCTGTTTCCTAAAACTAAGGAGCCTATAATCTCAGCACCATTAACAAGTGCTGTCATTCAGATACACAGTGTCTGGCTGATTTAAATAAAATGAAATGAAGATAGTTGTTTCTGGTCCCATGGCTTCACTCATTGCCATAAACATATGCTCTGCGTCCCGCTTCTTTCCATCTTATTTATGACTTTAATTTGTTGTGTGGGCTGCGCTAGAAATTAAATTTAATACAATTCTCCAAGGGACCCTGTCATATAATAACATGGTAATTTCTGTGTATCCTTTTGAAAAATGAGGAAATTAATTCTTCCTGACATGTTCTAATTATTCCAGTGTGAACGGCAAATCCGTTTTTCCCAGCCCCTGAAGTGTTATAGGCAAATGGCTGCTGTTCAAAGCTGAGGTGCTAATGCTGACCAGCAGTGCGTTTAATTTGAAACATGAGCAGACACCTTTCAACACACCTTTGTAATATTGGAGTACTTTACAGAAATTAATTCACTACTTATTTGGCAGCTTAGCCTGGGGGTTATAGTTTTTATTCATCAATACTATAGTCATGTTAGCACAATGTTTCCTGCTTCCTCCAGTGCTCTGTGCCTGTGAAGCAAAATGCAGACTGAGAAAGGAGCAACGGTTTGTTTTAATATGCGTATTTTTAATGTGGGGACATGGGTACCATAGAAGTGACAATTCTGGGTTGTGGTGTATTTACAGTTTGGAAAGAGGTACTATAATGCCTTCAGTGATTAACAGCTTCAACTGAAATGCCAGGGAAGAAATTATTTTAACTGACTTCCTGTAAAAGAGTTCTTCCACCCGAATGATGGCCTCTGTTGTGACAATCCAATGGCTGCTTCCATTTCTACTATATTGTTGAGTTCTAACTCAAACCAGAATGCATATGCTGTAAATTTAGGATTCCATAATATACTTGTCATAGGTAGATTTTTGCCAAGGAGAAGGCAACAAATTATCAGTGTAGGCGCTGAAACTTGCACAAGTGATTCTGGGCATTTATGACTTTTGATATATTGCCTTTGGGATTTTCTATTTTAGTGTGTTCATTTTGTGCAGGACTGCCAAGTGAAGTCCTTCAAGAGTCCCAGATTTGTAATACACAGATGTTGTCTTTGTTAAGTGTTCTTTCAGAATTCAGATGCATGGAAGTATAAAAGAAATTTCAACTATTCCAAGAAACAGAATTTGACAGAAGGCACCAAGTGGAAGAGTCTGGAATAGTTAAGACTTCATTTACAGCTTTTCAGCCATAGATGCAAAGAAGAAAGGATAGTTTTCAGACATGCTGTTGAAGAGCAGGAATGAGGAATTGTCTTAAAAACTTTGCTGACTGCTAAGCTATAGGGAGAAATGTGGTGAAGTTTGTGGGGGGTTCAGTTAAGGCAGTAAGGCATGAGGTCCATCAGCCAAACCTGAAATCTGAGTTTCTGACAAAAGATGGGAATGGATAGAAATCGTAGGTCTATGGGAGGTGAAAGGGAGCAGTGCTTGCCTGAAGTGGGGTGGAGAGCTGTGAACAAAAGGTGTCAGCTAAGGCCAGAGAAGATCAGATCAACTTGAAGGTCATTATCTGTTTGAGTGGAGCAGTTGAGGTAGACTAAAGAAACAAAAATTACATTTGATGGGATCTTAGAATATAGAATATAGAGACCAAAGTTAGAGTTTTGAGAAAGCTTGTAAATATGCAGAAGATTGAGGTAATTGGTTACTGAGTCAGTGGAATCACACAGGAACAAGGAAGGTTTTTTTATGGCAATGCCATCAAGTGCTAAAGTAAAAAAACAAATTCTTTTTACACATGGGAAAACGTTGTTGTTAACAAGACAAGAAGTCAGTGTTAGAGCAATGATTGGAATTACTGGACAGCACCTCAGTATGAAATTATACAAAGTCCTTTCTGTAATATATACTTAACTGAAAAAATGTGTTCTTCTCACTCAGTAACTACTCAGTTGCCATTTACATTGAAATATTTGAATACAGAATGAGAAGAAAGAAATTTTATATACTACTTTCATAAAGAGAGGTTTTAAAGAACAGTTAAAATTTCTTTCTGACCAATTCATAAGAAGTTTGAATTTCTTGAGGAGATCCTAGTGATATAAAGTGACATATTTTCATAAATACTCCATGCATTCTTGCTCAACAGACCTCATTCAAGGAGGTTCAGAATGGAATCTAGTTTTAATTTGAAAAAGTAAATTTTGGCATTAGGGTTTTCACTATCCTCCCTGTAGAACTCTGCAATGGAAGGCGGAATTACTTCTAAAAGGCTGGCAATATTGTGAATAACTCCAGTGGTAAAATATGCAAGATGGTGGTCTGAGTGCCTGAATAACAAAATACCAGGAGGGTATGGCCACAAAACAAACAAGCAAACAACAACAAAAAAACAAAACAAAAAAAGGAGCACATATACTTCGGTGTTGTTTCTGGTCACTCAGCACTCGGTCAAGCCTGTGACCCACTGAGATTTATTTTGTTACCTAAAAATTAAGGCAAAGGGCAGGAAACATAAGGTAAAACGACCTATGGATGTAGAAGCATCAAAGGAGTGTTCCTGACTCAGCAGAGCCAGTGTGTGCACAGCAGCCACAGGTACCAGGAAGGACATTGGCCGAGTTTTCAGGATTGCTACTTCTCTATCCTTTCTGTGTGCCTAAAGGAGCTGAATGTGAAGGTACCTGCTTTTCCCCAGAATTGGAGGGATTTCCTGGATGCTGGGAGATCTTGCAATGCCACCTAGATCTCTTCTTTCCACAGCCTGCCTGCGTGAAGCTGCTGCCAGCACGGCGGTGGAAGCTGTGGCCAGCTGTCTGAGATCTCCTAACATCTGCTGCTGCCTGAAAGCCTAGTTCAGATTCCAGTCTATACACCAGGATTAGCCACGTTACTCATCATTCACTGTACTCTCCTGTGTTATTTTCTACATCTTCACCAAGGCTTCAATGCTTTAAACGCTCATGGTTCTGCAATAGTATGTTTACTAGAGACTAGAGAGGATGGTAAGAGGAATAATATAAACAAATTTATTTTTTTCTTTGTCTGCTGTCACAGCAGTAATACCCATCTCTGTGCAGAACTTCAGAATAAAAAGTCTTATAATTCAGGTAGTACTTAGTGCCTTGGCTGCTCTGTGTTCATATCCATCACTCTGTCGTAATGTTTTTCAATCACATTTTTCTGATATTTCCTTGAAGATAAAGTTCATAGGGAAATTCAGATTGAAAGAGATCTCTGGAGGTGTCTTTCCAGCCAGCCTCATGCTCACAACAGGGTCAGATGTGAGGTCTCATAGGTTACTCAGCGTTTTATCCAGATGGGTTTTGCCAAACCTCCAAAGGCAGAGTCAGCACAACCTTCCTGGGCAGCCAGTCATGCTGCTTACATCTCCTAAGGTTTTCTTGTCTGCTTTGAAGAGGCACAAAATTGGTTATCTAGGTGGTAATGTATGATAGGTCTTTTACAAATGGGCTGTCTTAGTGACCAGCAATATGCAGCAACTTCTCTGTTGTCATTTCTGCCTTGCGTTTTTTCATTTGATACCTCTAGGTAAAGCTGATGTAATAACTCTCCCTCTCTTTGTCTCCTCCCTCTCTTTGTCTCCTCCCTCTCTTTGTCTCCTCCCTCTCTTTGTCTCCTCCCTCTCTTTGTCTCCTCCCTCTCTTTGTCTCCTCCCTCTCTTTGTCTCCTCCCTCTCTTTGTCTCCTCCCTCTCTTTGTCTCCTCCCTCTCTTTGTCTCCTCCCTCTCTTTGTCTCCTCCCTCTCTTTGTCTCCTCCCTCTCTTTGTCTCCTCCCTCTCTTTGTCTCCTCCCTCTCTTTGTCTCCTCCCTCTCTTTGTCTCCTCCCTCTCTTTGTCTCCTCCCTCTCTTTGTCTCCTCCCTCTCTTTGTCTCCTCCCTCTCTTTGTCTCCTCCCTCTCTTTGTCTCCTCCCTCTCTTTGTCTCCTCCCTCTCTTTGTCTCCTCCCTCTCTTTGTCTCCTCCCTCTCTTTGTCTCCTCCCTCTCTTTGTCTCCTCCCTCTCTTTGTCTCCTCCCTCTCTTTGTCTCCTCCCTCTCTTTGTCTCCTCCCTCTCTTTGTCTCCTCCCTCTCTTTGTCTCCTCCCTCTCTTTGTCTCCTCCCTCTCTTTGTCTCCTCCCTCTCTTTGTCTCCTCCCTCTCTTTGTCTCCTCCCTCTCTTTGTCTCCTCCCTCTCTTTGTCTCCTCCCTCTCTTTGTCTCCTCCCTCTCTTTGTCTCCTCCCTCTCTTTGTCTCCTCCCTCTCTTTGTCTCCTCCCTCTCTTTGTCTCCTCCCTCTCTTTGTCTCCTCCCTCTCTTTGTCTCCTCCCTCTCTTTGTCTCCTCCCTCTCTTTGTCTCCTCCCTCTCTTTGTCTCCTCCCTCTCTTTGTCTCCTCCCTCTCTTTGTCTCCTCCCTCTCTTTGTCTCCTCCCTCTCTTTGTCTCCTCCCTCTCTTTGTCTCCTCCCTCTCTTTGTCTCCTCCCTCTCTTTGTCTCCTCCCTCTCTTTGTCTCCTCCCTCTCTTTGTCTCCTCCCTCTCTTTGTCTCCTCCCTCTCTTTGTCTCCTCCCTCTCTTTGTCTCCTCCCTCTCTTTGTCTCCTCCCTCTCTTTGTCTCCTCCCTCTCTTTGTCTCCTCCCTCTCTTTGTCTCCTCCCTCTCTTTGTCTCCTCCCTCTCTTTGTCTCCTCCCTCTCTTTGTCTCCTCCCTCTCTTTGTCTCCTCCCTCTCTTTGTCTCCTCCCTCTCTTTGTCTCCTCCCTCTCTTTGTCTCCTCCCTCTCTTTGTCTCCTCCCTCTCTTTGTCTCCTCCCTCTCTTTGTCTCCTCCCTCTCTTTGTCTCCTCCCTCTCTTTGTCTCCTCCCTCTCTTTGTCTCCTCCCTCTCTTTGTCTCCTCCCTCTCTTTGTCTCCTCCCTCTCTTTGTCTCCTCCCTCTCTTTGTCTCCTCCCTCTCTTTGTCTCCTCCCTCTCTTTGTCTCCTCCCTCTCTTTGTCTCCTCCCTCTCTTTGTCTCCTCCCTCTCTTTGTCTCCTCCCTCTCTTTGTCTCCTCCCTCTCTTTGTCTCCTCCCTCTCTTTGTCTCCTCCCTCTCTTTGTCTCCTCCCTCTCTTTGTCTCTGAGATCCATTTTCAGTGGGGAAACCCCTCAGCTCAAATTCAGCAGTAACAATTTTGGCTCCACTTAAAATGTATGCTATTAAATAGGGTTGTTTTTTTTTAATATGCTATTTAATAGTTTTTTGCTATTAAATTGAACATAATTTGTTAGGGTTTTGGTGGTCTTTTTTCTCCCCCTGACTCCTGGGGTTGGATGGCAAAGAAAAGATTTAATTAGAAATGGAACCTGTCATCCCAAAGGCCTCTAATTTGAATGCAGCCAAATAATTAATAGTATGTATTGGCTGTATTTTGACAATTAGTTTCTCTGTGTTGGGCTAACTGATGGTTCAGATCCACAGTGGTGTTCACAGGACCCATGGATACCAGCACTGCCTGTTGGCTCTTTGGCAGCTTCTGGGGTGTATGAGGCTTGGAATGGAAATGGAACTTGATCTATCTGCCCACTGCTGACACTGGCTCCTTCTGGGTCAGGGTCAGCTCAGACTGGTGGGGCAATGAGCAGAGGCCAGTGTGGCCAGTGGTGTGTCTGTTCTCAGGATAAATGGAGCCCTTTCAGTTTCGGAGGCTGTCAACCTGGTGTGAGCAATAAATTTACTTGTGGGCAGAAAATAGAAAAGAAAGCAAGACTACCACATCTGTGTTGAAAGGTCTCTTGTTCATCAGAAGAAGGAAGCAATCTAGGAAATAGAGGAGGCAAGGTCTGAATAATTGCTTTTTCTGGGCTAGAAATGAAGTAACTTCTCTAGCAGATGAATGAAGAGTTGTTTGTTGCTTCCCCCCCCCTAATTATCTTGAGTTCATTGTAGATATTTTGCGGCAAACCTTTTTTTCTGTTTATCCAAGAGACATTACTGACTGAATGATCAATAAGCCTTTTTCTCCTTCATCTATTCAAGCATAAGACTAGGAGTACTGAGTGAAAGAAGAGGGGGTTGCCATCAGAAATATTTTAGAACAATTTACGATTTTTCTCTACTAGGTAGTTGAAGGAAAATATTCCTGAATGTTTTCTGATATTCTCTTAATGATTACTACTTTTGATATAGGTTCATAAAAAGGTATACTTTATAGAATTAAGTCAACCAAAACATTAGTACTGAAATACCAGAATTTAAACTGACATATTCTAAGACATCAAGTCTATACTCATCCCTCCCTTTCTTCATCTGTTCCTTAGTTATTCCCCTTTTTCTTTATTCTACCATGGTCTAGATTCCTCCTGTCTTTTTATTTGATCTGTTTCGTCTCTTAAATGGATACAAGGGATTTATAAAAAAAAAAAAAAAATGGACAAGAAAAGTCCAATAGCAGTTTGAATCTGTATTTTTTATTAATAAATAATTTTACAAATTGTAACAATGTTACAAATTCTAGAGCTGCTCTTATTCCTAAGTCTGTCCTTACATTATATTGGCAGATATTGCAAGAAGAGAAACTAAAACATAGGAAACTTAAATAGAATTTTTTGGGGGCTTTTTTTGAGAAACCATCGAGAGTTTTTGAAGCATTTCTCATTTTTCCTATCACTTCAGCCATTGCAGCTTTTTTCCAAAGTATTATTTAAAGTAATACTGGCATTTTATTCTGTGAGAAACTATGAATGTTTTGCACATTTTCTGTATAAAAGTGTCTTACATACAAAGTTAAAAAAATCAGATGGAAGTAGAAACATTACTTGCTACTTGGCAAGCTGCTTTTTCTCTCGCAGCGAGACAGAGAAGTGGCTGCACTGGCATTTATAATGTACTGCTCTTCCTAGCTTCTGTCTTGGTTCTGAGAGCTTTAGTTCCCTGTTTTTGTGGCTGCTGTGGTGCCCAGTCTGACACTGCTTTTAACAGGCTTGTGCTTCACTTGCTGCAACTTTGCATTGCCCAATCCCTGTCTCCAGATGCCCAAGTGCCCTTCCTTATCATGCAGGCTTGATGTCCCCAACTCACCTGTCCCTAAATTTATACCGTTTTCACATTATTTCACTTTGGTCACTGAGTTAGACCCTTCCCTGAGTCTGAGTGTGCCTTTCCCTTAACTCTGTATCATGATACTCTGTTCTTTTTCTGCAACCCCAACATTACTGACGATTAAATATGCTGAAGATACTTTCAAAGCCTCTGAAACAGGACAAACAGAAAAAAAAAACCCTCTCTGAAATTATGCAGTAGAAGTATGAGCTACAGAATACATTACTTTTGGATCATATTTATTTGCTGAATGGATAGTGCAGGAGTCACTTCACATTTCGTGTTGTTGATTTAAAAGCATGCTCCTCTTGCAAAGAACTAAATAGTCACATGGAGTTCATTGAGTTACTGTGGCAAGAGGTATAAAGAAAGCAGAATAAATGTAAAAGTGTTAGGCAAGGGTTCATAACACTGTGGCAAAACCCTATGCATGCTAATCTTCCACATACTTTGTTGTTAGGGAATAACTCCTTCCATCATTTCTGAGAGAACTTTATCTCACTGAAATAGTTTTATAGCTTACTAAAATTATCCTAACAGAAATGATTGTCAGAATACATTGGATGAATGCTTATGCTTATTAGCGTTTATTGTTACTGATAAAAAAGAAGTAGAAACTGGTCGAATAGCATGAGAAGTTCAGGGAAATTCAGCTTGGTCCTGACCCAAGCTAGGATTGGATAAAGCTAGGGAAGGCCTTGCAGGATGTCTTTATTGGCCTCAGTCTGCTCTTGAGGAACATCACAAAGGGAAAGGGAAAAGCAGGGAGGGAAACTGTCCATAGCTGTTTTTTTTCTACAATCTGCTTCAGCCTGAGTGCCCTTTGTGCCTGTCAGCTACAGTGTGGGAGAGAAGTGGTGCTGATCCCATGTGGGTAAGACCCCGAGATGACATTTTGAATTAATAATCTACAGGAAATTGGATGCTCTTTAAAATCCAACTGAGATGCAGATAGCAATGCTTTTGATAAACATTACTGAATTATGGCCATTTTGCATTTGTGTCCATGTGCACACACGAGAAAGTGCCCTGAATCAATTTATGACCCCCTTTGGAAATGTGTTAGTAACAACAAGGTCACAGTAAAACAATTTGCTTTGTAAGTAATAATAAGGTCATGGTAAAGCAAGTTGTTTAAAGACCCCAACAGTGAGATATGAGGATGTGTGTAGTATACACCTGATGTGCAACTGCTTGCAAGGACATGGGAACATGAATTAAACATCATGTACATAAAGGAGTAACTCTAGGGACAGTACATGTGACACTGTTACAGGATTTGTTGCGCTCTGGAAACGTCTATATTTGAATTGGCAGAAATTGTGCAGAAGTCTCCCAAACAAGTAACCTAGTCAAGAGCAATAACATAAAAGTAAGTAGGAGGACTGTAGAATAACATGATTGTTTAGTTAATATAGTTTTTAGTGTAAATAGAGTTTCAAGTCAGCATGACTTTAATGCTGACCCTCCCAGCACATGAAAAAAAAAATATTAACACTTGAAACTAACAGCATGTTAGCAGCTAATTCGTGCATTATTTCAGTATCATTCATAAATTACTTTTGAATCCTTTGACTTAAGAAAAAGAAAATCCCACAAATCCTACTTTTGGTCAAAGCATAAGACCATAATTAACTCGGCATGTGCTTTTGAATTAAGAACACAGTGTTCTGAGCTTTCTTAAAAAGCTTTTAAAAGTGTTGGGGGAATACTTTCATAGAGCCTTATTGACTGAGCAGAGTTTAAGATTTGTCACATATGAAGTGATGTTAATTAAATATTGTTATTCCTTTCTGTCAATCAAGGAAGGTTAAGCTTTTTTTGTTACTTGAACAAAAAGAGAAGTGAAACAGGTGAAAATATATAAAACAGCTGTGAGGAAAACAGGAGGAATAACATAGTAGGAATTTAATTAGTCAGAATTTACGGGGGATGCAGGAGCTTTAGGTGCTAATTCCAAAGCATTGCATTTTTTGCAGTACTAATACCATTTGAATATTTTTGGACTTTTTGGCTAGGTGTCATTTACTTAATGAATTTAGAAAATAAATTTAGCAGCTGAAGGCCAGTTTTTGACACATACACATGCTTTACAGAAAGTCATATTTGCAAACTGATGTTTAATATGGCTGTCACTGAAACCTTCTTTTTATTAAACCAAAATGTTGTTAATCAGAATCCCATTCAATGATACCTCAGCTCTTTCAGATGCTATGGGTATATTTTTAAGCCAAATGAGTTATTGTTTGTATTAGGTATTTAAGTATTGCTGATAATGTCTTCCCAAACTGTGGATTTTAAAATGATTCATGCTTATATCCTTTTATTTCTGTCAATGTGCCTAAGCCTATGGGTATGTAATAGGTGGAAGAACATCTTCAGGACAAAGCTTTCTAGAACTTTCCCTCCTCAGATAAAATGAAAATTGGAGTCTAATTACACAACTTGAAATGCTGGCAATTAAAATCCATCAACAGACATCATATTTCCTTCTACATAACTGTTACAATTGACAGTTCTAAGGACAAAATTAAGAAGCAGCTGTGGATCTATATAATAACAGCTAAATTATATTGTTTTATCAATGTATTAGGCTCGGCTAGTGTATTATTGATGCCAATATTCAAACCTTTGAAGGCATGTAAAGCACACAGGAAGAAATGTGAAGCTTATTTTACAGTTTCTTCTTGTTTTCTGTTTAATGGGGGAGAAACTTCTGTGTGAACAGAATTAAATTGGTGTGGGAAATTCTGCCTCTAAATCTTTTGTTTCCAGGCTCATCGTGTATTCTTGTGGGTCTTTGGAAACAGTGGTGGCCCATGATGACCTAGAATCATGAAAGGCTGCTTCAAGAATTCCCATGTTTTTGAAATTGTGTAGGTACAGGGGTAAGATTTCATGAAATGAATCTCTTCTTTGGAATATTGGGAAATCTGTGGCAAAATGATGTCTGATGTTTTTTAACTTCTACTTGGATAACTGAGGAAATACAGATGCTTTGAACGAGAATTCTAGTTACTAAAACAAAACCCAAACAAGTACAAAACCCCTCCAGTTTTAACATTAGGTGTTTTCAAGCAGATTAATTTACATTGGAAATGTCATGTTTTTAATATTCAGCACGGGCTTTTTTTATTGTTTAGGTATATTTTTCCCTAGTACGGCGTTTAAGTTTTCTTTACCAGAGCAATGTGAGCCTCCAGAGGCGTCTGCCAACCCACCTGTTTCTGTGGGGCTTTACCTCCCTCACCAAACCTTGTAGGCTGAACTGCTGAGCTTAAGTGAACAAATGTCTACAGGCTGAATTAAGGAGCCAGGCTTTTCAAGCAAAGTGCTCTGATGGACTGGGTAGAAAGGGACATACAGCATGTACTGAGCATTGGTACTTCACTTTGACTTGGTTTTGCTTACAAGCATTTTTTTTTATCATAATCTTCCCTTTCTACATCTTGTACACTCAGATAAAATTTTTGAGCGTTCTAGTTTTGTTATTTTATTAAAGAAAAATAACAAAAATATTGCTATCTTTGAGCATTCTTAAATGCTCTGAGTTTTGGAACTAGGAATTCTGCTTGTCCCCTTTGGGTTGGGAATATCACAGTGTTAAGTGCAGCATCTTTCACACTTCATAAAATCTGGGAGAGGAGAAAGCTACTCAAACCTGGAGCTGTTTTGTTCCATAGTACAAGATATCACCAATTAGCAATTAAATTAATCAATTTGCCCTGCATTAGCTGTTTGTTTTGATACTGACTGGTAAGTAACGTAGTACACGTCTTTGAAAAAGTCTGTTATACTTTGATCTGCAAATATTTTATTAACAGAGGCTATAAACCACAATGAGTGGCTCAGTTGTGGGTGGTTTTTTCATGCTTATTTTGATGATATAGCAGTATCTTGGGATGACATACTGTAGTGAGTGAGGATAAATATGTGTTGCCAAGGTCTAAACAGCAGCAATATGGAAGTAATTCAGCAGTCAGTTTCACTCAAAGTTTGAAATCTGTGCTGTATTAGAGGTATGCATAGAAGCTGTGTTAATTGCTAGCTTGTTTTCCATATGGTTCTGTTTTAATGGAGCACATTTGTTGCAGATGGTTGGAAAGTGGGTTGGACAGTGCCTAAACTGGCTATGACTAATTCATACAGTGATTATACTATACTTTAATGTTTAACAGTCCCCTTTGTAAACTTCTTTCATTCACAGTTCCCTTGCCATTGAAATGTGGTCCAAGATAGCTGAAAAGTATTCTTCTTTATTTAAACTTGGCCTTAGAGAAGAGCAGGAACATGGAGTGTGTAGTCATCTTTTCCCTGATTCAAATTCAAAACCACACCCCAAACTTGGTCCTTCAGATGGGTTATCTCCATTATTATTATGGTTTGGTGTGCGTATTTCGCTGAGGTAATGGTCTCTAAGAAGAGCCACTTGAGGAACTGAAGTGACCTTAACAAATGCTAAAACTGGCTTTGTTCACACCACAGTGCTTTTACCTCTTCAGTGCTTTGCAAGTAGGTGTAGACATTTTGGATACCAACAGCCATTTCTTGTTTGAAAGTTTTAAAACTGCTAACTTGGACTTGAGGGCATTGAAATCTTGCAGTGTTGAGCTGAAACTGAAGGAAAAAGTGCAGCAATAGGACGTGGAATCATTAAGAATGATGTTGTTAATCAGCTTAATGATGACGTGCATGACAGGAATCTTTCATATACTAACATGGTGTTTTAATGAATCTTCTACGAATATATGCTATATCCAGAGAGGCAATTAAAATATAGAAGATTGCCCAGCATTGTTGTAGTTGATTCTTGTTTGGATCCTTTGTGACAAAAGTTGTACAAGTGACTTTCCCTTTGCTGACAGTGAATGTCACAGTCAAACTCCAGTCGATGATTCTTTGTAAAGGAAAAAAAGAGCTCTACGGTTCAGTGGGTTTCTCCACCATTTTTACTGTTGTTTTCTCACATTGTCACTAAAATATTCTCTTTGTTATCTGAATGGGACATCTGCTGACTGGCTTAGCCCTCTTTACCTGATTGTGTGAAAAGTCTTGGTTAAATCTGTGAGGCCTTGGAGGCCCAGTAACCTGCTAAGTGCTATAGAGCCTGAAAGACATTATGTCCTTGGACTAGCTTGTCTCTTCTACTTACAGCTGCATGACATAGATAAAAAAAACCTTACATATAAAAGACTGGGGTGAATGTAATTTTAATACACTTGTGGACATGTTAATGAGTAGCTGGTTTTTTTTTTTACCTGAAAGTATATAAAAATCCATACAAATAAGGTGTATTTTATAGTAGGGCAAAAAAATAGAGCAGCTTTAAAAGTCTTTTTCTCTGGCTCTATCACAAACCTGCTCAATTGGAATTGATAATTTGTTTGAAGTGGTTAGAAATCCACTTAGTATGGCTAACAACGTAGAATAATGCAGACAGTTTGGCAGTTAGCACTAGGATGTCTAAACCACAGCTTTGATGCAATAATACTATAACTTGAAGATTTACCTAATTTATAATTTTTCCCAAAGCTCTCGCCCGCTCTGCGCTGCCGCTTGGCACGGTGATTTGTCTGCACTATCCAGAGTTCAGTTTGAAACACGTTTGCATTTGATTGGTGTTTTTAGATTTTGATAGCTGCTAGTTCCTCTCCACAGAAGTAACCTTTTAAAATGTCAGTTTTAATGTACAAATTTTATGAGAATAAAAAGACTTTTAAAAATACTAATTTTAGACTTCTCGCTGCTGAGCTAGTAGTCAGCTGCTGTTGTCTCAGGCTGAGTCTTGGAAAATTAAGTCAGTGCTCACTATAATAAAATGTGTACTCTGGACTTCATGGGGAGAAAAAAAACCACTTTTCTTTTAAATTATTTTTCTACAACGGTTGCACAGCGGCCAAAGTAATCTTCTGTCCTTTTACTTGTTGATATTTACCCTATTTTCATCCATCCTTCTGTCTGTCTGTGTCTACAATGTGCTGGATTTCCTGCAAGTGGGAATTCCTCTCCTCTTAGGCGATAGTTCTTCCTGAGAGGAGAAACATCAGGTGCACAAAATTTCATCTTGTGGTTGTAACAGAAAAACCTTACAAGTTAGGCTGTCTGGCTTACCAAATATGTCATGTAAAATATGATTTAAAGCATTTTCCCCCTGAAGGTGACACTAAATTTAATTGCTGCTGAAAGATCTGATAATTTTCTGTAATCTTAATTGCTGCAGCTATTCTTGTAATTTGTTATATTGGCTAGGTTGCTGTGTCATACTCTCCATAAGAGAGGTGACACTGAAATTTAAAAGGAGGGGCAACTTAAGCTTTTTCCCCCTACTTCCAGTGTCCCTTGTTCTAAATCAGAAAAGCACCATTTGTTTTGGCTTCAGGGAACTGTGTGTTCAAGCTCACAGCTGGAGGCATGGTGCTGCAGTGATGGTCACCAGTGATGGGAAGGGCGAGTATAATGATTTAAAACACCCAACAAAAACAACCCCATATAAAACCCCCTTAGGATTAAAGGCAAGAGCTCCATTCTTTCCCTTCTCAAAGATCCTGTATAAATTGGGCACACAGATGAAAGAATTACAGAAGGAAATATGTTCAGATTTTAAATATCAGCAAGATCTATTTGGTTGTGATACGGCCTCATATGGAAGTAGTCAGATTTTCTTTGTCATCTTCCAGGTATGTGTCCTAAAATTGTCTTTTTTGGTCATGATTCTTTTCAAAGAAGTATCAGAGCTAAGCCTTTTTCATGTAATTGCACTAAAATGTTGCCCTAAAGTGGAATAAAGTATTATTTTTTATTAGTTGGTATAGAAAAACATATAAACGTAATAATATTTTAACTATAGTTTGTATAGATCTCGCCCATTTAAACACTATGCAAATCTTCCTTACTGCAGGGCAGACAGTTGCAAGAGTATAGTGTGTGGTATAGCAGGCATCTACCATAAATTTGATACTCATACTCTTGAATCCTTTATATTTGATACAAAGAATGAGGGACAATAAAAACAGAAGAAAAAGAGCACTGAATGGACCTACGAAATACCCACGTGTAAAAGAAATAAGGAAAGATTATCTTAGTCTCCTGTACTTACCTGTGCTAAAACTGTGAGGCTGAATGCTGACCAGATGCTGTGGGTTATAGTGGAATGTGGGGATATTACAAAATCAGGATTCTTTTCAGATGTACTCCATTATTTTTGAAATCCTATTAATTCCCCATGTGTTCTGGCTAGTGAAATAAGGACCCTTGTAATGGGGGGCAAAATAAGACTACTGCTCAGCTTGTACATGTTATGCAGCTGGACTGATGTGCCACTGTTTAGAGAAACATGGGTGGGAGGCTATTTTAAAAGAAAATGAAAAAAACATTTGTTTAACTGCATGGCAACACAAATATTTTACCAAGTGAAGGCTGCCTGTGTATTTCATTATGACAAAAAGTGCAGGCATGAAAGGAAAAAAAAAATAAAGCAAAATGCTATTTTTCTAGGATTTAAGATGTTCACTCTATATGGGAGAATCTTACACCTTGCTATAAATTTATGCATTTAACTCTAAATTCTCATATCCCTTTTCTAATCTGAAGAAGTCTGTTGGAAGGGAGTGCTTGCCAACGTTTCCCATCAAATACAGATGCTAAGCAGAAGTTCCTGCAGTTTTGTAGGGAGTTCCTGGACTCACCCAAGCTGTTGCCATTCCCATTCTCCTCTCCTGATTTCTGCTCCCTGCTGTTCCCTGAGCCTGCTCACATGCAGCCATTGCTCTGTTCTGTACCTTGTGGTGTCTTCTTTTAGGTATCAGAGCAGAGAAATGTCTTTGTATTTCCATCTCCTCTAAGGGGTGAGCTTTGAAAAAAAGGCTGAAAACACAACCTAATTATTTTGCTTAAATGTAACTATATATGTGGGTATATATATGTACACAGATATGTATGCACACACATGCATAGGTGTGCATATAATATATATAAAAAATCAGAGAAACCCATTTGGGACAATCCTATTTTTCACAAATGTTGAAGAAACCAGGTAGTTGTACAGTTCATTCTCTGTGGTTACCAGCAAAACTTCTATAGACATGTTAAGTTAGCTTGTTGGAATGTGAAATTGATTACAGTAATTAGAAAATGTAGGTGGTTTTACTTCTTTGCATCACTTTGCTTACTGAACTGCTTTAGTTTCCATGAGTATGATAGTTTCCAGCTGTGTTGCAATGGACATGTCATAAAGATTTGGATATACCCCAAAATATTAATATGTACCAAAACAGACACTTTTTCAAAATCTATTACCCCAATGTCTTTGACAGTGAGCTATAAATGAGTCTCTGTGCTGTGGTTTATAGTATTTTCTTTCTGTATAGGCTATATTTTAATTCCCACTCTTTAGAAAGGAAAGATTTAAAGCATTAATAATTATATGGGCAGGAAAAAAAAGAGTGCTCAGAGACTGGATGGTACATATCAATAAACTGCAACAGGTGTACCTTTTGAGGGATGCTTAATGTTTGAAACTTTGCTATTTGGGACTTTGAGAAATGTAGTGGAAGTGCCTGTTTGCAGCACCTTCTGGGCCTGAAACACTGTGTGGCACAGCTTCAGAAAGATTTGTCAGCCTGAAAACTGATGCAGCTGGAGCAGGATTTCAGTCTGAACTTAAGACAGATATGGACAGGATATACCATGTAAACATAGTGCACTCACTGTCCTGGCTTGATTAATTTGTCTGTTCTGATTCACTTTGTAATAAAACAATATAGAGCTATGACTGGCTGATTGGGTATTGTAAGCTCCAACATTAGAGATGGAAAATTGCACACAGAATCACTAGGTTGGATGAGACCTTTAAGACCATCAAGTTCAACCCACACAATTAAAACCAAGCAAATCCCCAAACTTTTATGTTAATTTATTTGGTTTCCTTTTTAAGTGACCCATTTCATACAGCTTAGTGGGTCAGATTCTCTCATTCCTCCTTTTTCACAAGACATGTCAAAGCAGTAGAGAAAGGTGCTTTATAAAGATGTTTTGCCTATTTTTACTGAGGTAAATCCAGGCACAAAGAGGTAAATAGCATGTCAGATACTGAGTTAAAAGGAGGCCTTGCACTTTTGTGTGCTTCCTTCACTAGACAATACTGATTGGGAAATTTTGACTAGTGGAAAATTGTAGGTCAAATGCTAAAAGTTGCCTAGTGAATCATTTTATGAGGCGATATCAAAGTTCACTATATGCTTATCTTTTGGGTGTAAGTCTGACACTGTAATTGTAAATTCATGGCAGTTTCTGTCTCTATGATGTGCTGGCTTCAACAGCAAACTGAAATCCCTGAACAGATTCTTTTTGTATATATACATATACATACAATATGAAATAGTTTATCAAATTAATTTTGACACTCATAAAATCACTGATGAACTGAATTGTATTCTTTTGCAGAAGACAGTCTACAATGTAATAGCCTTATCATTTATTGAAATCATGTGAAAATAATCAGAAGGATGGAGTTGTCTGTGTGATTTTTTTCTTTCATTATTTACCTAGTTTATCCTCAGGACTTAAAAAATTAGCAGATATAAAAATATGAAGACTCCGGTTGTGAAGAGTGTTTAACATGTTGGGTGAGAGTTTGACTAGTAGTTCAGGGGCAAAAACCCCAATTCACAGGGTACCAAAACTGAATAAAAATTTGTAAAGGATTTGAGCACTGTTTTGTGCCTTGTATTGCAACTCAGATGGGAATTGAGTTCTTCATTGAGGTGTGATATCTAGGACAGAAAAAGAGTTAAGTTGTAAAAACAATTTCTGGTGGTGAATGTGGCAATCTGACTTGAATTCAGATATCTAAGTTTTTTTGGTCCTGTAGTTAGGGCTGAGAGAGAGCTGGTTTGTATGGACCAGATGCAGTGTTTTGGAAACCCAAGGATCTCTCAAATCTCTCAACTGACAGATATAATACACTGTGCATACAGTGATGCCAGTATGGACTGACCAGGTGGACCAGGATGCAGTGAAACTGTAGAGAAGACACATGGAAAAAACTGAGAGAGGCTGTGCATAATGGGGCAAACCCAAAGTGCAGCTTCTGGTGCTCAGAGATAAGAACCATTCTTCCATCATGGTGTGTGAAGATAAAGAAAACTGCTGTGCTGTGCAAGCTGTTAACTTGGACAAGAGAATTTGGTTTCATTGTATAATTGTTACATGGGTCCCTTTATATATATGTATTTCCATACTGTACAGGCTAAATTATATCGATACACAAACATATATGTAACCACACTCTAATCTAGGGGGCTACTTGAGTAAAGAAACATAGCAGGAACTCACTTCCCTTTTCTTCTTCTCTTTGGGTCAAATCTCCTTACATATTAAGCATAAAATTGCAACTACTTGACAATGTTTTGTTTTTTTTTCCTGAAGGTACATTTTATTCTGCTGTCCATCAGTGCAGAACATACTGTGACTTTTGCTCAGCTGTATCAAAGTGTTGCTGGAAAAGTGAGGAAGCAGATTGTCTTTGCTCAGTGTTGGCCACCAGGGTTCCCAGGGTCAATGTGACAGAGCACTATAGTTACTCAGAGGTACAGTTTAATGGACCCACGTGAACTTGTGACGTGTCCAAGGCTAATCAGTGCCTTGTTCTGCACCAAAGCAGCACGGTTGTGTAGTATTTGACTTCTTTACCAGTGTATCTACCGTGCTATGCCTCTAGCTGCTGCTGTGACAACCTGAATCTTGTCAGGTTCCTGCACTAGGTTCTTAGGTTACTGCTGTCTTTTCATATATTTTTCTACATAACACATGGATATTCAGCAAAAAAACACAAGACATGAAGTATCATATTCATGGAGGCACAGACTGTACCTGGACAGCTCTCTAGCTGTTAAATGGGAAATGGTGCAGATAATTTGCTATATAAGCAGCTCTGATCTTAAAGCATGAATTCATATTCTGTGTAGGATACTAATGCAGATTTTATCACTTACTCGCTAAAAGAGTGTCGGCATACTTAATATATTTTTAGGAACAAATAGAACTTTTGGGAAATGGTGTACTTGCATTGTGCATATCAATGCAGTAGCCACACCAAGATGCCTCTAAAACACACAATTAGGTTGAATTCTACAAAGCAAAGTAGTGAGAGTTTTCTGACTGTGAGTTGTAAGGGATAGAGCCACCTATCTCTATGCACAAAGCCTGTTTTTTGTTAGATATTAGTTCTTCTTTTTTTTTCTTTTTTTTTTCTTTATAAATAAACTTAGCAGTGTGTTTTGTCTCACAGAGGTTGTTTTATTCAGGAAAAAATAACAACTAAGAGGCAGCCAAAGAACACTAGTGGATGATACATGTGTCTGTGAAAACAGGTTCACATATCTTAAGATGTGATTATCTTGGCTGAACAGAAGTCTAAACAAATAAATAAATGGTAGTACTGGCTGATGACAGGGATATCTCCAAGTTGTAGGAGATTACTGTTAAGGCTATTTCTGACTGGATTGAATGTAGCCATATAGCTAATTTTATTAACCTTTTGTTTGCCACTTTTTAAGCAGCTCAGGTATTTGAGTGTGAAGTAAATTGAATTTTCTGTCTTTGCAAGTAAATGTAGTTTCCTTTTTTATGTAGGTCTTGTAAGTGGCTTTCTTGTAATCATGTTAATATTTTCCAAAATAAGTTGTCTTTGCTTTTCAACATTGAGACTACATGGTGAGGGAGTATTGTGGCAAAAATGTGGCAGAATCTGCGGAAAAAGAAGACAAGCAATACAAAGCATTGACGCGTGGGTTTGAGATTATAATATATAAAGGACCATGCATATGGTTTAATTTGCTTAACCTGGTCACATGGTAATTTATCTGGAGAGGAATTGGATTGTGTTTTTCATTGAGTAGCAGTTTTGGGGACACTGGGATTTGAATTCACAGAGTAAATTCCCTCCGGGCTGATGAACCTGTAAGTAAAATATAATCCAACAAAGGGTTAAAAATTACTGAAAAGATGCTTTGCACTAATTTTTGTCCCTTAACAGTCAGTTAGGCATCTCTTGAGAAAGGCAGGAGATTTCTGGGAATGAGCTGACATTAAGGCCAGCATAGCTGTTCAACATCTTATCCAACTTCCTACTAGCATGACCTCTGAGGAACGCTGTCAACGCTGTGCTGGTATGTCTGGAAGGGTTTGGGCCACGATCTTTGCGGCGAAGATGTCAAGTTACAGAGAAAGTAGTTTTTCCCTCAACTATTGGTAAAAGGCAGGTCAAGTGGGGTTAATCTTGACTACTAATGATTCTGGTCTTTTCAGAATGGTATTATTAGTGGTGCTGAGCAGCTGCCTCTGCTGCTGCTGTTTGGACCCAGTGTTGGCACTGGAGGCAAAGCTTTGCTTCTTTGTTGGTATCAGGTTGTGTTCCTCTGGGTGCTGGGTGACATTTCGGCTTGCCAGAGATGTGGACTGTGTGGCAGGAGGAGGATTGGGTCTGTGTACAGTTTTGGCGGTGCAGAAGACTAATTAATGTTTCTGCAGTTTAGAAAAAAAGGAAGTTACTTAAAGCTTCATTTTGTCATTGGAATGTGAGAGTTCTTTTCTTTTGAAATTTTGTGTGAAATAAGTTTGCTAAAAATCCCATATTCAAAAACCTAGGGCCTCAAGTACCATGAGGTTTAATGAAATATTTTCTATTTGGTTTGAGTCTTTGAAGACGCATTACCAGACTTTCTCCTGTAGCATATTTTAAGAAAATATCATAATCTAACTTAATTTTGTGTGTTCAATGAACTTGTTGCAATGAATGGTAAACTGGGAAAGGGCAACAATGCACCTGTACTTGGAGTGTTTTCGTGCATTGCTGCCGTTTGTGAACAAAGAACAAAAGCAGAATTTATCACAGCAGGTTGGGGCTGTTGTCTTTGAGATGTACAGAAGTGTATCTGTAGCTTCTGCCCAAAAGGGGAAGAATTTTCTCTTCTGTGCTTTTCTCTGTGCCTGGCCCAACTTTCACCTGGCCCGTGGCGATTTCAAATGTTTTCTTCCTGCCTTGCAGTGTCTGAGTGGGCACAGACCTCTTCCCAGTTAACATACAACAATCTCTTGTGCTGACTACTGAACTCTGATCTCTGGCTGGATGCACTCTTGTTTCTTTAAGTACGTGTGGTGCAGAGCAGACCTGGAGCTGGGTAATTCATAAGAGCTGGGTGTTGTTATTGGTATTACTACTACTTGAATGAGCCTGTATTATTTTGCACAGCAGTGTGGTCACCTGGCAGCAGGTCATTAGCATGTTAGGTTTCTTTCCCTCACAACAATGCACAACATGCTAATTAGAGGGTTTTGAAAGCCAAGCAACCTGGTTTAAAATCAGACATTTTAATTTGCAGCTTTAATGGCTATATTATAATAACTGGCTTGGCTCAGGGGCGAAGGGGAGAGAAGCACTTCTCATGTTCCAGTAGAAAGGTCCAGTATAACAGAGGCTGACAAAATTAAAAACCTCATAATTTGACCTTTGCCTGGGATAAAAGGCTGTTTCATAACAATTTCCTTTTGTTCTTTGTTTAAGCTATTACTCCAAAAGGAGCCTCCGATTAATCTAAGTAAATGCATCATTACAGTCCTAATCCATGTCCTTCTGTCAGTGTCTGTTTTAATTAAATAAGAAACACTAGCAGAAAGATATCACGTACAAAGCTGTGATTGGAGAAAGAAGGTTGTTTGATCAGAGTGAGATTAAAAAAGGCTTTACTGTTTTGTCCTTTTGCTCTAGATGCCATAATGTAGGTTAAAGGAAGAAAACTTGCCTAGTAGTTTGGCACCCCATTACAATATCTAAATAACCAGATTTACCCATTAAACTGTCCCAGACAATTTATTATATACAGAACATTCACAAACAGATGATATGGCAACTTGGTTTGAGTAATTTGATCCATTTAATTCATTTTGGGACTGTAAACACAGTTGGCCAGAAATTGTTTTCAAGTTGCAGGTTTTTTATATTAAATAAAACATTGATTAAAGCTGCTATTTAGGTGCTTTCTTTCTTTTTAGTACTTGTAGCTCACAAATTGTAAACATGATCTACTGCGAGCCCCTGTTGTTTTTTTTTCTTTTTTTTTTTTAATTTTTGTTTCTCACAAAATCAAGGCAATTATTTTACAGCGGTGAAGGACTGAAATATCCATTTAATAAATGTCATAACATCCAACTAGTTAATATTGCTAAAGCAATGCATATGTAAGAGACTCTTCCTCAAGGTAGTGTTTCAAGATCCCTGTGGTGAGGGTTTTCTCCCATATCCAGGCCATTATTTGATGTAATGAAAAGAGAAAGTGTGCAACACAGAGATTGTTAATTAATTTAGCCTAACAAGATGAAGATAAATGAAGCAAAGCATGGATTGAATGAAGCAAGAGGTCTTATTTACAATTTAATACTATTTTATATTTGGCATTTTTCACTTTACAAAAGAAAGGAGTTTAGAGAAAAGGTGTTCTGCAAATGCATGCAAGAAAATTTTTTATTTTATGAGCAGTTCCTAGAACTGCTGAAAATACCTTTTGGATTAACCTTTAAGTTTTCATCTCCTTTTTTTTTTTGTGCCCCTTTTCACAGTTATTTTTTTCTCAGTTTGATATAAAATGTGTTGATAGGAATGAGAAAAATTAAACCCTAAACTTTTTCCCATTGAAATCAATAGCAAACTACCAAAGGAAACTCTTGCAAGCCCAACTGTTACAGTTTTTCATTGTTTATATTAATCTAGAGTAATATCTTATCTTTGAGAAATTTGTGTATACAAAGATGCATTAAGATACATAACAGTAAAAATACAATAAAATGTGATTTTAGTTTGTATCCCAAAATATAAACCTATTGTTTGTGTTTTCAATTACCCTATTGCAATGAAAGCTGAGAGAGGAATCCAGGACAGTGTTAATTAACAATGATTTTATGTAATAAAATGATGACTTTTGATTTGAGAGAATATTTTTTTCTCAAGACCATATTTGTTTTAAACATTTGTGAAAAGCTGCAGTTTCTAAATTCTTAACAATTAAAAAACCCCCAAGATTAAAAGGCATGTCAGCGATTTTAGATCTCTCTTCTTCCCAGTCTCAGCTTTATATAAAGGCTATCCAAAGCTAACAGTAAGCTATAATTTGCATCAGTTCAGTCACTGCATGTCAAGGTTTCCAAATTACAAAATTTAGGGTATAATTCTGTAGAGGTGAAGAAAAAAAAACAAGGTCTGTAATTTTTAATATCTAAAAATTAATTAGCAAAAGAAAAAAAAAAAGTGTTGTGACTGATTAGAGATACCTTTATCAGCTTGTCCTAAACTCTGAGTGGTAAATGATGACCTAACATATCGGGCCATTTTTTTTTTTAAATAAAAAATCCTCATTTTTACAGATGAATTTGGTCTGTCCACTATTTGACCTTGTGCCATGATTGCTGTCTGCAAAGGAAATGCCTTCTTTCCTTTTGCAGTAGCTAGACAGGACAGCGTTATCTACAAGCAGTGTCACTACAAGCAGTGGTCGCCACAAATAGCATTATTATGGTCCCTGTGTTTTTATCTCGGGGGTCATGAACAAATCCATGCAACTGCTTCTAAAGATTTCAATAAATAGGACTTTTTATCCAGACAATTGGCTTTTATATTACTTTTAAACAAAACTACTAGTCCATCAAGAGTTTCAAAAGGAAAACAATTCTACAGAGTGCTGGTATGGCAGCACAGACCAATCATTATGGCACCCATTCTCCAGTCCTTTATTTTTCAAGTCCACAACAATAGGTTGTTGATTCAATGGACAAGACCAGAACAATTAAGTTCTCTGTTTAGCAGCAGTGCAGCATTTTAATGCCCTCCTCTAATAATGGTCTCATTATTGTTATTCTAAGACTGGGCCTCAGGAGGAGGAATATTTGCTGGAGGTACGTCATTATTTTGCAAATTTCGATTAGCTCATCATGTTGTCTGTACTGTGAAAATCGTAGCTAATTAGGGCAGTCAGTTAGACTACCAGCTTTTGAGCTTATGAGTTAAAAGGTAGCACACTTGATAGGCCAATGATGTGAAAAAGGTGGTAAAAAGAGGGATTAGAGCTGTTGCCTTAGTAACTCTAACTTCCATCTGTGCGGGAACAATGGACCTGTGTTTCTCCACCACCTTGGTGTAAAAATTGGTTTTGTTTCGAAAGGAAGGGGCTTTTTATGACAATCTGGAATTCAGCCTAACGGGGTGTAGTTTTAGTTGTTAGAAGAGACCATTGGAGGATAGGAAAGATGAAAGGTCATGGCGAGCTCCAAGGACATGAAAGGTCATTGTCTCTCGTAACAATAGTGGATTGTTTGGTCCCATTATTTCCAGCCAACTACTCAGTCAGGTGATAGAAAAGATACTACCAGTTTAGTGAGGTGGAACAGGAGAGAAAGATAATGCACCTACTACAGAACAAAAGATAACTATAATTCGCCTTTATTAAACAAAGTTGCACTTATTTGTGGCCATCCTCTGAAGAGGGTTGTTTACTGACTTACTATTCCAGCTTGTTTTGTTCAGCACTGCCTCTGTAGGCCATCACATCTCTGGGAAGCAATCCAACGTGTTAGAAAATGTTGTTTAAGCTTTCTTCCCATGAAGAGAAGCCCCCAGGAGTACCACTGATGTGATACTAAATAATAAATTTAGTTGTTGTAGCTTACTCACATTATTTGCGTTCCTAAAAGGTTTTCCTTCAAACACAGAATAAAATTAGCCATAAATATGAAATAAATTTGCTTCAAAACTTTATAGCATTTTATCATAAATTCTACAGCACATATTGCACAAAGTTTACAGCAAACTGTATTAGGTGCTGGTGAACAGACAGCAGAGACCTATAGTAGTGTAAAAATAGATTAGCTAAGGACTACTCTTATGCAAAGGGAAATAGATAAAATCTCAACTTTAAGGTCTCTATGCAGAAGCTTTGGGAGACTCTGTGCCCGTGTTTTAAGGAAAAAACAGAGCTACTGCCATATTATTTAATAAAACAGCTATAGCAGAGTCCATGAGGAAAGCATTTCTGTTAGTGAATAGAGCTGTCACTTCTTATATTTTTCCAAGAGCATCCAAATCCCTGATTTACAGTTTTTCAGAAAGACTTCTCTCCCTCTTTCTGATTTCCCTGTTTTTGTAACATTATGCCTTAGTAATCCATGCAACAAGTTTTTTTTTTTTTTTCTTTTCCTTTTACTGCTGTCTACAATCAAAGCAGGTCCCCAGGTCTATCACCCATCTCCTAAAGACTAATTTATTTAGATGAGCATTTCCAGAATGTTCCACGTTCTTATGAGTTTTCTGAACTCTTTTGCCAGGTTTGTTTTATAATCTTTTTGCTCATTTCACAACAGAACTGCCAGAGCTGTATTGAATTTTCATGAAACTGATAACATATATGTAATTTATAACACATATATGTAACTACTATAACACTTGAAAATAAAAATTATATATAATTTTTAGGTATCCCGTCTTAAACTGTTCTGACCTCATTTGAACTCCCCTTTTTAGCTATTCTGGGCCTCTCTTATCTCATTTTTACTCCTGGCCACTCTTGCTTTTGCTTTTTGACAACACAGATGGGTGGCCTTGCACAAACTGATAACTGTGGCAATTTCTCAGCACATGATTCACTAATAAAAGATGTTATGTTCAGAATTAGGCAGGCATGTGTCATACTTGCTCACTGGCTGAAGATGAGAGGTCGAGCTGTGGCTTCCTGGGAGTGTGCAGTCGTATGAGCCATTGGACTTTACAGCTCCCAGGTTGTTGATGCATTGTTTTACCAGCAGCTAGGTTAAGTAATTAGAGTCTTTCAGAGAAAGGAAGTCTTGTTTTAAGTGTTTGCAAGCTTTTAGTTTTTTAAAATAATCTATTCTTAATTTTTCTCTTTAGCTTGCTATTTAGTTCTCATCTATGTGCTAGTCTGTGTTTTGTTATTTTTGTATTACAATGAGCCGAAGAGTGTAGGTTGCTTAGTTCAAAATGGGAGCCCTGCAAAGGGTTAACCAGCAGAGAATTACAAATGAACTATCAGGAAAGTTGATTATTAATCCAGCAAGAGAGAAAATATCCTTCCAGTTAGCAAGAATTAGTACCTGAAGAGCTGATAATATTGTTCGGGCTGTCGGTGTGGAATGGCAAAACCAGGTAAGCTAATCATCTTCTCAAAGGAACAAAATCTTTTCTTTCTGTTTTCCATTATAAGAGAGTTTAGTTTTTAAAAGGATCTTTGTTATTTTACTTAAAGTATCAGCATGTGAAACAGCGTATGTTGATCCTCAGTTTCCTCAAATGAATGAAAGAAATTAAACTTGTGTTTACCTTTGGTAAGAAGATACATTTCTAAGCCATATTTCTAAGCTATGATATGTATGTAACTGTGAAATATCATAACAATTCTTTCCTGGTTTGCGGTTAAGTGTGAGAACTGATTACAAAACCTGAAGAGTCCTTTGCAATTGCAAGCTAATATATTACATAAGTCTGTCTTTAGTTGTGCTTGGACATATTGCAGGGGTTTACAGGAACTTTTATGTTACAGAGCTCTTTCATTGAGTCATTATATTTCAGTTTTCACACTGTATGAATGATTTATGTAAGTTTGTTTTGATGTTGTGAACAAATTTTTGTTAGTTAAAAAGCTTCTTTTTTAATTTTTTTTTTTGGTGGGGCTTCAAAAATCTAGGATCTGAGGTTAGAAGGAAATGGATGTTTGGTAAACATACCACTGTGTTTATACAGAGAAATGCAAATGAAAACATTAGGTCAGTTGAATACAATCTCATAATTTTGGTAATTTTGTAAAAACTGAAAGCCCTATCTTGGGAAAACTTTCAAAATTGTGCTCCTGATACTAATAAATAGGCGTGATAAACTTTAATGCCTTTCAGTGTAGTCTTCACTATTTATCTTATTATAGGAATTGTGTGCAATATTTTAAATTATAGTCTACTACTGTGGAAACTAGAAAGTCTGTATTGTAAGCTAGAAAGTCGGTGTACAGCATTTGATAACTTTTCCTAATTGTGTTACTTAAATTAGTAACACTTGAAAAATTCCTGATTTGCTTGTACAATGGAATTCAGTATGAACATGATGCGACTACAATATCTGCCTTGGTGAAAAAAGTTCAGATTTTAGCCTGTCATGTATGAAATAGCCTGAAACCTGAATGAAAGGAATTGTAGTGGTACAAGAAGGAAAATATGGATAAAACTAAAAGCATTCCAAATTTAAAGGCTGAGCTCCTGTCGCAACGTAGTTCTACGGGGAAACTTTTCATGAGACAGAGAGAAAGGAAGAAACCTTTTAATTTTGGGAATGGGATTAAGATATGGCCTCGGGCAAAGGAGAAAGAGAAAGGAAGAAGAGGCAGTGGGGAAAGTGAAAGGGAGAAGTGGCGTGTGACAGCGTCACCGTTTCGCATGTGACTTTGGCCTCCTGGAGCAGAGGGACAGCTGGTGGCCAAGTTCTCTGAAGGGCGTCTCACCATGCTAGCGTAAACTAAAGTCCTAGAATTTGCTGATGATGGTGGCATTTTGGGAGCTATGCTAAATATTCAGATGTACATAGAGGAAAATAACTTATTGAGGCACATTTTAGCTGAGTATTTTAAGGAGAGCGGGGACAACATAAATAATCTGCATTTTTTGAGTTTGAACACCAGCATCTAGGAAATATATAAAGAGCAAGAAACCCAATGATGAAAAAATTATCACACAGGAAATGATATACGTAGAAAAAACAAGATTGTAATTAGTGGAGGAAAGTAAGAAACTGATTAGAGAAATGAAATTTCCCAGATGTTTAAGGAAAAAATGAAAGTTAAATTAGATAAGCTCTTTTAACTAGTATTGGAGAGGAATGCTTCCTTCAGAATGGGAAAGCTAAACTTAAAATTAGAAAAGAGCTGGCAACTTGAGTTTAGCTCAACTGTTTTCCTGCACGAGTGACTCTTTGGAATGCTCTGCTTGGAACATCATCAGGAACAACTAGTATAGAGCTGCTGGGGAAAAAGTAAAACACAAAATGAAACTCTCTGTATCCTTATTTGGAATGATTAAGATGATTATATTACTTATGTGTATACTAACCCACAAATTAGACAAATTGGCTGGATTTTGAAGTAGTACTTCAGGATTTATTGTCTTTCATGTATATGTGTAGTTAACACTTGTGCTCTAGCACTGTACTGGTTCAGTTGGTTCATATTAAAATTAATTATAAGGATTAGTTTATTGACAGAATCCTAAATCATCAAACACTACCTGCAAATGAACAGAAACAGTCCTGAACCCCCTCAGGTATAAACCAGTGTAAAATAGCTGTTGTTATTATTATTATTATTATTAATAATAAAATAAATTGGGATAAATGTAATGTTCTTAGCAAAAGATAGAAAAAAAAGATATCAAGCAGAAACTCTGGGGTTTTTGTGACCATTCCAGTGACTTGTTTCAAAAACACAATAGTGTAACCTGTGAAAAATGTCCCCTTGCAAGGCAGTTTAGCTGGCACCACTGCTTTTTTGCCAGTTCCTGTTCTCAGCTGTGTATTACAGGAAAAAAATGGAGAAAAAAAACACCCCAACTAAAAAAGTTAGATGTGTCTGGAATAGGTTGATAAGAACATCATCTGATTTACTGGAACTAGTTTGACTGAACAGGGTGTTCATGTTAAGTAAAATTGTATTTTCTTCAACGCAGACTGTGTAGATCCCAACCTGTTTAAAGGCTTAATGTTGAGGAGAGATGAAGCTGCAGAGGTCTCTGACTAACTAGTCACACATCTGGAAACACAGCTGCGCTCAGGGGAGGCTGCAGAAGCAGTTAGCCTACAGCAAGCAAGCCAGCCATTCTTGTCACTACATGGTTGGTGCAGTAAGATGAGATGATGTGGAGGGTGGAGCATAAATATCTATATGTTGCTTGATTCTCAACTTTATAAAAATCTGTCAGTAGCCAGGAAGAAGCTTGTCTACACAAACAAATGGCCAAAGAAAAGTTTGGGCCAGGTTATTTTTGTTTCTTGGACCACACCTTGTCTGTGGTGATAGTACTGGGGAGAGAATGTGTTTCACTTCATTAGGAGCTCAGTGAAGCTATATGGATAACACTGAAGTGTTTTATAAGATTCAGTGTAAAGCTGCAGAGTTCAAGGAAGCTCATGTCTTATTAGCTATGGCTAAGGTCAGTTATCCACACAATGAGGGGGAAACTCTTTCATAAACAAGTAGATAAATATGGTGCAGGTGGTGCCTAGTCTTGCTTCAGGCTGTAGTATTACCAAAAGAGCTCACAAAAACTCCAGCTTCTACGGAGTGCTTATGGAGCATCAGCAGCATGGAGTGGTCAGATACAAAATTAAAAGGTTGTATCATGGGAAAAGGACAAATTCAGGGCATTTTCATGGCTTTGCATACAGGTGTCTACCTCTACAAGATATTAAGGAGAGAGTATAGAATCATTAGAACTCTCATTCTCCAAGAAAATAAATTGTAAAATGCTAGGGCTAAAAAACCAGATTGAACATACTTCATCTAAACATCTGAATAAAACCAGCCTAGTATCTTGTGGGTTTTGCTTTCTGAAACTCCGTAGTGTTCTATGTGTTTCAAAAAAGCAGGTTAGATACACGGGTGTTTATCAGCACTTGATCCGTGTCTCATAACAGAGGAAAATCATATAAGACTTCATTTTGGCTTTGGGGCTATAGCTTTATTGTCTTATGGAAAATAATTATATTTTTGACTGCTGCAAAAAGAGAAGAGCTTGAAGAGTTAATTGAATCACATGCTGTTAAAGGAAAACATTTTATTTCCTATTTTTTTCTCAACTGAAGTAGGAGTTACATGTGTTCCTTATTACACCCAACATATCCCAGTAGTTTTTTAAAAAGACATACTCATGAAGCACTGTATTCTCAAAGACTTGTTATTTTCAGCTACTAAATCCTGGAGCATTCAAACGTGTCATTTTTTTACCTTCTGAATAGAGTTCTGTGGCTGTAGAGGATGATAGAACATAACATCCACAGAACTATAAAATGTCATCTCCTGCCTGTCTTTACTACACAGGATTTGGGTGTATTTTTATAGATGGCAGAAGAAAATCTGCTGGCATTTCTTTCAAAGATAGCACAAATCAATGTTGGTGTAGTTATTCATTATTCTGTGGTCTTTAGGCCAAATGTTTTAATGGTAGTAAAAACAAACAAAACAATCAACAAGGACAGAACCCACAGCAGATTTACTTTAACTGTAATCACCCAAGTTTGTGAGAGCCAAAGGACAGCAAACTGAGTGTTTTCCCACAAATGGGTCTCTTTTATGGACTGGGCTGATGATGTGCAGGTGTTCAGTGTTGGAGGCAAACAGGGGTATTCAGAACAAAGTGGAGACTTTTTCAGGGCACTTTCTGCTTCAATAGGTCAAACAAGCAAAAGCAAACTCCATGGTGCTGGGAGAAGGCCAAAGCTGGGCACTTCAGCTGCACATCCTTATGGCATTTCTACCTCTGAACAGGAATGGATAAAGTAAAAAATATATAACAGTCTGTCTGCTGTCTAATAGTTTATGCTCATGTGCAAGCTTCCTGGTATTTTACATGTGTTTAAACCTCAGTGAGCATTGCAGTTGCCAGATCCTAATTTTTTTTTTTTTCAATTTTTTTTTAAAGCAAAGTTTTCATCAGGACTGTGATTGTCTAGTTCCAAGTTAAAGAATTGTTCTACTTCCATATGAACTTGGATTTTGAAAAAAAAAAAAACCCACATGTAAAAGCATACACCCCACCTTTTGCATGAAAAATGTGAGCTAAATCACAAGTATACTTGTTCTTGCTTTACCAGGGTAGGCTTTTAGTATTTATTGAGGTAATATATATGGTTTACCAGTGTTTATACTGAAGCTTTCTTTTCTGTGGTTCTTCAATAGACTGCTTTTCCTTTGAAAAAAGTGTTTTTGGGACGTTGTTGATTCATCTTTCTACTTCCCCCATCAGCTGAAGTCTGTTTAACACTATTACCACCTTAGAGAGCACAGTGTTGAGAGAAAACAAAGTAGCTGCTGGTCACCCCGTGACAACTGTCTGGTAAACCTGATTACTAACCTAGAGCGTTGTTTAATTTAAAGGCCAAATAAAACCCTGCAGGAGAGAAACATTGTTTTGTTCTAAATGCCTATTAGGAAGGGAGCTGCTGTGTGGTAAGCAGCAGAATAATAAGCCTCCCTGGCTTGTCGGGGTTCAGATCTAGGCATTCAATGCATACTCGCCGAGACTTCCTATTGCAAAGAAAGAGCTAAGTTTTGGAATTGATGTCTAAGTCAATTAAAACAATAATCGGTAATAGCAGCTTTGTGTTTCTGGGGGGATCAGAGTCTGCTTTGAGCTGTGCAGATACGGGTCTAAAGATAGTGTACAGACTTCATTAGGGTTATTCTCTTCTGCACCTTGCATCTGTGGCATGGAATCCAGACTTACTGGGTCCTCTGTCTCCTGCTATCTTCTTTTAGCTGGTTTGTTTACTTTGAAAGCAAAGAAAGGAATGAATAAAGTGGCTACTTCATCTACTAGTATCACTAATAATTTCTGCATTGTATGAGAAATGTCACTTTCCCATTTTCCTAAACTGAAGTTTTCAGGGAATAAATTGGAAAGAGAGCTCTGTGCCAGCAAATAAATTACTGAGCCTTTTTATAAATGTTTTTTTTTACCCTGTCATACAATTCATTATCCTTTAAGGGTGTAATCAACATGCCTTAGGTCACAGATGATCATATTAGTTGTAGAAATTTTAATTCATCAGGGGTGGTGATCTGATTTTACTTCCTTAGCTCCAGCAGTGAAGCAACAATTTCAGTACAAAAAATGTACCAGTATGGTAAAATAAGTCTTCAAAAATTATTAGAACTACACAAAATGGGTTGACTGATACCAACCAAATCTAGAGAAACTGAATCACACAGTAAGCAATTGAAAGAAAAAAATGTTTGTTGTTAAAAATATATTGCTTTGTGAACATGTAATACTGTTTTTTGAACCAGAGTGGGAATAGATCCCTGCTTTAGAAAATTTGTGAGCAAGCATTATATAAATTACTGTAGTTCTCACTGCTAACAATCAGGATAGTGAATTCCATCCATATTATGTATAGGTGTGTCAGTCTAAACAACATATAATTATGTACAGGTTAGAGAACTTTTACCTCCATATTTATGTATCCGTGTACGTAAGCCTGCACACAAATACATACCTACGTGGGCACAAGTCCATTTCATCCATTACTTATTCTGCCTATGCAAACACATGGGTGAACATATATATATATATGTATCTAATGGTCATGTATGTACATGTGCACAGTAAAACCCTACACGATTTTCACACTAATATTTGGTACAAAGCTTCACATTTCCTTAAAAATACTCTCTTCCATATAATTCTACTTTCAGAGATGACAATCTGTAATTTAGAGGACTAATATACTGTAAGCAAAAATTATTGAGAATTACTTGATAATATTGGGAGTAGATGAGAGTGCTTATGATTCTTCCAGGCCATTGGTATCAGTTTTATGTGTGTAATGCATGGGGCAGTTCTAGCATAGCAATGGGCCTGTGGCCATCCCTGTGTTCTACCTTGCACTTTTAGGATTTCTATTATTTAGCAAATAGAGAATTGGACATTGTACATGTTTAATTATTAGCTAAGATATTATTCAAGTTGTGTTTAGAGATTATAGAGATGCTATCAATATTTTTGCCAATTAAAAAAATATTTTAATTTTTTTTAGAAAGATTTCAGGAGAAAAATGTTTAAAAAATACCTTTCTGGCAATATATGTTGTAGTCCATGAAAGGTTTGTCTCTCCTCATTTGTGTAGTAGTCTGGAACATAATTCCTTTTCTCATTGTTTCTGTTACAGTCCTCTGTAGAATCCATCATCTTATAATGCGATATTATATTGTGAAAACTGAAAATTAACCTAATCAAAATAGCTTTCAGATGCTTAATTAAATTTGTGTTTGCTAGAAAATAGTTTTTTAATAGCTTTGTTTTTTACAAGCAAGTATTAGTTCCGTTTTCTAGTATTCATCCTACTTTGCTGATCAGATTCTTTAATCATAAGAAGTGTTTATCACTTTTCTGTCCCATAAAAGGTAATAAGGTACATATACTTTACAGCTTGAACCCATAAGAAATGTTTTCTTAAATCCTTGAAGTCAGTGGACAAGTGATTAACCCCAAAAGTTGCACCAATATTTTTAATAACATTACCACTGACAGCTTTATTTTAATGATAAGATTATTTAGGGATTTTTGACATACAATTTAAGAAAGCACTTGTTCTCATTATGTGGTGTCACAGAGTTTTTGTGGAATTGCTGGGATTTGTGTGTGATTGGTAGAGATTTGCTATTGGCTTGAGAGTATCAATATTGAAATACTAAGCACTTGAACATTTGTGTTCAGTGGTGACCTGAGAATTGTGGGCTAGTAATAAGAGGCCGAAAAAAAATGGGGGCTTTTTTCCCATTTTGGTTTCAACAGCTTTATCCCCACCTAAAATCTTTGAAAACTGTCAGTAATTTACTCTTCCTGGCAGATGATTGTGGACTCATTGGTGATGTTTTGCTGGCTTTGCCATTTTAGTTTTTATATAATCTTTCCTTTTTTTCTCTTCAGTGCTATTTAATGCCATTGTCATAGCTGAAGAGCCAAGTCTCTCTCAAGTCCATGGAGTAGTATTAATTTAATTTCATTAAACCTCATAAAGACCATTAAACTTCATACAGGCACCTGCACTTTGCTTATAAATTAGGCATCAAATTGCATGGTCAGACAAGTAATTTTCATAATTTAGAAATAATAATGGATCAAGACTTTTAATGCATTGTTTTGTTGCCTTATGGCTTTGGATAATGTCAATTTTTCTCTCTGCTCTGCTGCAAACATGGCATAGTTACCCGACCTTTGTTATCCTATTGTTCTGGTTTATAGGTTGATAACCATTCTGTGAGCTATGAGGTGTGGACCTGCCCCTGCTGCATTCCCTGAACTAAAGAGAAAAAGAAAAACAAGAAAGAAAGGAAAAAAGGGACCCCCCCTTCCACTAACCATTAAATTGTAGGGTGATCTGGAGATAAAAGCAGAATCTCTTTTTTGCTTTTCAAATATTTGCTTGGCCTTCAAAAGGTATTTGCCTTTTGTGTTTACATTGGATTTATTTTTTTGGCCTACATGCAGAAAGAGAATGATACATTAAAGAATAATGGACAATAGTGAGGAAAATGTTCTCAGTTTCCTCATCTAGCCTGTATTTTCTAATTTAGGTTTATTTTCAAAATCTTGTCTACTTCTATTTAAATAGAAACTGCTGAGTGTTGTAAAGGGTTGCAAATGTGAAAGTATCAGATGAAGTATAATACAAGAAGATTATCTACAGGTTGGCAGGCCGTAATAAGAGTTGGCAAAGTGCCATTTTCCGCAATGAACCTTTGGGACCTCTGTGTGTGGCAGAACAATGTAAGGCTCCAAAAGCCAGTGATCTGTCACTTGCAGGAGTGCTTTCTGCTGTTCCTGAGAGAGGCAGGCGAGGTTTGTCTCCATAAAGTTGTATAAACCTTCACCAAGGCAAAAGGAAAGATGCTTTGGCTGAGAGTTGATGTCTGTGTCATATCATCGATTCTTTCCGTCTGGATGGCATTAGAGCTTCCTTGGAACCTGCATTGCCTGTTGTGGATTTACCTGAAACAGTGGGGTTTAGGCAGGTTTGTATAAAATATAATTTAATTAAAAACCCCACACTCAAGGGGAGGACCACTTTGTGACAATTGCCTGTTCCAAGTTTATTGTTTTTGTTGCTCAAGTCAGTCCCTTTGTTGTTTTACACACAATTACTGAATCATCAAAAGCTTGTGATTTTGCTAGAGTGAAGTCATGAGATGGAGATATTTCCATATCTTCTTTCTGTAATGTTTAATATTTTTGATGCTACTAACTTAAACGTGACCCAATGATTTATTTGAAGCATCTTGATTAACTTGCTTTGAAAACATGGGCATTTTTAATAGATAAAAATATATTTCACCACATGTATGTCATAAAGCTCTTAGTATGTTACAGTTTGTGAAAATTACAGTCAGTTAATAATGTGTCAGCTCCCCACTGTGTGCTTCATAGGATACTGAATGGGTGTTACAAGATTTATTTGCTGGATTTTGCAGGTTTTCTGTAGCGTGTCAGATGCCTTGCTGATTGCTTGGTGAAGCCTGGAGCATGAGCTCCCTCCTGCAATGTTTACTTTAGGTCAATCTACATTTGCTTAAAAGTATGACAGGATTAAAATCAGATCACCTCCTTGGAGCTTTCCTAAAAGCCTGGATACTCTTTAGTGAGACTGTTTTGTGTAATTTAGATTAACACTTATGTGGGAAGAACAATTTACTTCATAGGTCTTAGAATTACAGGGAATGATTTGGTAATAAAATGTGTATTGTAATGTTGCTAAAGTAATAATAATATTACAAATAATTTATATGCTACTCTGGGATTTTGAAGGGGGGATAAGGAGTTCTTTATTGACATTGTTCATAATGCAATTACTAGGATTCTTTCTCCTTTTAAAGCTTTCATTCTTATGTATTTCCTTGACCTGTTCATGTCTTCTAATTCCTTCATTCATAGAGAGAATCAACTTGGCCTTGTTGATATAGTGTTATTTTACACCTGAAAACTTAGAAAGTGGGAATGCTCAGTTAAGTTTTGAGTTCTTTTAATTAATTATCTTTCTAGTGTCTTTCTGGTGATTTTTTTTTTTTTTCTTGCTGGAAATACATTCAAGCATTTCTGTTTAAATCCTTCCATTCATGTCCTGCAGTGTGGGCAGCCTTCAAGTTTAGTTGAAACGTGCAGAAATACCTGTTTTCAAAAAATATAAAATCCTGAACACAATTGATGTCTGGGATTAAAATTGCAGGAGTGTCAAGGTGGCAGGCAATCTGGGCAATGCATAGGTGGTGTCTGTGGTGTTCCATTGAACTACCATATAGAATGTTGTATCAGGAAAATGTGGTTTAAAATGGATGAGTAAATTTTTGTGTGACTTCAAAAGCATCAAGCACCAACTTGTATAGCATTTGGATTTAATAGGCAAAAAAATCAAAAGGAGTTTAGAAAAAAGAAATTGTGTGAGCTGATTTAGGATTTGAGGCTCTTGTCTGATGCTAATAAAGGTTTCTGATGTCATTCTTTATGTAGCTATAATGTACACTACAGAAATAATTTGTATAATGTGTGCTTGCGTGTTCTATTTTGAATGAGGTATATGTTTATAATTTCTGGCTTTCAGATTTAAATCTGTGAACACAGCAAGAGCTCAATGAGTTCTGATAATAATAGTCCTGTAATGCAGAAATCCTGAGAACTTCCTTGCAAATAGAAGGAGTCATTCATCTCACAAAAGGGGTAGAGAAAGAAACTTGCCAGAGTTGCAAAGAATCATTTCTGCAAGGGTCACACAGAATAGATTAGACCATAATCAAAATAATTTGGGGACATCTTACGATTTTGAGAGCGGTAGTTAAAAAGGAGCTTTGGGAATGGATGTTTTGAGAAGTGTATTTCAGATCTACCACTTTGTCCATATTTCTATCTCATGTGCCTTAAACCAAGCTTATTAAGAAACATAGGCTTTAAGTCCCTGTCTGGTTTCTACTGAGGCCATATATCAGGAGAGTAAGGCTCTTTTCCAGGTAATTACTGGGAGAATTATAACCCCTGTTTTCTTTCTGTTTCTCTTTCCCACTTTGTGTGTAACTACGTGTACAAAGTAGAGTGGTAGAAATTTTTAGAATTAATATGGAACAAAACTTATATTTTAAACCTTGTTGTCTTTTTATTTGCAACTTCTCCAAATTTCTTCTTCATTTAAAATTTACCTTTCTTCCCTGCCTTGTAAAAACATATTTATTTTGTGTTGGTTTATTTGGAAATATTAGAGCACTTAGGGCAGAGTTATGGAGATATCATATAGAGTGTTTCTTGCATGCAGAATGAAATGGTCATTTCCCTTCTGTCCTGAACTTTCCCATCTTTTATATATTTGGTTGCAATTATATTTCATTGTGGAAGGTGTTTGCCACAAACATGCTGAACGAGCACACTGCTGGGGTACCTTAAAAGGGCCCTGTGGTTCTGCAGAGAGCAATATGAGCTGATAACACATTTCTGTCTTTCTAGCTCAAAACTGGGAATGCTTGAAATACTAAGTTTGCATCTGGTCGTTTTCATAAAGTTTCTGGCAAATCTAGATGAGGCATTCCCAAAATCTTCTCATAGTATGTTACCATACTGGAATATTTCCTGTTCAAACTTTCAGTTGGTGTCAGGTGACAAATTTCTGGTAGGTGCTGGGCAGATATTTGGCCCATCAGGCACCTTAACCTGTCTTTCAGTGCTTTAAGCTTAACCTGGTCTCTGGGCTGGATTTCAAGAGAAATCCATCCCTCTTTTCCTCCCCATGCCCCAGAACGCAGTGCATAGTAAAGCCACCTGGGAGAGGCCCAGGCATCTTTTGACCCTGCCATTCAGAAGGAGGATGAGTGGGAAGCACTCCACAGCCTCAGGTGCCCTCTAGAAAGGTCTGGTTGTGCCAAGGCTGTTAGAGCTGGTGATGACTGCAGTGGGAACTAGGGCGAAGTGTGGACCCATTCCCACGGGTGAACCACGAGGTATGCCTAGTAAAGCTGCACCTTAAAATATCTTGAGTGAAATCCTGATTCTGCTGAAGTCACTGGGTACTTAGGCATTAATTTTATGTCAGCAAGGATTTCACCAGTATTTTTATTTTGCAGCTGTAGAGGGGGGGAAGCCTGAACCAAGATGAATGTGACTTCATGTTGTGAAATAGATTCTCCGCTAGTTTTATCCTTGCCTTCTTCCCATCTGAATAACTGTAAATGATGTTCTCTGTTAATGTGTGTACTTTGTCTAAATTGCATTTATTTTTCTTTTGACATATATATCATTTTACTATTAATCATCCCCTTGTGCTCTTTACTGTACAAAGACACTGTTGTGCTGATGGAACATATTTAATCTTTGGTATGTTGTATTTTATTTCTATTGTTGCTTTCCCATTTCTTTATGGAAAATCTTTCTTTATTGACTCTTAAATCATGGGTTAAGCCCTTATTGAAAACATGTTCTGTATGTACTTCTTGTGAGTGAAAGAAGTTCTTTTGAGGTTATAGGCTAGGCTTATACAAATACTTCACTCTACAGTTAAAATTCTGAAGTCTCCTCTATGTTATCTAAAACTAGAAATATACCCATTTACTCAGCAGCACATCATAAAAGAGATGCATACTATGTTCTTGTCTGTCAGTGCCTTAAGTCATCACTCTACAACCTTTTTTAAATTCTCTTTTTATTGAAACCAAGAAACAAAACAAAGACAAAAAAAGGCAAAACCAACATCAATTACATGTCAACACGACATCAAACAGCATAATATATCAGAAAAATAAATGTATGATCTGGTGACTCAATGATTTCTGTCCATATGGCATTTACAGAGGGGTAAAGGAAAGGCAAATAGCTACACATCTGTATTGGGGAAAATGTCCAATATAAAATTGGCCATTGTGACAGCATCAAAAAGCTCTCAGCTGAGATTACTTGGAAATAAATAATATGTAGAAGAGGAAGAGAGGTTCCAACAGTCTTGCTTTTATATATATTTAACGTTTTGTGCAATGAGAGTTGTGCAGGTATAAATCTTGGTGTAAAAAGATTACTTTAAGGATGGATATGTTCTGCTTGCTAATGCTAGGTCCAGGTTTATAGATGGATGTGTGGTACAGCTGCATGCAGAGTGATGCAAAAATACAATGAGAAAAAAAAATCTCTGAAAATAAATGTCACTATCTGGTGAAACTATTAAAATGAATACTGACTCCAAGTCTATTTGTATATTTGCTGAAGGACATATGAAAAAGCCTCTTTGTAAAAGTGCTAAACACATGAAAACCACTGAGAATCAGTTAAGCCCCTAAAATAATAATCTGGGAATTCCATTCATTATTATAGCAAAGGGCAACATAACTTTATGGTAAGTAGGGAAGGGTGGGAGAGAGGTGAGACTGTGGGGGTGGGAACTAGAGAAAGAAAACCCAGAAAGATCCAGAATCAAACACAGCCTCTGTTATTTGAATTTGTTGTTCATTTTCAATGGAGTGATAACTGGAACAGCTCAGCCTGAACTGCCTGGCTCGACGTTCTAAGGAACTTGGATGTGTTTCACAGCTTACATCTGGACAACAGGGCACAGGGAAAAAAAAGGCACAAGGATGGATCACATTCTCTTTGCACAGTTAGGGCTTGAATCTAATATATAATAAATGTATGTGAAAGAAAGATATATACACATAGACACATACATTTATGTATATACACACATGTGCTCATGTGTGTATAAATCCGGATTCGCAAAGGATTTATCCTCTTTTTTTTTTTTTTTTTTTTTTTTTTTTGTTAGGCTCAGTTCACAGATCTATGTTCTGTCTCTTCAGAGTCAATAGAAGTTACCTTCTGGAATTTATTTTTCTTTTTTTTTTTTTTTTTTCCTTACCCAAGCTGACTATTTATTCAGTGCTATCTGAGATCTCTTTTTGTTAATCTTATTACAAGTACAGCTATAGGCCTCAAAGGAGGTGATAAGTGACCCATTGGACCTGGAAATGATGCATTCTGTGAGAGCAGAGAATACGTAATGAACTCCTTATCTTATCTCTTAGATCAGTGATAACTTCAGTGAGACCACTTGGTCAACATTGTACATCTCGCTCTATGGCCATGTCTCCCCAAAGCGGTGACAAGCGGTTGCCCAGTGCGTGCAACGTGGCTTCTGTGGATGGCAGAGCACAGCATAGTGCAGCACAGAGCCTGTGGGGAGCACAGCTCCTGAGGGCAAAATAGCAGCACATGGAAACCTCAAGGGAAATTTAAGAAGGGACAGCGTGAGTGTGTGCGCGTTGAAGTCTGAAGGCAGAGAGCTATGAGGGCTATGTGGAACATTTCCTGGAGCTTACCACTCATAAACATGGCAGGATTGTCAGCCCTGCAGTGTCCATCCCTTCCCTCTGGGCCCCTGCCAGTGCCCCTGTGCCCGTCAGGCGCTGCATCCCATGCTCACAGCATCCTCCTCTTGGTGTTCTAGCACTTTGCAGCCCCACGTTCTCTCCAGCGAGGAAGGACTTGCCAGTATCCCTCTACACCGTCTCCCAGGTGCTTGGGTGTCAAAGTCCAGAGGACAAGGGGAGCTCCATTTCTGCTGTTTCCGTTTTGCTCTTGTTGCTTCAGGTTGCTAAAGGCAGGGAGTGTAAACTAACTTAATCTTTTATTTGTACACTCATTTGTTTTGAGTGAGCCAACAGTAAACCACCTACTGTCATATCCCACAATTCATTGAAATGGTGCGTATAGAATACACCTGTAAATAACAACCTATTCCTTTGTTTCCCTGTTCTATTGTGATTTCATTGCAAGATTTATTTTTTCAAAACTGGGCTCATTCCATTCTCCTATACGGAAAATCCCCACTGCCACTGAAACATTTTGGCATATTAAGTGTCACATATTAAAACCTTTACAGGCAGCTGGCATCTCCTCATTTGCCTCATCCAGACAGAGATCAGTCCCTGTCTGTGGTCAGCACAAGTGAAATGCAGCCTTTTCTGGAGCAGGTTGGCAGCGCTGATGTATAGACATGGTTCCAAAGGAGTGTGTAGAAGCAGCATCACAACCCGTAGGGACCGACCCATCCTGGTGCAGAGAGAGAACTTCAGACTTTAACACTTCCTTCCAAACTACTCCAAAACCTCTTTAGTGTGAAAGTGTCTCTCTTGGAAGCATAAAAGATTTAATTCTTTTGCTTCAGGCAGGACTTTTAAACCTAATACTTATATAAGTAAACTGTCCCATCTAGTTCTCACATTAACTTATAATGCCACACTGGCAGGCTTATTGGTTATATTCTGGGTGTGTGAAACATGCAGCTGCTGGTGATGGGCTGGCAGGCTGACATGGGCTGAGGTAACATTAGCAGCAAGATGGATTTTGGTTCTGACTGCTGCCTTAAGGGAAATTCCTGAAAATACTTCTCTTATGTATTTACTGCAAGAAGTCAGTTTTTTACATGTTTGGGTATCAGTGTGATATTTCCACATTTCATTGTGTTTCATGTTTTTGTGCAATGAGATGAAGTACTGTGATGCTGACAATATAGGAATAAAAGCCTGGGTGGCATTTTGCAATGAAAATGAGAAGGGTTTTGTTTTTTTTTTTCCCAATTTAAGTTAGCATGAGACACAAGAACATACGTCTCCACTCTTTCAAGGAATTTATAAAGTTGGCAATGATGTGGTTGTAGTACTATGCCACAGTTGCCTTTTGATTGCTTCATTAGCATTATGCAAATATTTCTGTCAATTTTTGAACAAGATGCGTTTGGGGTGAAAAGCCTTACCATGTGGACAGGAAAACTTTGCACAAAATGTAGATTTAACACCCTCTTGACTCCAAACTTTCAAGAATAATTGTCTTTTTATTTTGCTTTGTAAACAGACACATTTGAACATAAAA